>NC_056737.1:1512070057-1512736839 GCF_019279795.1 Protopterus annectens
ATTGTAATCTATCCTCAAATTTCAGATACATTTTATTTAATTTTACTGTAAGTGCTTTTAGAGTGTTTATAATATTATCAGAATTTGTACTTAAAGTTTCTTCTATATTTCCACATAGGGTGATTCCTAAGTAATTTATAGAGGGACCTTGATTACCAATTATATGGTTTGTATTTAATAGAATATCACTGTTTTTGTTCAGTATCATATAATTAAACTTTGTTTTGTTAAAGTGAAGAACTGAAATGAAGTAAAATTTTTCCACTTGCATATCTAATTCTTGTAATGATTATTCCGAGATGGATAGGGTAAGGAACACATCATCAGCAAATAACATAATTTTGGAAATGAATTGACCATGTAGGTTATTTTTTTATATATATTTTTTATCAGTGTGATAAAAGAATGAGGAAATTCATAAAGCTCTAGGGTTTTGAAAAGATAATCCAATTTTAATGCATCAAAGACTTTTTCTATATCTAGTGCAGTTAAAAGTGCTTCTTGTTTATCTCTATTTAATATGTCTATACGGGTTAATATTCTTTGAATGTTATCATAAGTGCATCTATTGTATATGAAACCTGTTTGACCTTCATTTATAATGTGTATCAAAGACTTTTTTAATTCTGTTAACTAATATAGACATGAAGATTTTATAATAATTATTAATTAAAACTACATTGTTTGGGATCTTTATTTTCCTTTATGATTGGGTGTAATTAATGAGCATCTCCATGAAGGTGGTGCTATGTTTTGTGTTTGTATTTCAATTAGGGTTTTGTGAAAAATTTAAATTACTTAAGTTGGGAATATGTTATATAATTCAATTATGATTCCATCAATTCCTGGAGCTTTATTGCATTTACTTTCCTTAACTTTTGCAAAAATTTCCTTATGGGAGATTTGTTTTTGAATATCTCATTTTAATTGTTCTGGTATTTTCTTTATTTTTGGAGAGTTTACTTCTATATCTAATAAGTTGAAATGGGCCTTGTCTGTTCTATAGTGTTCAGTGTAGTGGCATTTAAAATCATCAAGGATGTCACTTATATCTGATACTTTTATTTTTTTTTCCTTCATGAATAATGTTTGCGATACTGTTTTTTTTTTTTTTTTTTTGGTTTGTCTTTTGATTCTCATTGCTAGATTATGCATGTGTTTAGGTGATGCAGAATATGAATTTAGTTTTAATTTTTCTAATGCCAGGTTAGTTTTATGAATTGGAATTTCATTGTATTTTTTTATTTTGTTCCTCAATTGCTTTTTTATTGGTGGAATAATTTGTTGAATCATTGTTATTAGTTTCCATAATTTGTTTTTTGGTATTATGTAATTCAGATTCCCATTCTTTTGTTTTATTTTTGAACCATGTAAGGGTTTTACCACATGAGTAAGCTTTCAAATTGTCCCATAACATTACTATATTAGTTTCTTCAGTATAGTTTGTGTCCAAGAAAAATTGTACTACTTAACCTAACCATGGTTTGAATTCTTTCAACTTAGTGATGTAGGTCAGTATTCTTGTCATGTGAGTTAATCTCTTAAAGTCTACTTGTAGTTTAAGAATAAGTGAGTTGTGGTCTGATAAAGGGCAAGGAATTATGGAAAAGTTAATTATTTTTGTATTTAAATCTTGGGATATATACATTTTATCTATTCTTGTTTGGGTACCAAATTTATGATCTTGGTGAGAAAATAATAATGAACTATTCTCTTTAAATCCATATGAATCAATTAGGTTTAGATTTTTCTCCATTTTTTAAGAATTTTTGTTATGGGAGTAATACAAAGATTTCTTTTGTTAGTAAACTCTGAATTATCCAGAATACAGTTAAAGTCCCCTCGTATTATCAAATTGCCCTTGTATACTTTGCTGATAAGATCTACATGTTTTTTAACTGCCCCTGTCCCTATGCCAGGAAACCAATATAGATTTACCAATGCCCAGATTCTGTTGTTGAATTTCACTATTATAATTGCTATAAGCCCTTCTTTGTCTTCATAGTTATAAATGATTTGAGGGTTCATAACATTTTTCCTTCACAGGATTAATACTCCTCTAGTCTTTTTTGTATGAAGAATGAGATGAATAAGATAATATTAAATATTCATTTGGATTCCATATGTATTTATCATTTGTTTTAAAATGAGACTCTTGGAGAAATATCACTTGCACTTTGTTTAATTTTGAATATCTTAATAGATTTGATCTTTTCTTTGGGTTATTTAAACCATTAATATTTAGAGAAAGTAATGTTTAGTCCATCTATTTAGTTTGTGTTTGTGGTATACTTGTAGTTTGGTACACGTTCAAAATTCTTTGATAACACTGAGTTTGAATAATCTCCTTTTTAATTTTATTTATTATAATCAGATTGATTTTCTCTAATAAAAACATAAGTTGAATCTAAGTTCAGGCCAATGAAAAAGAAAAAAAAATGTAAGATAAGATCAAACACGTATAACCAAGTAGTCAAACATTTTACAGATCCCGCTAACATACATGGAGTGATAAACATTCCTAATCTGAGAGACAAAAATATATTCTATCATATTTATTTCTCATATCTAACAACAAGTATAAAGGATGAAAAGATATACCTCTCTTAGAGCTCCATTTTGGTATCACTGGTGATGTGCTTATTTTGTATAAGATTATCAATATTTAACTAATTTAAATATCAAATATATCTGATATTAGCTATAATCACAATATGGAAATTTGTAAATTCTCAAATTATGACTTTTTACCTCTTTATGACTGATGTATTCATCTAGATTACATTAATCACTAGGTAGTACAAATTCTATCATGGTAAGACTCTGATCTTTGAGTAACTTACACTTCTAAGGCAACTAATAACTATAGATACATAAATGTTATTGAATGATGTATTGAACGATAGTATAATACGTCTAGTAGTTTGTCTAGTACTTCATTTTCTATACTTTTGTTTCCTTATATAACCAAGAAAGATTCAATGCAGTTAAATACTGCTAATAATAACATTGGTAGAAAAAAATTCTTAGATATTTTTATATTGTCAGTAATATTTAGAACGTATGACTCAGTATAACTGTACATAAAAAAGTGACTTCAATCTTTCTGTGAGCTAATGCCATTTGTTTACAAGTGCAGTTAAACATTTCTCTTGTTTATGTTTGTTATACTTTATGGAATCAAGCAGTAATCTGTTTATAGTGCAGTACTATACCATAATCTATCAAAACAACTTTTTGTTACGTATGTATATTAGAGTACATCCGTCATTCTTATGGAGTAATATCATAACAATTGTTGTCTTTTTTTATAAATTTTAGTTAATACTCACTCATACTGCTAGATCAGTTGTAAGAATAGCAGCATTGTCTTAAATTATCATTTCAGTATCAAGACTTAAACACTTTAAAAATGATTTTAGTTTACAATACTCAAAGACATCAGTGTGGTCTTAGCAACACTGCAAAACATTTATCCAGCTCTACATTCCCATTTAGGCTCTGTACCTCACTGATAAAATGTATTATATCATCAAAGTTGTAAGCATATATTGACCATGTGTATTTTAAGTCCTTGACAGTAACATGCAACTAAAGTATTCTTGTTCCAATCAAGTAAGAAGAAAATAAAAAAACTGTACAGGATTTAAAAACATTAAGCATTGACACGTTAATTATTCTCATCCTGCTTTACAGAGCTATTTCCCATCTTTTCCCATTGTTTATTATGGCCATTGGAGTTATTAGTGCTATGCAAAGCATGGTAACTGTCATTCTTTCATTTGTTGGAGTTTGAGAGATATTACTATTTTGGTTTAAATTCGCTGTTGATATTATTGTATTAATTGCTCTATCCACTGAGTAACATTTTGTTGTTATTGAAAGGGAAATGGCTACGATAATTTTCCACTCTGCATGTTCCTACCCTGTGCTTCCTTCTTCTTGCTAGTTCCATTGTTTCTATTTAGTGTGTGAATACAGCGCACTTTCGGCACAAGAGAAATAAGATGTAATCTCTCATCTGATCTGTTTAAATTAACTATTTGAATGCTTGTATATAGAAGGATTCATTCTTTCGGAAAACTTACAGTTTTGCTATTGATGTTTAATAGTGTTATGTGTCACTTTAAGACTTTTTTTCTTTTTTTTTAAAAAAAGAAAAAAGATACGAGAGTACGTGATTATGCTTTTATTGTGCTTACTTGCAGTCACAGATTGTGTACATACAGGAGGGCCTTTAAGAGATCATAACAAAAGTGCGATATTCCCATCTCTGTTTGTGCCTCAATTATAATATATATTTTTTAATGGCTCCTATGATTTCTAAATTTATTCCAGGTTAGTGTATTTTATCAAATGTATCTCTCTCTCTATCACTACATGACTGTATATTGCACTTCCTGGTGTGCTGTGCCTGTGTGCTCTGCGTCTGATACATTTTGAGTTGTTGTTAGTGGGAGGCAAATTCTGTTAGCTGCAAGGTTAAATTGTGTTCCTAGAAGTTTGCAATTGTTTCACAGTTAAATATTGTCAATGCGGAGCTTCTCAGAATGCTTCACTATTAATTAAACATTTTTAACTGAAAATAACGTTCTTGAATTCAACGCCCTCATACTGAAATATTGCTTTTCATTGTTCTTTTTCCCAAAATAGCCTATTACTCATTAAAATGCTTTTTCCAATATCACATACACTACACATCTAGGATTTTGTGAGGATGCAGACTAGTTCAAATGCCATTCAAACCAACAAGACAACATACATAATGAAAGTCTCTGTCTCCTGCAAACCACCTGTCACTCCTTCAATACTAGCCCAACTATTATTCATTTTATGATAGCATAACTACTTTCTTTTACTATTAATACAAGTGTCATATGTTATGTATTGATATATAAGAACAAGTAGAAAAAAAAGTATAAGATGAAACTGGTGGAAGAAAATGAAAGTTAAATGTACATACTTTTTGTTTTTCTTTGGTATGAAGCTCATACTTTAGTTGATTCTTTGAACGTTTTGATGTTTGCTATGTTTTTATGTTCCGTTTTTTTCTTCTTCCTCACATCAATCCATGTATTTTTTCAGAAGATCTTTTCAAGGAAGTAGGTACAGACCAGTCCCTTTCTTCTGGAATTGTGATTATGTTGTTGCTTTTGATGAAGAAAGATGCTTCCTCAAGGTTATTAAAGGTTCTAATGTCATTTGAATAAAATATTCTGATTTTTGCAGGATAGACAAGTTGTGCTTTTATTTTGTTTTATTTAAGAAGTTTTACAAGTGGCCATTTTTTTCCTTAATTCTAGTACTCTGGTAGAATAGTCATTGTCAAATCTTATTTGATTTTTGTTTGTATGTCAATGGACTTTATCTCCAAGCTGATTTAAGTATAAGTTCTTTGTCCAGATATGACAGGAATTTTACTACAATTGATCTTGGAGGAGCAGTAGAAGAGGAAGGTATTGGTTTTCCTATGGCTCTGTGCACTCTCTCTATGCCACTTGATAAGCCTTCTTTTAGATCTAGTATTTCAGTAGCCATGAGTTTAAAAATAAAATGATGTCCTCACCTTCACTTTTCTCTGGAAGCACAAATATTCTTATATTACTTCTCCTTTCCCTATTCTCCAAGTCATCTATCTTGTTGATTAACCAGTTGTTCTGCTGTAGGTGGAATTCACTCTAATACTACTAATAATGTTGATCTTATGGAATTTAATAAATTGCCTGCCAGACCAACTGAGTCAGCTTTCTGCTATTATACTACTGCAAAACTGATTGCGTAAATGTCTTAAATGATGGCAGAAACAGCAGGGACTCCTAGATACAGAATACATGGTTACACTTATAAAGGTACAGTTTGTTTGTGAAAATAATTCCCTTACTAAATAAACTGAGGTACTCTGTATTCATGGAGAAAGGAAAGAGTATCTCATATTTTAAAGAATTAATTCTGTTGATTATGTTGATGTAGTCTTCAATTTAACATATGCTGATATAACAAGGAATATTCCCCACTTTAAAGATTTGTGGTTGCAACAGAAGTAAGAAAAACCTTTTTGATAGACCATATTAGCAGTGTTGGGAGGGAACCCAGCAAACGAATAATCATACAGGCATCTACCTAAGGGGGGTCAATGACCAAGTCTATTCATAATAGTGTATGAAACCAATAAAGATCAAGGCATAGTGTTAGAGTTCCCTAAAAATACAAACATATGGCTAAAGATACAAAGATAGAAAGAAGCTACACTATTTATAGAGCTATATCAGTATATACCTATGGCATATCACACGGCAAGAGCAGAACCAGTAGAAGGAAAAGAGTTACACAATGAACTATTATGGCAAGAAATGGAGCAACTAACCTAAAGAAGAAAAGAAAAACGAGAGGTAATGTGTTGTTAGAGACAAGATTATCTTCAACAGAGCTCTGATGGTACTCATGTTGGGACAACCAGAAGAAGGAAGGTTCTATGCATCAGGGTCATAAACAAAAAGAATCAAGTAAGGGAGAGATAGCAACTAACATTTAAGAGTACTGGTATGAATTGCCTGTTCTAGAAGAAAAGACAGCTACTGCGACCCCAATGTCTGTATTGGCAGGGTATGAAGCAATGCCTTCTTCCTCAAAACAGGCTGACCTTGAGGAAATTCCAGATTTGGGTGATTTCCAGGCAAAAGGATTAAACCTTCAAAATGCACAATGAGAAAATTACACTTTGAGCAGATCAAGGAAAATTATACAGTTATAGGGCAAGTACCCGCTTGTTACCCATACTTTGAGTTATAAAATGATTTATTGTATAGAGTAAGGACCCCTTTCAGCAATGTAGTGATGGTATTAGCACACTGTTATAAATGGGTGAAAACCTAGGAATGGACAAGACTAAAAGACTGATCCTAGTAAGGCTACTGGCCAGGAATAATGAAATAACTTAGACTTCTGTGTTGGATACCCTGCATATCAGAAGACAGACCCTTACCTAGGCACTAAAAATGCTTTGCTTCCAGTGCCTATCATAGAGGTGCCATTTGGATGCACTACTGTGGAGGTTGTTGGGCTACTGGTAAAATCCAGCAATGGGTTTCATTACATCATGGTTATTTTGGGGCAATGTAAGTAAGTACCCTGTGGTTGCCCCCATTAAATTTATAGATAAGGAGTTAGTAAACTATTTTCAAGAGTATGGTATCTTAAGGATATACTTGGGGACTGGGGATTTCATTTATATCAAGAATAATTCACCAACTGTGCTTGTGTTTTAAGGTCCCACATTTAAAAACATCTGTGTACCATCTCCAGACAGATGGGTTATTGGAGCATTTTAAATGAACATTAAAGTTCATATGGAAAAAGATTATTCACGAAGATGGTAAAAACTGGGGCTAGTTCATATCATACCTCATAGTTCTTATTCGAAAAGTTCTTATTCGAAAAGTACCATAAGTACCAGGCACCTCCAAATCCAGGTATCCAGTAAATATTTACCAATTTAAAAAGTTGATTAGCTATTGAATTGTTGGCTTAGCAAGCATTCTTTTGGTTTCACTAAACAAACTAAAAAGTCTTAAGCTTTATTGATTTATACCTGCATAAGATAATGACTCGTTTTTTCCTTTAAAGAAGGAGTTAACTAGAACTGTATAATTTTTAACATTAAATATTAGAACAACTGTTCCTTGTGAGTTTCTTGCCAGAAAACAAATATCAGATTTATTTATTTTGAAAGTATTTATTTAATCATCATTTTTGCAATAATGTTTTAGTCCATTAATATGTAATAACATACCTTTCAGGGCTTTCATAATTCCCAACATATTTATTCCAATGTGCCTATAATACTCTAAACTTTAAGAAAACAAAATATTTCTCTCCTAAGGATGAGTAAAATATATTTCTCTAAATGGAGATTAAAAAATACAGTGTCTACTAATAAATTAAATGGCAGTCCTTATTCTATGTGAATTACTAAACAAATCACAATAAAAATCTCTATGTTCCCTCATCCGAAAAACTCTTTTCTGCGGCAGAATCCTGGAAATGAAAGGCTGCTAGTCTAATTAGAAATTCCTAATAACACCACAAGTAAGCCTATCCCCCCAAATGTACTGATAGTGTAATTTGTTATAATTTATATTGCCCTTTAGTTCAGTATATTTTATATAATTTTACCTTAAAGCATCCAATGTACTGTAATGCCCAAAGTATAACTCAACATTGAACAAACAGAAAGGAAGACATATATATATATATATATATATATATATATATATATATATATATATATATATATATATATTTATATATACATATATTTGTATGTGTGTACACACACACACACACACACACACACACACACACACACACACACACATCAAATCCAAACAGAAAAACAAAACACAGCAAAACTGAAAACTGAACACTGAAAAGCCGTAGGAATAATATATATTGCAGTCTTTTCAATTTTTTATACTTTTCTGTCATGTTATAGCTCTGTATTAACACAGCCAAAATGAAGCCAGCAACCAAAGTGGATCCAATAAAAAATCTTTAATGTAAATTAAACATCAAAAAAGCTCAGACCGGTTTCGGCTGGCAAGAAAGCACAGCCTTCTTCAGTGACAAAAAACACAAATCAATTGATGCAACGTAAATAGTGTTTTAAACATATTCCATTGGTTCAGTTAAAATTGCTCATTTAATCCAGGTGAAAAAAGAGCACCTAATTTAGTAATCCATTTCTTTTCCTTTGTATCTAACATTGAGTGCCATCCTGTTTTATTAAATTTAATACCCTTAACCAAATCAATCACCATAAAAGAAAATTTAGCAGTGTGATGTTTTAAAGTGTGTTTGTACAATGCATTATTTATTTTCTTATTTTTAATATTGCTCATATGTTCAGAAATCCATAGTCTTAAAGGACGAGATGTTTGACCAACATAAAATGAGCCACAAATACATGTGGCCAAATAAATGAGCCATTCACTGCTACAATTTGCAAAGAATGAGATATCATAGACCCTTGGACAATTCCTACTGGTAAATTCCTTAGATTTAACAATTTTATCACAGTTGCTCTTAGAACTCTTAGAAATTCAACATACTGCCGTGTTAAACATTTCTTTAACAGGATTACTTCGTTCACAACACTTTCATCATTATCTTCTTTTCCATTAAACATCTTCATTTTTTTCAACTTGCTAATAATAAATAACACATAATATATACTTATTTATTTTATAGTTATAAACTTTTTATTTTTCATATACAATTTATTCCAAGAATGACTTAATAAGAAGTACTGTATTTATTTGTCATGAACACAGTATTTTATTTTGAAATACATAACGCTTCCATTTTTTTCTTTTATTTTGCTTCCTTTTCCCCTTAACATTTGCCTTCAGTTGTAATGTCACCTGACATTTTAATCCATAAGCACATCACTCTGCTTTGTCATAAAATGTTTAGCCACTACATTCACACTCTACATCTGAATACCTAGATGTCCAAATCACCATAAATAAAACTAATTACCCCTTCACAGTAGGCTACAGAATGCCCTTTATGTCCCCTTTTGAGCATGATAGCTATCTTATCACATTAGCTGATATTCCCATTAAACATATCACCTTTCTACTGGGCAGCATGCTTCTCAACTGCTATGATTAAAGTATAGAGTTATGGTTATAGCCAACAAATTTATCCTTGATGCTGCTAGACATGCTGAGTTCCCATAAGATTAGATCTGGTTTTATTGTCACTTACTATATAGAGTCTGGTAGAGGAAGAACTTCTATTGTAAATAATAAGAAAGTACTCCTCTTTCTAACCCTCTGCTATGATTTTTATTGCACAGAAGTTGAGAGGTATGCTGGGGGCTTCAACTATCCATCACTAAACTGTCTGACCTACACTGCCAATGGTCAGCATACCCCAATGCCTCCTTGACATTACAAATGCCCATTCTCTTTTACAGATTGTTAATCATTCCAATACAGACCACAACATCCCTGATCTAGTCCTCACAAAAGTGACCTCTTCTTTCACATCTCCATACGCATTATCCCATCATATTAAATCAGTCCATAACTTAGTGATTTTTATCTTTAAAACTGGTAGTACTTCTTTGTAAATACCTTTGACTTTAGGGACTTCTCAAAAGCAAACCTTCAGTTACTTGATGACCTAAATAAATTCCACTATAATCCTCCTCCTAAAAAGAACTCCATTCCCTTCTGACTCCCACTTAAATATTTGTATTGATAAAACATTACATAAAATACTGGTATTCTAGGATAATTTACTGTCATTAATTTAATCATTTGAACCGATAACAGAAGGCCCTGTTACACCCTAGCTCCAATAGCTCTGACAGACTTATTTGAAATTCTTCCATTGCATTATGTGTTAATCCCACATGTTTTGAATTATGTGGTAGAACTGTATCACACATCTCTGCATATTTTACTCTGCACATCAAAAGAATATTCAACTTTTATCCACTGGCTTATTATAATTTACATTAAAGACTGTAAAGATTTCAAAACTGTATTTTTTCCATTATTTAAATGATACAAAATGCTAAAGACAATTATCATATAAATCAATTACTATATTAAGGACGGGTTGGAAATGAAAGCAAGGGTGGGTACATTATTTAGTACTTATTTTTCTATATAAGTTGCCCCATTCATATAACACTCACTGGAACTTTTCAAAGCTTAATACATTTAGACCTCTGTACCTATTAATTACTATACAGATGGTTATAGCATCCTAAAAGAAAATTAAATCATGTGGTAGTATGGGACCATATGGTATCCCTAGTACATTTATTTTCATTCTGGGGTAATAATCTTGAGATTTTACTTGCACTATTGTTTAATAATGATATTTTACTACATGACATTTTTCCTAACTGCCATATGTTAACTAATATTATATCAGTCCAGAAAGGTGGTAGTTGTGATTCAGTAAATGACTAGCAGCTAATTAGCTTAACATCTTTAGTTGAAAAAAGATATTTGCTGTCCTTGAAAATAAACCAACTAAGATGGGCCTCAAGAAAACAAGTAGCAGAATTTAATAAAGCCTACAGTTTTTTTTCTATGTAGGCATCATGCCACGCTGCTTACACTGACATGAACAATTTGAGATTCAGTAAGTGTTGCTGAGCTTACTGAACTTCCATGGCATGCAAATGGCCTCATAAGCAGGTGAATCTCATGCAAATGAGGCAGGTAGAGTGATCCAAAAAGCAGATAGGCATATGTTCAGGCCCCATGTCAGTGTCTATAGTGTAAGTGGAAAAATTCCGCATACAGGAGTGCAGACAGACAAAAGGGGGTGCAAAACTGTACATATATGGACAGTAATCCCCTGAAATGCAATACCATATATACATATCAGTGAAACTATTATCCTGTATGTCAGAAAATAAAAGGAAATAAGTTAAATAAATTTTTTTTAAATATTTCGGCATGTTTGTGCAGCACACCACAGTGCACAACCAAACTTTTTAGAAAAAAATGGAAAAATAGAAATTACTATTATGTGACAGAAATGTATTACAGGACCTTACATGGCAACCCTAGAATGGTGCATTGGTGCTGTTGCTAACATGGTAGGACTATGAAGCATGTAGTTTTCAGGCTGTGAGCATGGATATGTATGTTAATGTGGTGGAGTTACTGAATAGCAGAAAGGAGTAATCATGTCTGCATATCCCCTTTGTGTAGGCTTAGACTCATGTTGATGTTTACACAAGATGTAGCTGACATCAGGGAGGGTGTGTCCACTGACTTCTAAGTTCTTTTAAGCTTCAGTGTGTGTGTTTCAGTGGTGCGCCACCTTGCTGAGCGAGTCTGATAACTGGATATATGCAATTAGAGGTTTAGACTTGTTTACACTAGGTTGTGTGATACTGCACTACGTGCAGCGTCACACACGGAAATAGGGCCATTAAATTATGTTAATTATATTGTAGGCAGGTGGAATGCATTGTAGTTTGCCAATCACACATTTTGCACCTACAGCAGAGCTGTATAAAGTATGCATGCACCCTACAATCTGATTTTTCCCCAGTACTCTGGACCACTGGATACAGACGTGGGAATTTTAACTGAGACAATGCTAGGGCTGCTGCAGCTCTGCTACATCTGTATGTGCTAGATACTGAGGTCAGTAGAAGACAGAGAAGGAGAAGAGTGTTCAGGCCCAGGATAACCTTCCAGGAGCTACATGAGCTGGAGATTGTAGAGCACTACAGGGTGGACAGGGACATACTACAAGAACTTACTGAGCTCTGCTGACCTTGACTCAGACCCAGATCCAACAGTGGCAACCCATCCCAGTGGAAACAAAGGTATGTGTAGCCCTTAGGATACTAGCTACAGGTACTTTCCAAAGACCAACTGGCAACATGATGGTGGTTTCATAGGTATCAGCATCCAGGATAATTCACTAGGTCCTGGATGCCATGCTACCACATGCCAGTGAGCACATTTCTTTTCCCCCTCACTGCTGAGGCAAGGGCCAGCAATATGCCACACCTCTACCATGTAGCATACTACCCTGAAGTACTGGATGCAATTAATTGCATTTATATACACATCAAGGCACCACCCGGTGAAAAGGGTAAAATCTAAGTCAACCGCATGGGGTACCACTCCATCAACTGCCAGGTCATGTGTAATGCCCAGGGGATTATCATGAATGTGTGTGCTAGCAGCCCTGGCAGTTATCATGACTCCCATATCTGGCATGCATCACAGCTGTACCAGATGTTTTCTAGAGGAACATCCCACACTGGCATTTACAGGGGGATGCTGGCTACACCCTGAAACTGTGGATGATGGCACCCATCAGAAATGCACATACACTCATGGAAGAACACTATAATGAGGAACGCGCACAAACTAGGAACATCATAGAGTGTGTGTTCAGGCTTCTGAAGTCATGGTTCTGGTGCCTCAATATATTTGGTGCAGCCCTGCAGTACTCTCCAGCCACATGTACACATATGTTCACAGTATGTGCTATGCTACGCAACGTGATCTTGCAGAAACAGCTGCAGCAGAATCAGCAAAGGGAAGGGATACACAGCCCCCCACCAGTACCTACATCACCACAGCCTCAGTCACAGGAGGACTCAGAGGAGGAACCCTCTGCTGATGTCCCTGTAGGCAGACGTAGGCATGCTCAGTATGCTCTGGCTTTGGATAAGAGACAATGCATAACTGATTCACTGATAACCTAGGGACCTAGGGGCTAACATCCCACTCCTACTCACATACATATATTAAAATTGATGCCAGTCAACCCACACAACCTGTATCTATCTATGTTTTGGCTGTGTACTGCTTGCATCAGACAGAGTCAGCCCTGACATACAGTTCTGTCAACTGCTGCATTTGCAAGATAAGTCTCAAACTTACACAGTACTTGAAATGATCACTATGAAATGGTATTGTATATATGGATTTGCTGCATTAATGCAAGTACATATAGTGGGTTATTTGGAGAAAAGTAACATCCACATGGGACTGTCGATACCCAGTCCACTAGTATGTGTTCCTTAACATTCACTAGGCCTTGTGGTTGGAATATTCACTACGTCAGTCAAGGGAGATGTTAAACAGTGGGGTGACATGATAAGTGGACTTGTGTGTATCCCAGCAGAACATGTGGTGTTGTTCCCCCACCCCCAACATAGCAGTGTTCCCATATACCTGCTTTAACAGTAAGTCTTCAATGGTATATCAGCAGTCCAGGCAATCTCAGGGCAGTAACATAGCAATTGATCATACATTTCTAAGTCTCACTTACCATGGTTCTAATCTGGAAGTATTCACATCTTTTGGATGTGAGGTATTATTATATGTTTGTTTGTTATAGACTATCAGTCTGTGTGTGGTATAACATTATTAGCCTCTGTCACATATTAATTACATTAGACAGCTGGAGAATACCATGGACATTTTGAGTGAAGTGCAGTACTGCCGAAACAGGGACAGATGTCATTGTCTACAACACAAAAAATCCCAGACTGGAGTACAGATAGACATGGGCTGGAGTCACTTTATAAGTACTGACAATCACACTGGGCATGCTCATACACAGTTAAATTGAGAACAATTATGTTGCAACTTGATCAGAATTATCTGTATTGTATAGATATGTGTATACATACATACATACATACATACATATATGTAGACATATCCGTCTGTCATTATCTGTCTCTCACATATATGGTATTTCTAACTCTATATATTTACAAATACATATATACCTATATATATATATATATATATATATATATATATATATATATATATAAACATACATCTCAGTCTCTCCCCATATAGCTATATAACATGCATACATATCATACACACAAACAGCTACATGTTATATACATAAACGTGTGTGGATGCCTGTATTGTCCTACATACCCTAATACTTGTTTGTAAAGCTACACTATCACACATCTATAATGCTGCTCAATGGATCCAAGAAAGGGCTCAACAGTATATAATGCACTTACCTACACTGCTTTGTACCTGCTGGATGTCACAATACATACAGCAACAGGTGAGCAGGTGGTGTAATGTATAATGCTGTCTCCACACACATAGACAGGGCATATTGTTCCTGCCCACAGGCTTGCCCATCCAAGTGCAAACAGCCACATATGGCCATACTGGTAACTGTAGATACATAGCTAGGATAAATAACAATTATATGACTGCTAGGATACTAGCTACAGATAACAGTATGAAGTAATATCACTCTGCAGGCCACAGATGCTGTTCAACACAAGCCTAGTTTGTGTAATCCACAAGTAGTTTGCTGGCAATCATATCCTAAACAGATGTCAGCTGTGGCACATGTGGTCAGTACTGTGGTCTGTAGTGTGTACCACTAGGTAGGTAGGGGTTCTAATCTCACTTCAGGCCTCTTGGTGTGTGCACATGTATTCCCTGCAAAACAGCTATGGATCCTTAATTGGCTACAAAACTGCAAGGGTTATGCACTTTTTGGCCTTCTGAGTTGCTGCTGGCTTCCAAACAGCCCTCTTCTACAAGGTCTCATGATGTCATCTACCTTAAGGCTGCCAGCTGCTATCATAATGCCAGGCTTAAGCTGTGGCACATCCAATAAGTACTGTGCTCTGTAGTGTGCAACATTAAAGAGATAGGGGCTCTAATCTCCCTCCAGGCCACTTGGTGCTTGCGTGTGTATCCCCCAGCAAAACAGCTGAGAATCCATCACTGGCTATCAAGCTGCAATGGTTATGCACTTTATAGCCCTGTAAGTTGCTGCTGGCTTCCAAACTGCTCTCTTCTACAAGGCCTCATGATGTCATCTACTTTATGACTACCAGCTGCCATTTTAATGGCAGACTTAAGCTATAGCACATGTAATAAGTACTGTGATCTGTAGTGTGTAGCACTAGATCAGTAGGGATTCTAATCTTCCTCCAGGCCACTTTCTGTATGTCCATGCAGTGTGAATATGATCACCTCAGTAACTTAGAAAGAGGTGGGGTTTGTTGTATTTTATTTGTAGCAGGTAATGTGAGTCTCCAAATGCCTGACCACAACTAGGCCTGTTGATGTCATTAAGCATATGTCCAAAACAGATAGTAATAGCACACATGAAGTATGTTGTGTACATCACGTACTGTAATCTGTAGTGTGCATCATTAGATAAGTAAGTGTTCTAAACTACATGCAGCCAATTTGCACTATGTGTGTGCCATGCCATGTCCTGTAAGCAGTAATTGGAAGTGGTGCTATCCTCATTGTATCCAGGTTTGTGTGTGGCTGTTAGAGCACTTTACATCAAATTTTGGAACCACAGGACATTTTTACTTCTCTAGCATAATGGTCATACAGTCCTCAAAATCCTAGACAACTTTTTACCCTTATTTACATGATCAGCACATATTGCCCCAGTCCAAGAGGAACACAGGCAAAAGCCCTGTGGTGAAATGATGGTCACCCAGCCAAATCATACAGATGACATGTGATGAGGTGCACTGAGGTGTTCTGTTTGCCATTAGGCAGGGTTCTGTTTCAAAGGTGTGTTAAAGTCTGCTAGACAGGTCTCTCCCACCAGCATGCATTACTAATGTCACATACTAGGTTAATGTTGTTAGAGTGATTATTCCATGTACCATGCCACCTGCAGAGATGCAGCATTTACAGTCAAGCAGGGTCACACACTGCCCTGTACTCAAGGCAGAGATAACCTCTGATTAGTCTATATGCCACAGGCTACAATGAGACTGATTTCAGCTGATCCCCATTGAACAGATACTGAAGATGAGACGTTCCCTTGTGAGGGACCATACTGTTGTGTGCAATTGCCAGTAGTGCTTGGAAAGGTACATTCCCAAATGGCCATTGCACTCAGATATTGGCATGCTAAGGGAAGAGTAAATGGAGGTTATGAGTATGTCAATTACGAGGGACTGTGCCCTCATTTATGACATATGATTCCCTTCATAACACTGGGGAGACATGGTGTAAATGGTGTGGCCAGGCCTGTGTGCCCAGTTCTATCACCCCTGAATATGTACATCACATGTTGCAGCTGATGTGCTACTTGCCAGGTACATAGATGTTAGTGATGGAAATGATATTACATATATATTTGCATGGAGTTTATTGCCATTAGTATGTCAACAGGCATTTGTTCATCAATACCCTCTTGTAGGATACTGACATAACTCACAGACTCCATGAGTGCTTACAGTTGGCTGGCAACAGCAAACACTGTTAGCCACAGACATTCAGTATTCACTTGTATCATGGTTAAATGGATTCCAAGCAGTAGAGGATGCAGGACTGAGCCCTGTTGAACACTGCTGCTTACAGATCAGCTATTGAATGTGGATGTCCCTATGCTGAGTATGTGTGGCATCAATGGGCCACTTAGTGATCCCTACAATGATATTACAGTGGATGCCTAAGTGGGTGTTTTTGTAAATGATGCCTGAGTGGGGGATATAGTCAGAGGGCCTGGCTAAGTCCAGGAGGTTGTATGCCCTGATGTCCCCTCACCCAGGTCCTTGGTGACTGCCTCTGACATGTCCAACACATTTAACAGTCATGACCTCCCTATCAGGCATCCAAACTGTGTACAGTCAACTGTGTGTAGATCACATATATGTGTGCTGATCATCTCCATGATGATTGGCCTTATGGGCATACAGATATGGACACTCAGGCAAAAAGGTCTATAGTTCTGGTGGTCAGTGGATGCATCACCTCTGTAAAATGGTATAACAGTTGCCATTGTCCAGTCAACTGTGGTGCAGCCAGTGGTTTCAGCATGATTGCAAGGTGTTCTCAATGCTGTTATTAATCCTTGTCAGATTCCATGTAGGATGTAGCCTAGGATCTTAGCATGTTCAATAGCTGCTGTGTTTCCCCCATAGACAGGCCAGTTATGACCTGCTCTATAGATATGGAAGGTATGGGACAGGTTGTAGGAATGTCATGTGGCACAAGTGGTGGGAACAGGGGAGTGAAGGTGATGCAGAACCTGTGGGACTATAGGTTATATATGAGTTCAGACCCATAATATGTGTTACCATTACGTATGAGTTCACCGACAATCTGGGCCTGTCCTCTGAGGTTACACATGCAACTACACTATGCATTGTGGCTCTGCTTTGTTTGGGTGGCTAATTTTTTCACTTACTGTGTCTACATGATGTCACAATAACACTATGTGCTTGTTGTAGCTAAGGAGGTTGTGCCTCCATTTTAGGGGGGGCATCCTTACCCCAACTGAAACACAGCAATGTTCACCAATTATTGTACAGCCTGCTAATGGCAGTTGTTCACCAGCAGGTTTGCTGTCCCTTGAGGAGCCTGTGTTTCTTCCTGTCAGGTACATCTGAGTCCATGTAGTTGTACTGCTGCTTTTATAATGCATGGGTGGAGAGCTTGGCATACTTGCCTCTCCCATATGAGGGAGAAGGTGCAGTCAAGCTATGTAAACCATCCCATAGGAGGTAATAAATTGCTTTGTTGAAATATATGTCTTACTGTCTGCAAGGGGGACTAGTTCTGGTAGTTTTAATGAGACTGATCTGTGGTCAAATCCCACCAGGGAGGACCTGACAGTGGGGGGGGGGGGGCTGAAGTGGTCACCCATATTGAGAAACACATGATGCAATACATTGGCTCTCCTTGTGGAGATGTCATGGCACTGCTCCAGGGCATTGTAGTTAAGGACATGGACTACCTTTAGGCAAGTGAGCTTCAGCACAACTCAGCAACACAGTTGGTGGTCACTTAATGTGTAATGATATATCTTGATAGACACACATACATCCAAATAAGCACAATAGGTGTCTGGATTCATGGAGCTACTCCTGCAGCTGGCAGCTGCTTAATTACATGCCCTTCCAGTAGTGAATGGCAACTGCAGTGTCTCCAGGAAATCACAGTGTTTCACAAAATCTGGATGTGTATCTATCCTTATTGAGTATGTATACGCCACTGGCATTACCCTGCACACTCATTTTGAGGTCTGAACATGTGGAAGGACATGTAGTCTGGTATGGCTGTGGTGCTGTCCACAGCCTTGAACCAGATATCCTTGACTGCATACATATCTGCATATTCCAAGGTGGGGACACTTTCCACAGAGTGGGATTCAGTATTGCCATTCCAAGTGTGTAGCAGCATAACCATGATGTATAAAGATGGTGTTCTCATTGCAAAGTTATCCCTCGAGACAATGCATATAAGATGCATTGTGGGGGAGTCAGCAGCCTTGGCCAGTATTCCAAACCTCAGGGGTGAGAGATGAAGACCATCACTGGTGAAGCACTGATGTCTGTTGAGCAAAGCATTCCAGGCAGACATGTAGTAGATCCCCTTACAATGACACTACATGCTAAGGCAATTATTGACTTCCGTCAATTTCCATGTGTATGGAGGCATCATCTTAGGTAAGGGTCAACTGCAGCTGAAAGCCATGGGCATACCAACGAGAGGCACAGACTGGCTCAGTCATGTGTCTGCATACAGACTGGTGACATATGTCCATAGTCGTACACACCTGCAGGAACTAATATGTCAACATTATGTTAACTTATATCTCTTGATTTGCGGCAATGTGTGGTATGCCATATTGTGTCAACCCACAGACAGCTAACTGTGATCTTTCCCATGTGTAGCCTGTTCACACAGTCAACGTGTCTCACAATGTCATCATCTATGAATAAAAGGTGTGATTTTGTGTTTTGCCTCAGGTGTTTGACTGGTGAGAGAGTGATGCATGCAATATTATCTGTAGTGTGCTCACCTGAGGCAGGATTTTCTGAGGTGTCTGTTGTTTGGGAGTGTGTTTAGTAAGGTGGTGCACACATGCAGGTGTGTGTGATATGGGTATAGGTGGTGCAGGATATGAGCTATACATGATGGCAAATTGTTCATTGCCGTATGTAATGACTGCTGCTGGAGACACCATGGAAGCAATGTTTGAAATGCAGTGACATCTGTCACACGTTGTGTGTGTCATAGGAGTAGAGGGGTGGGGATACTTTCCACATGTCATCATTAGGTCCTGCAAAGTTAGGATCATGCTGCCGCACCATTGACAGCCTGGCATACAGTGTTTGTAGGCACTCCTTGCAGTGAACATGTGGATGCCTGTGCATGCATACAGGACTTGTTCAACTTTGTTTACATTACATTGGCCTCACAAGTGTACAATGCCTGTCAAGCAACCAGACAGCACACTGGTTGTTGTGTGACATGATGTGGGAACACAGACATGTGTTTTGGGTACATAACTGTACAGTATGACATGCCTAGGATATGTGGCAGGTGGACACACATTGGCCAAAGGTGGCCAGTCCACTGCAGTAGGCCTCACAGCCATGTCATGCAGAAATCCACCATTAATCTGTTGAATGGCAGGATGCATGACTTGCTGTGAAATTGCCACCTATGATGGATCACCGCTGCTGTGCTGCTTGTTTCAGCAAGCCTTGACATCTATGCTACTGGACATTGCACATTATATTGTGAAGCTGCAGCAGTGCTCCTAATCACCATCTTTCAGTTTCCTAGTGACATACCACCAACCC
Source organism: Protopterus annectens (assembly GCF_019279795.1). Classification (NCBI taxonomy): domain Eukaryota; kingdom Metazoa; phylum Chordata; order Ceratodontiformes; family Protopteridae; genus Protopterus; species Protopterus annectens. Next base: position 1,512,090,180 of record NC_056737.1, read on the forward strand.
TGGAACAGAAGGCATAATACATGCAAAAGCCAACCGAGTGCCCAGGTTGCTAATCAATGTATCTACCTGGAAAAGGGTGTGTGAAGCCTACAGAGCCTTTCATGATGTGGGACACCTATCTGGATGAACAAACAGGCTGTGTTGTGCTTCTTATCATGAGCTTCATAGTAACTATTTGCATGTGATGACAGACAATGTATCAGAGCATGGTATCCTATGTGACAGTGATTTTGGTGAGACCAGCATTTGTAGTTGCCAGGCATGAGCAATTCTGTGGACTCCCCTGCTTTCCACAGCCTTCACAAGGTAATTATGCCCTTCCAGTACATACTCCTTAGGTAGTGTCCAACTGCAGAATACCTGTGTAAAACCCTCACCTTATCTTCACAGGGTACACATATTACACTTCCCAAACATGTTTGTCTGTGCTCTGTACAGACACCTTGGATGACTCTCTTCTTTGAACATGATGGAAGTAACTGCAATACTTAGTTGCACAAAGGACAACTAGAATGCAGTGCCAAGCAGTGTCCCCAGATCTCTGAGTCATGTGATATTAAACTCCATGAAAGGAGTTAGCATTGATACAAGCAGAAACAATGTTGTACACCTACTGACACTAGACCAAACACCATTTGATTTGCTCAAGGCTAGATCATGCCTACCTAACCTAACCGGTGGATCTCATTGAGTGTTAAACTATGTAGTGGATGAGGGGAATATGACTCACTCCACCTACCATAGCCTGACAAGGTGTATGACAATATTAGGCTAGCAAGCCTTGCTGAAAACTGTGTAGGTTATGTACAGAGTGGTATGTCAGCTGGTGGATAGACAAGTGTCTGATAGTCATAATCTGGGAAGACAGCATTGGGAGACCTATGCTACAATGATGCCATTCACCAGTGGCTTTCCCCAGACATCATTAATGGAGTACCCCTTCTAGCCATTCCCTTCTCTGCAGTCACGACCACTGTCAGTGACCTCTGACTGACTACATTAGCAAGTGATTGCATATTAGGAGGTGTCAATAAATCCCACACAGAACTCACAGTTATCCAGGATGGCCTGAGACACACATTCAGCTGTTGTCAGAGCCACTGACAAATAGTAAATGGCAGCAACTGCACAATACTATCGTTTGGGAAGTCATCCACCCATGGGAAATATAGTAGTGTCTGCACACCACACACAATTGAGTTATTACTAATGGAGTTATGGATGTAGAGTAATGTAGACCTTGACTTTCACTGGTTGGTAAGATGTGGAGATCCATTCAATTTTGTACAAACTATACAGAAAGGTATGGCATGTAAATTCCCAACTGTCATTGTTATACTGCATTTGGCAGTCATCACACCTATCACTGAGTGAAATGGCACCCCTGATATGTCAGTACACAGGCATATCTTACAACTGTATCAGCCACACAGGCTCCATGATAAACCAATACACATTGTAAACAACATGTCCTATGCAGTCCTTGTCAAGACTGTACATGTGTAGTCTGTGTCCTGCATGCTTTGGAGGGGATGTGTATGGCTGGCATACAGGGAGTTGTCAGATCCTACTGTGTACTTCACATGTATCCAAGACAGGACTAACACATGCATTACCTGTTCTACACACCTACACCATCACGTACATGCTGGAGAGACAGGTATGTAACACAGACACTACACCCTATAAGTAACAGGACCCCCATGTATGTGAAGCACACATCTGCTGTAACATACATCATTTGGAAGTTACACAGTGGGATGTAGAACAAGACAATCATAACTGGTGTAGGAAAATGTCTGTAATGTACACAGGAAATTTGTAGATGGGTCACCTCCATCACCACAGCTTGTAGATGTGTTAGGTCCCAACCTTTTCCTAGATTAGGGATGCATGAGTAGGCTGAATGACGCCATTGTCTTTGTTATCCTGTTATACACATATGAACCTATGGAGCCATGCAGCTATAGTGCTGTACCTTGCTGAACACATATTTCTTCTGTGCTGACATTCCATCTTGTGCTGTGATGCCTATGGGTTTAGTGCTGCTGTCCACAGATGTCCCCTACAGACTCCTGAAAGTGAAACATAAACAGGACCATGACACACCTTTCACTGTGTAAGTATACAGCCATTACAACATCATACAACATAAGGTACACAAAATGATGTGGTGTGGCTTACTCATTACAGATGTCATTATACAGTCTCTGTCAATGACCAGTACATGTGGCATGGCAAAGCAACACTGCATTGCACATTTACCTATTAATTTATATAGTCACCCTGTGCATCAGACACATAGCTTCATTTCCCTGCATTGATGACAAGGATGACAGGGATGTGGCACAGGTATCATCACTCACAGAGGGTGTTGTGTGGGGGTGCAGAAGGCCTAGGTTGACCCAATAGTTGAAAGCATATGTGTGTGAGTCAGGAAGGAAAGAGGCAAGATGGACCATGGAAATGTGCCATGTGTGTCTATAGGTGGCCTGAATTTGACAGTAGTGTGTGAGTGTGTGCATGAACACAGTCAAGCTCAATGCTAGCCCCACATGTGTGTATGTTGGAAAGCTGTAAACTGTGCATAGTAGAGCTGACAGTTCACTGTCTCTGCCCCCGAACATGGGAACTGGCTCTGCCAGGAGTTGCACTGGCAACTCTATGGCCCAGGTCAGAAGGGCTGCTAGTACCTGACAGTGACTGCCATCTGCTGGGACTGTGTCCTCCATGGGAATGCCCAGGACCACGAGCCTATGGCCTCCCATGTTTTGGTATGGACATCATACTCCCTTCTGTAGCACTGGATGTACTGCCACTATGGGAGCATGATTATGCCTGGCCACAAGGACTGTCAGCAGATGGGGTTGCTGACCTATGTCCACAAGTCCGACACTCAACTCCAACCAGATATCAGACCACTTTCTTTCCACTGCATCAGTGAACCGATCCAGGGTGTCTCCAATGCAGTGGAAGCAGTCACAGATGTTAGACTGTGCTGTATCCATAACCCTGAGCATATGTCTGGAGTTCCTTTCAGAATGTGCCTGTGCCTCCATGATGGCCCAAAACATATGCATAGTGACCCATGATGTGACACGTGCAACAGGTGGTGGAATGACAGCAGGGCTTCTACAAGCACCACTATCAACCTGCCTGTGTGCAACCTCATGAGGTCTCTGGCTATGGCCAGTGTCTACACTCACTAGAGCCAGAGTTGCCACACTTTCCTGTTCAATGTCCTCACTCTCTGACTGTACAATATCTGTGGCCTCTGGGGACTGGGTATGTGTGGGCATACTGACTGTGTGCGATGACAATGTGAACAGAAGAGGGATGTCAACCTCTGGGACAAATTCAGCCCCTGAAACGCCCACCTGTGCCCCCATCTGCCCACCATAATCATCATAGTCGGAAGAGACACTGACATCAGGTTGTGTAGTGGACAGAGACCGACTTCCCTTGTCACCTGTGATAAGTAACGGAAAAGCACTATTATGCTCTGCAGTACTATTTTGCAATACATGCAATGCTCTATACACTGTTGTCACTAATACAAACCTGTTTAAAACACAACCTCATATAGTAAGACATGAAGACTCTACTTTTCCCCCAAGCAGCTGTAGTTACTTGTACATAAAAGTTCTTTACACAGCAATCTCATCAGCAATAATAAGGTACACTGTTGACATTTGCGAAGACTCTACACAGTTGACACATATGACAATCTGTAATGTCCTGACAATAATGTCACCTCTATCAGTGTAGTCACATCTACAAGGTATAAGTATGACTCTAACATATGTATAGTCAGAAAATATCTGTGCAGTTAGCAATCATGCCAGCTGTACAGCAATCTAGGCAACAGGCCTGGGATGACATTTTAGGAAATACATTCCTATATATCTTCATATGTAACAAAACAGTGTCGTGCTTACCAGGAGCAGGACCATGGCCTTGTCTGCTACCTAACGGACCTGTGAAAAGTTGAGGGGAGGTAATGTAAGTACCACTGCATGTTGCACTATAACAAGGTAATACGTCCATATATCTCACATTTACAGTGGCTACTGTGTTAATTGGTATTTTTATCAAAATCTGAGTGTGTGATTCAAACTGCAGTTAAAGCCCTCCTCCCAAAGAACAGAGACCTGACACCCATGCAACAGTATGTGCATCCTAACATACTGAATGCTACTGTATTCCACTGCTGATCAAATTAAGCTTACCTGGATGGTCCTCTGCTGTAGCAACTGTGGCACCCACATCCACAGTGTACAGTGTGATAGATGCCTGTCAGCTGTCTTGTGTTCCTAGGTTCACCAGAAATTCCTCAGTGGCTGAGAATGGTTGTTCTGCTGCAGGCCATCAACCAGTGACACCACAATCCCTGGCTACATCTGTTGCTCTTCTGTGAGCAGCATTAATCATGTCTGTTTCACGGTGTCGAACCTGCTCATACATCCGGCTCTAATGACCTATGGCATTCATGTCACAGACAAGGTCAACCCACAATGCTACCCACTGTTCCCTGTTTTACCTCAACCTGGACAGTATAAGCTCATGGTGTTGATGGAGGCCTTCCAGTATTATATCATTCTCAGCATCCATGAAAGGTGCACGGCATCTGGGATACATGTTTCCTGAAAGACAACAAAATGGGAACACATGTCAGGATCACATACATGGAAGTTCACAATGTACAGATACAACATGAACATAAAGGCTGGTAGTATCCAGTGCTTGATAACACATGTCATATTCCACACTGTGCAAACATACTAAGCATGTGGATACAACTAAGATGCTAGTGATAGTCAGCTATTCCCATGTGTTCCATGACAGATACTGCTGTATGATCATACACCCAACACTGGGGTCTATTGTAGTGTGTCCCCTAGGTGCAACCCCCCTGATAATATGTCAACACAATAGTGACAAATCGCAGTGTGCTATTACAACCACTATAAAGGGACAATCCCACAAGACCAGTGTGCCACATTGACAATAAACATTCCACTCTTGATGTATTGTACATCCTCTGTAGGTGTAACAAATGTGGAGATAACTGACATGTCATTATCGCAGTTCTAAGAAAGGCTTAATGCTGTAATCCCCATTCCCCCAATTATATTCACACATATGCATCATGTTGTAAACAAAAAGGTTACATGCCTGATGGAGTACAATACTCCTCTGTTGATATGTGCAGATATATAAAGCTTTTGGCAACACATTTACTGTGTGAAGAAAGTCTCATACAGACTGGTTCCCCATAGCCAGCTGTTTACCTTTATAACATGCTTCTCATAACCAGGTGATTGCCTCTTAATCAATCTGTGGTTATGAAATGCTAATTAGAGCCAACACAGCTGATTTGCAGTATTATCAGCCAATGACATGCAACCACTGAACAGGATATAAGGCCTTCATGTAGATTAGAAGCCCTTTCTGATATGTTGTGCTGGACATTACTGGGATGAGGAGACTACGTCATCACACAGAGTAAGTCCGTAGCAGCTACTTTTACAAGCAGATGTGTGTGCTACAGGCTGCAGCTGCTGCTGCAGGCAATAGGCATAGGGAAAGAGTGTGAAGACTTTGAAGGACAACAAGCTGTAATAGTAACTGTGGGAGCTGTGTCAGCCTAGTTTTAGAGGCAGTGTCAGAGTGAGGGTACCTCTTCCACTCAAATTAAGGCATGTGTTTAAGGTAAGTATATTAGGCAATGGTGTCACTAACAGTTTATTTTATTTATTTATTTATTTTATTTTACATTTGTTGACCGGGCTAGTCTAGCTGGATATATGTCCATTTTCAGTAGAGGCCCGAGGAGAAAAGCTCCACTAGTTGTAACAAGTATCATCATAATAAGGCATTAAAAGATTACATTAGAAACATAAGTAGTTATAACAAGTTAAACGGATAATATAAATTGAACATAAGGTTTTTTTTTTGTTTTTTTTTTTTTTACTATAGTCATATGACAACATATATTTACAAGGTTTTTTTTTTTGTGCAGTGAAAGTTAACAAGGGAAAGGGTGAAGGAAAAAATGAGGTTAGTCTGGATTAGTGCAGGAGCAAAGCCAATGTTTATTGAGATAAATTTTCAGTTGTCTTTTAAAAAGTAGGAAAGAGGTCAAAGATGTGATATCAGAGGGCAGGTTATTCCATATTTTTCCAACAGAGTTGGTGAATAGACAGTCACCTGCATAATTGTTGTGTTTGGTAATATTAATCTGAAGTTTATTTGAAGAACGTAGTTGCTTCAGGTTATTGTATGGCGAAATAAGGCTAGAAAGTACTGGTGTGTTGGCTGGCTGATATAGAATCTTATAAGCTATTAAAAGCTGTTGAAGTACAAGTTGGTTAGGAAGTTCAATCCAGCCTAGTTCTTTTAAGTTCAAGCAGTAATGAGTTTGAAAAGGAGATCCTACTGCGAATCGAGCTATATTATAATAGGATGTTGCTAGTTTTTTAATGTTTTTGGAAAGATTAGTGTAAATGGGGAAGCATAGAGGAGAGTAGAGATTAGATGAGATCTAGCTATGGTGGACCTTGCTGTAGGTGTTAGAAAAGGTTTGATTCTGTAAAGGGATCCTATTTTTTTATTAACTAATTTTATTGTGTTGTTGATGTGAGAGTCAAAGTTGAGGTTATTATCAATAGTTATTCCTAATAGTTTTGTGGTCAAGTCAGGAGAAATGAGAGTACCGTCAGAGGAGGTAAGAGTGAAATATGGTGGAGTAGATTTACGAGTAGGTGAAAAAAGTAACAGTTTGGTTTTCTTGGGGTTAAGGAGTAGACAGCGGTGAGAGAACCAATGTTCTACAGCGTTAAAAGCTTTTTGAGTAAGAGACTGGAGTTCTGTTTGAGAGGTAGCAGTACAGATTATAGTAGCGTCATCTGCGTATTGTATGCAGGTAGTATATGGGATAGCAGACTGTAGGTCATTAATAAAGATTGAAAATAGAAGAGGGCCTAGGATAGAGCCTTGAGGTACACCTAAAGATATAGGTAGAAGATTTGAAAGTGAATTTTTCCAGAGTACTGCTTGCTGACGATTTTCTAGGTAAGATGCAAACCAAGATAAGGCAAGATGGTCAAGAGCAAGAGATTTTAGTATGTGTAGTAGAAGTTTATGATTCACCATATCAAAAGCTTTGGATAGGTCGATGAAGACTGAGGATGATAGATAGTTGTTGTTACGGTTAGTGTTGATGGAGTTAGTAAAGGAGAGTAAAGCAGTAGTGGTACTGTGTGAAGGTCTGAAACCATGCTGACAGTTAGAAAGTAGGTTGTTGTTGAGAAGGTGATTAAGTATTTGTTTGTGAATACATTTTTCCATGATTTTAGCTATTGGTGAGAGGAGTGCTATTAGTCGAAAATTAGAAAAATCATTGGACTTTCCCCCTTTATGTAGTGGGATGATATGAGATATCTTCCAGATAGAGGGGAAAATTCCTTCCTTTATAGATCTATTAATCAGGATAGAAATAGGGTAGGCTAAGACTTTGGCTCCTATCTGCAGGAATTCTGCAGGCAGTTTGTCTGCAGAGGGAGTGGTAGGTTTTAACTTTTGGAGCAGTGAAGAAATAAAGGAAGTAGAAACAGGTTGTAAGTGGAGGGTGGGAGGTGGATTTGATGTAGGTGGAAGTAGGTTAGAGGTATCAGGAGATAGATGACTAGCAAGAGTTTGGATAGTATTCGTGAAGAACGAGTTGAAGTCATTCGCTATTTGTGTAGGGTTCTCTGGGTTAGAGTCCTGGCGGTTAGGTGTAATAGAATGACCAGGAGATAGAAGATTATTAATACTGGCCCAGAATTTTTTAGGTTCCTTATTGGTGGTTTGTTGCAACTGAAGGTAATAGTTCTTTTGTCTGTCAGGATAGCTCTTTTTGTGCTGTTTCTAAGCTCTCTAAAGTTTTGGCGATCAGTTAGATTTTTAGTGGTACGCCATTTTGCCCAAGATTTGTTCCTAAGAATGATTCTATGCCTAGTATTATTAGTTAGCCAGGGTGCTACATTTGTTTTGGTTCTGATGGTACGACTTGGGGCATGTTGGTCCAGAATAGATAAGAATGTGGAGTTGAAGTAATCTACTGCTTCATTAAGGGGGAGATATTTTAGTGGGGACCAATTACATTGTTTTAGTTCAGCTTGATAATGTTCAGAGTTAAAATGCTTTTTTGTTCGTAGTGTTCTATAAGTGGCAGGTAAAGTTAGGTTGGTTTTGTCTCTAATGACATAAGTTAATGAATGGTCACTTAGATCATCTGGAAGGGTACCAGACTGGTAGGTTTGTTGGGGGGTATTAATCAGAATCCAGTCTAAGATGGATTTGTGGTTGTTGGATTTATTAGTTCTGGTAGGACAGTTAATGAGTTGTGTGAAGCCATAAAGGTTTATGTGGGAGGTGGGGTTTATACTATTGCAGGAATTCCAATCAATATTAAAGTCACCTAGGACTAGTGTTTCTTGGGGGAGGTTGTTCGACAGCAAGCTAAGGATACATTCTAGAGTGTTAGTGTTATTTCCTGGGGGGAGATATATACAAATGATATTAATAGCTTTACTAGGGTTGATTTGAAATTTGGAGCTGATTACTTCTGCATTATTGTCTAGAGGAAGATTCAGATTTATTATACTAATTTGAAGTTGTGCTTTGTAGAGAATTGCTACGCCTCCTCCCTTTTTGGTTTTGCGGTCAAGTCTAAAGACTTGAGTACTAGGCAATGTGTTTGTTGTGTCCTTGAGCAACATAGGGAGTAAATATAACAGTCAACCATTGGGGCAACTGTCAGGCCATGTGTTACAGTATGGTACTCATTTTGAATGTGTATGCTGGCAGTCACTGTTACTAGCAGAGGCTTCATATGTGTATGTCAGTTGTGCAACTGTGCTAATATGTAATGTAATTATGAAAGGATTGTGTGCTATACTCTGATATTAGTGGGCCTCATTTGCATTAACTGGGTTTAAATCCTCTGTGAATACATATTAATGCATGACCTAACACTTTATGCACTTATAGTGTTGCTATAGGACTATATGAAGTGAATTCCTATCTATACACCTGTGACTTCCATCAGTGAAACGCAGACATTTGATTTGGAATGCATTGTGTGGATAAAGACTGCATGATTCAGTCATTAATTGCTGGTTTCACAATAATGTAATTTAAATGCTACACACCACTGGATTTGAATCCAGGACTGCGTGTGGCAAAAATTACCAATTGCACAGCATTTAACAGACTGAGCTACTGAGTCACTGTCACAGCAAGTCTATTTGTCAAGATATAAGGGCACACATACAGGCTGTGACATACTTTTTTTTTACATGCATCATTATGTGAATGGCTTTATATGGATGTATTTGTCCAGCAGAGTCCCAGTTGAATATGTATGTTGCCATTAATGTTTTAGCAGGTGTATTTGTAAATGTTGCTGATAAATGTGCACATTTAACTCTATTAGAGACCTCACTTAAATCCATTATTCCGTGTCTGGCTTTCTACTGGTGTACTCTTGCACCAGACTCCAAGTTATACTCCCATTTTTTACATTACTCTTCAGCAGGTTTACGTGACACGGCGCGATGCATAGCTCTGCTATAAGTAAGCGCTTTCACGGTGTGCTCTCACCGCTTCATCAGATGGTCTGATGAAGCAGTGAGAGCACAACGTGAAAGCGCTTACTCTCTTTTGTGTGCGTTAAAGTTTATTGTTTTACCTTCAGCTGTGTTAGCTTCTGTACTTTTTCGTTTTTCTTAGTAGTTACTTGTTACTGTACCGATCTATTTTTATTCTCAGCATACTTTTTGCATGTTTATTTTGTATGTGTTTATTATTATTTAAAACACATATCAATATAGCTCCATTTAACTGAGCTTAGCAATGCTGCACAATGTGATGTGTCACTCATCGTTGCACAAAAAATCTTTAAAGAAAAGAAAAATGGGGAGATAGAAAAGTGGTGCAAGGAGGAAAATCATACTAAAAGACAAGTAGATATCTGCAGGAAGGGTGTAGGAAAGGACCATAGCTATCCATTTCTTCTACATTAACAAATGTGCAATTTGACAGAATTTGTAGATGAATTTGGATTGTCACCCCCAGAGAGATGGGTGAGGACAGAATAACTGCATTTTCAAGCCAATAGGACCAAATTATGTGTGTCCAGCGGGCACATGTAAAATGGAGAGCTAGTTTTTTTTTTTTTTGGTGGGGGGGGAGCTGCCCATTTTTTTTTTTTAAAGTGAGAGTGGAATGTTGGGGAAGGGACATAGGTACATGTGCGGAGGTAAGTTGAGTAGGTGAGGAAGCTTTTGCAGACAGACAAGACAGCAGACAGGCATGGTGTGTGCCACAAGAGAGGGGTAAACACCTTGGATGAGGAGGGAGTTGTGGAATTATAGTCATATGTTCCTCCGCAAGGTAGCAGCATGATTTATGTCCCAACCCATGGGACTGTTGGCACTGTCCCAGGGGTTGCAGTGGTAGAGGCTTGGCTCTGGGGTGAGCCTGCCCCACCGGGGTGGCCAGCATGCTCTCCATCCAGTCCAGGCATCATCCAAACCCACAGTACATGATCCTGCTCACTAAAACCAGCAGTTCATCCTGGGTGACAACTTCCACTCCACCACCACTCCCAGAGGGGGGCCTGTCCCTGTCCCATGGGATGGAACTACCCAATGTTGCAGGTAGTGCTGGGGCAGTAGAGGGGGCACCACCGGTCTGGATCCCAGATGTGCTGGAAACTGGTGCCACAGCCAGAGGAAGTAAGGTAGGCAGATCACCAGGAGTCACACTACCTTGTCATGCTGTAGTAATTTAGTAATAACAATAAGTTAGGGTTAGTAATAACCAAACCAATGTTAGTATTAACATAACGGAACATAATATTGATTAATCCAAATATATATTAAAGTATATTATGTGGAACACAACATTAAGTAACATAACAGTAAGTATGTTAACAGCAAACCAGTATGAAATAATCCATAATGCCAACAAAACAGTTACTCTAACAACATGTATTAATATTAAATCACAATAATAATAAATTAAAGTTTAACAAAATACAGTTAGTTGAACAAAATATATTAATATTAAATCATAATAATAAATAACAATAATAAATGATAAAAGATAAGGGGTGGGGCGAAAGAGAAAAACATACCATTAGTGATGCTGCAGATGATATCCATAAAAAGACCCCTAATACATAGTTCTACAGGTGTGCAGTGTCAAGTGTGAGTACAGTGACTACAATCCTCTATAGATGATGTAGCACATACATACCTTTCAAGCTGTTAACGTGGGGCAGTGTGGGCCAAGTACTAAGAAATGCAGGTGCACAACTACATGGAACTGTTTCACATAATGTATACGTATATGACTACCAAGGTGTTCTGTAAATTGTCAGTATTGACAATACAGTGCCTTCCAGCTAATCAATTATCTGCTAATCATGGACCAGACAAACTGAGTGGTTGTAATTACATTCCAAAAAATCATGACAGTTGAGAGGTGTGTTTGTGTACATTAAGTATACTAGACAGCTATCATGTCTTAGTTGGAAGGCATGAAGTAGAACCCAAAAGCTGTGACTGCAGGGGACATCTGCAAATAATGTTGCAATTGACTGCAGCAACTTAGAACAGACATGCAATGAATACAGCCCTACTGCAAGTATTAAGACACATTATGTTATGAAACCACAATCCTGCTTTATACTTTATTGGTATTGCTGCTAAATGTCTGTGAAGTATACACACAACATCTGTCCATAAAGTGAGCTACCTCACCCATATACTTTCTGCTCCTGGAGTGGGAGGAAAAGAGAGCATTATGTGATTGAAAGTGGCCTGGAGACAGCCTTGAACTATACTGTGGGCTGTGAAATACATTTCTCAAGTGATTACTTTTGCATTCCACAGTTATTGCAGTTTTACAGTTGACAGCAGCAACATTACAATAGGCATTCAATGCATAAAGCTCTGTTATGACACCACAATCCTGCTTTACACCTTATTGCTTACTGTTACTGATATTGTTCATTGGTTATTGCACTACAGTTTTTTTATTGTTTATTTACTGCACTACAGTATTTTATTGTTTATTCTTTATTGGACTACAGTTATCATAATATATCCTTACTTACCACACTCATGGTGCATCCTGGCCAGGCACCTGGCATGGGACTACATGTTGCAAGCCCTCTCAGCTGCAGCTGTTGGAAGAGAAGCACACCATTATGCATACCAGTTTTGCACAGATTCAGTTTGTATTTTAATAAAGTATTGGCAGAAATACTTACATATGTCTGAGGCATGCCCATCCATGGACTGTTGGACCCAGATGTCCAATGTTCCCCTCTTTCTATGCTTCTTGTTGTTATAGTGGTGACAACAATGCTCACCAGTGCAGGGGATACCAGTAGCACTGGTAAGATCCCTGGCCAATCAATCCCAGGCCTGAGCCTTACATTCTGAGCTCTGGTATCTGCCCTGCAGCAGCCTAGGTTCATAATTGCATACCAGGAGCCCACCCCCCCCCCTGGATTCCAGCACACCCCATTATCTGCACCTGAAAGTGTGCACCCTCTCCAATGCCACCTGGCAAACCAACAGTTAGACAGAGTCTAACGAATGCTGCAGAATTTCTGCCTATTTCCCTTAATATAGGCTGTTTTCCCACCCTTACATGTCATACTGCAGCATTCAAAAAAGCACCATGCTGCTTAACATCGCACAAACCCACTTAGCAGTGTGTAAGGTTGCACAACCATGTTTTAGTGAAGCTCAGCAACGCGCAAACAGGAAAAGCCATTGACCATGTTTAAGCAGTCCTTAGCACCATGCAGCTTTTCCAAATGTAATAAATTTGTTTCTAAAGTACACAAACAATTCATTTACATTGAAAAAATGGTATGAGTGCTAATGACTCAAATGCAGGACCTACTAAGCTTTAGGCAGTGACTTTACCCATTTAGTTACTTTAATAGTGTGTATACTAGTATGCCTTCACATATACTACTAAGGCAGCTGTTACCATTGCTAAGCACCAAGCATCAAGCTACACCTAACAAATGGGCTGAAACAGAACCAGACATGAATAATTAATTACTTCTGGTTTCTATTTTTAGATGTCTGGCAGGTGTCAGCTATATACATCTCAGCACAGTTTGGCACTGCTGCGCTCTGCACCGCACCTCGCAAACGGACATTAAAAAATAAAAAAAGAAAGAAAATTAAAACAACATATTAATGCACATTTCAACAGTAGCAGGGTACATTACAGGGAGTCTCACCCTGTACATAACATCTGACCAGGAATTCCCTGGAAATCTACAACCATGGGATAGCCTCTACACTTCTTCCTACACAGGTTTAATATCCCTGTTACTATGCTCTCCCTTGGCAGCACGTCATAATTAATATGTGTGGCGCGCTGTTGAAAGGGAACCATGACCATGTACATGGGTACATACTATTAAAACAAATAATGCCAGACACACAGCTCCAAAACTCCCAGAAATGTATTGTTGTTAGCACTTTCATTCATCCAAAATACAAAATGAACTTCATCAGAAATTTCCTAAAATTCTTCACAATATATTACCCTACCAATTATGTAATTAAGAATACAATTATTTAAAAGAAACATTCCTTTAAAATCCCAGTACAGCTTTTATAAAAAATAATAAATGCAAAACAACTTCCACTTTTATTAAAATACAAAGACAAACACAATAGAATGATTTTAATGATGAGTAAAATGCCTAAATGTAAGCATATGAAAAATGTTTTAAACTTATGAAGTAAAATTTAGGCTAAAAAATGAAACATGAGGAAAAAACATGTTCCCTATTATGTTATCTTTCCAAAGATTTTAGCTTCAAGATACATTTGATGGAGCAGTATTTGTTAAGCCCATGTGGAGCATAGGCATTGGTCCTAAGCTGCCATAAAAGTTCACATTCTTCCAATCTTAGTTCCCAAAGTCCACCTCTTATGTTCTTGTTAACCTGTTCCATTATCATAAATTCAAACTTATGTGTGAGGTTACCTAATATATGTTTCGCTAATGTATTAGTGACAGTTTTTTTTACTTATATGATATTGATGTTCGTAGATTCTTTGTTTAAATGCCCACTCAGTTTTACCAGTGTAATAACAGTTACATTGTTGGCACAAGGCAAGGTAAACAATTCATGCTGTTTCACAATTCAATTTTCCTTTTATTCTAGATATATATATATATATATATATATATATATATATACATTCCCAGAATATGTTTAAATTTACCCTTCCTACCTTCCAGTACCTCAACCTCAGTCTTTTCAATTAGCCAGTCAGGATAATTTCTATTTCTAAACATATTCCTAAGAACATTCATTTCTCTAATAAAATCATCTTCCTTCGAAGTCATTCTACATGACCTGATTTACTGACCTTTAACTATATTTCTTTTGTAATGCATAGGATGAGCACTCATAATATGAGTAGGAATTCAAATAAGTCTTTTTTCTATAAACCTTTGACAGGAATGTATTGTCTTTTGTGTAAATTTCTATATCCAAAAATTGTAGAGTATCCTCACTCAATGTGTAGGTGAATTCTAAAAAATCAGTACTTTCATTTATAAAATCAATAAATAATCGGACTTGTTCGGTGGGTGCCACCCAAAGAATACAGATGCCATCCAAAAATCTCTTATATTGTGTCCAACACCTCCTGTATTCCGATTGTAAAACAGATATCTCCTCCCACTTAGCCAATACCAGATACGCATAAGTAGGGGCGCAAGCAGTCCCCATTGCTACTCCCTTTATCTGGTGAGAATATTCTCCCTTGAAATAAATAAAATTATATTTTAAAACCAAATCAATTAACTGCATAATTACCGTACATTCATTGTGACTTAAAGTATTATCTTCAAATACTGTCTCTTCCAGTAATTTTAGTCCTTGTTCATGAGGTATACTTGAGAACAAGTCAACTACATCTATGGTCAGAAATTTTAAATCCTCCCTCCATAAATCGTGAAGGTAAGTGAATGTGTGTCAGACTTAGATGACTTTGTGGATGATTTTTGTGTAGATCAACCCTTAAGAAGATCTGAAAGGTTAAAAAAATAGGGATGGGTATCAAAATGAAAAACAACAGAATTCAAATTTTCAGGGGGAAACAAGAAGGGGGAGGATGAGGTACTGAGTGTGATTAGTACTAACCACCCAGATTTAGAAATAGCAGAATGGGTTCAAGATGATACCAACCCATTTAAATTTACTAAGAATGATTTTAGTATTTATAATTTAGCCATATAATTTTAACAAATGAGCATTTTAGTTTATTAAGTAAAGGTATCAAATGAATTCCTTGGAATAAAGGAAACCTTGCCAGAACATTAATGGATGTGAAGGAGTTTACAAGAAAAATTAATTTTCAAATCATTTTTAGTCAAAATATTAATTATGAACCAACGAGAATGGTTAGGAGAAGTGTGTATAATCCCCCTCTATACCCCCCAGATAAAAAAACCTGGAAAATATAATAGAAAGAGGGATTAGGGATAGTTTTAACAAGGTTAAATACAAAACAACTTGAAAGTAAGACTTTAAATGAACTTAGGAGTGACAAAAACCTAAGAATTATGAAACCGGACAAGGGAGGGGGAATGGTTTTTATGGACAATATGAGTTATGAGGGTAAAATGAATGAAATTTTGAGGGATCCTAACAAATATTCTAATGTGTCTATAAACAAAATTAATATAGCTTACAGGCGTATAGACATGGTTTTAGAAGATTTATTAATAGAAGGTGTAATAGATAGTAAAACATATGGGTATTTAAAAGTTGAGAAGCCTAGAATACCCACTATGTTCGGGATTCCAAAAATACATAAAGATGAATTTAATCCAGCCCTGCGTCCTATAGTCTTAGCAGAAGGATCCAAAACCTTACCACCAGGCCAGGTTGGTCGACAATAAAGTCAAACCATTTCTTAATAGCGAGCCACAGATTTGCTGTGACTCCTGGAGTTTTTTGGAAGGCATAAATAAAATAGACTTCAGTGAGGATCACAATTTTTTGACAGTTGATATAAAGGACTTTTATATTGTCATACCCCAAAAGTTAGGTATACGATGGGTCCATGAATTCCTATTTTTGAAAGGGGCTGATGATAGAGAAATCACTCTAGTTGAGACCCTCCTTGACTTGGTCCTATTCAAAAACTACACTTTATTTAATAAAGAATACTTTTTATAAACAACTGGGGTAGCTATGGGTTCCCCCTGTGGGGGAAGCTTTGCTAATTGTGTCATGGCTTATTGGGAAAGGGAATTTCTTTTCCAAAATTCCATCTTTAAGGAAACTCCCATTTGGTAGACAGGGTACCAAGATGATATGTTGTTTATTTGGAAGGGTACATCCGATACGGTAAAGAATTTTGTTAAAGTGATCACAGGATTGATTAATTTTTTACAGTTCACCTTTCAATTTGAAACAGAATCTATCAATTTCCTAGATGTCCAATTAGACAAAGATAGGTTAAATAATAGGTTTGCAGTCCAAATATATAGAAAGCCTACCTATTCTAACTCCTTCCTGCGCTTCCAGAGTAGCCACCCATTCCATCAGAAGAAGGAGGTAATTAAAGGACAATTGGTGAGAGCCACCAGAATGGTCTTTTCAGATACCGGTTTCTATCTTGAATGTGATAACTTAAAAAACATGTTATCCTTTACAATTATTTGAGCAATTAATGGAAGAAGTTAGTAGAAAAAGAAATATGGGACACTTTAAACCTATACGCTGGAAGGGATATAGGGATGACGAGTTGGATATGATTTCACTAAGTTGTTTTGGTAAGGACCCAAATACAGAGGTTGGATTCAACTTGAGCTTTCTAACGTCTTTTTCTATAGACGCCCCTGAAATTAGGAACATCTTAATTAAAAATTGGACATTCATTACTGAAGACAGCGCCACACTTAAAAGCCTGGGAGACAGGCCACATATTATAGATAAAAGTGGCCCCAACTTAAAAAGCCTCTTGGAAAGGAATAACCCAACAAATAATGGACATTGGGGCATGAGATAGTGTGGACGGTGTAGTTATTGTAAATTTATAAAAGTAGGGAATGAGTTTAACATTCGGAATATGACATAGAATAAAAGGAAAATGTAATTGTGAAACAGCAGGAATTGTTTACCTTGCCTTGTGCCAACAATGTAACTGTTATTACATTAATAAAACTGAGCAGGCATTTAAACAAAGAATCTACGAACATCAATATCATATAAGTAAAAAAAACTGTCACTAATGCATTAGCGAAATATATATTAGGTAACCTCACACATAAGTTTGAATTTATGATAATGGAACAGGTTAACAAGAACATAAGAGGTGGACCTTGGGAACTAAGATTGGAAGAATGTGAACTGTTATGGCAGCTTAGGACCAATGCCTATGCTCCACATGGGCTTAACAAATACTGCTCCATCAAATGTATCTTGAAGCTAAAATCTTTGGAAAGATAACATGATAGAGAACATGTTTTTCCCTCATGTTTCATTTTTTATCGTAGATTTTACTTCATAAGTTTAAAACATTTTCATAAGCTTACATTTAGGCATTTTTCTCATCATTAAAATCATTTTATTGTGTTTGTCTTTGTATTTTAATATAAATGGAAGTTGCTTTGCATTTATTACTTTTTATAAAAGCTGTACTGGGATTTTAAAGGAATGTTTCTTTTAAATAATTGTATTCTTAATTGCATAATTGGTAGGGTAATATATTGTGAAGAATTTAAGGAAATGTTGTCTGATGAAGTTCATTTTGTATTCCGGATGAACAAAAGCGCTAACAACAATAAATTTCTGGGAGTTTTGGAGGTGCCTATCTGGCATCATTTGTTTTACTAGTTGGTTGAAAGTTTGATGGGCACATTCTATGTAGGCTCTACATGTAGAGTACATGGATATTATTGAATCCTGGGGACGGTCTACTTTTATTAGCTTGCAAAGTTTATGACCCTATTAGTAAAGCCTCAGATGAGGGGATATTTGTTGATATAGTATTTTGATCTACATTATAACTGATGATATAATTAAATTAGGAATGAATTTGTATATTGTTGAATACACTCATCTCTAGTTGTAACATAGGAAACAAAGAGTTAATACTCCTTTCCATTATTCTAAATGGTGAAATATATATTATGGTGTGTCCAAGGGGCATGTCTTAGAGACACATTTATTTAAAATGCATTTTTTTTATCTTTGCCACTCTCAGGTAGCTACTAGTTACTAAACTATGCTGATGACATCAAAGCTGGATCTTTTATAATAAATGAAAATTATTATATTTATTTTTACTGACTATATTTCCTTGGTTCATTACTGGCTAAGGAGAATTGGTATTAACCTGAGTTATAGTAAAAGCTGCATACTGTATTTTAGACTTGTAACTATCAACTTCACTACTATAGTTGACAATTATGCCAGCAATGCAAATAGTTATGAAGACCTGTGGATTGTAATTAATAATAATATGCATTTTAGAGACAGTGAAAGTTTGGTTAAATTAAAGGGACTGAAGTCATAGGCTTCATTTTCAGATGCTTAGCTTCCATATCTCCTGATTTGCTAACCAGGATTTATACAGTATACATCTGGCTGACAGTGGAATATAACTCAGTTTCTTTCCATAGTCAAAGGGAGGCTTATTTCTGGTCAGAAGGGTATAAGGAAAGTTTTATAAAAACATTACAGCCTGTGAGAGCATGTCCTAAAGTGCCAAAGTTTTGGTCTTTACTCTGTAATTTACCATTTTTTATTAGACATAGATTATGCCTAGCCCTGAAAGCCGTTACTGATAAAGAGTTGCAAATATTATTAGGTTTTGAAATAATGCCTAATAACAAAATATTATGGGACAAGAATGTGATGTATAAGGTGGTTAAAAGCAGGACTGTTAAAATAATTAGCTTTGTATCCCAGTGAATTACAAGGATGTTGAGAAAACTACCTTTAGCATTCAGACATAGTATTAGTATGGATATATTTAAAAATACATTAGATTATGATTGGGATTACCAGGCTATTCTACTAGCTTGGATTCTGTGTTGTAATATGGCTTCTTCCTTTTTTAATTTTTCCAAGTTTTTGGGTTTCTAATACCATGGCAGGAATTAACCCCATTCCTAAATCAAAGTATGATTAAAGTTCATGAAATTAGTATTGTTTCAATCTTTAATGTTAGCCAGAAGTGCTCTTTGCACCATCCGCAATGTGCCCAGTATTGACTCCTTCTGCACTTCATACGGAGTTACATGTATTGGTAACATATGTAAGTTGTTGTTGTGTCTTTTGGCTTTTCCCGGTTAGGGGTCAAGTATGATTGTAAATTCTTTTTTGTTAGACCTATTGCTCCCACTACTGTTGGAACTGTCTCAGTATTCTTCTTCCACGTTCCCTGCATTTCTGCCTGCAAATCCTAGTAGTTTATGATTTTGTGTCTCTCTGTTCATAAGACACTGTAATCACTGGATGTAGCAATTTCAATGATCAATGTTACTTTTGTCTTCTTTTCATGGACTACTATATCTGGTTTTCTCGCATCTATTTTTTTGAACTGTTGGTAATGGGCTATCCCATGTAATACAAACTTCATTTTCTATAATGTTTTGTGGCTCATGTTTCCAATGTTTGCAGCAATTTTTAGTATTATAATGTTTGCATAATCTTTAATGCAGCAGTCTTTCCACATTATTATGCTTTTCGGTATACAGTCCTTCTGCCATTTGCATATCACAACCAGCAACAAGATGTTCAAATGTTTCCAATTCTGTTTTACAAAATATGTATTTGTCTGTTTCTCCCACATGTTCAATGGACTTTGCAAACCAACATGTATGACATCCACTATCTTGAGCCACCAATATTAACCTTTCTTCTTTTGGTTTAAATGCACCTCTCCTTAACCATTCCTGTGTTTATCCTGATCAACTTGAAGTTGTTCCAGGAGTTTTCTATACTTGCAACTATATTTATGCATGTTCCGCATTTTTTGCCTTCTCACCTGAACCTTCGCCTTATATTCTTTCTTTCGTATTTTGGCACATTCAGCTGCTGCCTGATCATTATCTACTTCTGGCTTGATTTCCATTCCCACTTGGCACCGATATACTTCTGCTCAACTAAGCAGGGAAGTCATCATAGACTTATTCACCTCATGTTTCAAAACATTCACTATGTTTGGGTCTTGTGAAGTCAGCAGATATGCATGCATTTCCTACGATTGCTGATCTATACATGTAATCAGTTTTGAGGAGGCCCTTACTTCCTTCAGAATGGGGAATATATAGTCTTGGTATGCACTGAGTTTTATAAATCATTTGATAAGTATGAATCCTCCTGCTTGTTTTCCTGTCCAATTGATCCAACACCTTTTGGGGCCAGTGAATCACTCCAAAACTGTAAGTTAGGACAGGAAGAGCAAATTGGTTTATAGCTTAGACTTTGTTCCTAGATGTCAGGGCTATTTTCAGTATTAATTTTATTTTTGTAAAATACTATTTACTAAGTTTTATTCACATTTGTTCATGTTTTGTTGTTGATCCTTCATCAATTCCCAGATATTTATACACTCCCTCTTGCTCCAGTTCTTTTATATCACATTCCTGTCACAGGCTGATGTTTTCCTGGTGCTGCAGCTTTCCTGCTTTAAAGGTTGCTTTTGCACATTTATCAAGGCCAAGTGACATTCTTATATCACCTGAAAAAGTTTTGACCAGTTGCAGTTGTGCTTTCACCTCATCTGATGAACTGTACATTTTTAAATCAACCACAAAATGGCTACACTTTTGCTCCTAGAAAACAACAATCTGTTAAGCAGATGCTTAATAGGTTAAGAGCAAGAAGAGCAGCAGTGACAACGAGTCACCCTGGAGTATCCGCTTTTGAATCTGTATCCCTGGAATAATAGTTTGTCCTTTATCGTGGCTTAACTGCAAAGTGGTTTGCCACTGTCTCATGGTCTCTGTAATGTAATTAATCAGTGCAGGGTGTATGTTATACATTTTAAGTACCATTTTATCCATTAATGGGATATACTGTCAAATGTTTTTTGTTGTCTATTCATGACATACTTAGATTCCTAAATAAAATAGTAGAAAGTCACAGACCAGGAACCAAAAAAACCAAAGTAATTCCAAAGGCAAAGGAACATCAAACAGCGGTGGTGCTTCTGATATACGAACTTTAATAAAGGCAAAATGCAATAAAAACACATAATAAAATCAAGCGCTTTCGCCTGGTTCCTACCAGGCTTTGTCAAGATAAAAAAAGTTAAAAACAGTGTCTTAATATATTCTTACAAAAGATCACATGATTTCTAATCAATCAACTAATTAAAGCACTTCAATTTAGTGGCGTTTTTCTTAAAGAACTATACATCACATTGAATCTACAAAAACTAATACTAATGTTAAAAACATTTTGAAAAGTTTTTTATATAAATCAAAAAACCACATTTCATTGAGTTAATATAATTTCCTATAGCCACCAAATAAATAAGTGTAACCAATACATAGTCCTACCAAATGCATATAAACATTAAACATTAGCCTCAAGACCATAACATGCCCGATTCCTTTAAAATATGTACATAATCAGTATATGCTTGGCTTATAGTCTGGCTCTTCTTAGTCTAAGAACACTGGTAATGCTAATGTTGTCATTGAGTCCAGGAGATTTTGAGGCATTAAGTTTTAATTGCCACAAAAGTTCTTTGTACTCAAGGAGTGTTTCTCAATCACCCACTCTCTGATCCTGCACAACTTGTTCCAAAACTAAAAACTTAAGCTGCATACTAGGACATAATGTCAAATGCTTGTAGAAGGCATTGGTATCCTTCTTTTTAGAGACCTCGTATAAATGCTCATATATTCTACGTCTTAGGGGTCTTTCAGTTTTTCCCACGTAGAAACTACAGCATTGAGTACATATCCCCAAGTAAACAACTCCTCTAGTCCCACAGTTATAGTAACCAGTTGCCTTAACCTTAAAATTCCTTGTGGGAATGTATAAACTACTGTCATTAAAGATGAAAGGGCATTGTTTACAGGCAAGACATTTGAACGTGCCTACTTTAGAAACAGAGTGAGCACGACTCTTATGGCAATTTTTACTTTCAAACAAACCCTTCAAATTAGTGTCCCTCCTCCTTACAAAACTGGGTTTTGTGGATACTATGTTTTGTGTGTCTTCTTGCAAGGTTAGAATCGGCCAATATTTCAAAACAGTTTGTTCTACCTGCTCAGATTCCCTAGTGAATGTATATATAAAAGTATTGTGTGAATCATACTTTTCTTCTTGTTCTTTGTTGCTCTTTTTGCTCAACCATCTGCTGGCCAACACCCAATAATGGAGAATACTTGAACTCCCTACCAGATGTTACTTCTTTGGCCATTTTGTTTACCAAACATGACGGGTAACCCCTTTCCAAAAAAAAGTTTTTTTAAAAAAGCTTATTTCCTTAAAAAATAACTCATCACTACTGGACATTCTAGAGGCCCGGATGAATTGTCCTTTTATTATTCCCTTCTTCTGGTAAAAAGGGTGGCCACTTTCAAAATGCAGGTAAGAGTTTGAAAAGGTGGCCTTTCTGTAAATCTTGGATTGAAAACAACCCTTATCATAATCTTTAAATAGTGTTAAATCCAAATAACTAAGATTGTCATTACTTACATTGTATGTAAAAGAAAGAAATTGCGTGGATGTATTAATGTATGCCATAAATTCCTTGAAATCATCCAAATCACCATCCCAAAGTATACATATGTCATCCAAAAAACGTTTGTAGTGAATAATATGCTTAGCCCAGTCAGTTTGGAATATGAATTTGTTTTCCCAATAATGCAAAACAATGTTTGCATATACCGTAGCACAGGGGGTGCCCATTGCCACCCCCTTTTTTTGTCTAAACATCTCTCCATTAAAGTAAATACACTTGTTTTGAAGAACAATCTCCATAAATTCAACTAGCAACATAACTGTGTTAGAACCTAAACCAGATTGTGTGGCTAAAATCTCATTAAACCACTCCAGGCCAACAGAATGCGGAATGCTGGGAAATAGCTCCACAATATCTATAGTTGCCATCAGACAGGCCGGGTTGTACAAATCTCTTTCAATACCTTTGAGAAATTCCCAGGAATCTTTACAAATATGCTTCAAGGATGACACAAATTTCTTAACAGTCTGGTCTATAAATTTGCCCAGTGGTTCCGTAATACCACCCGAACCAGATACTATAGGCCTAAATTTCAAGGGGTCTAACCCCTTGTGAACCTTTGGTATTCCAAAAATCACCGGAATCTTAGGCTTGTCTACGTACAAATAATTATACAACTTCTCATTAATGGCCCCCTGCATTAAATGATCAAATAATGCAAATTTAATCTTGGAGTAGGCAATGTTAACCTCATTCCTGGAAACCACCTCGTACTGGTCTATATCCTGCAACATACTGTGCATTTGGGATTCATAAGTCCAATCATACATCAAAACCACCACCCCCCCCACCTTTGTCTGGTTTCATCACTCTAACCCCCTCAAGTTTAAGGAAGTTAACTAGTTGGTACAAATCAAAATCAATGTTGTCAGGTGGGACTTATACATTACTTGAATATTGTTTTCTTAAGTCCATCTCCACCAATTCTTCGAAAACCTTCAAAGAGGGGTGAATGGGGCGGTTAAAAGTACCCGTTCTTGTAAATTGTTCTTTCGTCATCACCTGCCCTTGAAATTGTAATGCAAGATTTAAACGTCTCACAAACAACTTCAAATCTATTAATGTTTTGGACAAATTTAATGAACGCAGTGGAACAAATTGAAAACCTCTAATAAATAACTCAAAAAAATTTTTGGTTACTTGAATATCAGTAAAATTGTAAATGGAAAAATTATTCATAGTTAACACCCTGCTGTTACAGTTTGTTACTTCGTTGACCAAACTAAAAGAGTCAAAAACATCCAAAAGGGGTGGTTCATCTATCTGCGCAACTTGCTCCAACCCTGTTGAAAGTATGTCGTGCTCTTCCCTCTCGGTCTGCCCTGGGGGTACTGAAAACCCTGATGCGCATTCCTATGCTCCTTTTGAGCCAAACGTTCACTCCTTCTGGGTAATTCCATTGTTGGGACTGCCTCATTACTGGCAAATACTGAGTTATCACCAATATCAATACTGTGACCAGCGTTCATTTTCCCTTTACTTGGTAAAGGGTAGGTCAACCCATCCCTATATTCAACCAAGTCGCGCTCTAATTTTCTAATTTTACGATTGACAATTTTTATGCAATGCTGGTCCACCTCATTAAACACCCCATCATATTCCCTTTTGATACCAGGAAAACCTTTTCCTTTAACAATAGAATCATTTAAATTGTTTACTTCCTTTAATAAAGAACTCGCCTTAACTTCATTGTCTTTAACCATGAAGTCAAGCATTTCTAATCCAGTTCTATCAAATAAATTAACCAAATTGTTGTATAGAACAGTTCCTGGTAAAGCACTGTTCGGGAATTTAAAACATCATAACCCTTTTGGCATGCGTTGCACACATATGCACTCTTTTAAGTAGTCAATCTCTAACTGCATAGTTTTGAATGCATACAATTTATCACTAAGCTCTTTAAAGTCTTGTTCAACACAGTTAGTTTGATTTATCGAAGCTGCAAATGTACCTTGTTTGAACAAAAACTGCTGTTCTGTCCACGCGTTAAAATTAAAATCCTTCATTTGCGTGGTAGCCCCATTCTTCCTGTTAGCATGTGTTTTACCCTGTTGTTCCTGCAGATCAGTGTCCACCAATACAATCTCATCAGGAAGTTCCACCCGGGTCGTACTATCATATGCTTGGGCTAACGGTGATAAAGGTTTCTTCTTTAAACTTTGTTGTTGGTTACCAGGCAGTTTTGAAATAGTGTCACCAGATCCCAACGCCAACAAGTTATTACTCAATTGAGTTAATAAAACCAGAACTTGCTTGAATTCCCCTCTTGTCACTGGAGCATCATCCGGTTCATCACGGAGCAACATTGGTGTATTCTGGAACTCCACTGCATCAGCTCCTTCCGCCATGGATAACAACCAAAATAAAATAGTAGAAAGTCACAGACCAGGAACCAAAAAACCAAAGTAATTCCAAAGGCAAAGGAACATCAAACAGCGGTGGTGCTTCTGATATACGAACTTTAATTAAAGGCAAAATGCAATAAAAACACGTAATAAAATCAAGCGCTTTCGCCTGGTTCCTACCAGGCTTTGTCAAGATAAAAAAGTTAAAAACAGTGTCTTAATATATTCTTACAAAAGATCACATGATTTCTAATCAATCAACTAATTAAAGCACTTCAATTTAGTGGCATTTTTGAATCTGTATCCCTGGAGTAATAATTTGTCCTTTAT
This sequence comes from Protopterus annectens, assembly GCF_019279795.1. Lineage (NCBI taxonomy): Eukaryota > Metazoa > Chordata > Ceratodontiformes > Protopteridae > Protopterus > Protopterus annectens. The sequence continues at coordinate 1,512,115,675 of NC_056737.1, forward strand.
CATGGCTTAACTGCAAAGTGGTTTGCCACTGTCTCATGGTCTCTGTAATGTAATTAATCAGTGCAAGGTGTATGTTATACATTTTAAGTACCATTTTATCCATTAATGTGATATAATGTCAAATGTTTTTTGTTGTCTATTCATGACATACTTAGATTCCTCCCCTTTTTACAGTTCTCCATTATGACTTTAGCAACAAATTATCTTTGTTCCATATAACTTTTTTTTGTTACCCTTTTGTTCTAGTGTCATGATTGAGTTTTCTTCTAAACGACTATAAACTCTCTTGGCATCAATTCCAGTGTATAGTTTATACATTGTCGGAAGGCAAGTTATTGGTCCATAGTTTTTTAGGATAGCTAATGTGCCTAAACACATGATATCCAAACTATGAGCTATGAGATATTAACTATGAAACTTACTTTCTGAATTCCCCGAAACAACCTTTCACCCTTACGCAGTGCCACACAATCAATAATCCCTTTTCTTTTCCCTAATTCCTGTAATTAACAATTCAAGGAAAAAAAGAAAGTCACTCCACCTAAATCAAAATAGCTTAGAAACAAACAGATGAACGTACCACCATAAACAAAACACAAATTCCACGTATAAAAACTTTTATGCAACAAAGCCAAAAAATGGGCAAGCAGGACACACACTTTCGATGTTAGCCTTTTTCGGGTCCTCATTTTTTGGCTTTGTTGCATTAAAGTTTTTATACGTGGAATTTGTGTTTTGTTCATTGTGGTACGTTCATCTGTTTGTTTGTAATTAACAATTCTGTATTATAAACATTTAGTAAATCCAGTTCACTTACATTTAAATTATCTGCACCAAAACATCTGCCTCTTGATTCTAAATAATTTTCAACAAAGTCCATGGTGCTGTATGTGTTGAAACATCTGTAAGTGTACTTTAATTAACATTGTGTGACTGCTGTCACTGCCTACCATTGTTAATCAGTTCACTTTTTTTCAGTCATATTGAAATTTCCATAGAGAAATTTATAACAACATATTTCTATTTTATGCAGCATAGCAACATTTCTGGTACAAACTTTAGTATTATCATAAATACTGCTTCTTAAATTTTGTTAATATGTGAATATGTTGATTATATCAACATTAGTAGCAGAATCAGTACTGGTTTACTTGCAGTCTCTTTATTTTGAATGTCCAACAAAAATATTCTGCATTGAGCATGTTAACTACACTGTCTTAAGAAAACTTCTATAAATCATGGGGAAGGTGCTTTAATAGTTTTGTTAATAGAAATATAATCATATTGCAAACACTAACTTCGTATGATAGCCTATTCAGATCACCACCAAGAGAACCCAGCTTTAGGTGCATTGTCTGTATTAGGAATAGTGCCTCTGCGTCTAAAACATATGGTTTGAGAAGTTCTCTCAGACAAATGGGTGTCTTTTGCTAGGACTTAGGTCTACGGTTCTGGATATTAATTGGGTCCACTTAAGGTATCATCATCTGCTCTGTACATAGGTCACCTAAGAAAGTAATCAATGCTTACTGTGGTTGATTTGAAACAATGAAAATTATAAATACTACAGTTTACATTGTTTGTGTTGACTATACTGTGTTATATAATCTTAACTATTAAATATGGCTTTAACACACAATTATTTTGTGTTTAGACATGATATTTTTCAACAAATGCAGAGTATAGCCATTGAGACTGTGAGAAACCCCAGTTATACTTATTTAATGTTGTTATAATAAAAAAAAATGTTTTATTTATCAGAGTTTATTTAGCAAATATTTAAGATGTTATGTATATTTTATTGAAGATACGCATTTGGTCAGGTTCTTTTCATTGTTCAGTTCACAAAAGCTAGTAAAGTTCAGTAACTCACCTTGCATCATGTCTTCATCAGATAATAGTTTGTGTACTCTTCCCGAAGTACATTTTTGTATAGATTGAGAATGACCTATTGATTCACATCAGTAAAATTACAGTTCTTGGTTAGCTTCTTTACTGTTAGATAAAATGTATGTGTTCTCAGGCTGCTGCTGTTCTGCTCCTCTAAAGTTGTAGATTACAAACTGTGTTTTTTAATATTTGTTTAATTTCTCTGTATATTTGCATATGTTTGTATATGTTTTCCTGTCATGACATGTGTGTATGTGTGTGTGAGTGAGTTTGTGTGTGGGGGAGGGGGAGGTGTATGTGTTATCTCCTGCCATGCCACATTTAGTTTAGTATTTTAAAATCGGGACAGTCATTTTGACCACTGTTGACCTACTGAATGGCTATTCACATATATATCAAAATATGCATCAAAATGCTGTTAGGTTTGATATTTGCAAAGCTATGTTGCAATAATGTTCTCTTATTAGCACAGTTTCTTTTGCTTAGTATATTAGTATATTGTTTGTTTGAGTTACATACTTAATACTATTTTTCTTGCTAGCCATATGACTTATGCCACCTTTTATATGTTTTATTGATATTTCACATATCTGGTTGATCCTGCTTAACTTAAAGATGCATGTGCTCCTTTTCAAGACAAACCTCTACAGTCCTTAACAGTTTGCACGCACACTTGTGGCTCTTAAAACAGAAAAAAAATATTGCAAGATATCTAACCCTAATTCCATTAATTTTGACAAATGTTCTATTTTTACCAGTTTTCCTTGCTAACTTATTTGTTCATTTGCATTTGCTTTATGGATTTGAAAATGCCACAGTTAGTGAGCAGGGAAAAATAAATAAAATTATTAAAAGTAATACAGAAGTAACTCAAGTTACTGCAGAAACAAGGCTGTGTGTGTGTGTGTGTGTGTGTGTGTGTGTGTGTGTGTGTGTGTGTGTGTGTGTGTGTGAGTGTGTGTGCGCATGTGTGTGTGTGTATGTGTGTGTGTGTGTGTGTGTGTGTGTGTGTGTGTGTGTGTGTGTGTGTGTGTGTGTGTGTGTGCGTGTGTGTGTGTGTATGTGTCTGTGTGTGTGACTTTCTGTGTATGCATGTGTGGGTCTCCCTGACTTTGCTTGCTTATATGGATGTGTGTGTATGTATATACGTGCTTATGTGTACATTTGAGTTTCTGTATGTGCCAGAGATACGTCACTGTACCCTATATCTGTTTGAGTCTGTGTAAATGTATGTGACTGTGTTTGCAAGTGTGTGCGTGTGTGTGTGTGTGTGTGTGTGTTTGTAAGCCAGTGTGCAGCCATTACTTGCAAAACTTACATATCATACAGGATAAGTGGAAGAACTATTATACATCAAAGATATAAAAAGTCTATATACTAAAAATGAAACAAATACAATTTACTAGATAGCCTAGTGTCAAAGCACAATATTTCCCTCTAGAATGGATGTTACAGGAAAATAATGGACCTACCAGGGATGGTGAGGCCTGGGCAGTCCGTTATTTTCCTGTAATGCCCACCCTGTCAGGCGCTGTTACTTGCTTATCTGATTGACTGATTATTTAAAAAATGTTCACTTCATCAACACCTCTTGTTTTACTTTCGGTAAGACCTGTAGTGCTAACACAAATGTTTTGTGGATATTGTTCAGCACATTAGCACATGTGCTCCCAATGTAATAGTACTATTGTTGTTTATCCTTGTTTCTCACAAATCAAATAAAGCATGTGTTCTGCATATTCAAAGGGAAATGCACTTACACAATACAACAATAATATTTGCAGCTTGAATATCCAACCAAGGGTGTTTACAGTGTAGATCAGTGGGGTGTTGCTGACACCTGCAGCTAGGCAAAATAGTCCACTTTCAACAAATCCACTTTAAAATTGTACCAGAAGTGTTTTGTGAATATTCTAAATATGTATATTATAGTGACCAGTCAGAATTCAGCTTTTTAATCTATACATGAAACCTAAGAGATGAGCTGCAGTCCAGTAATTACTCTAACCAAAGTTTTCTTGAAATCTACCTACTTCATAATGCAAGACATAGGGACTGAAACAGTGAAAGGGCATTCAGTTAAAACTAAGCTAGAATGGCGAAAGGAGAAATAGAAGAGTAACAGAACAGGATACTTGGTAACCAAATAATGTCTGTTGGATATTGACTGATTGCATTTAGGTGAGCAAAACAGTTAGCTATTAAATTTTTGTACTGTACTACAATGGCATCCAAAGAGAAATGACTTTGGATAAATTATACATACTGAAGAAGCACTGCTATTTAAAGAAGATAACCTGAACTGTTTGTGATGTGTGGAAGATAATGGTTTTAGGTATGTCAGTCTGGCCAGGGGCTATTCTTTCAGATAATATCCCAGGTATCGAGGAATAAAGTTCTGCTCTGTGTGCATCATGGCTGGAGATGGCCCATCATTTTTGCTGAAAGATATGACATCTCTAATAAGTCAAAACTTAAAGAAATTCCTGGGAAAGTCATCCAGTAGCACTGTACTCATGATTGGAGTTTTATTTATATGACATCTTGTGGGGGATGCACCCATCTGCAGTTGTAGAGTAAGGGAGGATTCTGTAGAGTCCTGGCGGATGAATGTCACTAAGTGTTGTTGGTGTGTAATTTGTCCATAGCTTGAGTGTGAAACAGCCACATGACCACAACTCATCTAAGCAAAAAATCTAGGAAAAAAAAGCTTTAGGTTTTGTGGACTAACTAAAATTTGCCATTCCCATTGTTGTCTATAGGAACTCAAAATGTTAAAAAACTTTAGGTTCTATAAAGATCAGTTGAGGAGTTAATTTCAGGATGTTTATATAAATATGCATGTTTCATGTGCTGAAAAGGTGTTTGTCCATTAAAAAGAACTTATTTTTGAATATGTTTTGCCCTGTCATTTTATATGCTTGTAAAAATCATAACTGACTCTGTTATATCCCCCCTGTGTGTGCTCCACTAACGTCTATTATATTTATTGTCTCTGTCTGAAAATCTGTTGTACTAAACAAAATAGTATGAAATGCAGTAAACTGTGTCACCTCCAAATCAATGAACATGATATCAGGTTCAATGAGTAAGCTTTAAACATAGCCTTTCCTTTCGTCATAGCACATTGTTCCATACAGAATGGTCCCCATAGGTTCACTTATTAAAAACAGTTTGACTTAGAAGTTTTTTCCACTCTGACATATTTCTGTCTTGTTCAGCTTCCTTGGTGTACACCATGTTGAGGCTGAATGAACTCTCATGATACTTTCTTTAGGAATTTGTCTCACTTGCTCTAACATTATTTTGCCTATCACATTTGAAAATTTCTCGTCAAGTAAAACACACATAGCATGGTACATAAAGATAATTTTTGTTATTTCATACCCAGTGAGGTCGTACAGTTATTCAGGCTCAAAACTTGCAGCTCTTTTACTGTGTACTCTTATTTATTGCTGCATTTCTTTCCTTTCCTCTCATGGGGCAAGGTGAAGAAACCTGATAGCAGCTTTAATAATTAACTGCGATTTGCAAGCCAGAAAACATGATACTCTGGCTGGCTCATGGAAGGAAGGTGGGAGGAAGACAGGACCTGAAACTCATGCAGTTCCACTTAAAAAAAAAAAACTATGTCATCTCAGCTATTTCAAGTAGTTTTTTTAGATTATGTAACACATACATAAGAAACAAATATGTAAGAGTCAGTACAAACCAATCACTGATACCTTAACTGAGGATTCTGATGCTTAGCAATATATCCCATTTATTCTATCCTAAGTGAATGGAATTGTGATCTGACAGGACAGAAGAAGGTGAATTAATCTTATAAATTATGCCATCATAGTGCATGGTGGGCAGAGCATAGCCTTCCATGAAAATGTAAATGGTTCATCTCACAAACCCCTGTTTACACTACCAAAGGTACCAGAACTTGACAGAGATTTGGGATGCATGACTAGGCTTAAAAAAGTCTCAATGGTCATTTGCCTAGTACACAACTATGAAGAAGATTATGTCAACATATCTGTCCCATGATGTTGTTTATAGTTAGAAAAAAAGGTAAAACTAGTTGTAAATAGTTATTGTGCTGATGACAGATTTACACTATGTAGAACTTCATGACAATATATATATATATATATATATATATATATATTTTTTTTCAACTTTTGCCTGTAGCAGTCCTTTAGAGATGTATTTATCTGATAACAATGTGAATGACTCATATGTTCAGATGTTGGGTGAGTCATGGGAGAAATGGTTCCTGAGGGTACCCAACCATATGAAGAGAAAGGCATATCCCAGATGACTGGAATATAAGCATACTAGTGCCAGCATATAAGATCAAAGGGACAGTCACAACTGTGGGCAGTATATTGGTAGCAAACTCCTGTCATACTACATGAAAGTTCTGGAGAGGATGACTGCCAAATGAATGCACAGAGTAGTAGAAAGAAATATGGGAGAGACGCAGTTTAGATTCAGCACAACCAACCCAATGTTTGCACTGAGACATATAGCTGAAAACAAGCTAGAAATGAGGAAAAACTTCTAGACTTGGAGAAAGAATCTGACATGACCCCAGGGAAACTGATTTGGGCAGTCCTGTGATTGTTCAAAGTCCCAGAAACATTGGTAGATTAATGTAAGCTGTGTACAAGGACCCAGTGACACAAGTACGAACACTGTTTGGTCTCATAGAGATGGTTCCCAGTAGGAGTTGGTGTGCATCACGTTTCAGCTCTGAGCCCATAGCTGTTCATATTGAGGATGGACTACATTAGCAAACAGGTTGGAGGTCACAGATCAAGAAAGTTGCTGTATGCAGATGATATAGCATTACAGGCAAACTCTGAACAAGAACTTCAGCAAAGGATAGGGGAACAGAATGCAAAACTAAAGGCACATGGGATGAAACTGGGTACAGATAAGACAGTTATAATGGCAGTAAATGGGGGAATCAAAATAAGCTTAGAAATGAGATTGCAGGTAAAATAGTGGAACAAGTTAACAGCTTCAAGTAAATGGGAGGGGTTGTTGAGAAGAAGCAAAGTCTGAATGAAGTGTTTAAAACTAGAATTAGAGGGGCTACAGCCAACTGGCACAGAGTGTTAGAGGTAGTGTATGACAGAAGAATGCTAAAGACCTGAAAAGAATGGTGTACAAAACAGTGGTGTGACTAGCACTACCATATGGTATACAAACCTGGGCAGTAAAGACAGAGCAGCTGAGGAAGCTAGAGGTGATGGAGATGAGGTGCCTGAGCTGGGTGATAGGATGAACACTGTCGGGCAGATGAAGAAATGAGTTTGCAAGAGCAGAGCGAAAGTAACTCCAATTGCACAGAATGTCAAAGATAATAGATTATTGCGGTTCAGGTACATGTGCAAGAAAGCAGAAGACAATCTGGTAAAGAAGATATGGGACAGACAGGAAGAAGGCAAGATGAAATAATGGCATCCTGCAAAGAGATGGATGGATTGTATGACTATTAAAGAAGGTAGGTGAGTAGTATAGAATCAAGAGAGAGATGACAACAGTTGATGCAGCACCCAAACCCCATGTAGAAAATGGGGAAAAAGGGGGGTGATGTTGCAGAAGATGAGGATGATGTAAATGAATCACAGTGGCCTAGGTCAAAGGCATAACTTAATAAAAGTTCATTTACTGGAAATTAAGAAAAAAAGAAATAAAACATTGCCAGTATAAAGAATCATGCTAATACAACATAAAGTCAAGATTCTCAACATAGGGAGACTGAATGAGACCCGACAATGTTGTGCATTAACATAAGGTATATTACTGTAAGTAATGACCTATTTAATTTAGCAGCATCTCTGAAGTAAAGGCATGCAGCTAACTAAGTCAAACCCTGAGGTTCCCTGAACGTTTGGATGCAATAAATTCCATGTATGTCTATCTCATTTGGAAAAGGCAGGCTTTCTAGTCACAAGACCAAAGAAATCCTTGCATTCCTAATGATCTCATGATTAGATGAACTAAAAGTATGACAAAGGCAAATGATCATGTCTCAGATTCTTTTTAGGATCATTGGCAGTGACTAGAGCACAGAGGCTTTAAAACCAGGAAGAACATGAGCAGGGTAGTCCTTTCATCAATGTGGAGCCAGTTATCTTTTCTTAATAAGAAGCAGTGAATTTCTCAGGCACCAGACAGAAATAGATGAACTAGCAGACCCTATCCAGTGTGGCTTGTAGTAATGGTGAGTTGTGGTTTGAGTTTTGGACCACATAAGGGAGGCAAACTCCAGTTTCTACTCCTAGATGTATTTTCCTGTTCCATTTCTTGCCTCATGATTATGTAATCTGATAAATTTATAACAATCCTTAAGTTTTGCCTCCAGCTTACGAGTGGTTGTTTCAGTGTGCAAATTAAAACAGGGAGTGCAGTCCAAGAATACACCAAGGTATTATGAGGTTTGCATTTGAAATAGTATGCATTCAATGGGATCAGGCAGAGAAAGGACAGATACATATGCCTAGCCTCTGGGGGTCCCAAAGGTCATTGCACAACTGTTGTTAGCATTTAGAAAGAACTGCCATTAAACTAGTAACAGACAAGTCAGTTGTTAGGGAAAATCATAGATAAATGCCAGAGTTTCTTTGCTAATATGTGCAGCCATTTTGAAAAATGAAGGCAAAGATTACTTACCTACTTTGTCAAATTCACTCTTGAGAAGAATCTGAAGTTTCTCCTGGTACTCTGGTAGTATAAAGTAGAGAAACTAATCCTGTATGGGATGCCAGTCCATTGCAGGATGTGCACGCATACACATGCATGCCCACACACACACACATGCACACATGCACACACACACACACGCGCACACACACACACACACACACACACACACACACACACACACACACACACACACACACACACACCTGCATACAGCTTAATGATTGCTAATTTACCTACCATGTTCTTAGAAAGAAACTGATACACCTTACAAAAATGCTTACACATTCAAGAAAGGCATGCATTCTTCATACTGAAGGCTCTCCATCTGGTAATTGGACCAGAAAACAATGCTCTGTGCGGTAACAACATTAATGGCTGTAGCACAGTCTATGATTGATTTTGCAACCAAGCAGCATAAGGGATGAACCATAAACTGAAACTTCTAGTCTTAGGAATGTACATAAAAGGTTATAATTTAACCTATTCACTTTTAGTGACATCACCCAGACCCTTACACTGACTAGGACAGGTCTTTTTAGCTAATTCTGTTATCACCCCACGAACCAGCTGGAAACATCATGCTTGTTTTTTAACTTTCAGTTGCTACCCATAGAAACCCTTATGTACAGAGAAATTATTACAGTTAGTTAGTATCAACTTTATAAATCTTGTCTTTTTTATCTTTCACCTAATAAAAGTATGTACATTTCCTAATGGACTTCTTCCTGTAATAAGCTACACAGCTGGCCAAATGATAAAAATAAAACAGTGAATTGGAATAATGACTTGTTGCCATCTGTATGTGAAAAGGAAAAAGAGATTCATTTTAAAATACTGATGCATAACAGCAAAGTCAGATATCAACAAAGCTGTGATAGGATGGAAGCCCAGATTTTTTTTATGCATAACTTCATTTTATTTTGCTAAGAATGGCTCCACTGAGCAAAGGTCTTTACCAAGGTAATCAGAGAATGACTGGAACTGTTTCTTATGTTATAGGGACCATCTGCTTTGCTAAATTGAAGAGCAGATGTGTGTTTGGAGCTGTTAAACATTCTACCAGACTCTTTGTCCCACTAGTACACACTGTAGGTACATCAAATTGTCTGACAACTGACAGAAAAAAATCAAGCACAACTGAAAACAAAGACTGCTGGAGAAAGAGAAGAAAGGTAAAATATGGAAATAAAACTTTCGAAAAGCAAATAAAATAAATGCAGGCCTCTATGAAGTCATATGTTAAACTCTGCTGACATCCTGTGGTAAAATACAAAACTGCATATCCTGATACATGGTGTGATGTGTATGTTAATGCTGTTCATTTCTCAGAGAAAATGAAACACTTTAATGCTTGTTGATCAAAGAAAGCCTAAAACAAGTAAGGCCTTAATGAATATGAAATTTTATGCAAACTCAAATGTCAAAACTGGCTTTTTTTTTAAAAAGAACCTAATAGTCAAACCAGCAAGATGAGCAAAAAGAGCTAATTCATCAGACTTTATAGTGAATGATTATTTGGATGCACTAAACATTGAATAAATTTATTTTAGAACACTTCAGGTAGGAACCATATTGTTTGCTATGAAAGGATATATACTGTTACTATTTGTTATGTATGGTTTGTATAACTAATGTATTTATCTGGTCAGTTTGTGGTAGTTAATCCCTGAGAGGTGGAGGCTGTGAAACAAGCACCAGTGTTTGCAATTCTTACCAGGGGTGAATGAATGAGCAGGATTCTAGTTGCATATTAATGCAAACTACAATAAGTTATGAACAATATATCTAAATGGTGTTTTGGAGGAAGACTTCTTAGGTTCATAGGTTCATAGGTTCATACTAGGCTATCTGCCCAAGGGCATTTATAAGCCTAGCCCATAGTTATTTGGCTTTCGCCACCCCTTTAGTTTGAATAAAACTATGCCTATTATTTTGCTGTGCCTCTGTCAAGCAGTGACACTGAAGTAATCCCTGGGGTATATCTGCGATCCCCCATCCATTGGTCAAGATTCCTCTTGAACAAGGCCAGCGAGGTGCTCTGCCTCACATGTACCGGGATTTTGTTCCACAGCATAGGGAGTCTCTGGGTGATGAATCTGTCCCTCCAGCATGTTCTATTAATAACCGTGTCAAGGTTTAAGTCTCCCGCCCTTGTGGTTCTGAGGGATCTAGATTTTTTGAGGTGAAGCAGATTCATCAAATCAGGGTTTGACATGGCCTTATATGTCAGGCACAGGTCACCTCTGAGCAAGCGGTATGAGACTGAATAGAGCTGGAGTTCTTTCAGTCGGGCAGCTTAAGACATATTTTTGAGACCCTTTATCCTTTTGGTGAGGAACTTTTGGGGCCTTTCCAGCTGCTGCAGGTGTCTGGTCAGATACATTCCGAATGGGGCATTGTACTCAATCATAGGTCTAATGAGTGATGAGTACAGGGGCGATGACCTCCCTTGATCTAGATGTGAATCCCTTCATGATCAGGTGGGCAATGTAGAAGGTTTTCCTAACTACTTTAGCAACATGAGTGTCAAACGAAAGGCTACTGTCAACCAGGGTCCCCAGATCCCTGATGACTTCTTCTGTGCTCAGTGGATTGCCACCTATATGGTAGCTAGGGGTAACCTTGTTTTTCCCGAAGGGTATGACTATGCATTTCTTGGCATTTAACTTTAGGCCATGGCTCTGGCACCAGTTATCCGTTTCTGTGAGGCCCTTCTGAAGGATATCTGTGTCAGATGTGTTTTCGACTATGGCCCAGTTTGCAGTCATCTGCAAACTTTGTCAGCCATAACCCTCCTGTGTTTGCTTGTACTTCAGAAAAGTAGATGCCGAACAAGAGTGGACCCAGGACTGAGCCCTGTGGGACACCACTTGTGACAGGCTTTGAGTCTGACATGGCTCCAGCAACTCTGACCCTGTGGGTTCTGTCACTTAGCCAGTTTGCAACCCATCTTGTGATGTATGGGTTTACATTCAAGCTGATGAGTTTTTGATGATACCTGAGTGGGGTATTGTGTCGAAGGCCTTTGCCAGGTCAAGGTAGGCTGTATGGACTGCCTTTCCCTCATCAATGGCCTTGGTGACTGTCTCGAAAAAGTCAACCAAGTTTAAAAGGCATGATCTGCCTTTGACAAAGCCAAACTGGGTTGGATCCAAAGTCTGCAAGTTCCCTGTGTCTTTATTTATGAGTTCCATTATGATCCTCTCCATGACTTTGCAGATAAGGCTTGTCAAGCTAATGGGATGGTAATTTCCAGGGTCGGTGGAGGCACCGCCCTTGTGAAGTGGGACCACAGTCGCCGCGGCGCCACTCCTTGGGTACGTATCCTGAGGTGAGGCTAAGATTAAACAGCTGTCCTAACTGCGGGTTTAATTCCTCATTGAGTTCATGGAGCACACAGCCGGGGACACCATCCGGTCCCATGGATGCTGTGTTTTTTGCTTTGGAGAGAGCAGTTCTCACCTGGGCGTTGGAGATGTTTGGGGGGCTACAATCCTCTGGTATAGATATCTCTCCTTTTGGGAGAAGTTTGCACTGAACCTGTCAGCCAGTATGTTGGCAATGTGTGTAGGTTCAGTAATCTTCACATCATTTTGAACTAATTCTGAGCATATCTGGGAGTTTCCTCCTAGGTTTCTAACATAGCTAAAGAAGGCCTTATGATTGTCTTTTGAATCCTTGGCGATTTTTCTCTCAAAATTTGCCTTGGATGATTTTATGAGAGCTCTTAGTTTTTACTTATAATGATCAAGGGTGTCTTACCTTTCAAGGATTTTGCTCTATCTTGTAGTAGCTTCCTCCTTTTGTTGTAGAGCTTGTTTATGGCTGGGGTCCACCAGACTGGACACTTGCCTTTGGTACAAAGAGTCTTAGTTTTGTTTGGGATTGCCTGATCCATGCAGTCCTGTAGGTGCTGGTAGAAGGCATTTGTAAGTGATTCAGCGGTTTGAGTAATGTTTACCACTGGCTCAGGGGCCTTAAAGGAGACCACACTAGTTTTTAGAAGTGTGAAGTCGGCTTTTGAGAAGTTTTTCACTGTGGTCTTTTTGTTTCAGGTGGGGCGGGATGAGGACCTCCACCGAGATTAGTTTATGATCTGATCTCACCAGTGAGGGGTATACTTCGGTGTTGAACATTGTGATCCCATGTTCGTGATGATGAGATCAAGTATGTTTTCTCCTCTTGTGGGGATGGTGACTAGTTGTTCCATGGCATTTGAGTTTATGAACTCCAGGAACCTTTGGGCTAGAGTGTTTGGGCTTGAGTAGTGTTCCCAGTCTATATTAGGGTAGTTGAAGTCACCTAGTATGATGGTGTTTGGAGATACATTTATCCCCTCCATTGTTTTCAGGAAGGCCATGTGAGGTTCCTGAGTTTGAGAGGGTGGCCTGTAACATGCTACAAATTGCAGAGCAGTCTTGCCTATGGTTAATTGCACCTGGATGGTCTCCGATGCATCGTGTGTTGCCACCAACCTTGAGGTGTGGGTGTCCTTTATGAATATGGACACCCCCCCTCCTTTCTTGGTGTTGTCCAGATTTTGGGGCCGGAACGCATGACATGAGGTGAAACCTGCTAGTGCTGGGGTGCTCTCAGGAGCCTTGAACCAGGTTTCTGTCACAGCACAGACATCGATGTTCTCCATACTGAGAAGGCCCTCGAGTGCGTGCATCTTGAGATTGAGACTTCTGGCATTGAGCAGCATTACCCTTAGTTTTTTTTACTTTTTTGTGCTCTAGGGTGGTAGGTTTAGAATTTGAGCCTTGCCTAAAAAAGGCACTATGGGGGTGGCAAGAGCCTTTGCCAATATCCGGAAGCCTAGGGGTGACAGGTGCAAGCCGTCCCTTGCGAAGCAGCATGGCTTGTCCAGCATGTCATCCCAGGCAGACAGACATTGGATCCCCTTTGAATGACACCAGAATTTAAGCCAATTATTAAAGCTGATCATCTTATCACTGTTTTGTGGCATCATTCTAGGTGAAGGTAGGATACTGCTCAAGGTCAGGGTTATACCTGCCTGGGCTACATAATCAGAGAGCTCCACAATGTCTCTTTTCATGTAGTCCAAGGAGGTACGTCTCAGGTCATTGACACCAGCGTGGACAATGACTGAGTCGTACTTGTACCTGCTGTTGAGAGACCTGAGTGCTTGTGTTATGTGGCGGATTCTAGCGCCCGACAGGCAGCTTACTGTGACCTTCTCCTTACTCAGTCTGGTGAGCGGGACGTCAGTGTGTCTGACTATGGAGTCACCTATGACAAGTATGTTTGGTGTTGTATTTGGCCTTAAGGGCAGTGACTGCTTTGCACACTGATTTTGTTGTTTATGTGTTGTTTGTGTGGTGTATTGAGTTTGCAGTTGCTTGGGTGTCTGCTTTGGAGGCCTCTGCTGTTTAGGTAAATTTTACTCAGAGCCTCCGAGTATGTCTTAGTGTGTTTATGTGTTTGATTCAGTGGTGTGGTTGAGTTATGTGAGACTGGTATTGTGGTGTGTGTAGTTGCCTTCTCCTCCTGCCTGGTCTTGCCAGTCCTGAGTTGAGAGAGCTCAGCCTCCAGTCTGGCTAAATAGCTGCATCTCTCACAAGTGTTAGTGTTACATGGGAGGAGGAGATGGTTGTCCGTGTACATGAGGCAATTGTAACATTGTCTCAGAATTCCCAGATTCACCAAATGGGCAGGAGAGGATGCCAGCAACTGACCCTTCGACATGCTAGAAAGAATTATGAGTTGGTATGAGACAGAAAAGTAGTGGGCTTAGCAGGGAAGTGGGCACTCCTCCGGGGTTTTGCTAGTGAGAGATTTGTATAATATAGGAGTGCTTGACCTGCAAAGAGAATGCTTATAAGACAAGGGATATGCTTATAAGACAAGTGCTGAGCTTTTTGAGAAGAAAAAGCTATTTGGAACAAGTGCTGCACTTTTTAGTGTAGGTGTAAACTGTTTAGGTTCCTAACAGAGCAGTTCTAGGGAAAAATTGAAGAACAGACTTTCTGGAGCCAGAAAGAGTTTAACCTTGTTTAACCGGCGCTGCCCGATGCTGCTCTAGTGGCAACTCCCGGCTAAAGCACGTTAAAGCGTGCTTGATAGCAGGGGCTGGAAAGAACCAGGAATAGACCCAAAACGGAAAATAAAACTACAGTTTCAAGTCAGTAACCACCTCACGGGGGCAGGGAAGCTGCTCAATGTTAGTCACTGCCACTGATGAACAGAGAGACCCTCCTTCAGCCCGAGCAAAAATGGCCTCACAGAAACTTTCAAACAGTTCAGGAACAGCAAGCCTGTAACTGAACTTTTAGTTAACTCTCAGAAAAGTGGGAAAAAGCAAGATTTTTTTTTTTTTTACAGAGATAGCAGAGGTTCACAAGTAATATCAAGTTATAACAGTGCAGTAAATGACCCCACACAAGAGTGCTAGGTCAAGGACAGAAAATATGCAAGTTTTAAGAAAAAAACGATTTAAAATTAAGTGCAAACAGGAAATTCAGCAAACAGCTTTTGGTTGTGCTCTAAATACAGCTACTAATACAGAAATCAAGTTTAACAAGCCAGAAAATGCTCAAGCTAGGCAGCTATGCAGAAAAACTTAGCAAATAAACAGAAAAAATACTTAAAATCTCAAAAGTGGCTCCCTTCTTCTCTCAGCGTTTTTTCCTCTTGGAGGGTGCTTCACCAACAGCTGACAGAGTGGTGTTAAACTATCTTTATTTTATCTCAGAGGTGTAGTGTGCCGTTTCTCTTCTTGTCTCCGTGTAATTACACTGAAGCAAATGTTTGAGCAGACCTTATATTTTGCATGGCTTCATTTTATGTTAGCAAGGATATTTAACAATATCACGTCTGGCTAGGTGCCATTAACAGTGGCCCTTGGAGATGGTCATTAATGAATTCCCAAATGACCTTGGTTGAAGAGATTTATGAACTGGGTTAGGAAAGACATAATTTACAAATTGTTTGGCTTGAAATGGTTGTCTGACAAGGACAGGTAGGGTGAATGTGATATCTTATTTAGTATCAGTTGGCTTATGCTGTGATCCACAGCTTCACCTCTGTCAGATCATATGTTTTAGGATAGCCAATTTCCAAAGTGGATTTGCTGGAATCTTCTGGTTTAAGAGGTTTCTTTCCTTTTTTGTGTGACTCCTGATTTTAGGGAATAGCTTACACAATGGACAAAACTCTGCTGAGACATGTATGATGTAGTCTTGGTCAGATCACTACAACTAGGCTGGGATTAAGTACTTTATGAAAACATATCTACAGGTGGATTACATCTAGGTGTTCAAATATCAGCTGCCTGGGGCACAAGATGCCAACAAATGGAATGCAAATCACAGTTTGCCATTGGAAATCACTGTTGGTGACAGTTTAAGTATGTACTGGCAGCGATTTCTCTGGTGTTTGGATCTTTCTTTTGTTTTCATGCTTGTGCAGCAGTAGAGTTGATACATACAAGTTCAGAGATGTGGGGTGCTTGCCCACCAACATGAGGTTGCAAGTGGTGGCTTCCACAACAAAACATTCTTGCAGTTTGAAGTTTCACTCTTTTGTTATTTAGGGCACTTGTAGTCACCATTTTTGTTCCTCCACATCTTAGCATTCAATGTTTCCTACTAGAACTCTTTCTGAATGCATAGCATTAAGGCTGGTAATGGGTGAAAAAATAAATGGAATTAAGTGCTACTGATTATATTTTATATTGCCCTTGCTTAGTAACATAGTTGGGAAATTCTAAGTAGGAGAGATTCATTGGAAGATTCAAATATACAGCACAGTGATTCCTGAATGTGAGGGGGGGGGGTAGTGGTGCCAAGTCAGCTTCAGATCCAGTTCTACACAGCAGCACCTGGCCATCTCCATGCACCAGCAATCAGAGACATAGCTACAGCAGGACAAAGGCTGCAGCCACCTCAGGTGCGAGTTGTTAGGGGGCACAATTGGCAGATACCAATAAAGTGGTAGTACAGAACCAGCATTCAGAAATTAATGCCAATACTGCATTTGCAGTCAAGGCTGAACCAGTATTATATTTATTATTTTATACACTCTTTGTTGACCAGGTTAGTCTCACTAGGCTAGTAGCCTCTTTTCAGGGGAAACCAAGGTGGTATTTATACCTAAAAAAGGCACTATGGGGGTGGCAAGAGCCTTTGCCAATATCCGGAAGCCTAGGGGTGACAGGTGCAAGCCGTCCCTTGCGAAGCAGCATGGCTTGTCCAGCATGTCATCCCAGGCAGACAGACATTGGATCCCCTTTGAATGACACCAGAATTTAAGCCAATTATTAAAGCTGATCATCTTATCACTGTTTTGTGGCATCATTCTAGGTGAAGGTAGGATACTGCTCAAGGTCAGGGTTATACCTGCCTGGGCTACATAATCAGAGAGCTCCACAATGTCTCTTTTCATGTAGTCCAAGGAGGTACGCCTCAGGTCATTGACACCAGCGTGGACAATGACTGAGTCGTACTTGTACCTGCTGTTGAGAGACCTGAGTGCTTGTGTTATGTGGCGGATTCTAGCGCCCGACAGGCAGCTTACTGTGACCTTCTCCTTACTCAGTCTGGTGAGCGGACGTCAGTGTGTCTGACTATGGAGTCACCTATGACAAGTATGTTTGGTGTTGTATTTGGCCTTAAGGGCAGTGACTGCTTTGCACACTGATTTTGTTGTTTATGTGTTGTTTGTGTGGTGTATTGAGTTTGCAGTTGCTTGGGTGTCTGCTTTGGAGGCCTCTGCTGTTTAGGTAAATTTTACTCAGAGCCTCCGAGTATGTCTTAGTGTGTTTATGTGTTTGATTCAGTGGTGTGGTTGAGTTATGTGAGACTGGTATTGTGGTGTGTGTAGTTGCCTTCTCCTCCTGCCTGGTCTTGCCAGTCCTGAGTTGAGAGAGCTCAGCCTCCAGTCTGGCTAAATAGCTGCATCTCTCACAAGTGTTAGTGTTACATGGGAGGAGGAGATGGTTGTCCGTGTACATGAGGCAATTGTAACATTGTCTCAGAATTCCCAGATTCACCAAATGGGCAGGAGAGGATGCCAGCAACTGACCCTTCGACATGCTAGAAAGAATTATGAGTTGGTATGAGACAGAAAAGTAGTGGGCTTAGCAGGGAAGTGGGCACTCCTGGGGGTTTTGCTAGTGAGAGATTTGTATAATATAGGAGTGCTTGACCTGCAAAGAGAATGCTTATAAGACAAGGGATATGCTTATAAGACAAGTGCTGAGCTTTTGAGAAGAAAAAGCTATTTGGAACAAGTGCTGCACTTTTTAGTGTAGGTGTAAACTGTTTAGGTTCCTAACAGAGCAGTTCTAGGGAAAAATTGAAGAACAGACTTTCTGGAGCCAGAAAGAGTTTAACCTTGTTTAACCGGCGCTGCCCGATGCTGCTCTAGTGGCAACTCCGCGCTAAAGCACGTTAAAGCGTGCTTGATAGCAGGGGCTGGAAAGAAGCAGGAATAGACCCAAAAGGGAAAATAAAACTACAGTTTCAAGTCAGTAACCACCTCTACGGGGGGCAGGGAAGCTGCTCAATGTTAGTCACTGCCACTGATGAACAGAGAGACCCTCCTTCAGCCCGAGCAAAAATGGCCTCACAGAAACTTTCAAACAGTTCAGGAACAGCAAGCCTGTAACTGAACTTTTTTAACTCTCAGAAAAGTGGGAAAAAAGCAAGATTTTTTTTTTTTTTTTTACAGAGATAGCAGAGGTTCACAAGTAATATCAAGTTATAACAGTGCAGTAAATGACCCCACACAAGAGTGCTAGGTCAAGGACAGAAAATATGCAAGTTTTAAGAAAAACACGATTTAAAATTAAGTGCAAACAGGAAATTCAGCAAACAGCTTTTGGTTGTGCTCTAAATACAGCTACTAATACAGAAATCAAGTTTAACAAGCCAGAAAATGCTCAAGCTAGGCAGCTATGCAGAAAAACTTAGCAAATAAACAGAAAAAATACTTAAAATCTCAAAAGTGGCTCCCTTCTTCTCTCAGCGTTTTTTCCTCTTGGAGGGTGCTTCACCAACAGCTGACAGAGTGGTGTTAAACTATCTTTATTTTATCTCAGAGGTGTAGTGTGCCGTTTCTCTTCTTGTCTCCGTGTAATTACACTGAAGCAAATGTTTGAGCAGACCTTATATTTTGCATGGCTTCATTTTATGTTAGCAAGGATATTTAACAATATCACGTCTGGCTAGGTGCCATTAACAGTGGCCCTTGGAGATGGTCATTAATGAATTCCCAAATGACCTTGGTTGAAGAGATTTATGAACTGGGTTAGGAAAGACATAATTTACAAATTGTTTGGCTTGAAATGGTTGTCTGACAAGGACAGGTAGGGTGAATGTGATATCTTATTTAGTATCAGTTGGCTTATGCTGTGATCCACAGCTTCACCTCTGTCAGATCATATGTTTTAGGATAGCCAATTTCCAAAGTGGATTTGCTGGAATCTTCTGGTTTAAGAGGTTTCTTTCCTTTTTTGTGTGACTCCCTGATTTTAGGGAATAGCTTACACAATGGACAAAACTCTGCTGAGACATGTATGATGTAGTCTTGGTCAGATCACTACAACTAGGCTGGGATTAAGTACTTTATGAAAACATATCTACAGGTGGATTACATCTAGGTGTTCAAATATCAGCTGCCTGGGGCACAAGATGCCAACAAATGGAATGCAAATCACAGTTTGCCATTGGAAATCACTGTTGGTGACAGTTTAAGTATGTACTGGCAGCGATTTCTCTGGTGTTTGGATCTTTCTTTTGTTTTCATGCTTGTGCAGCAGTAGAGTTGATACATACAAGTTCAGAGATGTGGGGTGCTTGCCCACCAACATGAGGTTGCAAGTGGTGGCTTCCACAACAAAACATTCTTGCAGTTTGAAGTTTCACTCTTTGTTATTTAGGGCACTTGTAGTCACCATTTTGTTCCTCCACATCTTAGCATTCAATGTTTCCTACTAGAACTCTTTCTGAATGCATAGCATTAAGGCTGGTAATGGGTGAAAAAATAAATGGAATTAAGTGCTACTGATTATATTTTATATTGCCCTTGCTTAGTAACATAGTTGGGAAATTCTAAGTAGGAGAGATTCATTGGAAGATTCAAATATACAGCACAGTGATTCCTGAATGTGAGGGGGGGCGAGGTAGTGGTGCCAAGTCAGCTTCAGATCCAGTTCTACACAGCAGCACCTGGCCATCTCCATGCACCAGCAATCAGAGACATAGCTACAGCAGGACAAAGGCTGCAGCCACCTCAGGTGCGAGTTGTTAGGGGGCACAATTGGCAGATACCAATAAAGTGGTAGTACAGAACCAGCATTCAGAAATTAATGCCAATACTGCATTTGCAGTCAAGGCTGAACCAGTATTATATTTATTATTTTATACACTCTTTGTTGACCAGGTTAGTCTCACTAGGCTAGTAGCCTCTTTTCAGGGGAAACCAAGGTGGTATTTATACACTAATAGGGGAAAATTGGTCAAGACATGGGGGAACTTCCCCTACTCTTTTCAATAGATGCCATGGGATCTTTTAGACCCACCTAAGCTGCCAAGTAGATGGGGCCTCAGTTTTAGTGGCTCATCAGAAGGCTGGCATGCTCAGGGTTCCAGTGCCCCTCCCTTATGCTCTACTGCAGTGTCACAAATTGATCTACCTGATGTTTTTAGAAAACATCATCCTACTGAGCATATCTAAACAATCCTCCTGTGGTTTGTGATTTACTGATCTTTAATGTATGTTAAAAGCGACTGCAAGCATGACGTAAAGGAATTACAACTTTTGTTTGGCTTGCAGAACTTGAATTGTCAACACAACTTCACTGTACTTATTTTAGTATTTAGTTGTATATTGCTCGTTTGATATTTGTCATAGACGTTGATTTAAGTTCTCTTTGAATTCTGTGGTTACAGATTTTGACTATTCTTTTTTTTTCTTTTTTTTTTTTTACAGTATTTTATTAATTTGAAGCTGAATATGGATTCCTTAAATAAGTATGCAATTAATTTGGTAATGCACAAATATCTTGTACAGTGTAATAAATGCTATGCATATTTAAAGTTAACAGCTGACAGCACTGGTGATCTGTGTTCCTCATGTCAAAGATTGGATGATTTGCTTACCATTGTTAGAAGTAAATCTAGACTTAATGATGATGATTGCACTTGTGTAATTGGGGATGGCTTGAGAACTGTTGTTTCATATATTAATGTCTGGACTGGTGAAATAAATAATGTTAGGTGAAGAACAAATAGAACATTTAGGAAATGATGCATCTATTGTCTGCAAAGATCATTCATCCCCTATGAAACAAGATGATGCCCCTGAGAACTTTTGAATTCTAGATGCAAGTATTCAGCAATCTGAGGATCTGGTCTGTTTAGAGGGAAACAAAAAAAGAAAGAAAGGAAGAAGTTCACAAGAAATAACAAGGAAAAGAAAAGAAACTGATTAAGTACTGTAAAGGAAAGAGAATATGTACTACAGAGGACACTGCTAGAAGACACAAGTTACAGGGATTGATAATATCTTTCTATCTGAAAATATTCAGTCTACAGAAAAAAGCATAATTTTTCCAACAGAGAAGGTAGACAAAAGAGGCAAAGGCAGGTGAAAAGGAAGAAATCAAAACTGAACGTGGAAGGATTGAAGAACATTACTGTAAGAAAAAAGAAGAGAAATACAGATGTTGACTACATGGCTCAAGCTGTGGATTTACAATACCAGCTGGATGAGAATTTAATACACAATGAAAACAGTGGGATTAATAAGGCTAATAGTGATGAAGATATATCCTTCATAACAACTGATAGAGCAGATATTACTGTATCAGAAGCTGTAGATTCTTCAGAGCTGGCAAGCAAAGATATTCTTGTAATTAGAGATTCAATTATTAGAGGAACTGATACTTGTATTTGCAGAGAAGATAATGAACATCGGGTAGTGTTATGCTTGCCAGGAGAAAAAATAGAAGATGTGAGACAATCATTTGAACGCCTTAATGTAAAGAAGTATGGATCTGTTTTTATTCATGTCAGTACAAATGATGTCATCCACAAGGATTCTCTGACTGTTAGTAGGGAACTGACAATCTTCTTAGATAGTATAGCTTGTACTGGTGTTATGACGTATTTTTCACAAATCACCTGTAGAAAGGATAGTCAGGTTACTGTGAATGAAAATATTTTTGGATAAATACCCACATGGAAAAAAATGTCCTGTTTTAAAAAAATGAAAACGTGTAGAGCATCCAAGCCTTCTTTTGGGCACACGTGTTCAGACAGGATGGTGTGCATTTGTCAGGGACTAGAATTTTTGCAGCAGATATTTTGCAATATTTGACAAATACTAGCCAGGATTTTTGCCAGGTCAAAAATTTAACAATTCACAGATGGCAACATTTGATACCTCTATGATGGTTGTTAATGCTAAGAGCATTACTAATAAAGTGTTTTTATTGGAAAATGTGCTACGTTCCCATAAGATTGATGTTGTTATTGCTTGTGAAACATGGTTAAAGAACAATGACTGGAAACCAGATCTGTCAGGGTATAAATGTTTTTACTGTAATAGACATTCTTACAAAAAATCAGGAGGAGGTGTTATGATAGGGATTAAAGATAGTTATGAGACCTGTGATTATTACATGCTCAGTGATAACACCAATACTATAGACTGTGTAACTGTGACAATAAAAACAACCCTGGAACATATAACAATTGTTGGAGTGTACAGGCCACCACAGTCAAGTGCAGATGACCTAGAGGAATTCATACATTTCTTGCATGAAACAGAGGGAAGAATAATATTTGCTGGGGACTTAAATTTACCAGAAACAGACTGGAATAATATTGATTCAACAACATTAGTAAGGAAATTATTCACAGCATATATTCAAGAACAACAATTGCTTCAGATTGTAAAAAAAACCTAGCAGGGGACGGAATATACTAGACATTGTCTGTGTTCTTAAAAAAAAAAATAATGTTACTTCAAGTCAAGTTTTACCACTGTTGATGTGCAGTGATCATGGGGTTAAAAAGGGTTCATTTGTTGCTAGATAATTCTGCCAAAATGAAATCTAAACCAATGCAGAGAAGGTTAATTGCAGATTATAAGGAAGGAAAACAGTCACTATGTAAAACTAACTGGAGTGAGGTCTTCAGTGGAAAAACTACAGATGGAATGTGGAAAGTTTTGAAAGAGAAATTGTTTGACTGCAAAAAATCAAAAAGAATGTTTAACATCAGGATCTAGGCATACAACATTAGGGGGATATATTTCCATAAGAACAAGATATCTTATTAAGGTGAGAGACAAAAATATAAGAAATGGAAGCGAAGGTTGAACTACTGCATTTGAAAACTGAAATAAACTAGCTGGACAAAGAGATTAAGTATAGTGTGAGACAAGATCAACAAAAAATTGAAGAAAATGTATATAAAGATATTGAGCATAATAGGAAACATCTTTATAGATACATAAGATGTGGAAGGAGTATAGACACACAAATTGATAAACTGTGTGTAGATTCTAAAATTTATTCTCAGACACAACATATTATAGATATATTTACAAAATATTTTGCAAAACAGTTTGGCCCCACACAGGGGGTAATATGTTGTCCTAGTGACATCCAGGTAACCCCAGATACTGGAATAAAATTAGATTATATTGAAAAAAAATGCACAAATTGGATCCAAGCAAAGTACAGGGAGGAGATGGAATTAGTAACAGTGACCTGAGAAAAATTCAGCAAGAATTTATGGTACCATTATATTTACTATTCACTAGATCATATAAATATGGGGAGATTCCTCAAGATTGGAGACATGCAATTATTAAACCTTTCTTTAAGGGAAAGGGGAGTAGGACAAACCCAGAGTCATATAGACCCTTAAGTCTACTTTCATGTTGTGGAAAAATAATGGAGAAGGTAATATTGGATAAGTTATTGTTAGAACTGGATAGGTTGGGACTTGAAACCATATATCAGCATGCATTTGTTAAAAATAGATCTGTTCCCACCTGTAACATGGTGTTCTATAACAATATAATAACAGCTATGAATGAAAAAACTGTGCTGTGATTTAATTTATACAGATTTAACTTCAGCATTTGACAAGGTCATACACAAAACACTGATTAAATAAATTAGTAGAACTGGGTATTGATGTACTCTTGATAAGATGGATAGTTGCATGGCTTACAAATAGGACATGGCAAGTATCATACAGGAACTGGACAGGTAAAATCCTTGTTTACAGTCAGTGTGTCCCACAGGGCTTTGTCCTAGGCCCTTACTTGTTTAGATTGTATTTTTCAGACCTAACATTTTCATCTGAGGTATTTACTCTATATGCAGATGACCTGAAATTGGGTAAGCTGATTACGTGTTTTACTGATATGGCATGTCTGCAAAATAACTTGACTAAATTGACCATTTGGGCACAGGATAATAATATGCTGATAAATACATCAAAAACTAAGCATATGAGATTTGGGAGATATACGCTGAAAGGTGAGTATTTAATACAGCACACAGTGATTGAAACTGTACACTCATTTAAGGACCTGGGTATATGGGTAGATTCAGCTATGAGTTTTTCTAATCATATCAACAAATTGATTAATGATAGTTATAGAAGTATAGGTTGTATAAAACATTTATAAAGTCTAGGAAATAAAAAATGATGACATCATTGTTTGTTAGTTACATTAGACCCAAATTTGAGTATGGAATAACAGTATGCAAACCCTGTAAGAAAACAAGCATGAGTAAACCGGAAAGATTACAGCAGAAATATATCAAGAGCATCCATGGATGTGAAAATTTAAGTTATTATGAAAGACTAAAATATCTGAACTTGTACAGTGTCTCTTACAGATATCTAAGAGGAGATCTTATTCAGGTATATGGGGCATTTAGAGACAACAACCCCTGGTAATGTTTGGTGTTATCAAAAAGTACTACAGAATCATCGGACAACCTATGTGGAAGACTCTATAGGAATGAGAAGTGTACTAATTGGTTCTCTGACAGAGTAGCTGATGCATGGAAGAGACTACGAAATTACTTTAAAGCAAGAACTAATTTAGATATTTTTAAGAATAGCCTGGACACATCATAGGATTAAGAAAGTGATGTCACATCTCATGTACTTCACCTTCTAATCCCTGATATTTAACTCACTGAGGATTAATTCATTGAGTTAGACTACTCAGGATCTTGCATGAGAGACAGTTCCCTGCATCCATGATGTGGGGGCAAGGCCTTATCCCCTAAATTTATATATAAAAATTCCATGGTCACACAAATATGAGTTAAGGAAATATCTTACACACCAAAAGACTCACTACTGGTGCACGTGAGAACTGCACATGCAGAAACTTCCTATTGAAAGCATTAATCAGTGAATTTGGCATCAGAGATTTATGGCTCAGAAAATAGATCCACTGGGAGTTGGGGCTTAAAGAAGTGTAGGGAAGCCAATCCCCATGCATCAGCACCTTTTGGATTTTATGCTAGCAGAGAGCCCAATAACATGATCTTGAAGGTTGCTGATACTCCCAATCAGGCTCAGGTAAGAACTAACCATTTGGCAGTGTTAAGGCTGAATAGGTAGAAACAATTTGGCCATTTATCATAGAGATTCCTATTTGTAACCTTATGTAAATGTAAATGTGGATTTTCTGAGGATTTTGTACAGAAAATATGGGGTCTGTACAATAACAATTACAGTTATACAAACTGGCCATAATGGTATCACTTACTTTCATTTTGTCATGGAACCATATGGCAATATCTACTTACCAGCTTTTTTTTTTTTTTTTGGTTTGCTTTGCTTTGCTTCTGGTATATAATATTCATGCTATATGAGCTGCAGTGATAGTTGGTAGAGAAAATCAAGGTCACAAATCAATTCCACATTCTGCATCTCAATGATGATCCCACCTGAGGATATATAAATTCAGAATGCTTGGGGTTTCTTAAAATTTAGGAAAGATTTAAAATGAATGTGGATGAATCACAGGTGTGTATATTGGTGAGTGACCTGAATGACAAAGTCAGGACATTATTTCTTTGTCACTAAGAGTCCTATTCGATTATATAATTTTCTGTTATATATTTGAGAGTTAATTGATTTGCATAAAGACATGGAGAGAGGGGAATAAATAGTAACTGATATCTGTCTGAGGAAATGGAATAACAAACAGGTAGTTATGGATGTATCAGAGGATTCCCTTTACAAACAGGACACATCCCCAGAAGATATTATAACAATTCATCACAACTATGGGTCAGCCAAGAAAAGGAAAGGTATGTTAGAGAGGGTGGTAGCTGTTGGAGTTTCTTTGAAGAGCCCTTAGACATCAGATTCTTCTAGTATGGATAGATAGAAATAGTCTGGGGGCATCTAATTTCCAGACATATTGTTCTATCCCTTAGTTCCCTAGATACAAGTATTTTCATTATTAGTAACCTCTCAGTATGAGCTGGAAAAAAAGCCAGACAGACTAGTTACTGAAGAATGTGGATGTGTAAGGATAGATTATGAGAAAAAAAGTAGAGAGAACTGTTAATATTCTTTCTTATTTTATCTAGTGGTATAAAGAGGGTTCAGGTCTTGCGATTCTCCATTGACTGTGGATAAACTACACACTATTCACAGTTATCTGTACAAGCACCCCATCAAGAAAGACAGACTAAAATTATTGGTTAGTCTTAAGGTTATGAAAAGACTGAATGACTTGCTAGACAGAAGTATGGCAAAGAAACCAGAAAGTGAGGGACTGCACAGCAGAGGGAGGATGATTCAGAATGGAAAACTATTTGATTTTAGATAGCCTAACAATGTTTTCACCTGAAGTAAGAGGAAGAATGGTTATACCTTTATGGTATAACAATTGAAGTACTCTACATGTGGCAGGACTACTTAGAAATGATTGCTCCACAAGGATCATGTGCCCCCTCCCAGTAGCTGACATCTGGGGCACTTTATTTGAGGGGAGATATATTAAGTCATGCTTAAGATCTATCATCCACAGAGTACTGAAATATATTATTCATCCAATTCTTAGTCAATATAGGGATATTATATACATATGATTGTACATAAAAAATATATCCACCTTAGACAAGGAACTGCTACTAATGCCCCACAAGATCAACCTGCTTTGTGGCTCTTCAGCTTTTTGCATGGAGGACACTACATCTCTCTTTCCACACTGCAACACAGATTGAGAAAGCTTCTGGGGATCCCCATCACTGCTGGCATTTTGGTGCTTTCTTTTTCTTTTTTTTCAAAAATATTTTTATTTTGCTTTCATTATAAACATATGCAAATGTACATATAACAAATACAATAAAACAATAACAAACTATTTACAATATTTACATTCAACCATGATAACCAATCATTTTTATCCATGAGAAGTTATCAGTATTTATTCAAAAGGTTTCTCAATTTTTGCCATGCTATTTTTTATGAGTAATATTATGAGTTCTATAGCAAATGGTTTGACGTTCTTTTTTACAAACAACTTTTGCTAAATTAATAAAATCTTTAAACATCAAATCTTGTTTACTTTTTTAGTTCAAAGTAATAACTTTTCTGGCAATTGCTAGAATTGACCAGAGTAACTGAATCTGAGATTTAGGTATTACATTAGGTATAGGAACATTGAATAGGATTAGTGAGCTAGAAATATGACAGTTATCAGACCATAAAGCATTTACAAAATATCTGAAGTCTTTCCAGTACTGAATAACATTTCTACATTCAATGAACATGTGAACCCAGTTGGCCTCTAGTAATTCATCACATTTCCAACATTTACTTTCACTGTTTTTGAGTATAAGATTTATTTTATGTGGAGTATAGAAACTCCTATTCATAAATTTCCATGTATACAATCTCCAATATAATGAAGAAGAGGTACCATACATAGAATTCAATAACATTTTTTTGGATTCATCAGATATTTGTTCTCCATTAATGTTTACATAGTAATTTCAAAAATCTGAGTCAAACTTTAGAGTGTCTTCTCTTAGTATCTTATAGATAGGTGAGATACTTAGCTTTTGATTATCTGTCTTTTCAATACCTAATAAAAAGCTGAATTAAACTAGGTATAGATTCAGTCTCTAGGTTGATTGATACTGTCATTTTGTTTTCTATAAACTGCCGTAATGAGTGTATAAACAACCAACTGTCTTGACTATTATCAAAACTACATAAAAAAGAACTTAGTGGTTTAATACTCTTATTTTCAATAAACTGATGCCAGAATATCAAGTTATTTTCCTTTAATTTTTGCATCGCATTGATGTTCAAAGAATCTAGGCAATCAGGGGAGTATGCTATAGGGAATATAAGAAATAAAAATGATTTAATGTTGCAATTACAATCAATTGTATTTTTATTAAATATTTGATTAATGCCATAAGAAAAATTATCAAACTTCTTATTAAATAAACAAAATTCACGTAAAAGCCAATGAACACTACTTATTCCCTATTGTTCCTTAAATTGATTTTCTATAGTTCTAACATCAATTATATGAATCTCATGTATTGTTTTCTAGCAAGATATATAGATAGATGTGATCCAATGTAATATTACATTAATTATAACTGATTTGGAATAAAGATCTAAGCTATCCCATTACTGTTCCAAGCTCTAATGTGCCATTTATATGCAATCCTAGGTATTAAGGGGAACCATAAAAATTTACGTAGCATGGAATCTAATTTTTTTAATAAGTTTTTGGGAGAGGGTAGTATCAATGACTGTATATAAAACAAAGTTTTAGGTAAAATTCTAATTTTAATTAAAGAGAGCCTATCCTCCATTGTGAAGAACATTTTATTCCATCTTTTGATTAGTTCACTAATGGTGGTTATTAAATTATTGTAGTTTAGTTTAACAGACTCTTTCCATGTACTCTTTGTACTGACACCCAAACATTCTAATATATCATTATCCCAATTAAACAGGCTATTCTCTCTTAAGTTTTTGTTGATCTTTTTTTAATTAGTAATGTTTTGGATTTATTATGATTAGATTTAAGCCCTGCAATTCTTTCAGACTTGCTTAAGGTATTTATAACATCATGCAAAGAACCATCAATATCATCCAATGTTAACAACATATCATCAGCAAATAATTGTATCTTAGGACAATAGTCCTTATTAAATGATAATAAATAATAATACCCACGGAAGATAAACGACAGCGAACAGACTATAAGCCGGAATAAAAGTAAAAATAAATGAACCAGGTTTGATAAAGCTCTTCAGCGAAAGCGCTTACCGATTGTCTCAATAAATTTTTACAACTTGAATAAGAGATTGGATACTATTTTCCTATGTTTTGCACTTTTTGGAATTACTAGTTTGAAAGTACTATAAAACTTGGTCTGAAAAGACGTGTTTTTTTCAAACAACGGAGTACTGCTTGTTGTGACTGCGAACAGACCTTGGTTCATTTATTTTTACTAATAGTCCTTATTAATTTGAAAGCCTTTTATATTTTGATTGCTTCTGATATATGTAGCAAAAGGTTCCATTGAAAGAGCAAACAATAATGGTGACAAAGGACAACTTGTTTAGTTCCCTTGAGGATTTCTAGTGGTGAGAATAGACATGATCCGATTTTCACATAAGCTTGTGCCCCACTATAAATTGTCATTAATAAGTTGACAAAATCTGAGGAGAATTCAAAACCAATCAGAATTCTTTGTAGATTAGACCAACTAATAGGATCAAAAGCCTTTTCTGTGTCTAGGCTAATAATAGTTAGTTGCTTTTTGTATTTGCGTGCTATGTCTATTAATGATAGTAATTTAATAATGTTATCTTGCACTTTTCTATGAAGAATGAACCCTGTCTGATCATTATGTATTAGATTAGATAATATTTTCTTTATTCTATTAGCTAATATTGTCATGAAAATTGTATAATCAGTGTTTAGTAATGAAATTGGCCTATATGAATCACAAGATTTGGAGTCCTTACCTTGTTTTAATATGGGGGATATAATTGAGTATTTCCACGATGGGGGTGTTATACATTTTTGCTTAACCACAGTAAAGGCACTCATCATTTTCTTTATTATATATTCAGGAAAAATCTTATATAGTTCAGGAATTATTCCATCCAGTCCTGGAGCTTTATTATCTTTTACATTTTTTATTTGCTCTTTCACTTCTGTTAGTGTTATTTGTTTATTTAATATGTTTTTTTTTTTGTTGCATTGACACCTTAGTAGTTATATTTTCTTGAGTAAAAGTATTTATTACATTATCTGTCTCCAAAAGTGGTGTGTTATTATTTATAGCTTTATAGTAGTTTTTGAACACTTCTAATATGCCCATTAAGTTAGATGTACTCTTAAATGAACAATCACTTTTATATTTAATCTCATTAATAAGATTTTGATTGTTTATTTTTTTTGGGATCTTAATGCTATTTCATGTAGATATTTGGGATTTACAGCATCAGATTCAGAACTTCTAAGTATTTTTGATTTAACTTAGTAATTTCTTTATGTGCTACTTTGTTATTTAGTTTTGCATCCATTTTTATCTTGCCTATTTTTTTGTAAGTCTAAAAGTTCTTTGTCCCATTCTCTCCTTTTTTAAGGAACCAAGATTTTATTCTAATATATATATATATATATATATATATATATATATATATATATATATATATATATATATCTATATATAAACTTTAAAGGTGTCCAAAAGTATAGTATCAGTCACTTCACCATTATCATTTGTTTCCATAAACATGTCTATTTCTTTCATTATCCATTCCCTAAAGTCATTTAACTTAGTTATGTAAGCAGGAATTCTCTGTAGAAATATTAAATCATCTGTATATTTAGTTAATGTAAAGTTTATAGCATTATGGTCTGAAAGTGGGGCATGTCATTATAGATACGTTACTTGTTTTAGAATATATATTATTTGATACAAAGACCTTATCAATGTTTGTTTGTGTACCAAACTGATATGAATATTGAGTATAGAATAAGGAATAATGTTCTCTTAGACCATGTATATCTTTAAGGTTCATCTGGTTTGCAAAGCTATTTAACTTCTTGGCTTGAGATGTTAGTTTTATGTTACCATTTTTAGAAGTATCATTGCCTGATAATAGGCAGTTAAAATCACCTGTTGCTATAATTTCCCCTTTTGCATTTAAAGTAATTAGGCCCAGATATTTGTCAACATATTTAGTACTCAGTCCTGGTATCCAGTATGTATTAATCAAAGTATAATACTTCCTATTGATTTCCAAAATAACCATGCTTAGCATCCTATTTTTATCTGAAATTGTACCTATAATTCTTGGCATAGTATAAATATTTTTCTGTAGAATAAAAGTGCCCCTTCTCTTGGTCTTAAAACATGAATCAGCCAGAATGGTATAGCAATTGAATGAGTATTTTTGTAGATCTTTTTTTAATAGATGGGTTTCCTATAAAAAGATGATCTGGGCTTTATGCATTTTCATATATTTAAGCAAACCAGCTCTTTTGGCATTATTGTCCAAACCATTAATATTTAATGATAAACATTTATAAGCTATTCACTATAATGTGTATGGTATTACTAACTGAAAGACCTTTCTTCCGTGTTGACTTGGAATCTACTGAAAACTTACTTATCATAGATACATAACATGTATTAAGCACTACTTTCAAAAACACAAAACTATTTACAAGCACATACATGAAACATAAAGTTTCTGGTTTAGTTAAAAACTTAACTAAACCATCCATCTACCAACTCTCCAATACCAAAAGACACAAATTATCTATCTCTGCTTAGAATATAGTATAAAAACAAAAAAGAAAAGCATTATGAAAGCAACTAAAGAAATCTGAATCCATGAAATATAGATTAGAATGAGAGTGTCCATTATATCTGAAGCTGTATGAATATGTCATATATGATAACAGCACCTCTAAAATGTAGATATGCCAGAAATGCACATCAGATCAAAGTGTGTATAAACATTAGAAGCTGAAGGCTAAGAAGATTGTCAATATTTCCAAGACTTTTCAAGAAACTTCAGATGATTTAACCATTTTATCAATCATCTATCTGATATATATATATATATATATATATATATATATATATATATATATAAACACTTATTACAACATAAATATTATATTTTGCAATTATACACATATTACTCATATGTATTAACAATATCTATGTTGACGTCTTTCAACAGGAAGGGGGAAGAGAGAGAGAGAGAGAGAAAAAAGGGGGGCCTTACAACCCTCTGTTTAGTTATTAAAGGTTTAGTTATATAACATAAGTCTGATATTAATATGCATAATGAGTTTTCTAATGCAGCTCCTAGTTCACTTGATGTCATTTAGTTACTAATAGTGTCACTGAATCTGCAGAATGTATGCATCTATAACAGAGCATAGGCATTTTCAAAGGACTTTTATCAGAACTAATTATTTACCATTTAAAGTATCTAGTGAAGGATAACAGAATTTCAAGAGAAAAGAATTCTAAGTACAATCATTTAACAAGTTCAAAAGGTCAAATTATGTCATCACTGTTGTTTCCTCAAGCTGCAGCTTCATAAACTTGTTAAAAAGTATCTAAATGGGCTCATGCACAGCAGAAGTTGTATCTAGTGAAGAAAACAGTATTTTCCATAGGAAAATCAGATCTTGAAGCTTTTAGAGTTTACAGAAAGCAAAAAAAAAAAAAAATGCTCAAGATGCCTTGTCAGTGCATGTCATGAATCTCCACAATGAGAACAGT
Organism: Protopterus annectens; assembly: GCF_019279795.1. Classification (NCBI taxonomy): domain Eukaryota; kingdom Metazoa; phylum Chordata; order Ceratodontiformes; family Protopteridae; genus Protopterus; species Protopterus annectens. The sequence goes on from NC_056737.1 coordinate 1,512,148,081, forward strand.
GACACAGACCACCAGTTTCCTCACAAAACTTCAACATCATGAAAAAATTAACCCTTTTATATAAAAACAGCTATTTAGAAGTAACAACAGCTGCCTCAAATCAGAACTCATATTATAACATTTCAGTCATTTACCCACCAGTTAAAAAAGGGAACCTGAGAACATTCTCTATATTTAGCTATCTATAAAACACCATTAATGTACTGTAGTAATGTTTAAATGTATCTAAATAGTCTAAAACATCTAGTTAGAAATACTAATCAGAAACATATTGTTATCCCACCACTGACAGACTAGAAATAAATGCACTTTGGTATTAAGTCAAATTATACTATTACTGAAGAACTAGAAGACATACATCATTTGTAGTTATTTAAAAGGGAAAAGTATGCAAAGTACTAATAATGGGGAAAAGAGAGAAAAGGAACATTGGTAAAAAAAAAAGAATAGGAATAAAGAAGAGAGAGAAAGACAGAGAATGTTATTTAAATACTTAGCACTATATGTAATTAGAAGAAGTAGATATAGAAAGGAAAAAAGAAAGTTAATAATAAAAATGATTCACATTACCTTACAGCATAGAGACTTTCCATAATCAAATGTATGATTCATAAAACAAAGCATTTAAAATTAGAAGGAATTTATTCCTTTAATTTCTTAGTTGTGTTTGCTCCTTCCTTCACAGACCATCCATTTTTTGTTACCTGTCTCTTCAAACTCTGGGATGACCATTCCATGTCTTCTTTATCTGACAGTTATTTTCTTCTTTTGGATACATTCTACTGCTTCTTGTAGGGAATCAAAGATCTTCACTCCTTCTGGCAAGGTGATCTTTATTATTGCAGGAAAAAGAATTTCATCTATAATATTGGCTGTTTTCAAGGACTTAATTAGAGGAACACATTCCTTTCTTCTGCATTTGACTGTAGAGGTATAGTCATTGTCAAAATGAATAACTTTTTCGCCCATCTTGATAGCGGAATTAGTCCAAGCTGATTTCAGCACTAAGTCCTTGTCTTGCAAGGAAAGAAATCTAACTATTATAGATCTGGGGTTAGATGAACTCAGAGATGAAACTGGATTTGCCAGGGACCGATGAGCCCTCTCAATTTCAAAAGAGAGGGATTCAGGCATGTTTAGTGCTGATGAAAACCACTTATTGAGGAACTGAATCATGTTAGCACCCTCTTCTTTCTCAGGAATTTCATATATTCTTATGTTATTCCTCCTTGATCTACTTTCAAGCCTTCCAGTTTCTCAATCAGCCTGGTGTTTTGTTTCAGAAGAAATTCATTTTGATGTTCATTTTCAATCACTCTAGTATCTAGGTAAGTTATTGTTTCCTTTAAGGCAATAATCTGTTCAGATTGTTTTTTTTTTACTATTCCATTTAGCAGTTCCAGTTGTTTACTGCATTCTTGTTGATAATATCCATTTTGTTTTCGAATATGGCCATTTTTTGTGACAGTTCTTGGATGTTTGTTATCATAAGATGTAGTTCTTTTATCACTGCACTCTCCTGGTGTGGGTTCTTCACGTTGCTCATGTTTTTAGTGACAGTTCTTGGATGTTTGTTATTATAAGATGTAGTTCTTTCTTCACTGCACTCTCCTGGTGTGGGTTCTTCACGTTGCTCATGTTTTTAGTGACAGTTCTTGGATGTTTGTTATCATAAGATGTAGTTCTTTCTTCACTGCACTCTCCTGGTGTGGGTTCTTCGAGTTGCTCATGTTTTTAGTGACAGTTCTTGGATGTTTGTTATCATAAGATGTAGTTCTTTCTTCACTGCACTCTCCTGGTGTGGGTTCTTCACGTTGCTCATGTTTTTAGTGACAGTTCTTGGTTGTTTGTTATTATAAGATGTAGTTCTTTCTTCACTGCACTCTCCTGGTGTGGGGTCTTCACGTTGCTCATGTTTTTAGTGACAGTTCTTGGTTGTTTGTTATTATAAGATGTAGTTCTTTCTTCACTGCACTCTCCTGGTGTGGGTTCTTCACGTTGCTCATGTTTTTAGTGACAGTTCTTGGATGTTTGTTATTATAAGATGTAGTTCTTTCTTCACTGCACTCTCCTGGTGTGGGGTCTTCACGTTGCTCATGTTTTTAGTGACAGTTCTTGGATGTTTGTTATTATAAGATGTAGTTCTTTCTTCACTGCACTCTCCTGGTGTGGGTTCTTCACGTTGCTCATGTTTTTAGTGACAGTACTTGGATGTTTGTTATTATAAGATGTAGTTCTTTCTTCACTGCACTCTCCTGGTGTGGGTTCTTCACGTTGCTCATGTTTTTAGTGACAGTTCTTGGATGTTTGTTATTATAAGATGTAGTTCTTTCTTCACTGCACTCTCCTGGTGTGGGTTCTTCACGTTGCTCATGTTTTTAGTGACAGTTCTTGGATGTTTGTTATTATAAGATGTAGTTCTTTCTTCACTGCACTCTCTTGGTGTGGGTTCTTCACGTTGCTCATGTTTTTAGTGACAGTTCTTGGTTGTTTGTTATTATAAGATGTAGTTCTTTCTTCACTGCACTCTCTTGGTGTGGGTTCTTCACGTTGCTCATGTTTTTAGTGACAGTTCTTGGTTGTTTGTTATTATAAGATGTAGTTCTTTCTTCACTGCACTTGGTGTGGGTTCTTCACGTTGCTCATGTTTTTAGTGACAGTTCTTGGATGTTTGTTATTATAAGATGTAGTTCTTTTATCACTGCACTCTCCTGGTGTGGGTTCTTCACGTTGCTCATGTTTTTAGTGACAGTTCTTGGATGTTTGTTATTATAAGATGTAGTTCTTTCTTCACTGCACTCTCCTGGTGTGGGTTCTTCACGTTGCTCATGTTTTTAGTGACAGTTCTTGGATGTTTGTTATTATAAGATGTAGTTCTTTCTTCACTGCACTCTCCTGGTGTGGGTTCTTCACGTTGCTCATGTTTTTAGTGACAGTTCTTGGTTGTTTGTTATTATAAGATGTAGTTCTTTCTTCACTGCACTCTCCTGGTGTGGGTTCTTCACGTTGCTCATGTTTTTAGTGGCAGTTCTTGGATGTTTGTTATTATAAGATGCAGTTCTTTCTTCACTGCACTCTCCTGGTGTGGGTTCTTCACGTTGCTCATGTTTTTAGTGACAGTTCTTGGATGTTTGTTATTATAAGATGTAGTTCTTTCTTCACTGCACTCTCCTGGTGTGGGTTCTTCACGTTGCTCATGTTTTTAGTGACAGTTCTTGGATGTTTGTTATTATAAGATGTAGTTCTTTCTTCACTGCACTCTCCTGGTGTGGGTTCTTCACGTTGCTCATGTTTTTAGTGACAGTTCTTGGATGTTTGTTATTATAAGATGTAGTTCTTTCTTCACTGCACTCTCCTGGTGTGGGTTCTTCACGTTGCTCATGTTTTTAGTGACAGTTCTTGGATGTTTGTTATAATAAGATGTAGTTCTTTCTTCACTGCACTCTCCTGGTGTGGGTTCTTCACGTTGCTCATGTTTTTAGTGACAGTTCTTGGTTGTTTGTTATTATAAGATGTAGTTCTTTCTTCACTGCACTCTCCTGCTGTGGGTTCTTCATGTTGCTCATGTTTTTAGTGACAGTTCTTGGTTGTTTGTTATTATAAGATGTAGTTCTTTCTTCACTGCACTCTCCTGGTGTGGGTTCTTCACGTTGCTCATGTTTTTAGTGACAGTTCTTGGATGTTTGTTATTATAAGATGTAGTTCTTTCTTCACTGCACTCTCCTGGTGTGGGTTCTTCACGTTGCTCATGTTTTTAGTGACAGTTCTTGGGTGTTTGTTATTATAAGATGTAGTTCTTTCTTCACTGCACTCTCCTGGTGTGGGTTCTTCATGTTGCTCATGTTTTTAGTGACAGTTCTTGGATGTTTGTTATTATAAGATGTAGTTCTTTCTTCACTGCACTCTCCTGGTGTGGGTTCTTCACGTTGCTCATGTTTTTAGTGACAGTTCTTGGTTGTTTGTTATTATAAGATGTATTTCTTTCTTCACTACACTCTCCTGGTGTGGGTTCTTCACGTTGCTCATGTTTTTAGTGACAGTTCTTGTATGTTTGTTATTATAAGATGTAGTTCCTTCTTCACTGCACTCTCCTGGTGTGGGTTCTTCAAGTTGCTCATGTTTTTAGTGACAGTTCTTGGATGTTTGTTATTATAAGATGTAGTTCTTTCTTCACTGCACTCTCCTGGTGTGGGTTCTTCACGTTGCTCATGTTTTTAGTGACAGTTCTTGGATGTTTGTTATTATAAGATGTAGTTCTTTCTTCACTGCACTCTCCTGCTGTGGGTTCTTCACGTTGCTCATGTTTTTAGTGACAGTTCTTGGGTGTTTGTTATTATAAGATGTAGTTCTTTCTTCACTGCACTCTCCTGGTGTGGGTTCTTCATGTTGCTCATGTTTTTAGTGACAGTTCTTGGATGTTTGTTATTATAAGATGTAATTCTTTCTTCACTGCACTCTCCTGGTGTGGGTTCTTCACGTTGCTCATGTTTTTAGTGACAGTTCTTGGTTGTTTGTTATTATAAGATGTAGTTCTTTCTTCACTGCACTCTCCTGATGTGGGTTCTTCACGTTGCTCATGTTTTTAGTGACAGTTCTTGGATGTTTGTTATTATAAGATGTAGTTCTTTCTTCACTGCACTCTCCTGCTGTGGGTTCTTCATGTTGCTCATGTTTTTAGTGACAGTTCTTGGTTGTTTGTTATTATAAGATGTAGTTCTTTCTTCACTGCACTCTCCTGGTGTGGGTTCTTCGAGTTGCTCATCTTGAGATCTCTAGTAGAAAACTTCTTGACAGGAATAATTAAAAAAATTCTCTTGACTATGCATTCATTTTTAGAAAATAATAAAACGTCTATGATAATCTAACTTTTAGTATACTTTTAGTTAGATTTTTCTAAAAAATTAAAGTATATTTCCTGTCAGGATATTAAAATCTAAGCAGAACTATGGATTTGTGCTGCTATCAGACTGGCATCTTGGCCACGCCCCCCCCCCCCCCCCCCATTTTGGTGCTTTCTGATTGCCCAGTCAGATATAAAGATGATATCACTCTGATGGCTGAAAGTGAGAAGGATTTAAAAAGCCTGTTGAAAAAGATGAAAATAGAAAGTAAAAATGATAGCTTGCTGCTCATTGTCAAAAAACAGGCTTTTCCATCGTATATGATTTATTCTTTTGGGTTTACAACAAGCAAGACAAATTCTGAGGCTGGATTTTGGAAACAGTTGGGTAGGAAGTGGAGGCAGAAACAGATTTTATTTTTCTGGGTTCAAGGATTTCTACAGAGGGTGATTACAGCCATAAAAATTAAAGGCACTTACTTTTCCAGAGGAAAACTAAAGCAAATCTGGATATTAAAGAGCAAAGACATTAAATTGTCAACAAAAGGTCATATGTTTTTCCCAGTAATGACATACAGCTGTATGGGATAGACTCCAAGTAAGGCTATGCACTGGAAAATTGATGCCTTTGAACTGTATTGTCAAACAAAATACCAAATTAGTAATTTCTGATAAATCTAATCTTAGCCTTTTGCCATACAACTATCCCTAACCCTACACCTTAATTTAGAAAAACATTTTCCATATCACTAACACTACATAAAACAGGTTAGATATACACTACATACAAACCCATACACACACATATTAACAGACACTAAATCTATCCCCTTACCTAACCCTAACTCACAAACACATGCACAAACACTCCCACTCCCAGTACAAACTCACTTACCCGTTTTGTCAGCATAGACATTCAGTAAAAAAAATGTTCAGCAAAATGCCCCTGGATTACACCTAACAAACAAATCCTCATTTGATACATTGTAGGGGACCCATACATCTGTATATGCATTTTATATATTAACCTCAAACCATGCAAATTAAAGACATTTTTTTCTGTACCCCTAACCCCCCCCAGTAATTATATATACTAACTCTGAGATCAAACAATCCAAGAGAAATAGGTATATTCCCCAACCTGGAAAATTGTTGATCTTGCACAACTGTCTACTGTCTGTTTGGTCAACATAATTGTGTCTCACGCACACACACACACACACACACACACACATACACACACACACACACACACACACACACACACACACACACACACACACATATATATATATATATATGTATACAGATATACAACTACTTGTAGTGTTTCATGAAAAATGTATTTTATTACTTTATACAGAATTTGGATAAAAAAATACATTTTTAAAAGTCTTAAAATGTTGGTATGAATGGAGATCCATACAATAGATGTGCTTGAGTTTACTTATGACAGTCATGTGATTTTTGAATTGTTATATAAATAATCCCACTTTGGGATTTGAAATTCAGACTGCACTGATATGGGCTATGATGAGTTCAGTCTACATTGTTTGTTTTCTTGAGTTGTCACAAGTAACTAAATCACATTTAAGCGATCACACTTTCTCTGTCATGGTTTGAGGATTGCTTAGATCCTTCACATTTCTTTTTTGCTCCCATTTAACAGCATTATGTAGTCAATTTATGATGCCCTGTAGGTGCTGTATTTATAGTATGCTCAAAGCAGCCCATACAGAAATTGTTGCAGTTGTTGAGCTGAATGAAGCATTTTTGGTACTGTAGACACAAATATTCTAACCTCTGAAATTAAGTGAGTATCTCAGGAGAGGTATCAGAACATAAAACTAATCCATTTAAAACTATGCATTTAAATATACTTTTCCACAACACTGCCATTTGAAAGTATATTTTTCTGTCTCACTGGGGTCTATGGATCCTCACAATTGAGTCATCTTATAGAGGAGTTAAAAATGCTGCTGGCACAATGATTGGCATCACCATGCCTTTCAAAGATGGCTTTAATAAAATTAAAAAATATATTCTTAACACACCTATATTACTTCTGGGTCTTCTTCTTCTTTATGTTTATTGAGGAAAGTACAGTTATATAAGTAAACGGTACTTATGTATAATCGCAACCACTTTTCTGACATAAAAAGCATCTGAGTTACGAGCCCTTCTCCTGCTGGAACTCGTTATTGTAATTAAAACACACACACGCACACACAAACACACACACACATGCACACAACCACACACATGCCATAATGCCATAATATTATACATCCGCATATATAACTGTGGTATTTTCAAACTTTCTGTCATTGATGGCTTACGCTACCTAGGATTCAGATTACCGACTTGGCCGATCACATTCTTTCCCACTTCCCCTCCATCAAGCTGGTTTACAAGTGGGATTGCATCCTCTCTTACTTGTAAATGTGGATGATTCTTATTACTATTGTTTTCATTGTCATTTTATTATTTTTCCTGTTGTTTACTGTTTGTTAGGCAGGCAACATCAGTGGTGAGATTAACCGTTTTAGTATGTGTGTACACGCATCCACTAAACAAGCTTGTATTTCCCATAGTGGTTTCTGTGTTGGCATGACATGACAAGCAAATAAACTCTTTTTTTTTATTGTCATATGCTGTCATAATGAGCTTCACACGGTTCGTTAATATATTTTTATACAGTGTCTGTGGCTTTTTGGATTTTTCCAAAATAATGTTTGGCTGAAAAACACTGTAATTTTAACACTTGTTTATTTGTAATGCACAGTAAATGGGAAGAGTAATTTTGCCGTTCTTCCTGTTCCTGCTGCCTACCCAAAGCAATACAACAGTGGTTAAGAATTAAAACAACCCTTTTCAGTAGCACATGCAGTTGTTTCTCGACAACAGTCACAATTATGCCTGCTTAAAAATGTGGTTGCAATAATACGTAAGTACCAAGTAAACTTACCATAACAGTAGATGTCTGAATGAGTGCTGTTGCAGTAGTCTTAGCTACATTGGTTATACCTGCCAAGGTTATAACAGCTGACCAGCTTCCAAAGCTTCAGGGCACCTTCCACAGGCCTAACCTCGAGTTGAGCTGAGTTAAGCTGATGAAAAGACATGTTTTGGTGCTAATCCCTTCAAAGCTTTCCTGGCAACAGAGTAAGGGTGGCTGAGCCCTGAAAGGACAATATTAGGAAGAACAAAAAATAAATAACCACACCCTGACATAAACAACACACTAAAAAATAAGGGGGATGGAGAGAGTATGCAGTTACTGCAGCAGTGATTGTTCGAACATCTACCGTTATGGTAAGTTTACTTACTTGGATATCTGTATTATGTTCATCATATTGATCAGGGCTGCAGTAGCCTTAGCTATATGGTTAGATTACCCTAGCTTACTATATTTGGGAATTGGAAGGAGAAAATCCAGAAGCCCCTGGAGAATGGTTCTTGCAAAGCCTGATCTAGACCTAAAAAGGAATAAAGCTTACAGTGCTTTCTTATAGAATGGACAGAGGTCTAAGCAGCAGCTTCTAAAATACTTCTAGAATCCAACCCTTTCCAAAATTCCATAAATGAACACAAGGCCCTGGTAGAGTTGGCCTTGACCATGTCTGGAACAGTTGTTTTATGCTGAGTATAACAAAAGATAATAATAGTGTTAGAAAAACATTTGAAAATAGTCTTTTTTGGCACAAATTGTCCCTTCACAAGAAATGTACAATTGATCCAAAGATCTGAAAGATGTAGTTCTCTCAGGATAGTATATGAGTTTTTAGTGGATATCCAAGGTACAGAATATCCTTTCTCTGTCATTTTTGGGTTCAGGAAAGAAAATGGGGAGATGAATAGTTTGGATTAAAGTAAACTCGGATACCACTTTAGGCATAAAAGAAGAATTAGTTCTCAAAGAACACAAGAGTCTGTGAAAAATGGCATAGGGGTGACTCAACATAAGGGCATGTAGTTCAGATACCCTTCTTGCAAATGTCAGAGCAATCAGTAAAACTGTTTTCCACGTTAAGAACCTTAAGTCAGCCAAGTTAGCTGGCTCAAATGGAGCAAGGAGGGGCCAACAGTTTTCTTGCAGGCCTCATACAAAATCCCTTTCAAAAGCATACATGACATGAGACTGCATTGAAAGAGGAAGATCCATGGGCAGACTTGTTGAAATGGCCAATAAATGAACCTTGACAGAGGAGTAAAAAAGGCCATAGGATAGTAACTCACACAAAAATTGTAAAGCCATAGAACAAATAGCCCTGAATAGTTGCTGGTTATGTTGTTGACATCAATCTGAAAACCTTTTCCATTTGCTAATGATTTTCTAGTAGCAAGCTTTCTTGACTCCATTAGTACCTGCTGCATGACCTCTGTAGATAGTTGCCTAAAAGGAATAAAGACCCTGTCATCCAGGCAATCAATTGAATTGATCGGTCTTGAGGTGCATCAAATGCCTCTGTTCTTGTATGAGCACTTCCAGTGTGTGAGGAAGCTTATGATAATTGCCCGTGGCTTTTTTCAAAAGAAGGGAGAACCATGATTGCCTGAGCCAGAATTTTCAGAAGTACCCTGGATATTAGTGTAAAGGGTGGAAAACATAGAAGAACATTCTTGTCCAAGGAAAAGAAAAGGCAACTGTTTTTCAGGCCTTCTTGAATGGAGTTCTGTAGCAGAATTGTGTCAGCTGGTTGTTCAGAGAGTAGGCAAAGAGGTCTGCTTGAGGAACTCAACACAGATGAATCAAATCTTGGAAGACCACCTAATCTAGTATCAATTCATGAGAGTATACCCTTGTCCTGCTCAGCTTGTCTGCCACACAGTTTTGCTCTGACAGAATGTAGGACACCAGTAGAGTAAGAATGTGCTGTAAAGCTATACCCCAAGCTAAGATGCCTAGTCTGCAGAGAGGGTGCAGCCTGGTTCCCCCTTGCTTGTTGATGTACCAAATGACTGTGATATTGCCTGTAACAACTTGATGTGGTCCTGGGCACCAAAGATGATTTTGAGAGTTGAGTACATTGATCAAGTCAAGCATCTCTTTTATATTTATGTGCTTGAATCTGTCTTTGGCGTCACACACACCTTCCCATTTTATCCCTCCTGAGACTGGTCCCCAAGTGAAGTCTCAGCCATCTATAGTGACTGACTGCTTTGGAACAGGGAGGGAGAAGGGGAAACCTGGATTTAGGGATATCTGTTGACTCCACCAAGTGATTTCTTTTCTGACAAACACCAGCACTGGGATCTGAAAAGACAAAGGGCATTGGTGCAAAGACCAAAGAAACTTCAGATACCACTGTATCTTTCTCATGTGGAGTCTTGCTAGTGGTATCACGAAAATCACAGAGGCTATGAGACCCCAAATCCTGAGGTATTCCTTTGCACTGACTGAAGTCCGAATGAAAGACCCTAGAAATAGATCTAGATATACATTTATTTTTCCTGTGGAAGAAAATCTTGTTGAATTGTGGTATCTTGTTGACATCCCAGAAACACAATCCTATCTGAAGGAGTTAAGAATGTTTCCTGAATGCTGTCTTGAAATCCCAGCTTGTGTAAGAGATCTTTCACCCAAAAGAAAGATTCCTGACACTTTAGAAAAGACTCTGCAAGATAAGCAAGTCATCTAAATATGGAAAAATACAGATACTCTGTAGTCTGCAGTGAGCTATAACTAGAGATGGACACTTTGTGAACACTCTTGGGGCAGTGGATAGTCCAAAGGGTAAGGCAAAGAACTGGTAATATCATCTAGACACAAAAAAGCTTAAGAAATGACAAGTTTGGATATCTAGGAATGTGATGATAAGCATCTTTTACATCTAGTGTTACCAGGAAACTTGAATGAGGAAGAAGAGATAACAGATTGTAAAGTAACATCATTTCTATCACAAACAGGATTTAGGAAAGAAAAGTCCAGAACTGGTTTCCAAGCATTTTCTTTCTTTGGCTTTAAAAACATCCCTGAATAAAACCTTTTCCCACCTGGGAATGAAAAACTGGTTCTGACATCCCCTGGGACAGCATGTGATGAAGGACTGGTGGAAACAAAAGGGTCTGGTCTGGAAGATGAGGAATTACTCCCTGGAAGGAGGAATTTCCTTCCATTCCCAACTATAACCTTGATGAATGATCTGCCGAACTCATTTGTCTCAAACTATCTGTTGCCAAAGAGAAAAGTGGAGATTCAGACTTTATGGAAGAAAAACGGGGCTGCCAGGGTGGGAAGGGGGGTCTTTTAAATAGTCATTTTGACTTTTTTGACTGTCCTTGGTTTTAGGAGTTGTCAGAATTCTTCTTGGAACACCTTGCCATTTATTCTTAAATACCTGTTTACCTGCATTTTGTTGAGACTGTTTATTTTGTTTCTTAACAAAACTGAATGAGGAGTTAGAAAATCCCTTGGAAAATTTGGAAAAGAAGGGATGAAAAATCTTAGAGATTCCCTGAATCAGCTTACTTCTTTCATTACACTTTTGATCACCTGTGCAGAAAAGGAGCCAAAAAACTGAATATATAGGGTCTATATTAGAAAACCGAACATTTGAAATGTCGGGTGTTCTAATATCGACCCGTTTTCAGCGAACGCTGAAAATATCGAAGAAACAGGAAACCTAATTTTTTCCTAGGGAAAGAATTCAGTTGTCTGTTTCTGTTGCTTCGGTATTTTCAGTGCTCTGGTGGAAAGTTACGGGTCAGGTTCAGGTAAGTGTGCGATTGTGTGGGCGTGTGGGTTAGGGCGCGGGTCAGGTAAGTGTGTGATTGTGTGGACGTGTGGGTTAGGGCGGGTTAGGTGAGTTAGGATTAGGGCGCGGGTGAGGTGACTGTGTGATAAGGTTTGGGTTAAGGTAAGTGGATAGTTAGTGGTGTATGTATAGTTTAATGTAGGGTTAGGTGTAAGAGTTTAGGTGTATGTGTGTGGATTGCTGTTTGTTTGGTGTGCTTGTGTTGTGTGTATGTGTTTTGGAACAGCAAATTTTTTCCCAATGTTCGATGTTTTTTTTTCACTTGCTAGGTTTCGATATTAGAACACTTGACATTTTGAATGTTCGGTGTTCTAATATAGACCCGAATATCTATCCTAAGGAGAACTATCTCATTATTAACATCATTGGGGAAGTTCTGAAAAATGCAGCCATGCAGACCTCCTCAAAACAGTACCAGTGGCCATAGTCCTTGAAGAAGTATCAACAGAGTCATACACACACTGTATACAAGAGTATTGACATGAACAATAGAAGAAATTAAATTATTTAAAGCAGATTTTTCCTCAGAAGAAGAAACTGCAGACAAAACACTTTACTCATATTTTCACAATTAGTCAGGGCAAACCTTAATATAAGAGTCTGACAATTCAAAATTCTGAAAATCAAAGTTGCAGGAGCAACTTATACTCCATTCAGTCAGTAGTCCCCCCCCACACACACACACTTATGAGTAATTTTCCTATCCTTATCAGAAAAAGTAGAATTGTAATTAAGTAAATATTTAGCAGCAGAAAGATTTTCTAAAGCTACAGCTGCTGGATCAGGTTTGGAAAGAATGTATAAAAACATAAAAGATTGAGGAACTTAGTACATCCTGCCTTTTAGACCAGCTCACTGTCAGAAAAATTGCATGGAGTAACACACACACCCTCCACGATTAACAGAAATGGAGGACTTGGTGTAAGTTCTAGAAATTCCTTCTATAATATTATTAGTATAGTATTTTCTTCTACCACTGAAAATACTGGCACATTCTTGAAATAGTCTAAGCTAAAGAAAACCCCCAACAGGGAGAATCTGAATCAAAACTCTGAACAGAAAATCTTGTAGCTGTCTCTTTTTCCTCCTGTCCAGCTTCAGACTCTTAATTCTCTTCAGGAAAGGAGATATCACTCTTTCTTTCTTTTTAGCAGAAACTACTGCACAATAAGATTCAATAGCCTGAATTAAACTCTGAGCCAGACCCAGTAAACTACTTCTGTCTAAGGAAATTTAAGGAAGAGTAGATACATGTTTGGTTTTGTTTCTTTTTGGCAAGAAAAATTGGCCAACAGTGTTATTAATGGCAGCTGTATTTCTCCCGTGGATGGGCACAACATTCTGACAAAACAGGGAAGCCATCCCTGTTCCCTGTCCCAGGACCAAAAACAGTGTATCTCCCCTGCCCATTGGGAGGACCCCAACAGCTGCAGAGGACATGACTAATCCTCTGCCTGTTTGTCTGCAGACTTGTCTGCAGTTGCTACATCAGAGGGATCCCAGGTAAAAGATGAGTGATCCAAGGTACAACTAATGGCCACAGTAGAGTCACCCACCCTCAGCTGAGACAAACTGCTAGCCTGCTGTAATGGTAAAGGTTATTTGCTTAACTTTTTCTGTTTGTGGCTAGAAGAAGGACCGTCCATGGGGTCAACAGATTATTCCATGGTCAAGCTGAAAATGGTACCTCTTTACCTGGGAAAACAAACAGCTAATCCCGGTAAGAACAAAAAGTCTTTAAAAGTCACTTTTTTTCACAAACAAACAACACAGTAAAAAGTTCTTTAAAACACCCACAAACTAAAATAAACACAATTTGTCTACAGAAAAGTGTTTTTCACTTACTTTAAACATCTTTTAAACTGACAGAAAATAAGAGCACTTCTGTTTAAAAGTACAGTACAGTCTTGTTTCAGTCCACTAAAACACAAACTCCAAACTTTAAAATAACTTCCAGAACAAGAAAGTATCAACAATAAATAAAACTGTTAAATGGAAGTTTTTTCCTCAAAGAGAACTTATCTGCTTAGCAAAGGCACAGAATAAGCTGATGGTCAATCGTCAAATGCCATAGAGGAGCATACTCTTCAGTAGCAGTAAAGCTCTGAATGGCTTAGTGCCCAAACTTGTCTTTTAGTCAGCTCAGCTTGTGCTGTCTGACAGTTGGCAGGATATAACCCATACAGCTAAGGCTGCCATGACACTGGTCAATATGATGAACATGTTGGACCGACCTTTGTGCTCCACTGAAACTTTCACCTGTGGAAGTTATGTATTCATTAAGTGTAAATACAGTGTTCTTTTTCTCCTTTGTTGCCTTATTTCTCAATAGCCAGTTTGCTGATTTAGATACATTGAATGGGTCTTTGTTTTGATATTGTTGAGAGGCTTTTGTATCTTGTATGGTTTATTCCTTTTGAGATTACAACATGCAGACTAAACCCCTGAGGCTGTATTTTCTTTCAGCTGTTGTACAATTGACATGTCCACACTTGGACACCACTGTCTATTAAGCTTATACTCCATTCACTCAATAGTTTTTGACTGCTATGAACTTTCAGATTACATTATTTGCCTTTTGTCTAATTTATCTTATGAGGGATTCATGACCATCTCTAAGCAAGTTCATTTTTAAGGCTTGAATTAATAAGGGGCAGGCCTAGTGTTTCAGTTATTAGATGTTAATTCTGTAATATCTTTATAGGAAATAAGTGTGTACTTCCACCTAGGTCAGTATGACAGGGTAGCTGGCAATCAGTCCTGCTTGTTCTCGTTTACTAGCCTTAATGGCAAGGCCAGGGACACCTTAACTACAGAAAGAAAGAAAGTACAATTTTTATCTTGGAAACATTTTACTGGTACATGTACAGGCGGCTACACAGCTTATCTCTTCACATGAACACATACATGGGTCAGCATTCCAAGCACCTTCTGTTTCCAGGAATATATTAAGGATGTCATTGAATACTTGTGATATAAGAAAGAAAGAAAGAAAGGGACCTGATGCAAAGTTTGCCTTCTGGCACACCATACTGATAATAATTCTCAATGAATCAGGGACAAATCCAAAAATAATCAGGGACACTTTTAAAATATTAGTACAACTAACTGGAGACATTGACAGAATAAAAAATGTGAAGTAATATACATGTTCTGAAGTAAAGATTCTATTACTCTAATTACTATCATTATTTATAATTCACTGCATTTTCTTCAAGTCACCAGTTTTAGGAGGAATTAAGAGGGACAGAGCTAAATTCATGCCAAAATCAGGGATATCCCTGAAAACTGGGGACAGCTGGGAGGTATGATACTCATCACAGTGGCAAATACTTGCTTTGGGGATGTTCCATCTCTCTTTGCTCACTCTTAAGGAGGTTTATAGGATGGACCAGGCTTCATCTCTGATCTACTGAAAATGCTCAATGTCAGCTTAGGAAATGGCTACATATGTTTTGCTACACTCTGTTATTCAAACTTTTTGGCATGATGTATAATGAGCCCCTCATATAAGATCAAAGGATCATAGGTTCATAGGCAGTTACTAGGCTAATGGCCATGGGGCCCTTACAAGCCTAGCCAAGAGTTTATCCCCAAAAAAGAAACTTCAGTCAGTGCCTGTTGTCCCTGTCAATGAGGGACAAAGGTGGAACACCTGGGACAAATTTATGGTTCCCCATCCACTCATCAAGGTTGCATTTGAAGAGGGCCAGTGAGGTACTCTGACATGTATGGGAAGTCTATTCTAGAGACAGGGCAACTGCTGAGTGAGAAACCTGTCTCTCCAGCAGGTTTTGTTGATGTCTCATATTAGATTTAGGCCTATTGAGTGGGTAATGTGCAAGGAGTTAGACTTATGGATCTCTAGTAGGGCAGGGTCTGATATTGCCTTGTAGGCAAGACGCAGATCACCTCTGAGCAATCGGTATGATATTAAGTAGAGTGATAGTGATTTAAGCCTGTCTGCATAGGCATTGGAGTCCATGTATTCTCTTTGTGAGGTATTTCTGTGGCCTTTCCATTTAGTGCATGTGTTTGGAGAGGTACATACCAAACGGGGCATTATACTCAATTACAGATCTAATAAGGGAGGAGTACAGATAGGTAATAACCTCCTTTTTTCTGGATGCAATCCCTTTACTTATGAGATGAACCGAGTAAAAGGCTTTTCTGACCACCACCGCCACGTCATGGTTGAATGTGAAATTGTTGTCAACCTAAGTATCCAGGTGTCTCACCACAGGTTGTGTGGTTAGCGGGTTGCTGTTGATGTGGTAATCAGTAAGGGCTGTGTTTTTGCCGAATGGTATGATAATACATTTTTTTTAATTTAACTTAAGGCCATGACTTTGGCACCAGTTATTTATAGCTGTGAGACCCTCTTGCAGTATGTTAACATCAATGATAGCACCCAACTTACAGTCATCCCCAAACTTGGTCAGCCACAGGCCCTATGTCTTTGCCTGGACCTCTCAGATGTATATGCCAAACAATAGGGGACCCAGGACAGATGCCTGGGGAACACCACTAGTGACAGGTCTGCTGTCAGAGGTGGCAGCACCTATTTTGACCTTGTGGGTCCTATCTGTGAGCCAGTTGGGCACCCATCTGACTAGACAGGGATTAACACCAAGTTGTGTTAGCTTTTCGATGACGCCCAAGTGGGGGATTGATTCAAAGGCCTTGACCAGATCAAGGTAAGCTGTATATACTGACTTTCCCTCATCCAGGGCCTTGGTGACAGTTTTAAAGAAGTCAACTAGATTCAATAGGCAAGATGCTGAACTGTTCAGCATAGTTGCCTGAATCATCTGAGAGGGGGTGGTGTGAAGCTGCTGATACCCTCCCTTAAAAGGTTGTAGTCAGCTTTTGATAAGTTTTTTAGCCTGGTTACAGCTGGGGAGGTGTTGGGTGGGATAGAAACTTCAAATGAGACAGACTGATGATCTGATCTCACCAGGGAAGAACATACTATGGGAGTGGTGTAGCGGTCGCCCATGCTGGTGAGAACCAAGTCCAGTAAGTTATGTCCCCTTGTGGAGGATAAGACCAGCTGGTGTGAGTAGGTCACTTCCTCACTTACTCTAAGGGTACTCATTGTCACTGACCTTTTTCCAACATCAAGTATTATGCATGGCATTGGCATTACGCAAGAAGTACAACATTTCTAAATGGAAAACCCCATCCCAGATTTTTAGACTTGTGTTATTTTAGGCACCATGATTTGTAGCCTCGTGTCTGGAGGTTATCCGCTCTCAGACTCTTGGGAATCAAGTATTCTGCATGGGATTTGTCTGTGCTGTTTAGTCCTTTATCACTTTGTATAGATCTCAGTGGGTTACTACATTTCTTTTGTGATTGTGATTTATATGCTTGGTTGGATTTACTGGTTTCTTTATCATGCTAATTTGATCAATCTCTAATATCAAAGAAAGGCTATGATCCAGGTTTAAAAAGAATAGTATATTCATGAGAACAAATACAAAGGACAAGGGAAATTAGTTACTGGTGTTTTAATAAAGCAGTAGAAGATTTTGAAAGTATATGAAATAACCATGAATTCCTGAAGGTTATTTTTCATTTTAGCCACTGTAGGTAAATTCTTTATTTGGAACATTACTGAAATAAAATATTAAACAGTTCATTAACATACTACATCTTACAGATCAGGCAATATTCCTGAATAAAAATGAAATAGCTGTTAGCAGAGTGTAGAAGACCTGTTCAAAAACTTCTAAGCTGGAATTTCCATATGAGATGGCTTAATATATAACTAGACATTTGAAAACTGCAGACTAAGATAAGAGTATAAGGAGATGAGGTGCATGGCAAAGAGAGAGGTGGTGACGGCTAAGGATAAGGCGTATGAAGAGTTGTATAACAGGTTGGACACTAAGGAGGGAGAAAGGGACCTGTACTGATTGGCTAGACAGAGGGACCAAGCTAGTAAAGATGTGCAGCAGGTAAGGGTGATAAAGGATAATGAGGGAAACGTACTCACAAGCGAGGAGAGTGTGTTGAGCAGATGGAAAGAGTACTTTGAGGGGTTGATGAATGAAGAGAATGAGAGGGAAAGAAGGTTGGATGATGTGCGGATAGTGAATCATGAAGTGCAGTGGATTAGCAAGGAGGAAGTAAGGATAGCTATGAAGAGTATGAAGAACGGAAAGGCTGTTGGTCCAGATGACATACCTGTGGAAGCATGGAGGTGTTTAGGTGAAATGGCAGTGGAGTTTTTAACTAGATATTTTAATGAAATCTTGGAAAGTGAGAGGATGCCTGAGGAATGGAGAAAAAGTGTTTTGTTACCGATTTTTAAGAATAAGGGTGATGTGCAGAGCTGCAGTAACTACAGAGGGATTAAATTCATCAGTCACAGCATGAAGTCATGGGAAAGTGTAGTGAAAGCTAGGTTAAGAAGGGAGGTGATGATTAGTGATCAGCAGTATGGTTTCATGCTGGGAAAGAGCACTACAGATGCGATGTTTGCTCTGAGAGTGTTGATGGAGAAGTATAGAGAAGGCCAGAAGGAGTTGCATTGTGTCTTTGTGGATTTAGAGAAAGCATATGACATGGTGCCTAGAGAGGAGTTGTGGTATTGTATGAGGAAGTCGGGAGTATCAGAGAAGTATGTAAGAGTGGTACAGGATATGTACGAGGGTAGTGTGACAGCAGTGAAGTCTGCAGTGGGAGTGACGGATGTGTTTAAGGTGGAGGTGGGATTACATCAAGGATCAGCTCTGAGCCCTTTCTTATTTGCAATGGTGATGGACAGGTTGACAGACGAGATCAGACAAGAGGCCCCATGGACTATGATGTTTGCAGATGACATTGTGATCTGTAGTGAGAGTAGGGAACAGGTGAAGGAGACCCTGGAGAGGTGGAGATATGCTCTAGAGAGAAGAGGAATGAAGGTCAGCAGGACTAAGACAGAATATGTGTGTGTAAATGAGATGGAAGATAGATGAATGGTGAGGATGCAGGGAGTAGAGGTGGTGAAGTTGGATGAGTTTAAATACTTGGGATCAACAGTTCAGAGTAATGGTGAGTGTGGAAGAGAGGTGAAGAAGAGAGTACAGGCAGGATGGAGTGGGTGGAGAAGAGTGTCAGCCCAGGTTGGAAAGTTTGGAGACAAGCCAGAGAGGCAAGATTACATTGGTTTGGACATGTGCTGAGGAGGGATGAAGAGTATATTGGGAAAAAAATGCTAAGGATGAAGCTGCCAGGTAACAGGAAAAGAGGAAGGCCTAAGATAAGGTTTATGGATGTGGTGAGAGAGGGCATGCAGGTGGTTGGTGTGACAGAGCAAGATGCAGAGGACAGGAAGAAATGGAAACAGTTGATCTGCTGTGGCGACCCCTAACAGGAGCAGCCAAAAGAAGAAGAAGAAGAAGTTATGAATAGTTACTGTTTTCCCCTAAAAATTTACATTAAAGCTTTTGACTCCTATGTTCAATCAGTTTCTTCAAAAGGTTTTGAAGATGCATGCCATCCATATGAGTCTGGTGAAAGGGCTATGTTTCAGGTGTACTGGAAAAAGACCACACTTGCATTTTCTCAGAAGCTATCCTGTCTAATAGTACTAACCAAATAACCTCTGTAAAATAAAAAGGACTATCACACTAGACCCATGACAGTCACTTTTAAAAGATGGTGATCACAAGTGGCAATTGAGAGGAGAATGTTCCAGATCTGAGGATGGACCAGATAATACCTGGTAGCCAAATAACCAGCAGCCTAGAAGACTCAATCTCTACAACTGCAAATAGTTCCAACACTGTGAACTCCTGAAAGTAGAGCCAGGGATTTATATCATAAGGTTCAAACCTTTGATTTTGAGGAGAAAGACTAAACTATACACTTCATACCTACATTGTAAGCAAGATACCCATTTCTTAATGTGTAACTACAGACATGAAAAGCTTGCTAACACACTGTTGATAGAAAATGCAGCTTGTGCTGCAGAGCCAATCATTCTTGTTTAAATGATGAATCAGTATGCAAAGAATTTACAAATGATAGAATTATGGCACTTCACCATTCCACAGGTGGAATATTTATGCTGCCTGTCTCCTTATCACAGAAGGATAGTGACAGTAGGTTATTCTTCTACTTCTTTCGGCTTTTCCCGGTTAGAGGTCAGCACAGCGGATCACCTGTCCGCTCATGATTGGCAGTGGAGTTTTAAGGTGTCATGTTGCCAGCCTGGTGCCCAACCTTCCACAGAAGGCACACACACGCATGCACTCATGCCTAGGGCCAATTTAGAGTGTCCAATCCACCTGCAGCATGTCTTTGGGATGTTGGAGGAAACCAGAGCACCCTGAGGAAACCCATGCAACCACAGGGAGAACATGCAGACTCCGCACAGAAGGCACCCCAAACTCAAATTCAATACACAACTCTGTTATGGACTTTGCTGTGATAACATATCAGATAGACTTGTTTATTTGAAGAGAGACTCATTTAAATTAAATATACTTTTACCAAAGAGAGGCATTTTATGGCACAATATGACAGAACAATAAGACTGCCTTGCTAATTCTTAAAACTGCAATGAAAAATTAACATATTTTAGGGATGCTTTTACATCTGGAAAGGCAATGCTTATTGTTAGTTGCCTGCCAGCTAACTGACAAGTTTCCAAGTTTGTTAAATTGTAGCACTAATAAAAATGTTCTGTTCTTCCACGAGGTAAGATCAGAAGTGATCATGAAATTAATACTGCAGAAAACATCTTTGCTATCTTCATACTATGTATGAAGTGGCACATAATATCTAGAAAACAACTGTTGTCTGATCTATTTGAGAAGGAAGGTCAGTAATGTGACTGCACATACATTGGTGAACATTAAAATATAACTTGCACCACTCAGAATCATGACACTTCAGAACATAATGATCTTGGACATTGTTTTAGGTTCATAGGTTCATAGGTTGGTACTAGGCTATCAGCCCTAAGGCCTATGCAAGCCTAGCCATAACAATTCCCTGGAAATTTCTTCCCACAATATTTACTTCACTGCGCCCCTGTCTAGCAGGGCAACTGACATGATCCCCGGGGTGAATTTCCTATCTCCCATCCAATCATCAAGGTTTCTTTTGAAGACGGCCAATGAGGCGCTCTGCTTGACATGTAGGGGCAGTCTATTCCAGAGTATGGGGAGTCTCTGGGTCAGGAACCTATCCCTCCAGCATGTTTTGTTCATTGTGATGATAAGGTTTAGATCCCTGGAGCGTGTGGCTCTGAGGGATTGGGATTTCTTTAAGTGGAGCATGTCCAACAGCTCAGGGTTTGACATGGCCTTGTATGTTAAGCAGAGATCGCCTCTGAGTAGATGATATGCCACAGAGTATAGCTGGAGTTTTTTTAGACGGTCAACATATGGCATCTGCTTTAGGCCTGTGATTCTTTTAGTGAGGTATTTCTGTGGCCTTTCCAGCTGTTGCAGATGTCTTGTGAGGTACATACCAAATGGGGCATTATACTCTATAATGGGTCTAATGAGGGATGAGTACAGTGGGACAATGACGTCCTTTTTTCTGGATGAAAAGCCCTTAGTGATGAGGTGTGCCACATAGAAGGATTTCCTGACTGTTGTGGTGATGTGGTTATCGAAAGTGAGACCACTGTCCACTTGTGTCCCTAAGTCTCTCATCACACTTTCGATGTTTAGTGTCCTGCCACCTATGTGGTAGTTCATGGGTACATGTTTTTTTCCAAAGGGGATAACTATACATTTCTTGGCATTAAGCTTGAGCCCATGGCTCTGGCACCAGGCATCTGTTTCTGTAAGACCCTTTTGTAGAATATCCACATCATTTGGGGATTCAATAATGGCTCCCAGATTGCAGTCATCTGCAAACTTTGTTAGCCAGAGTCCCTTAGTGTTGGCCTGTACTTCAGAGAAGTAGATGCCAAACAAAAGTGGTCCCAGGACTGAACCCTGAGGTACTCCACTTGTCACTTGTCTGGAGCTAGATTTGGAATCGTTTACTTTTACAGTCTGGGTTCTGTCAGTAAGCCAGTTGGCAACCCATCGAGTGACATAGGGATTTATGCCCAGCTTAGTTAGTTTATCTATGATTCCAGAGTGGGAGGATGGTGTCGAAGGCCTTGGCGAGGTCCAGATAGGCTGTGTGGACCACCTTACCCTCATCCACAGCTCTGGAGACCGATTCGAAGAAGTCAATCAGATTCATGAGACAAGATCGTCCCTTCACAAACCCAAACTGGGTGGGGTCCAGTGTTTGAAGGTTGCCAATGTCTTTGTTTATATGTTCCATGATAATGCGTTCCATGCCCTTGAGATCAGGCTTGTCAGACTGATGGGATGGTAGTTCCCGGGATCCAAGATGGATCCTCCCTTGTGGAGCGGGATAACTGTAGCTGTGCGCCACTCAGTGGGCACGAAGCCTGAGGTGAGGCTATGATTAAACATGACACTTAGGTGGGGTGCCAGTTCATTTTGTAGTTCATGTAGTACACAGCCTGGGATGTCATCTGGTACCATGGATGCTGTATTCTTAGCTTTGGAGAGTGTTGTTTCTACCTGTGTGGCTGTGATTATCGGAATTTGGCAATCTTTTGGTATTGAGATGGGCCCTTTAGGGGGTGAGAGGGGGTGAAGTTGGCACTAAATCGATCTGCCAAGATATTGGCAATATCCTTGGGATCAGTATATTTAATGCCATTCTGTTGTAGCTCAGACAGATCTGAGCATTGCCATTTAGATTCTTGACATAACTAAAGAATGCCTTGTGGTTGTCTTTGGAATCTTTGGCAATTTTATTTTCGTAACTAGCTTTTGAGGATTTTATGAGGGATCTCAGCTTCTTACTGAGGCTGGTGAGGGAGTTTTTTGCATCCTGGGATTTTCCTCTTTTCTGCAACAGTTTCTTCCTTCTGTTGTATAGTTTGTTTATAGCAGGGGACCACCAGATTGGCTTCCTTTTTTTGGAGAAGAGCATCTTGGTTCTATTAGGGATGGCACGATTTATGCACGAGTGGATGTGCTCGTACAGTGCCTTAGTGTAGGATTCTGCAGTCGAACTTCCAGATCCCATCTGTGTGGGTGTTGTGAAGTTTGTCACTTCTGACTTCAGTAGCATGAAGTTGGCTTTGGAGAAGTTTTTTAAGGAGGTTTCCTTACTGGAGGGTGGGGGTGGAATGTGGATGTCAAGGGTGATTTGCTTATGGTCAGACCTGACCAATGAGGGGGTGACCACTGGTGTGGAGCATCTATCTCCCATGTTGGTAATGACCATGTCTAGGATATTGGAGCCCCTGGTGGGACAATGGATTAGCTGATCCAGGGCATTGGAATTTATGAATTCCAAGAACCGTTGGGAAAAGGAGTTGGTACCCGAGTAGTTTTCCCAATTAATGGCAGGGTAGTTGAAATCACCCAGTATTAGGGTGTTTGGTTGTATCTTAATATTTTCCAGTATGTTTAGGAAGGTGTAGTGAGAATCTTGGGGTATGGTGGGGATCTGTAGCAAGCTACAATTTGGATTGCAGTCTTACCTAGTGTTAGTTGCACCTGGAGAATTTCAGATGCATTGTGTTGGGCAACTAGCCTGGAGGTGTGAATATCCTTGGTGAATATGAACACTCCTCCACCTTTAGTGTTTCGGTCTTGGTTTTGTGGCCGAAAAGTGTGGTAAGAATTGTAGCCTGGTATTGTAGGGGTGCTCTCTGGAGCCTTGAACCAGGTCTCAGTCACTGCACAGATATCGATGTTCTCCATTTTTAGGAGTGCCTCGAGAGAGTGCATTTTGAGGTTTAGACTTCTAGCATTGAGTAGCATTACCTTCAGATTTTGCATGCTTGTATCTGTTACGGTGGTGGTTTTATCCTTTGAACCTTGCCTAAAAAAGGCACTATAGGGGTGGCAAGAGCTTTTACCAAGTAATGGAGGGACAAGTGGTTGTGGTCTACCCAAATGCACCAAAATAAATGCAGGCACTTTGCTGTCTTGGCTTGGAACCCTTGGAACAGCAGTGTTGCACATAATCTTGTTTATATTAAGTTATATAACAGAAGTTATATAATAGGACTTTATATGGTATTTTACTAAGTAAACTGTGAATGCTGCTTGAGCTGTATGGTAGATGAGATGCAGAAGTTGTGTACAAAGTATAAGACAGTACAGAATTGTTTATCAGCTGAATGCGAAATGAGACGACAACATGAGAAGGAAAAACCTGGAAATGACAGACTGATGAAAAGTATTATCAGTCTTTGTATGTCAGTTTTAAAGAATACATAAAAAGGGGAAAGCTGAAGAAACAGCATCAAGTTACAAATCCTAAACCTGCTGGTTGAAGTAACGCAATCAATAAGAAACATATTGTGAAAAAATAGATTTATATTGTAAGTGAATGCACGAAAAGAGCAAGATAGCATGAATTGCTAGTATTCTAATAAAGCAGTAAAGAAATTTGAAAGCATCTGAAATAACCATGACTACGAGTGTCATATTTTAACCATTTTAAATAAATTCACTGTATGACATACAATGCTATTAAATACTTCACTACACTGATAAACTACATCATATACACAAGACTGTATTTTTTAACTTAAAAAATGAAAGCCAGTCATTATCAAATTGTAGGTGAACTAATATATTTCTAAGCTAGATTTTGCCATAGAAACTAGATCATCCTTGAACTTGACATAAATATGTGCTTAGACATATGAAAACAGAATGAGACAGTATTCTGTCTGTATTGTTGTAGATAGTTGTGCAATATAACCACCCTCACAAAGGTCAGTTTAACAGAATTCTTAAAGAAAAATTAAGACTGTAGTGCTCAAATGCTTACTTGAAGGGAAAAAGAAAAAAAAATATATATATATATACATACATACGTACACACACACACACACACACATATATATATATATATATATATATATATATATATATATATATACATATGTCGTGTAGGGTCTATATTAGAACACCGAACATTTAAAATGCCGAGTGTTCTAATATCAACCCATTTTCAGCGAACGCTAAAAATATTGAAGAAGTAGATAACCGAATTCTTTCCTAGGAAAAGAATTCAGTTATCCGTTTCTGTTGCTTTGGTATTTTCAGTGCTCTGTTGGAAAGTTACGGGTTGGGTTCAGGTAAGTGTGCGATTGAGTGCAGGTTAGGTATGTGCGCGATTGTGTGGACATGAGGGTTAGGTGAGTTAGGGTTAGGGCACTAGTTAGGTATGTGTGCGATTGTGTGGATATGAGGGTTAGGGTGGGTTAGGTGAGTTAGGGTTAGGGCGTGGGTGAGGTGAGTGTGCGATAGTGACGGACCTTAGGGTTAGGGTTTGGGTTAAGGTAAATGGATAGTTAGAGGTGTGTGTATAGTTTAGTGTAGGGTTAGGTGTAAGATTTTAGGTGTATGTGTGTGGATTGCTGTTTGTTTGGTGTGCTTGTGTTGTGTGTATGTGTTTTGGAACAGCAAATTTTTTCCTAGTTCAATGTTTGGTATTTTCGATTGGTAGGGATCGATATTAGAACACTCAACTTTTTGAATGTTCGGTGCTCTAATACAGACCCATCGTCTACTAGTATTTACTTTATGTAAAATCATGCAGCTGTTATGTTTTATGACTAATATTCACACCTTTATTACAGTATGCATTAAAATACTTTTTACTGCATACAAATAAAATATGTATCGGCTACTGAGACTAGACAGTAATATGTGAATAATATATGTACATCTATTCCTTGTAAATGAATATCACATTCTTCTTCGAAAGATAGTCAAACGCATTTCAAATATATTACGTAACAATATCCAATTATACATTTAAAACAAATTGCTTATCAATATCTGTATGTATACTGAAAGGTTCCCTCATCACTTAAATTAATGTCAGTATGGAGTAAGGCTAGTCTATCCTGTTACTAAGGTAAGATATAAAAAGCCACGTTCATTTCATGTTTTAATATTTGTAACATCCATTCTTTTTATGTGAGTATTAATGCAGTCATGTTGAGACAGGTGTATTAATAAGGCATAATCCAGGGACTGTAAAATGGAATCATGGTGCATATTTATAACAAATACATGAAAGCTGTAATTGTATTTTGTCAGAGAACTCCATGGCCTTGAAGAAAAAGCCTATTGTCTAGCATGAAGCTGTGATGAATGTGTCCTACACATTTTTGTCAGAAATGGTTTTGTTTAGACAGAAAAGAAATGTAAGATCAGCTAAACTTGCTGAAAAAAAAGTGAAATTAGAATTTTATCTTTGATCAATGGGATAATTCAAAACATGTTTTTTTTTTCAGAAATTATGACTACAGCAGAAAAAAATCTGCCCATGTATGATATCCTTTTAATTTTGTCTATATAAAGATTGCTTTAGAGGGTTAGTTGTATTATCCCATTTTGCTTCTATATCCTGTGTCAGTTTAGAGTCAAACTGACTCTGCACTTCCTTTGCAAAGGATATAATAAGTGTTTGCTGTAAGCGCCCGGGTTTTGGCCACTTGAAGACCACTGTCTCACAGTTGAAGACTCTGGGGTCTTTCAGGTTGCACGAGCTACTGATCCTATTCAAACTTGACAACTTGTTCAGGTGAGATGAGGCAGCCCTGTGGACATTGAAGCTGTCACAGGTAACCAGCACACAGCAGCCAAGTTCAAGCAAGGTAAGTGTGGCAGCTGTGGAGAGGGAATTGGAGGAGGTAGGAGTGTAGATTAGTGTTTGAAGCTGTTATTGGGAATGAGAGTTTGATTTAAGGTTAGGGAATGACAGAGCAGTTTAGAGTTAGGGAATGACTGAGGACCTTACATTTAGGAAGGGGGAAATGAGAGTTTTGTTTTTGGAAGAAGGGGAGTTTTAGGGTTAGGAAGTAGTAGCAGAGTTTAGAGTTAGGGAGCAGAAGATGAGTTTTTGTGTTATTGAGTGATCAGGGACTTTGGGTTTAGGGAAGAGGGAGTAGAGTTTTAGGTTTAGGGAGCAATCTGAGACTTTAGGGTTAGAGAGTGGGAGGGGAGTGCTATGCTTAGGGTTAGGACTGGGTGGGAGTTTAACTTATGGTTAGAGTTAGGCTCTGATAAGACTATGCAGTTCAGTAGGGTCAGGTAGTGGGAGTGCTGTGTAATTAACTAGGATCGGGCTAGTGGGAGTTAAGGCACTTGCCATTTAGAACAAGAGGCAGCAAGCAAGTTTGTTGCAAGCTGCTAGCACATGATCACTTGTAGTAACCCAAATAACAATGCATTCTGCATAACAAAGTTTCTGTGAGTTTCCTTTTAACAAATCCAACGAGAGTTATTTTTTCCATGATACTATAGATTTACACCAGGTGCCTCCATTTTCCTCCGTATGCATGTCCTTGCTATTTTTGTTGGCCTATATTGATTCTTCATGACAGTTTCAATGCAAAATATCAATAAACAAGCTATTAAAACACAGATAGAAAACAGTTATGGGTGGCAGAAAAAGAGAGTCCATGAGAAAAACATCTAAAAAAATAAATATATTTAATTGAGATTCAACCTATTGAATACCTAATTTATACATTTTACATTCACAGATGATATAAAATGCTTCTTTAAGGAAACATAAAGAAACTGGTGATTCAAAAAGAAATTGACGCGAGTAAGAAATATAATCTGCACGTCATTTTCTTCTCTTCTTTTTTTCCCTTCAGTGACCTTTCTAGCCATGAATTGATTTACAGAAAAGGACTTCCACATTATTTATCTTTTCACATAAAAAGTTCCCAGTACAGTGTCCACTTAGACTGTACATTAACTGCAACCTTGAAACATTATACAAGTGGTGAGTGGTGAAACAAAATAAAAGTTTGCTAAATGCAGTATTTACAGTTACAACAGAGTGTTTACAATACAGAAATATTTCAGCATAACACAAACAAGCATGTAGGTACTCCATAATGTTTTTGAACAAGATACAAGATAATGCATTTATTCTATCTTTCACTTGCAAATTTGACCTGTGGAAAATGAGTCACATTCTTTGTTAATGAATAAGAAAAGATGCAACTTTCAACAAAAATAATAAATTACTTTAACCAAACCATATGCCAGCTCAACAAATGAACCAAAAAAATAAATACCAGTTTTAAGGATGTACTAATGAAGTCACACTTGGAAGACTTACTATAAGCATGAACACATGCATGCATTTTTACTTCACCACAGGCTACCCTCCTCCATCAGGACTCTACCCAACCATGATTATCTTTCACTTCTGAAAGCCAGAGAAATGTTACCTATTTTTCTGGAGAGAACTATTTTTTTCAATAGAAGTCCTTAGCAATCATCCCCACCAGCCTGAAGGCTGACCTAGAAGGTGGAAGTAACAATCCCAAAATATGTCACTTAATCTTTCAAAATGCATTAGTTTACCAGTCCTGAACCTAGTGTGTGACTTAATTTTTGCTTTATAAGCAGTCCCAACCCTCCCCAACTTGCTGCACTCTATACAGGTTTCAGTCAGCACAAAATATAATGACACTTATCTGATAGATCACTGAATTGTATAGGTCTGACCAAAACCCACTTATGCTTTGCAAACGTCATTTCCCCATCTCTGTCTCACTTCCTGTTTATGTTTTCCCTTCCTGTGTCTCAAATTCTCAGACTCTTGCTATTCTGCAGTGAACAAAACGTCCACCTGTGCTAATGTATTCTTTACCCTGACAAAGCACAGCCTAATGTTAATTCCTTGAAACTAGCTACAGTCAATAGATAAGAAAAGACATGAGTGCAGATTCAATAAAACATACATCGTGCACTAGGACTATGTGTTTGTGTCACAGTGTGATGCACACATGGTAATGCACCATTTTGTATTCAGTAAGCAGCTCTACATGACGTGTAGTGCCCCGCAAACATGGTAAACATTGTGGCAAGCTAATTACAGCATATGCAGCTAAATTGTATGCTAATCAACCAATCCAAGATGGAGGAGCTATTCAACAAGCTATAATGCAATCTTGTAGACTTAGTGCAGGTTTTGCCTGCGAATTCCAAAACCTATTGGAATACAGCCACAGAAACTAGTCTACACACAGAACCAATGTTAGGGGCTGCTGCTGCTACATGAACTGTTTTAAATCATACTTTTAATTATACATGTTTAATTTGTGATATTTGTTAGAGTTGTATTTTATAAAAATTTGTGTGCTATTACTTTTAGAAATTGTTTGCATGTTTGCTTAATTGAAGGGAGTTACATATTACTATATAAGTGCATTTGTACTCTGCTTTGCTACTGTGTAACTTGAAGTCTGAAGAAGCAGTGAGCAACTGTGAAAGTTTTTAACTAGCTAATAAAACAGACTTATATTTTAGGCTCGTGGTTCTGGGATACTCAGTTTTTGCTTGCTACCTGAACATGACTGATGCCTGCTGAATTAGGTCTCCTCACGAATACACCTAGGACCATAACCCCATAGCCTGCCACATCTGGGTGTAGACACCTCAAACACTGACAGAGCAGTAGAAGTAGTGCCACTACAGGGGCACGATTGGGCACAGCCACATTGGGTAACATCACATGATGTAGCTGACCTATGCCCACGTGGATGCTATCCCCCAACCAGCAGCTGTTCCATCATGGACATTGGGCATTCCATTGTGTCATTCATCTAATCCATTGAATCAGCAACACATTAAAGGCAGTCAGTCATGCATGTCAACCCTAAGCATGTCCTTGGAGGCCCTATTGAAATATGTCTGCACCTCCATGATGGCCCTAAACATACATCAAGTGGCACGTAAAGACACAACAGGATAAGGAGGACGGAAGAAGCAGGCCTCCTACGAGCACCCCTAACAACCCTCCTGCATGGCACCTTGCTCACACTTTGGCTACGGACAGAGTCAACTGGCACTGAAGTCACAGTAACCACACTACCTTGATCAAGTGTGTCACCCTCCACCTGTCCAATATCTATGGGTTCACTGGAATAGGTATGTGTAGGCCTACTGGCTGTGTCTGATGAAAATACAGGGTATGGCTGAATGTCATCCTCAGTGTCAGATTCAACCTCTGCACCCCCTGACTGTGCCTCTGTTTGGCCACCAGTCAGAGTCTGCTGATACTCTGACATCAGGTGGTAAGAGTCCTATACTTCCACGGCCAGGATATCCTGTAATAAGCAACAAACACAGGAATTAAATTAATACCTACCATAAAATTTAATATATGATAACAAACTAACAATGGTGCCACTATTACACATGATACAGCAATATATATATATATATATATATATATATATATATATATATATACACTCATGACACCCACCTCACATTTACAGATAAATGCATTTTTTCTTACAAAGGGTCATAAATAATCAAATAAAAATAATGACTCCACCCTCACACTTGCTAGGGAGGATTGTCCTGGAAGATGGTAAGGAAAAGGTAAGGACACAATTATCACAATTCCAATAACACAGGGGGACAGAATTTTTGCCTATAAGTCCATAACAATATTTTTAACTGAAACTTGGCTGACCCATCCACCCAAAGCCCATGAGGAATGAACAAAAATGTGTTGTTAACTGTATCAATTTATCAATAGGTTCAACCAAACAAGAAAAAATTAAAACATGAACTATTACTTACAATATTTTACTATGCAAGAAAATGTTATAAATTGACATATGTAGGCTTACCTGGAAGTTCCTCCTGGCACATGCTTGTCCTCCCAGAAACATCAGCACCAGCATCAATCACATGTTGCTATTTTGCACTTTCCACTGAGCTCTCTGGATCTCTGACAGTGCACAGAAATTCTTCACTTGGTGTCAGTGATGGCTCTATAGCATCCCCCCACCCGCACATAGCCAGGTGTTCACTGGCAACTGCAGTTGCTCTCCTCCGTGCTGAAGAAATCATATCAGTGGCCCTATGACACACTTGATCATAAGTCCTGCTGTGACCCCTTATGGCATTTATATCATTCACTATCTGGTTCCAAAGTTGCATTCTGTCAGCCATATCCACATGTCCTCTTTCAAGCAGAAAGGCACCATGGCGCCAAAATGCTTGTGCTATGATGTCATTTTCCGAATCACTGAAAGGGGGATTACATGGATTGGTATGCTTGGGTGCCATACTCCTAGGTGACGTAAAACAGAGAAGGATACAACACATAAATATCACATAATCGACACACTGAGCAGAGTGGATAAGAGTTGTTGACTGCAGCTGTTATCCGAGATATATAAGTATCCTGTTATTTTTTGATTATTTATACAGATTATTGTTTTTAACAATTAATATATAGCACTTTTATTGTCTGCTTTTTAGTCTTCGAGTGTATTTTATTGCTATTAACTAATCTGCATAAGTAACTGATTTGTCTGCAGTTAAAAGCATTCTGTATCTTTACAAATCTTTATCTGTTTGTGGCTTTCTCTAGTGCTACTGGCTGTAGGCTATTGTTTCTAGCTGAAGCCTCTCTTTAACTTGGCTATATTGTGTTAATAGTCTGCTGAGTGGGGGCTGGTTCTTGTAAAAAAAAAAAAAAAAAAAAAAAAAGTTGCTCTTCTGGTATTTAAGCCCTAACTTTGATAGGGTTTCTGTCTACACACACTGAGCAGAGTGGATAAGAGTTGTTGACCGCAGCTGTTAGCTGAGATATATAAGTATCCTGTTTTTTTTCGATTATTTATACAGATTATTGTTTTTAACAATTAATATATAGCACTTTTATTGTCTGCTTTTTAGTCTTCGAGTGTATTTTATTGCTATTAACTAATCTGCACAAGTAACTGATTTGTCTGCAGTTAAAAGCATGCTGTATCTTTACAAATCTTTATCTGTTTGTGGCTTTCTCTAGTGCTACTGGCTGTAGGCTATTGTTTCTAGCTGAAGCCTCTCTTTAACTTGGCTATATTGTGTTAATAGTCTGCTGAGTGGGGGCTGGTTCTTTTGTGTTCTTGTAAAAAAAAAAAGTTGTTCTTCTGGTATTTAAGCCCTAACTTTGATAGGGTTTCTGTCTATACACACTGAGCAGAGTGGATAAGAGTTGTTGACCACAGCTGTTAGATGAGATATATAAGTATCGTTTTTTTTGATTATTTATACAGATTATTGTTTTTAACAATTAATATATAGCACTTTTAATGTCTGCTTTTTAGTCTTTGAGTGTATTTTATTGCCATTAACTAATCTGCACAAGTAACTGATTTGTCTGCAGTTAAAAGCATCCTGTATCTTTACAAATCTTTATCTGTTTGTGGCTTTCTCTAGTGCTACTGGCTGTAGGCTATTGTTTCTAGCTGAAGCCTCTCTTTAACTTGGCTATACTGTGTTAAAAGTCTGCTGAGTGGGGGCTGGTTCTTTTGTATTCTTGTAAAAAAAAAGTTGTTCTTCTGGTATTTAAGCCCTAACTTTGATAGGGTTTCTGTCTATACACACTGAGCAGAGTGGATAAGAGTTGTTGACCGCAGCTGTTAGCTGAGATATATAAGTATCCTATTTTTTTTTTCGATTATTTATACAGATTATTGTTTTTAACAATTAATATATAGCACTTTTATTGTCTGCTTTTTAGTCTTCAAGTGTATTTTATTGCTATTAACTAATCTGCACAAGTAACTGATTTGTCTGCAGTTAAATGCATTCTGTATCCTTACAAATCTTTATCTGTTTGTGGCTTTCTCTAGTGCTACTGGCTGTAGGCTATTGTCAACACCCTCCCGCCCAGTTGGTGTCTTGCTCTTATACTTGGTGGCTTTGCAGTTGCCCGCCCCTACTGTAAATCTGATCTGTGACACTCCTCCCAGTCTAGTGTCATTAGCTCATTCTACCTAGTACAGAGAGAGAACATTTGATAAGGCCTTCTGTTTCTCCTTTTTCCCTTTAAAAAAAAAAAAAAACTTTTTTTTTTTGTTTTTGTTTTTCCTGAACCTCCTTGTGTTCTGACTGTGCTTCTCAAACATTTTGGAAATATGGAGTATATTTCAGAGCATTTATTATAACTGTAATTGCCTTAATATTGCTACAACTCAAGTGCTCTAGGTTGCACTGCATCTGAAGTGTTTGTGTGTTTTAGCTGCTTTTCTGTATATATAGACTTCTCTGTTTCTTTAACTAAATAAGCTCTGCAAAGTTGTTTTATTGCATTCCTGCCTGTACTTCTGAGGTTTTTTTGCACTTTTAAAGTTTGTTTTTGCTTAGTTTAACTGGTAGGCTACACACTCAAGTGTGCTAGCCGAATTAAAGCATTTACTGTGTTTCTGTACCTAATTTCTGCTACTTTGTAAAAAAAAAAAAAAAAAAATCCTTGTTTCCCGCCTTTACTGAACTAGAATAGTCCAATCTTCAGGTATTGCTGATCTCTGGGCTGTGTCATAGTTCCTGTGTTGCCCATATCCTTATTTGGATAGGAGGACGCTTCTTTGTTCACCAGTGAGAGTGGGGAGCTCTGAGCAGCCTATCTGTCCCTTGAGGAGTAGTTCCAGCCCAGTGACCTGTAGCTTATTGGCCGTTTTGGGCCATTTCCTATCTCTTTCTAACCCCTTGCTTTAAAGCCAGCTTTAGCATGCTTTTGCGCTTGTAATTTAAAGTTTGTCCTGTTTGTTGCATTTACCTGTTGAGGCTACACACTCAAGTGCGCTAGCCTGTGTTACATATTTATTGCATTTTCCTGTTGTTTGTTGCAAAAAAAAAAAAATATCCTTGTTTCCCATCTTTCCTGACCTAGAGTAGTCCAAATACAGGCTTTTCTGTATTCTGGACTTTTGGAAAGTTCCTGTGTTGCCCATTGTCTTTCTTGGATAAAGGGAGGCTTCTTTGTTCACCAGTGGCAGTGGGGAGCTTAGAGCAGCCTATCTATCCCTGGAGGAGTGTTCCCAGCACAAGAATCTGGTAGTCTATTGGCCGTTTTGGGCCAGTTTTCTAGCTCTTTCAAGTCCCCCTGTATAAAACCCGCTTTGGCGCGGTTTGTGCGCTTGTTACTACTCAGCCAAGCTCCTCGTGGTCCTGCAGAGTAGTGCTAGCAGCAGAGAGGCTAAAAAAGTGACTGCTAACCTGATAAAAGTGTTTTTTCCTGCTACTACCTGGGCGACTCTTCGATCTAGCTAAACTGCAAGTATTTCTGCTTCTTGAACTGTTTAAAGTTGTTTTTGCACCTGCACTTTTAAAGTTTGTCCTGTTTGTTGCATTTACCTGTTGAGGCTACACACTCAAGTGCGTTAGCCTGTGTTACATATTTATTGCATTTTCCTGCTGTTTGTTGCAAAAAAGAAAAAAAAAATTTCCTTGTTTCCCATCTTTCCTGACCTAGAGTAGTCCAAATACAGGCTTTGCTATATTCTGAACTTTTGGAAAGTTCCTGTGTTGCCCATTTCCTTTCTTGGATAAAGGGAGGCTTCTTTGTTCACCAGTGGCAGTGCAGAGCTTACAGCAGCCTATCTATCCCTGGAGGAGTGTTCCCAGCACAAGAATCTGGTAGTCTATTGGCTATTTAGGGCCTATTTCTAGCTCTTTCAAGTCCCTCTGTATAAAACCCGCTTTAGCGCGGCTTTGCGCATAGCACAGCATCGGGCAGCGCCGCTTAATTGGGTTTAAACCATTCTCGGCTCCACAAAGTCTGCTCTTCACTTTTTCCCTTAGAATGGATCGAGTTCTCATAATAAACACCCTATTCCCACTCTAAAGCCTGGCACTTGCTCACTAAAGCAATTATATAAGTCAGCACTAAAAAATTAAAAGCACTACACCCTCACAAACTCCCCTTGAGTACTTTGTTCCCCATTGGCCCTTTTTTTCAATTATAAAGGAATTCCCAATACTATTCTAGTATGTCCAAAGGTCAGTTGTCAATCTAGTCTCCGGTCCAGCTGGTGAATTTGGGAATCTTGAGGCAATGTTACAACTGCCTCATGTACACAGACAACCCTCTCCTCCTCCCAACAAATTCCAACACATGTGAGAGATGCAACCATATAGCCAAACTGGAGGCTAAGCTCTCTCAACTCAGTACTGGCGTAACCAGTCAGGAGGAGAAGGAAACCATACTCACTACAATTCCAGTCTCACATAGACCTACCATGACAGCAAACCAAACACATAAACACACAAAAACATACTCGGAGGCTCTAAATAAAAATCTGCCTAAGCAGCAGAGACCTCCAAAGCAGACACCCAAGCAACCGCTACCCCAAAACAAAACACGTGCAACACATAGCTCACAAAGCCAGTGTGCCGAACAGTCACAGCCCTTAAGGCTGAACAACACACCTGATACACTTGTAATAGGTGACTCTATCGTCAGGCACACTGACATCCCGCTCACCAGGTTGATCAAGGAGAAGGTCACGGTGAGTTGCCTGTCAGGTGCTAGGATCCACCACATAACACAAGCACTCGGGTCACTCCAAGGCAAGTACAAATATGACTCAGTCATTGTCCATGCTGGTGTGAATGACCTGAGACGTACCTCCCTGGACTGCATGAAAAGAGACATAGAGGAGCTCTCTGAGCATGTAGCCCAGGCCGGTATGACCCTGACCTTGAGTAGCATCTTACCCTCACCAAGAATGATGCCACAATATGAAGACAAGATGATCAGTTTCAACAATTGGCTTAAGTATTGGTGTCATTCAAAGGGGATCCAATGCCTGTCTGCCTGGGATGACATGCTCGACAAGCCACGATGCTTCGCTAGGGGCGGCTTGCACCTGTCACCCTGGGCTTTGGATATTGGCAAAGGATCTTGCCACCTCCATAGTGCCTTTTTCAGGCAAGGCTCAAAAGACAAACCCACCTCCATAGGTATCACAAGGGATAAGAAACTAAGAGTAATGCTACTCAACGCCAGAAGTCTAAACCTCAAGATGCACGCACTCAAAACTCTCCTTAGCATGGAGAACATCGATATCTGTGCAGTAACAGAAACCTGATTCAAGGCTCCCGAGAGCACCCCAGCACTACCAGGTTATACCTCATACCATGTTTTTCGGCCCCAAAACTTGGACCGAACCACAAAAGGAGGGGGAGTATCAATATTCGTCAAAGATACCCACACCTCCAGGTTGGTGGCACAGCACGAAGCATCAGAGACTATCCATGTGCAACTAACAGTGGGTAAAACTGCCTTCCAGTTTATAGCCTGCTACAGACCACCCTCCCAAACCCAGGAACCCCACTCAGCCTTCCTGAGAACACTGGAAAATATGAAGGTCTCTCCAAACACCATTATATTGGGCGACTTCAACTAAACTAACATAGACTGGGAGCATTACTCTAGCTCCAACACCCTAGCCCGAAGGCTCCTAGAATTTATAAACTCAAATGCTATGGAACAACTTGTTGCCACTCCCACAAGAGGGGAAAACATACTGGACCTGATCATCACCAACATGGGGACTCTATGCTCCAGACCAGAAGTGTATCCCTCACTGGTAAGATCAGACCATAAACTAATCTCACTAGATATTCACATCCCGACCCCAGCCCCTGCCCAGAAAACCACAGTGAAAAACTTCTCTAAAGCAAATTTCACACTCCTAAAAACCGAGGTGGAATCCTGTGGAAAATACGGCCCAGACCGCGAATCCTTTATAAACGCATTCTATGAACACCTTCAGGAATGCATGGATCATGCAATCCCAAATAAAACCAAGACCCAATCCTCCAAAGCTAGGCGTCCTGTCTGGTGGACCCCAGCCATAAACAAACTATACAATAGAAGGAGGAAGCTACTACATGATAGAGCAAAATCCCAAAAAGGGAAGGCATCTCTGATCAGTATTAGCAAAAAACTATGCGCACTCATAAAATCGTCTAAGGCCAGCTTCGAGAGAAAAATTGCACAGGACACTAAGGATAATCACAAGGCTTTCTTTAGTTATGTTAGGAACCTGGGTGGGAATTCCCAGATATGCTCAGAATTAGTCCAAAATGACAAAAAATACACCGAACCCACAGACATTGCCAACATCCTAGCTGACAGGTTCAGCGCAAACTTCTCCCCCCTTCCCCACCAAAAGGGCAAATATCTATCCCAGCAGAGTACTGCCCCCCTGACATCTCAGATGCTCAGATAAGAGCCGCCCTCTCCAAAGCAAAAAACACAGCATCAATAGGACCAGACGGTGTCCTGGGCTGGGTCCTACATGAACTCCAAGAAGAAATAAACCCAAACATAAAACTACTGTTCAATCTCAGCTTTACTACAGGATATGTACCCAAAGAGTGGTGTAGAGCAACAGTGGTCCCTCTCCACAAAGGTGGTGCCTCAACGGATCCTGGAAACTATCGCCCCATAAGCCTGACTGGCTTGGTCTGCAAAGCTATGGAAATGATCATCATGGACCTCATAAATAAAGATATTGGGGACCTACAGACACTGGATCCTACCCACTTCGGCTTTGTTAAGGGCAGATCCTGCCTCTTAAACCTGGTTGATTTCTTTGAAACGGTCACCAAGGCCATTGACGAGGGGAAGGTGGTCCACACAGCCTACCTGGACCTAGCAAAAGCCTTCGATACAATACCCCACTCGGCATTATAGATAGGCTCACCAGCTTAAATATAAACCCCTATGTCACTAGATGGGTTGCAAACTGGCTCAAGGACAGAACCCACATGGTTAGAATTGCTGGAGCCATGTCAGACTCCAAACCAGTTACAAGTGGCGTCCCACAAGGTTCAGTCCTGGGACCTCTCTTGTTCGGTATATATTTCTCGGAGGTACAGGCTAACACGGAAGGACTGTGGCTGACCAAGTTCGCAGATGACTGCAAACTGGGCGCCATAATCGACTCTCCAGCC
Organism: Protopterus annectens; assembly: GCF_019279795.1. Lineage (NCBI taxonomy): Eukaryota > Metazoa > Chordata > Ceratodontiformes > Protopteridae > Protopterus > Protopterus annectens. Next base: position 1,512,185,472 of record NC_056737.1, read on the forward strand.
GACACAAGCATCCTACGAAAGGGCCTCATAGAAACAGACAACTGGTGCCAGAGCCATGGCCTCAAGCTAAACGCCAAAAGGTGTATAGTCATCCCCTTTGGCAAAAACAAAGTGCCCACAAATTACCACATAGGTGGTAATCCATTAAGTATGGAAGAAGTAATTAGGGACCTGGGGACCCAAGTTGATAGCAATCTCTCATTTGACATCCACGTGGCCAAAGTGGTTAGAAAAACATTTTATATAGCTCACCTAATCATGAAGGGATTCACATCTAGATCAGGGGAGGTCATCGTGCCTCTTTCTTTACTCATCCCTCATCAGGCCCATAATTGAGTACAATGCCCCTTTTGGGATGTACCTTACCAGACACCTGCAGCAACTGGAAAGACCCCAAAAGTACATCACCAAGAGGATCAAAGGGCTCAAACAGATGCCATATGCTGCCCGGTTAAAAAACTCCAGCTCTACTCAGTGGCATACCGCCTGCTCAAAGGTGATCTATGCCTGACGTATAAAGCCATGTCCAACCCGGAATTAATGGACATGCTGCACCTCAGAAAATCCAAATCCCATTGAGCTACACACTTGAGAGACTTGAACCTCAGCACTGAAATAAATAGGACATGCTGGAGGGATAGATTCATAACCCAAAGGCTCCCTTCACTCTGGAATAAAATCCCAGTCCAGGTTAGGCAGAGTCCCTCATTGACTCTCTTCAAGAGGAATCTTGATGAGTGGATGGGAGATCGTAGGTTTACCCCGGGTATCACTTCTGTGTCACTGTTAGACAGAGGCACAGTATACTAACCTCGAAAAAGGGCATAGCAAAATTCATTTAAAATAGGTGGCGAAAGCCAAACACACTCTGGCTAGGCTTATAAATGCCCTAGGGCAGATAGCCTAGTATGAACCTATGAACCTCTGAACCTAATTAAATTCCTGCTTATACACCTGTATATATTTTCAAAAGTAACCACTGGAGACACAGTTCAGATATTAAAATGTAAGGTTTTGTGGTTGTACCGTATCACACTCAATGCACAAACCAATGTTTTGTCAAAAACAAGGAATAAGAATGAAGTAATGTATATTTACTACAGAAAGAACTGAATGACTACACAATTTCAAGAGCAAACCTCCTGAAAACAACTTTTGTTGAGGGAGCACACAAATGGCATTTGGCTTTCCCACCACCAAAACAACAGGCAAATGACAGTGTCTACCAACCAAGGAATAACATATTAGTCAATTGTTATAAATCCTTTCAAAAGTACACATTTACGGGGTCTATATTGAATGTTCGAACATTCAAAATTCCGAATCTGATATGGTCGACACCATATGATCGGATTTTTGAATGTTCGAACGTTGTAACGGAGATCTCCGTACAGCATGGAATGGGAAGATTTCCCTTTTCTGCACTGTAGTGCGATCTCAGAGTTGGTATATTTAAAGAGCAGGGGGGGTGCAGGGAGGCTTGCCCCCATGCTTAGAGCATTCAGGTAGGTGTTTTGTGTATTTTTTTATTAGATATTTGAACTTTTGCAAGTTCGATCATGTGGTGTTGACCATATGGCAGTCGAACTTTCAGACATTTGAGTATCTAATATAGACCCCACATTTACAACAGAAAAGCCAATCACTTCTCCCTGTGCCCTGCACTCCCCTAGAGGTTACTACGGGGCATCTTAGAAGCCTATCACCCCTGTGTCATTGGCAATAAAGGACATTACATTTCACTGAAATAACACAGAAGAGTATAAGATAACCAGTTGTAACAATAACACTTGTGGTGAAAGTTAATAAGACTGCCTATCTGAGAAAGTAAAATGCCTGACAAAAATTGCCTATGCCAACAATGAACTTATAAGAAGTGCATACAGATAAGTTCCATTTTCTAATGCATATATATAAAATATTTTCCTTATAATCTTTGAACAAATCTAGCATTATTAGACTGACAGTTCAAATCCAGAATTGTGTAAAAATCTGTAATGTGTGTTAAAATGTATTTTGTAATGTTGTTCATGTTTTTTATATTAATATTTATGCAGTGGGTGGCTTAGCACATACACTGTGAAACAGATACATTACATTTAATGGAGGTTACTTCTATGATTAAAAAAGGCATAAATGAGCTGTGAATCAGGTGTGTGTGTGTGTGTGTGTGTGTGGGTGTGTTTGCAGCACACCTGGTAAACACAATGAAGCACACAGCATATAGTATATTTAGATCATGGTTCAAGTCCCACATATATCTTTTAATGATGAAATCTAATAAACACTTTTTACAAGAATAATGCGTGTTGAACTTTGCCTGTCATGTTTGTGCATTGCTTACCTTCATGCAAACTCAGTCTAATGTGCCAGACAACATGCAGACATTCTCAATTTCAAAGGAATACATTGTTACCTCTTTTGTTTACCATTGCACAAACCCGCTAAGTGGCATTGCAAGACGGTCCACAACACCTGCAGGTCCAGAACACCTGCAGACAATAGGCAGACACTTGTCGGTTTCAAAAAGTATACATCGTTGCATCTTCTGTTTATCATCACACAAACCTAAGTGGCATTTTGCAATGGTCCTCAACATCTGCAGTCCAGAACATCTGCAGACACCAAGCAGATGCTTGTCAATTTCAAAATAAATGCATTCTGTTATGCATGGCTTGCCACAGCTCAAACACCATAAATAGTGTTGTGTGGCGGTCAGCACCCATACATAGTAATGCATGTAAAAATATACAGCTGCTGCCTACTTGTTCCTGTGGCAGCAGGTGTAAGTTAAGGGCTACAATACAGATGACCTTGGGTTCTAATACAGCAAAATCCAAAGTATTATTACTTCTGTCCCTGTTCACTTTATATACCAATTAACATTAGAAAAATAATTACATACAGAAATAAATATTTATAGGAGATGCATTGAGCATACACAGGATATCAGATATATATTAAATGTGTAACCATGGGTATTAGTAGAATCATGGTTCTGCAATTAAACATTTATTTTCTGAAGTTTTATATCACCCACATACATGGTTATACGCTCAACTCTTTAATGTATGTGTATAATTAATGAGCAGGTCTGACAAACAAGGTTTCAGTTGCAATGAGCACTCGTTACAGTACTGACTGTAAAGAATACACTTATAACCCAACCTTACCTGTGGCAACTGGTATAAGTTAATACTTAGAATACAGGTGAGCCAGGGTTCTATTCTAGTACACTTCCAATTTTAGTAATGCTTGTCCATCAATATTAAAAAAATAAAGAACAACATAAACATAATTATAAATAACAATAACTATGTATATCCCTGGAGCTCATATGAATTGTATGTGTGACTGAGGGTATACTGGCAATTATATTTCTGTAATTATAATTGTCTTTTCTGGCCTTGGATGGACTTCATACTTCAAGGATAGTCATATACACATAAATGTATAAACCAGGACTTTGTCAAGTCACACACATACATGGTTAACCCCTCACTCTGTCACGTGTATATACAATTAATGAGCATATCTGGCGAGCATTTCTTCTGTGGCAAGGAGGAAAATCACCTCTGTGGAAGAATATGTTTTACATAGATTTTTATCTCATGTTATACAAATTATTTTTATCAGTGTGTAAAGCCAATCAAAAATGTGTCAGGTCATAATATTTATACACCCAATACATGTCTGTAAAGTTAAATCAACTAATAAGTACAGCAGCAACCAAGCCATAAACTAATAGCTGCTGTCACATTACCCTTCCTATTTCATATACTACCTTCCTCTCTCTTTGGCACTATTGCTCTCTGCTTCACATTGAGTAATTTAAGTTGGCATGGCTGTTCAGCTTTACTCACTAGCCTTAAACATGATAACACAAATTGGTGGGAGAACACACTAACTGTTGATGTTTGACCTGTATGGACATGGCAGTAGCTAAGAAGGGAGGGTGCCTAATTTAGGCCTCAAAAATGGGGTGTGGAGGAGTCCAGAATATTCATTTGACTTCCTGTAAAGCACCACAGCCCTAGGCTGCTGCAGGGGGGCTACACCAGGTCTCAATACAAATCTGAAATTTGGACTAGTCTGGCAAAGGCTATCTCCAGTGCAACTGGCATTCCACACACTGGAAAGCAATGCAGGCATCACTAGACATGAAGAGGCACAAACAGGAACAACTCAACCAGTTGCTGGATGCATTTTGGGCTGCTGATATCCCACAGTTGTGTAAGTATACAGATAAAGATAGTTTAAGTTATATATAGAAAGCTGGATAGAGCTAAGACTGGTCTGCATAATGCTCTTCTCTTTTTCTATCCTTTTTCTTTTACAGCCACCCGGGAGATTGCAGCGAACAGAGATGCCCATGCTGAGCATTTGGAAAGACTTAGAGATGCAAGGGGTAAGTACAGCACAAGATAATATTATTTTATCTAAAGTATTTCTCTTCTATACATTAGTAATAAATTAAGCATGCATATCTTAACTGTAAATCAAGCATGCATGCTTCAGTCTGTAGCTCAAGTCAACTCTAGGAGTCAATTATAATAGTTTATTCAGATGTGGGTTCAAATCCCACAGGTAACAAATATATTGTAAAATAATTTAAAAAGATGACATAATAATTTCAACAAAACTGGCATACAGGCCATGCTGTTAACTTAATCTGTATTATTTGGTAAAGCATCTGTGCAATATTTACATACTGTACGCATTACTTGGAATAATCATTAATCATAGTTTGTAGTTCTTAAAAACTATACTTAATGTAAAAGTAAACGTATCGCTTGTATTATAGTAATTTTTTGTATATCACATATGATGGTACTAATTATTTTCTTTTTTTGTCTCTTATCCCAACCCTTATCTCTCTTTTTTATTTTTTTATGTGTGGTCACAGTGTTCTGATGTCATTAATTTCTGACAACTCTCAAAATGATTTACAGCACAGCCCTCCACAACAAAAGGTTTCATTGAACACAGAACAATACTTATGTGAGGAGCTTCACTCCCACACCCTCTGCTAATTATATATGTCCACTCAGAGGTCTCACTAAATTGGGGAAAGGGCAGGTTCTGTTAAAGCTAAGTTACCAGTAAGCTAGTAGTAGACTGCTATCCCTTTATGTTGGCCAACTATGGCCATTCAGTGACTTTATTTTCAATGACATCCCTGTTAATTAAAAGTGCTGTTCGTTGACTAGCATTTGATATGTTTAATGTACACAACATATTGGAAAACAACTGCATATATTTCAGATCTGCTATATGCATGGCTGACAGCTTTTTGGATCTAGTTTGACAAGCTGTGCCTTAAAGTATACCTGCACATTGGAAACACAACAGGAAATAGTGCATTCACATTTTCCACACCACTCTCAAAATAGATATATTAACCAGGTCATGTAATGATGATGGCATCATCTATAAAGACCACTATGACAAGACAAAAACACACTTCAGGGGTGTTGCAGTCATTAAATACTGTGTTTTGCAGATGGGAACAAAATATTTACATGTGTTAAATTAGCACATCAGCCACATTATGTATGTGTCTTTATGTATGTGTAAGTGTGTGTGCATAATCAGAGAGACATCCCTCTGGCCTCACAATATCTTCTCACAAATATCCAGTGATTACATCATCCACTAGAAATTGTCCAGCAGCATTGTAAAATTCAGACTTGTGTTGTGGCACCTATGTTAAATGCTGAGTTCTCTAGCTGGTTTACCTAATCAAGTAGGAGATCTAATCTCACTGCAGTCAACTGGTGTGTTTGTATGTCTAATCAAAGAAGCATAAGTGTGTATCCTACTGTCCACAATCCAGTCTCATGGAGTACAAATATTTTGACAATCATATATGGCTACCCATCTATTTCAGACAAACCTCCCAACATTGTCTCTCAAATATGCAGTGATGATGTTGTCCACTATAAATTGTCCAGCAGCATTATACAAATGAGGCTTGTTCTGTGGTGCTTGCATTAAGTACTAGTTTCTCTATCTGGTGTATCTAGTTAGGTAGGTGTTCTAATCTCACTGCAGTTAACTGGTATGTGTGTAGTCAGAACAACATGAGTCGGTATCCTACTGTCATCAATCCATCTCCATAGAGAACAAATATGTTGACAGTCATACATGAACTCACAACCCTTTCAAACAGGCCTGGCAACATTTTCTCACAAACATACACTGCTGATGTCATCAGCTCTAAAGTGTTATCTGACATTCTAACAGCCAGAGTTGTGTTCTGGCTCTTTCATTAAATACTGTGTTCTGGAGATAATTAGGTAGGGGTTCTACTCTCACTGCAGTAAATGTGTGTGCGTGTTTGTGTTTGGTTGGCTCACATTCAAGAGACCATTTTAGAACAGCATATGAGACACTACTACTACCATCTTCTCCTCACAAACACACAGTGCTGACATCATCAACTTTAAAGTGTTGCCTGACACTCCCAAAGCCAGGTTTGTGCGGAGGCATTTGCATTAAGTACTGTGCTCTGGAGATAGTTAGTCAAGAGTTCTACTATCACTGCAGTCAGTGTGTGTGTATGTGTGTGTGTGTGTGTGTGTGTGTGTGTGTGTGTGTGTGTGTGTGTGTGTGTGTTCTGGTGGCTCACATTCAAGGGACCATTTTAGAACAGCATGTGAGACACTCCTAATACCTTTTTCTCACAAACATAACTGCTGATGTCATAAACTATAAAGTGTTGTCTGATACACTAAAAGCTAGACTTCTGCTGTGGTGCGTGCATTACGTACTGTGCACTGAATATAGTTAGATAGGGGGTTCTACTCTCAATTAGGTCAACTGGTTTGTGTATGCATTCAACAATCAGTAGGGTGACAATTTTAGAATGGCATGAGAGTGCACAGTTGTGTCAGACACACCTCTGAATATCTTCTTTAACATACATTGATGATGTCATCCTGTATAACATGGACTTTGACAATATTCAAACTTGTGTCCTGGCAGTAACATTAATTACAATGTTCACAAACTTCTTGATGTAGATATTTAGGGGTTCTAATCTGACAACAGGCAACTTGAGTATGTATTGTTTTAAATATCACTTTTGAGAAAATTTTACACATCCATGTCAGGCACTCCTTTCAACATATTCTTCCCATCATACAATGATGCTATCATACTCTATAAAGTGCAATGTGACAGTATTAAAGTCAGATATATGTGGTGATACTATTGTTACATTGTACAGAAGCCATCTTCTATACATACACAGGTCTAATGTTCAAATCAGACCCAGTCTACTGCTGTGTTAGTGGTTGGTGGTACATTATGGTAAATGCATGTTCTTGTGAATCACTATTCATTTTACTACCACTTAGGAGAACCTTAAACCTAGCCCCATGCATCCACCATCCTCTTTTTTCATCTGGTCACATGGCATCCTTCCTGCAAAGGAGTGGCAGATGTCCTCATGTCAAATATGCACACACATCATGAAGCAGAGTCTTTCCATAAGCCTCTGCTATTTCTAGACCACTGCATGTGTGATTACTAATTCTGTCATGGTGTGGTGCACATGTCACATATGGACAGTGACAGTATGTATGCAATCAATGAACAAAAAAGCACCAAAAATGCAGGATAGGGACACCAATTCAAAGTTTTTAGCATAGTCAAACTTTAATATTCACTATTCATCCAACAGAAGGACTCAACTAAGAGGTTTGTCACATACACTTCTGACTTTTACCAGCATCTCAACAGCTACTTAGGAAGGAAAGGAACAGGAAACTGTGAAAACTCTGATGCAGTCAATGTTGAGGAGTGATAGGCCAGCGAGTTCACATATGACAGAGCAACAGATGGCACAGGATGAAATTGAAGAGAGTGTGCCTCAGGAAGATGCTATAGAATGTTCTATAGAATGTCCACAGGAAATGGAAAACAAGGGATGTGCCCTCAGTTTGGAAGAAAATGAGATAAGAGAAGAGTTGCTTGATTCAATAGACATGTATAGATATATTAAGATCAATGAAAGAAATAGACTGCAGAAGGTCAATAAGAACCAAAAAGTCAGAAGTCTGAAAAAACAAATGAATGCAGTAATTAGAACTGTCCACAGAGATCCATGTGATATAACAGAAGTAAACAGGATATATTAATGTGCTGCTAAATTAATAACTGATAAAGTTCTACCACATAGTAAGAGAAAGGAAGGGGAGAAATTGAATACCATCATGGAAACATTGAATAGAAAAAACTATAAAGCAATTAAGACAAAGTTTCACTTTTAGAAGACTATAGAAGAGAGAATAGATCAACAAAAATACTAAGGAAGATAGATGTGATAAAAGCAGTGCACAGTAATAGAATAGATCAGGATCTATCATGCACTATCACAAATAATAAACAAAAAATGTTCAGTACAAGTAGAAAAACTTAGAAAATACACAGATAAATCTAAAGGAAAAGTACAAAATAAGCAATTTATTGATGACCCAAAAAGGTTTTATAGAGAACTCAGAAACAAGATAAACAGAATTGAAAGACCACCAAAAAAAGAAGAAATAGATACATTTTGGAGAAGTATCTATGAAGATCCTGTGGAACATAACAAAGATGCTAAATGGATAGAAAAGGTAAAAGAAAGAATAAGAAGTTTAAAGGTATGGGATATGAAATGGGATGAAGTAACAGCCACAGAGATTGAAACAAAGTTAAGAAACGCCTCTAACTGGAAAACCCCAGGCCCAGATGCAAGACCTAACTTTTGGTTAAAAGTATTAACATCTTTGCATGAAGATTTAGCCATGAATAAGAACTATTTATATGCACACCCTAAATAGACACCAACCTGGCTAACAACAGGAAAAACAATGCTCCTACTTGAGTGAACCTGCAAGCTACCCTAAAAATTATAGATCCATACCTTGCCTTCCGACGACGTATAAACTATACATGGGAACTGATGTTGACAGAGTTTATAGTCATTTAGAAAAAAAATCAATTATGGCAGTAGAACAAAAGGGCAATAAAAGAAAGTCATATGGAACAAAGGATCATTTGTTGTTAAATAAAGTCATACTGGAGAACTGCAAAAAGGGGAATAATTTCATTATGGCATGGATTGACTATAAAAAAGCATTTGATAGTATCCCACAAAAGAGTGCTTAAAAATGTAGAAGATACACTCTACACTGATCGAGTACATTACAGTGACCATGAAACAGTGGCAGACCACTTTACAATTAAGCCATGATAAACAACTTAGGCCATGGCTACAATCTAAACAGCAAAATGTAAAGACTTCTCATCTTCTCTTTGTTGATGATTTGAAACTGTATAGCTCATCAGATGAGGAACTGAAAGCACATCTGCAGGTTGTCAAAGCTTTTTCAGATGATATAAGAATGTTAATTGGTCTTGATAAGTGTGCAAAAGCAACCTTTAAAACAGGAAAACTGCAGCACCAGGAAAACATCAGTTTGGGACAAGAATATGATATAAAAGAACTTGAGCAAGAGGGAGTGTATAAATAATTGAGAATTGATGAAGGATTAACAATAAAACATGAACAAATGTGAAAAAAAACTTAGGAAGGAATTCTTTAGAAGACAAATTAATTCAGAAAATGGCGTTGACATCTAAGAACAAAATCCAGGCTATAAACCAATTTGCTCTTCCTGTCCTAACTTACAATTTTGGAGTGATTGACTGGCCCCAAAACCTGTTGTACAGATTAGATAGGAAAACAAGGATGCTTCATGCTCAACAAATGATTTATAAAAATCAGTGCATACCAAGATTATATATTCCACTTTCCAAAGGAGGGATGGGCCTCCTTGAAATTGATTACCTGTATAGATCTGCAATCGTGGGATTCCACACATATCTGCTGACCTCACAAGACCCAAGTATAGTGAAAGTCTTGAAACATGAGCAGAAGAAATCTAAGATGACTTCTCTGCTTAATTTAGCATAAGCATACCGGTGTCTAGCAGGAATAGAAATCAAACCAGAAGTAAATAAAAATCAGGCAACAAATGAATGTGCCAAAAAACAAAAGAAAGAATATAAGGTGAAGGACCAGATGAGAAGGCAAGAAATGTGAAAAAAGCATAAAGATAGTTGCAAGTATAGAAAACTTAGAGACCAACCTCATGTTGATCAGGAACAAATACAGGAATGGTTAAGGAGAGGCAAATTCAAACCAAGAGAGGAAAGGTTAATATTGGCAGCCCAAGATAGTGGGCTACACACACTGTGGCTTACAAAGTCCATTAAACATGTGGGAGAAACAGACAAATGTAGGTTTTGTAAAACCAAATTGGAAACAGTTGCACACCTTGTTACTGGGTATGACATACTAATGGCAGAAGGACTGTATAATGAAAGGCATAATAATGTGGCAAGAGTGTTTCACTGGGGATTGTACATGCATTATTGTTTTGAAGTGGCTGAAAAATGCTGGAAACATGAGCTACAAAGCATCATAGAAAATGATGAAGTTTATATCACATGGGATCACCCATTACCAACAGTTCAAAAGATAGATGCTAGAAAACTGGATATAGTGGTCCATGAAAAGAAGACAAAAGTAGCATTAATCATTGAAATCGCCACACTCAGTGACTACAGTGTGTTGTGTACAGAGAGACACAAAGTCATAAAACATCAGGATCTGCAGGCAGAAATGAGAGCAATGTAGAAGAAAGATACCCAGACAGTTCCAATAGTAGTAGGAGCAACGGTTCTTATAAAAAAGAATCTACAACCATATTTAGACATGTTACCAATACATGTAACTTATACAAATTGCAGAAGGAGTCATTACTGGGCACATTCCAGGTGCTGTGAAGAGCATTTCTGGCTGAAGTTTGAAACAATGCTAATTTTGTGAACTTTAATTGTACTTTGACTTAGGAATAGGGGTCCATTCCCATTATGGTATTAGAAACCCAAAAGATTTGGAGAAATTAAAAAAGAAACTCAATTAGCATCCACCCTAAAATAATGATAAATTTAGGAATAAGCCTTTCTGGTGGCACGCCATATTAATAAACTGTACAGCAGATGAAGGAAAATAATGAAAAGTTGCAAGATATCCCCATCTCCCTACCTCAAGACTACAATGAAACATGCCAGCACGGAACTTAAAAATACAATCAGAAAATGTAAAACACAGTATGAACTCATGGTTGCTTCAGATTTCATAAGAAACTACAGATCCTTTTTCAGTTATGTCAGAAAAGTAAGGAATCTCCAACAATGGCCGGAGCTCATCCACAATGTTTTCATCCATTTGTCCCTAGGGAAATAGCTAATAAAGTAGCAGATAAGTTTATTGTTACATTTACCCCTTCTACCCACATAGTTGCTCCCCCATGATCCCTGAGACCATGTCTTAGAATCCCTACCAAGGTTAAAAATAATACTTTCAAGGGACCGGACAATATATCAGGCTGCATTCTCATCAGTGCAAATGTGCACTATTTGATCCTCTACTTAAACCCTTCGGCACCAACCTATCTACAGTGTTTATTACTGATGCCTGGGGTACAGCTACTCTGACTGCCATATGCAAAGGTGGCCATCTACAGACCAGGGTAATTATAGGCCAATCAATCTCACCATCCTTATACACAAAGCCATGGAATGTATCGTAGCACAGTTAGTATATGCAGACATAGGCAACTTAACTGATATAGTTCGTGTTCAGTTTAGTTTCTTGAAGAATAGGTCCTGTTTCCTGAACCTAGTAAGTTTCTTGGAAAAGGTTAAAAATGCTGTGGACAGTGGTCATTCTACACATACTGCTTATCTTGACCAGGGCAAGGTTTCTGACACTATCCCCCATTTTGATATTTCTGACAATTTAGCCAAGCTTAGTATAAACTCATACATTGTGCACTGGATTGCTGATTGGCTGTCCAACTGATCCCAAGCTGTGAACGTTGATGGTTCCCTCTCTCATTGTAAAACTGTATCTAGAAGGATGCCACATGTTTACATTATGTGCCCTCTCCTTACAGGTTCATAAATAAGTACTAGGCTAGCTGCCCTTGATGGCCATTTTAAGCCGAGCCAATTTCCCTTTTTGTGTCTGAATTAACTTACCCCATTTGGTGATAGTTTGGCCTTCCTGATCCCATAGTTGATAAATATATATATATATTACTGCAAGTAACGATAACTGGGATCACACCATAGATAATTTGAAGGGATCCATACATGATATAAAGCATTTAGAAGCTGTCTTTGTTCATTAGTAGTACAGGGGCAGTACTGGAGTCAATTTTCTGTTTCTCTCCCATAGATAAAACATATACATGAATTAACTGTAGTATATCCACTGGATGTTCACAGTAGTGATAATAACACAGGATACAACCAAGCAGAAACACTTGATTTAATAGGCACAAGACAAGACAAACATACACTGCAAAGTCCAACAAGGTTTAATAGCTGAATAAAACAAGCTTACAGCAATCAGCACACTCTGGTAACTGCCAAGCAATAAAATGTTAAAAACGATCTGGCTGCACAGAATCCAAGTCACAAAGTGTAAAGCGCTTTTGGTTAGGAAACACTTCTACTAACTTCTTCAGACAATAGTGCTCAGAAAGAAAAAACAAATTTAAGTACTATCCTAGTGACTCATACTTGTTAATACAATGAAGCCAATTATGCACAGTCACATAATTTAAAGGTGTAATCCTAAAATACTGAAGTCAAACAGTTTGTTTTTTTGTTAAGTCATTAGGTAAAATGAGTGCCTTACTTTTATATAAAAAAAAAACAAAGTTCTGTTGTCTTATAGCAGAACATATAGTAAATTAAATAGTATTAATTAAAATCGTAGTTAGTTCACTTTACTTATAACTAATGTTCAGGGACCCGTGGAAGTAGTAATCTTTTCATAAAAAACTGTGTTGTGTAATGTTTCTTTTAACCTATAAAAGGTGGGTGTAACTTAGCAATTGTAACCTCCCTAGGGCTAATGAGCATCTATTATTAAACCATCCAACAAAAATAGTGTGTGTGCAGCTACTATCTCTTAAGGTGCTTTAGTTTTAGCACACATAGAATAGAAGTCATTTCATTCAAGCCCGGTGGAAAGCATGCATTGAGTCTAAGCTGCCACAAAAGTTCCAATTTCTCCAATATAAGTGTAGACGCCTCTCCTCTACTATTCATTTCAATTGAGTCGATGGCCTTAAATTTGAAACTGTGGTTAGGGTTTTCAATGCAGTGTCTAGCTAGTGGGCTCTCCATTTTCCTTTTGTTAATGTAATAAACATGTTCGTAAATCCTTTCCTTAAACTTACGGTCAGTCTTGCCTACATAAAAACTAAACTAAACTAAACTAAAAACACTTGATTTATTTCATAAAAGATAAAGCTTTCAGGAAACACCCTTCATCAGTATAAAACACACTTTAAAAAACAGCCCTTTTATATATTAGTAAGAATAAGCACATGACACAGCCAGCCAATAATAATAGACAATTAAAGAACTAATGTTACGATCCTAATTCATAGAAAAACTGCACTTAAAAAAGTATAAAACAATAGCTTCACATAAAAAGTATAGTCATGCATCTATTTATAATGTTTCTGTTTACAAACCAATACTGATTTTATTGTCACCATATTGTTAAGCCCAGGATATCTATCCACTTCTAGCCTAGTGATCCATCTATATTCAGCTATTTCAAGTTTGTTATTGATATCCCCTCCTCTTAAACTTTTATAAATCACCACCAAGACCTAAAACTTAAAGTCATGAGACATACCCCTATTTATTATACATTTTGCTAAACTATTGGTAGTTATATTTCTCCTCATATCAGACTTATGTTCAATAATGCGATCTTTTAATCACCTAGAACATTTTCCCACATAAAAACATTCACATTTTATACATGTGACCAAATATACTATTGCTGTAGTATTGCATGTTGCTTGACATCTTCTTTGATATAATTATTTTGTTTTGGGGTGCACAAATCTACCCTATCACAAATATTCACAAAACAACTGCAATTAAGACAAGGTAGAGTCCCAACTTTGCCAAATGAAGGAGCTATAACATTAACATTGAAATCCTTATAGCACAGCAGTCTCTTTAAGTTCATACAATTTCTATATGCAAACATCAGTTTACTGCCTAAAATAGGTATCAGTTCAGGCATTGGTGTTAAAATTTGCCATTTTTTTGAATGATATTTTTAACATCCTTTGTCATGCTATTGTATGTAGTAATATATCTCAACATATTTAATGTGCTGCTATCTGGAGAATCTTTTCCCACTTCTCCAAAAAAAGGAGGGGCGATTTGTAACCTATTATATAATGACCCCCCATTAATATTCAAAAACGTGCATGCTGATTGATCAGCGTGCACGTTGTAAATCAGAGTTATAGTAATGGAAAAGGGTGCGGTCGCCTGGACTTTTTCCATTACTATAACTCTTTTTTTACAGCAATGGAGAATGCAAGATCTCCATTGCTTCACACTGTCTCGCTGTGTTAAACAAGTTTAACATAGCGAGACAGCTTTAAAATAAGCAACAGAGATTCTCCATTGCTTTTTTTTAAAGCTGTCTCGCTATGTTAAACTCCTTTAACATAGCAAAACAGTTTGTAAAAAGCAACGGAGATCGCCCTCGTGACCAAACCACACAAACCGTGGGTAAATCCAGCATTACCCACACCCAGGCGTGGGTTATTGCTAAATTATCTAGCACTTCTTTCATTACATTTGCTACTAGGTCTTTACCATAGCCCCTATTGGTAAACTCTTCTACTAGTTCTTCTATTTGTTCTCTACACCTAAATTCATCTGTACTGATCCTACTTACTCTTAAGAATTGCCCTTTAACTATACCACGAAAAATATGCCTAGCGTGCATACTTCTAATATGTGTATATCTATTTACCTGAACATCTTTTTTATAGACACAGGTGTTTAATTTATCTGATTCTCTATATAGTTGAACATCTAGGTATGAAATTTTGTCATAAGAAAAATTCATCTTGAACTTAAGGAAAGCTGTGCTGTTATTCAACTAGTCTACAAAGGCGAATAGATGTTGCTCAGTCCCTTTCCAAAGCATAAAACAGTCATCAACAAAACATTGATAGAATAAAACATTCTGTTTAAATGGATTATTAGAACCATTTATACATTCAGTTTCCCACTGATTTAATACTATATTCGCATATACTTTAGCCATGGGAGTCCCCATGGCTACGCCTGCTATTTGCAGAAAGGGCTGACTATTAAATAGAAAAACATTCTTAAAGAGAACTATTTCAATCAAACTACAAATATTCTCTATTGCTCTATCAGTCATGTACAGCATTGACCCCGTAATCATTTGGAATCACTGGTAAAAAGAGAATATTTGTCAAGTGTGACCAACATATATTCTTTCACTGTATTGCTCTTATACCATTTAAATAATTTTTTTCAAAAAGTCACCCGTGTCATTTATATAACTGGGACAATGAATTAAATATTTACTTAAAATGTTCTGACCATAAATAGATAGGGGTTCAGTAATCCACCCTCTTCCTGAGACTATAGGCAGTTTAATCATAGATTTATGCAATTTCGGGATACCGTATATCACTTGAATTAGTGGACAAAACACATTAAAATAATTAAACAAATCCAATGAAATATCACCTTGCCTTTGCAAATCATAAATAAACATATTATCATCTGTAATGTGTTTCTTAATTTCAGGAAAGGTTATTAACTTAAAAGTTGTCTGATCTAATAAAAATTCATTCATTAGATTAACATATTCAGATCTATTAAAGAGAACTATTGCACCCTCCTTATCTGCTTGTTTGATTATTATTTCATCACTTTCCCATAATTCAGTTAATGTTTTATATTCATCATATGATAAATTAAACATTTTTCTCTTAGTTGACATATTTTTATACAATTGCCTTAAATCATCCTCACATACAAGCATGAAGGCATTCACAACTGGACAGCTATTTGGAATAAAAGTGCTTGATTTCCTGAGCATATTGGTCCACTCCTTTACTGCATCTTTAAAAGTTAACTTAAGGCTCATATTTCTAACAAATGTCCTCAGGTCAGTCAATGCATCAACAACAGTATCTTTTTTATATGGTATAATCTGCAAGCCTTTGTTAAACAAGCTATCACAGGCTCCTGATACATCAAAATCTGATAGATTTACAACCAAGCCAGTGTGTTTACTTTCTACTACCTGCAGCCTTGCTTGTTGTACGGTAACGGACTGTCGCTCTTCCTCTTCATGGCATTCGAGTTATTCCGCTGCTGTGAATGACTGTGTGAAGATAGTATAGAATATAGTATTTTTTAATGTTTTTTGCATATATTATTTTTAACAAATAAGTTTATATATATATATATATATATATATATATATATATATATATATATATATATATATATATATATATATATATAGTTTTTAAGGTATAAAAGCTTTCAGTACATTCAATGTTGTGGCTAACTGTTTAAGCTTTTTCATTGTAATTTTAATCAAGCAACTGTTCAATTAATCAATTAGAGTGTAATTAGGTCCATTATACAAGTGGTGCTTATGGGTATAATAATTCAGTTCTGAAGAGATCTCCATTTAATGAGTAAGACAAAAGCACTTAACTTTTTATTTTTCTGGAATAAAGTGAGTTTATAAGTATTCGAGTCGACTTTATTTTCTCTGGAAGGTATGGAGCTTATGGTGTGGATCCAGTGAATTGCCTTTTTGAGCTGATTTTTGTTTACAGGGGAGGGTTGTGTGGGGATGTCTGTTGAGCATTCTTTTGGTGCTGTGCCACTTAACTGCATTAAATGTATCAAACAGTTAGTAAGCGTTACTTTTATGAACTTTAGCAGTTTGTATATGATCTTTTTCAAGTATGATTACCCAGCTTGCTTTTCCTTTCAGTTTGCAGTTGAATGCCGTTGTTGTATCTTTTGTGCCTTTTAAGAAGGTTTTTTTTTTTACTTTAAATGTCTGTGGAAGTTCAAAGTCTGAGTTAAACTTTAGTTACTAGTAATCAGAATCCATTACATATAAGTCACAGAACTGACAGAAACACTCTGCTGGGTATACCAGAATAATTGAGGCTGGCCTGGTCCGCTATACTACAGTAGTCGTGAATGAGATTAGAAAACATGATGCAATGATTTATTTGCTTTGTTTACATGTGTGTGTGGCTGGGGTGCTCATTTGTATCCCCACTCCCCAAATACTTATTTTGTTTGCAGATGTTTGGGCCATACTTCTCAATCTCTCAAAGCAAAAAATTTGGACAAAGCCAAAAATAATGGTGGGACAAAGACCCACAAAATTCAAATGTTTGCCATTATTTTTGTTTTTGCATCCTACAATTCCATTGGAGTGGGTTGGGTTACATTACTGCGTATGCAGATTTTATGTTAATCACTATCCCAATTTTTGTCCAGTTGTACCTACTGTTCTTCGTCCTTTGTCCAGATTTTTGATGTTTCCAGGTTGAGAGGGATGCCCTAAACTAATGATTTCTGATGCCATTTAAATTGCTGCTGTGTATTAAATCCATCAGTAATGGATTGGAGGATGCCTTGGTATGCCAGACACTGGTCACATCTTAGGATACCGAGTATAGGGCTTTGAGGTGGTCCATGCAGGACATATTGTTTAGGCCTTGTATCCTTTTAGTAAGGTATCTCTGTGGACTTTCCAGTTACTGCATGTGTCCGGACAGATACATGCCAAAGGAGGCATGATACTCATTGACTGACCTAATAAGGGCTGTGTTAAATGCTCCTGGTTAGAATTTATTTTGCGGACATCTAAGTCACTATTGCAGAAGGGTAATTGACCAAGTTTTTTGATGACTGCAAACTGGGCACTGTTATCCACTCATCCACTGATATAAAACTGTTCCAGCAAGGGCTAAAATATCAAAGCAGTCTAAAACTAATTGCAAAAACATGCAGTACAGTAGTTTTTGCCAAAGTTGCTCCCATCTCATATGTTATAAATGGTCCTCCTCTTCTGACAGATATGGTCATAACAGCCCTAGATATTTATGTGGATAACTCTCTCTCTCTCTCTCATTCAATCATCATGTTTACAATAGAGCCAGGAAATCCTTCAATTTGGCCCAGTTAGCTTCCAAGGGAATAGTTTAGGATCCAAAGAAGGCATCCTACCAACTCTACTCTTCCCTTACCAGCCCCATCATTGAATACAACACTCCCTTTGGCATCTACATATCCAAACATACCACTCAAATGGAAAGGCCCTAAAGATTTCTAACCAAGAAAATTAAAGGGTGTAACTCCTTCACCTACCCCAACAGTTTCTCATGGCTCTCCTTATACACAGTAGCCTACAACTACCCCCACAGATTATCATGATTCTCCTTATATACAGTAGCCTACAACTACCCCCACAAATTATCATGGCTCTCCTTATACCAGTAGCCTACAACTACCCCCACAGATTATCATGACTCTTCTTATACACAGTAACCTACAACTACCCCCACAGATAATCATGGCTCTCCTTATACACAGTAGTCTACAACTACCCCCACAGATTATCATGGCTCTCCTTATACACAGTAGCCTGCAACTACCCCACATATTATCATGATTCTCCTTATACACAGTAGCCTACAACTACACCCACAGATTATCATGGCTCTCCTTATACACAGTAGCCTACAACTACCCCCACAGATTATCATGGCTCTCCTTATACACAGTAGCCTACAACTACCCCCACAGATTATCATGGCAATCCATATACACAGTAGCCTACAACTACCCCCACAGATTATCATGGTTCTCTTTATATACAGTAGCCTACAGGTTACTGATAGATGACCTGTGTCTTACTTTTCAAGCCGTGAAAGACACAGTCCTAGTTGACCACCTATGTCTTTGCAAAACCAGTGCCTCTGCAAAATCCTACACTACGGACCTAAATTTACTCCAAAAAATAAACAAGGTAACTGGAGGGATAGGTTGCTAACTCAATGCATTGCTTGCCGATGAAATAAGTTACCACTAGAGATCAAACAAAGTACTACTTTACCTACCTTTAAAGCTAATTTTTATGACTGGATGGGTAGACATAAATTTATCCCAGGGATATCATGTTTGGCACTAACAATTTGAGAAGTTAACGCAATTAAGCACTTGAAAAGGTTGGCAAGAGCTTTTAAATTTGCCATGTGATTGCTTGCCAAGTATGTCCCTACTACTGTTTGATGGCTGATATTCTTAATTAAGCCATTTATATTAATAGTAACAATTTCCAGACTGGTAACTCTTAACTTAAGATACTTACGGATTACAAGCACAAAGCACTTTAACAATAGTAGGACAGAAAAAGAAAGTTTGATGTAAAATGGGAAGAGTAGCTGACTACCAGTCAATAAAAGAGCATAGGATTATAGGAAGCAACCCAACCACTTTCCTCTCAGATCTATAAAAGCATTTAGCTGAGCCACTGCCCCCATTAAAATCCAAACTGTATATCATGCAAGAAGGCTATGCACTAAACAAACATATACAATGAAGCCCTTTCCCAGATTCAAAACAATCATAGAGGAAAAGGCATTCTCAATTCTTGCTCTTGCCATTTGGAATCAACACCCCCCCCCCCCAAAAAAAAAATGAGGCAGGTAAACACTAGCACCCTCTTCAATGGCAGGCTCAGAAAAACTTGACTGAATGAATTTGCCTGCTTCTATTTAAAAAAAAAAAGCTAAGAATTCAAATTTTAAAATAAAAATCATTTATGGTGTTACGTTCTTTCTGCTGCAACACCTTTCAATTACCTCACTCATTTTGCCAATTTAAAATCACTATAGTTAAGATTAATAAATGTTCCCTGGATGTGATATATGCAACAATGACTCCAGTTCCTACTAAAACAATATATATACATATGCATGATGGGGTGCTGAAATGTTCTAAGCCCAACAAAGCAGAGAATGATGTGAAGCCATGAAACTTAACAGTTGCTCAATATACTCTCCCTGAAGTTCAACACACTTGTCACATCATGTCTGAAGTTTGGGTAACCCTGCCAAAAATAGTGTGAAGTCTGATTACTGAAATCCTGCTCTGCTGCTGCAGTCCCCTCTAATTCACTCCAAAACTGCCACCCTTTCAAACTCGTTTTAAGGTTTGGAAACAGGAACTAGTCAGATGGAGCAAGATCTGGTGAGTAGGATAGATTGCCTATGCACTCAAACCCTTTTCATTAAAACATCCAGCATTTTGCCAGCTCTGTGAACAGGTGCATTGTCTTGCAAAAAGAGAACTCCTTTCCACAGCTTCCTTCTCCTTTTTTCTTTCAGTGCCTCCTTTAATCAGCAGAGCAGGTTACAGCAGTATTCAGAATTAACTGTTTGGTCCTTGGAAGATAGTCAGTCATTACAACACCTTCCTGATCCTAAAACACTGTGGCCATGTAACCATGTTTCATCAATAGTAACTAGTCATTCCAAAAAGTTGGCACCACTCATAGGTTTATAGGTTCTTAGGTAGGTACTAGGCTATCGGCCCTAGGGCCTATACAAGCTTAGCCGTAACAATTCCATGGCTATTTCTTCCCACACTATTTACTTCTCTGGACCCCAGTCTAGCAGGGTGACTGACATGATCCCTGGGGTGAATTTCTTTTCTCCCATCCAATCATCAAAGTTCCTTTTGAAGAGGGCCAAAGAGGCGCTCTGCTTGACATGTATGGGAAGTCTATTCTAGAGTCTGGGGAGTCTTTGGCTCAGGAACATATCCCTCCAGCATGTTTTGTTTATTGTGATGACAAGGTTTAGATCCCTGGAGCATGTGGATCTGAGGGAGTGGGATTTCTTTAAGTGTAGCATGTCCAACAGCTTTGGGTTTGACATGGCCTTGTATGTTAAGCAGATATTGCCTCGGAGTAGACGATATGCGATAGAGTATAGCTGGAGTTTTTTAAGGCAGTCAGCATAGGGCATCTGCTTTAGGCCTGTGATTCTTTTAGTGGGGTATTTCTGTGGCCTTTCCAGTTGTTGCAGATGTCTTGAGAGGTACATACCAAATGGGGCATTGTATTCTATAATGGGTCTAATGAGGGATGAGTACAGTGGGAAAATGACCTCCTTTTTTCTGGATGAATAGCCCTTAATGATGAGGTGTGCCACATAGAAGGATTTCCTGACTATTGTGGCAATGTGGTTATTGAAGGTGAGACCACTGTCCACCTGTGTCCCTAAGTCTCTTATCACACTTTCAGTGTTTAGTGTACTGCCACCTATGTGGTAATTCACGGGTACATGTTTTTTCCCAAAGGGGATAACTATACATTTCTTGGCATTGAGCTTGAGCCCATGGCTCTGGCACCAAGCATCTGTTTCTGTAAGGCCCTTTTGTAGAGTATTCACATCATTTGGGGATTCAATAATGGCTTCCAGTTTGCAGTCATCTGTGAACTTTGTTAGCCAGAGTCCCTTAATGTTGGCCTGTACTTCAGAGAAGTAGATGCCAAACAAGAGAGGTCCCAAGACTGATCCCTGAGGTACTCCACTTGTCACTTGTCTGGAGCTGGATTTGGAGTCAGATACTTTTACAGTGTGGGTTCTGTCAGTAAGCCAGTTGGTAACCCATCGAGTGACGTAGGGATTAATGCCCAGCTTAGTAAGTTTATCTATGATTCCAGAGTGGGGGATGGTGTCAAAGGCCTTGGCAAGGTCCAGATAGGCTGTGTGGACTGTCTTACCCTCATCCACAGTTCTGCAGACTGATTCAAAGAAATCAATCAGGTTCAGTAGACAAGATTGGCCCTTCACAAACCCAAACTGGGTGGGGTCCAGTGTTTTAAGGTTGCCAATGTCTTTGTTTATAAGTTCCATGATAATACGTTCCATGGCCTTACAGATCAGGCTCGTCAGACTGATGGGGCGGTAGTTCCTGGGATCGAAGGTGGATCCCCCCTTATGGAGTGGGATAACTGTAGCTGTGCGCCACTCAGTGGGCATGAAGCCTGAGGTGAGGGTATGATTAAACATGACACTTAGGTGAGGTGTCAGTTCATTTTGTAGCTCATGTAGTACACAGCCCAGGATGTCATCTGGTCCCATGGATGCTGTATTCTTAGCTTTGGAGAGTGCGTTTTTTACCTGTGTGGCCATTATTACCGGAATTTGGCAATCTTCCGGTATTGAGATGGCCCATTTAGGGGGTGAGAGGAGGGTGAAGTTGGCACTGAATCGATCTGCCAGGATATTGGCAATATCCTTGGGATCAGTATATTTAATGCCATTCTGTTGTAGCTCAGAGCAGATGTGAGCATTGCCATTTAGATTCTTGACATAGTTATAGAATGCCTTGTGGTTGTCTTTGAAATTTTTGGTCATTTTATTTTCATAACTAGATTTGGAGGATTTTATGAGGGATCTCAGCTTCTTACTGAGGCTGGTAAGGGAGTTTTTTGCATCCTGGGATTTTCCTCTTTGCTGCAACAACTTTTTCCTTTTGTTGTAAAGTTTGTTTATGGCAGGGTACCACCAGATTGGCTTCCTTTTTTGGAGGAGAACATCTTGGTTCTATTTGGGATGGCACGATTCATGCATGAGTGGATGTGCTTGTACAGTGCCTTAGTGTAGGACTCAGCAGTCGAACGTTCAGTTCCTGTCTGCATGGGTGTCATGAAGTTTGTAACTTCTGGCTTGAGTAGCATGAAGTTGACTTTGGAGAAGTTTTTTATGGAGGTTTCCTTACTGGGGGTGGGGGTGGGATGTGGATTTTAAGGGTGATTAGCTTATGGTCTGACCTGACCAACGAGGGGGTGACCATAGGTGTGGAGCATCGATTTTCCATGTTGGTAATGACCAGGTCTAGGAAACTGGAGCCCCTGGTGGGACTATGGATTAGTTGATCCAGGGCATTGGAATTTATGAATTCCAAGAACCGTTGGACAAAGGTGTTGGTACATGAGTAGTTTTCCCAGTTAATGGCAGGGTAGTTGAAATCACCCAGTATTAGGGTGTTTGGTTGTATATTAATATTTTCCAGTATGTTTAGAAAGGTGTAGTGAGAATTTTGGGGCATGGTGGGGGATCTGTAGCAAGCTACAATTTGAATTACAGTCTTACCTAGTGTTAGTTGCACCTGGAGAATTTCAGACGCATTGTGTTGAGCAACTAACCTGGTTTTGTAAATATCCTTGGTGAATATGGACACTCCTCCACCTTTAGTGTTTCGATCCTGGTTTGGCGGCCGAAAAGTGTTGTAAGACTTGTAGCCTGGTATTGCAGGGGTGCTCTCTGGAGCCTTGAACCAGGTCTCAGTTACTGCACAGATATCGATGTTCTCCATTTTTAGGAGTGCCTCGAGAGAGTGCATTTTGAGGTTTAGACTTCTAGCATTGAGTAGCATTACCTTCAGATTTTGCATGCTTGTACCTGTTACGTGGTGGTTTTGTCCTTTGAACTTTGCCTGAAAAAGGCACTATAGGGGTGGCAAAAGCCTTAGCCAGTAACCTGAATCCCAGGGGAGACAGGTGCAGACCATCTCTGGCAAAGCATCCTGGTCTGTCGATCATGTTGTCCCAGGCAGACAAATACTGGATCCCCTCTGAATGACACCAGAAGCTTAGCCAATTTTTGAAGTCAATCATTTTGTCCTTATATTGTGGTATCATTCTGGGCGAAGGCAGGATGCTACTCAGGGCTAGGGTCAAACCTGCCTGGGCCACATGATCCAAGAGCTCTTCCATGTCTCTTTTCATGTAGTCCAGGGAGGTACGTCTCAAGTCATTCACTCCAACATGGACAATGACAGAGTCATATTTGTACTTGTTGTGGAGTGACTTGAGTGCATGAGTTATGTGGTGGATCCTGGAACCCGACAGGCAGCTCACTGTAATTTTCTCCTTGTTCAGCCTGGTGAGTGAGACATCAGTGTGCCTGACTATAGAGTCACCTATGACTAAAGTATTAGGTGCGTTTTCTTGCCTTAGGGGCTGTTGCTGGGTGGCACACTGGTGTTGTGAGCTATGTGACACTTTGGTTGTGATTGGTGTTTGCGTTTCAGCTTCGGAGGTCCTTGTTGCTTGGGCAGGTTACAGTTAAGGGCCTCCACATATGTGGATTTAGTGTTGCTATGTGTAGGTGATGGTGGTGTGAGTTAGAAGGGCTATGTGTTGTTTGAGGTGTAGTGCGGGTGTTAACCTTCTCCTCTTGACTGTCTAGCACAATCTTGGGTGGACAGAGCTTTGCTTCCAATTTGGCTATGTAAGTGCATCTCTCACAGGTTGTAGTGTTGGGTGGTAGGAGTAGAGGGTTTTCTGTGTACATGAGGCAATTGCTGCATTGTCCCAGTATGCCCAGATTCACCAGGTGGACAGGACAAATCAATGGAAGCTGATACTTGGACATGCCTGGTTTGGTGCTTTTTTTTTTTTTAAAGTACAGGAGCTGTTTTCCCTTACCTTAGCAAGGTACTTTGCAATTATAGGCTGTTTAGTGCCTATGATTAATTTCTCCTTATTAAATAAGGAGAGTTGAGTGCTTGTATCAGTTTAAGGCTTCCTAGTGCTTTCCAGCAGGTATTAGAGCAAGTGCTAATCACAGGGAAGCTTAAAGGTAAGATGAAAAAAAAATGGTTTATCCTAAACACTGCAGTGTGCACTAGAGAAGTTAGATGTGAAAGTAGGTAACTTAAGTTTTACCTGTCTAAAAAGTTAAGTTTTAGTGGAGAGTCACTATTTTTAAAACAGCAAGATAGATTGAAAGGGGGTGATCACTTTTGTATTCTGGTACTATGGAATACAGTAGAATGGCCAATAAATTTAAATAGTTGAACGGGAGTGATTTCACAAAATGACAATTTTGTTCTTACTCACACAAGCCAGTGAAAGCAGAGAGGAAATGAGATATATGGTCAAATTAACATAAGAGGCAGGCAACTAGAACTACAGTGGCATTTAAGAACACGACAGTGACATGGTGGGGAAACATTTCTGCCTGACTCACAAGAGACAGAGCTGTGGTGTCTTTTGGAGTTTTAATATGCAGTTAAAAGCAGAACACAAGCAAAACACAAGGTAAAGAAAACAAATCACAGCACTCAAAATATAAAAAGGCAATAAATTAATACAAAATACAACAAATAAAAAGCAAACCAACCTTTCCCTCACAGCAAAGTGTAGCAGAGTCTGGGTGAGCCTTTCCAATAAACCTCTGAAATGTTTTATTTTACCCCTTAAATAGAAGGTTTAATTTCTAGCTCCACCTCCTCAGTTCACAAATGATTAACCTTAAGTGACCTCTTCTATCTTATGTATGAGTCCTTAATTGATCAGTTCTAATTTCTGCCTGACTCACAAGAGACAGAGCTGTGGTGTCTTTTGAAGTTTTAATATGCAGTTAAAAGCAGAACACAAGCAAAACACAAGGTAAAGAAAACAAATCACAGCACTCAAAATATAAAAAGGCAATAAACTAATACAAAATACAACAAATAAAAAGCAAACCAATCTTTCCCTCACAGCAAAGTGTAGCAGAGTTTGGTCAATGAAATGCTGCAAAATCAACTTGGAAGTGTCCACTCAATGTCTTTTGTCATTGGCATTCAAACATTTGGGCACCCACTTCACTGAAAGCTTTTGCATGCCCAGCTGTTCATGGATTACAAACCCAACACATTCCCTGGATATCTGTAGTATCTCAGCAATTGTTTTAGCTGATATTTGCCGATCTGCCAAAATCAGGTCATGGACATAGTCAACGATTTCAGGAGCTGGCACCGTTTGAGGCCTCCCAGACCTTGCTGCATCTTCAGTCTCAAAATCTCCAAGCTAAAGGTTAGCACACCACTTCTTCACAGTTGAGTAAGAAGGGCACTTGTCACTCAATATTTACATCACACATTCATGAATTTCCTTTGGAGTTTTCTTTGGCAGGAATAGGAACTTCATGACATGGTTCAATCAATGATCTGAATCCATGTCAAAACATAGCATTACGATTCTGCGAATTGGCACTTTACAAGATTAAATAACCCTATTTTCAGCTACAGAAACAAAATAATGTTCATAATTTAGAAAGCTCGTCAGGCTTAGAATATTTCAGCACCCCATATATATGTCTATGTATATGTGTATATATATATATATATATATATATATATATATATATATATATATATATATATATATATATATATATATATATAGTATGTTATATTTAAGTGCTATTACATTCACTGCAAATACTCCCTTGTATAAAAATTATAACTATTTCAGTTTGTCCCTGCTCTCAAAGCTCACTTAATGTACTAATTCTTCACTGTAAGCACTACTGTTATATCCAGCAGCATTGTAAACATATGTGTTGTCTTTGCTTGATTCCTATATATATCATCTACTGTTGCCCCAGGTCTCTCATGGCTGAAACTGGTCTGGTGACCATCCACCTACCTGGTTAAAAAAATACAATACATAAAATAAATAAGTAAGTAAACATAAGAAGTAAGAATAATGCTAACAAAATGCAATGTATACCCAGAAATATTGCATGAAAAAGACTCAAACCTCTGCATAACTATGGTTGAGAATGAAAGAAAAACTGAAAGAAAAAAAAAATCAGAAGTACCTTATATCAAACAGGTATATAATTGATGACAGTGTGTTGGTGTACAAAGCAGAGAGAAGGGGATGTGAATAAGTTAAAAAAAAGTTCCTACTAAATCTAGCTACAGCTGCATGTAGCACAGCAGTTCAGTCATTGCTTTCATTGTGGAAACCAGGCTGTTTACTTATATTTAATTATGTTTTATTTTGGTCAGGAGACTTGAAGCAGCTATATAAGACATATACCCCAATTCACTATACTTCCATGCAGGACTAGCTTAGTCCTGCACAGAAGCAGCCATTTAGGATCAGGACGGCAGCACACGATGCATAATAATGAAGGATGCATAAGCTCCTAAACGGACACGGAGCATGTACGAGTGCAGGGGGCATGTCTGAGAGCAGAGCTCTCAGAATATACATGCCCCTGCAATCAGGAACAGCAGTGTAGGAGTAAGAATGAGCGAGACCACTCATAGGTGTTCGCATACCCCCAGCAACATCCCCCCAAGTGTACAAGAGCAATAGTCACAACATTTAAATATAAAGAATTTTTTTTTATGAAACAGATCAAATTTAGCCGTAGGTGCGCTGGTTTGCCCATCACTTAACTATGGTTAATGCAGCTTAAATGGCACAAGAGGATAAAAGAAAGATATATGCAAATGAAGCAGTACAGCAATAGTGTAGTGGGCAGAGCAATCGCCTTACGAACAGTCATTCCCGATTAGAGTCCCACTCCAGTACAATCCATTTTCCATGTCATATCACTTTATGATCAATTTATTTTGTTGCATAACCTATGACATAACATAAATTTGTGAACTGGAGTACTGCATTAAATGCAGATGTGAGGTGTCATTGTCATAATGTTGCAAAGTCCACAGAAAATGACAAGTGCCCCATACAGTATATGTACACAGGAATCAGGGATACAAATGGAAGGTAAAATATGTAATGAATGATAAATCCATACAGTTGCCAAATCCACCACCTGCCCAAGAACCATTAGACATCACTGTCTAAATTAGTGTGGTGGTAAGCGGGTGTAAGCACTAGTAAGCAAGAGTAAGCATAGTTACACAGTAGTAAGCAGGAGTAAGCATATTTAAGCAGTAGTAAGTGGGTTTAAGCCTGTTTGTGCGGGGGTAAGTAATGCACACACAGGTTAAACAATATTGAAGCTAACTCACTTTAAGCATACTTAACCAGAGGTTAGCATTGCTTACCTTCATGCAAACCCTGGCAAACCCGCTTACAATTTCTTAAAAGTGCCTTAATCACTCTATTTGCATCAGCCGCTGTTCTGCCCAGAAACAAAATAAACAGCCTTTGCAGGTCTTGAACCAAGGACCCTGTACACTATAGTCACAGTAGTTAACCACTAAGCCATCACAGCAGTACATAAGATTGAGGTATTACCAAACAGATCCTCACCAGAGGAAATACAAACTGAACTTGTGAAAGGAATCTATATACAGTTTTATACTGTATAACCAACTACAGGACATAAATATGTGAACTGGAGTACTGCATTAAGCCCAGATGTGAGGTATCATTGTAATAAAGTGTTGAAATCCCGTAATAAACACAAGGACCCCATACAGTGTACGCACACATGAATCATGGATACCAAACACATATATAACATGTAATGAATAATAAATCAATGCCACAATGCAAATATAATGCAACTTAAATATTAAGCAATGCTAAGCATTGCACATCCCAGCTTAGTAGGTGTAAGCAATGTGTAGGCCAGCTAACTCAATCTGCCCATTGGTATACCCCTTTAAGCAATGCCAACCTTAGGTAAGCAGGTTTTCCCATAGCTTAGCCTTTTCAAAACCATCCAATCATGGCAAAGTGTGGAAAGCCGGCCCTATTTAAACCCAACATGCAGGAATACATCTCATAACTGGTTGTAGCTTCCCCTTGTAGGCACTATGGAATGGGAGAGAATGCGAGCTTTTGGGCGCAGCGCTGGGGCATCCAGGAGTCCAGAGTCATGGCAGGACTCCTTGTGAAAGACCATGGCACGAGACTGCTGCAGGGCCAGTACCAGGGTTCCCAATACAAAGCAGAAGCCTGGGACGATCTCATCACTCGTGATCTCACCAGTGCTACTGGCATACCCCGAACTGGTGAGCAGGTCAGGCATCACTATGTTGACCTGAAGTGGCGAAAGGGAGATCTCTTGGATCAGTGGATCCAAGAGGCTAGGAGGACAGGGGACGTCCCAGCCATGTGTAAGTATCAGTCCATTACCTGTTTAATAATTACCAGCTTATATATATTATGGATAGGTATGGCTAAATATTCCTCTTATGTCTTTCACAGCAGCAAGTGAGCGGGCTATGAACCAGGAGGCCCATGGCTGTAGATTGGAGTGGTTGCGACGCGAGGCAGGTTAATAATACTCTTGCATGTACTGACATAGAAAATAAATCTAAAAGTAGTAGTAAGTTAATTGCCTGTATAAAACCTGTATTGTTTAAGGCATGTACTGCATACACCAGAGAATAGGGCAGGAAGAGTCTCATATAGGTTGTATGTAAATAAAAGTATAATAGCCTGACAATTAAGGTCTAACTGTTGGACTGCATGTGTTCACTCTGATATCATATGGTAATGTAGAGTTGCAATTACTTAATAGTACTGTTGTAGTAAACACTGTTACCCACACTGTGCTACATAAGTAAATTGTGTAGGAATGTTTGTATATGACTGTTGTAATCCCGAGGTCAAATAGTACAACTGAGAGAGACTTGAAAACACTGAAAAGACAAACAAAAACCAAATAGCACACTCAACTGCAATGTGAACTGTTGTATTTTTTGCACACACAGCCATGGTTTGAATCCTGGGAGTGGTAGTAGGCTGTATGTAGAATCATACCCCACAAGTGTACAGAAATGTCCAGAATGTCCAGTAAATCAGCCCATAGCTGCTGCCTGTCCCCCTCACAAACCAGTGGGATGATCTCAGATGTTTAGGCAGCAAACAAGACATACAACTGATTGTCAGACATCTATAACAACAAATCTATCACTCTAACAACCCCCCAAAATGTTATGAGAGTAAGTAGCCAAGTATGTCCCATCTCCACCCCCATGTTGTCAAACTGTGACCAGAGTGTGTACAGTAACAGAGTGAGACATATGTGCATAATACTAATGTGGAAACTGGTAATTTGTGTGGCAACATGCAGGTAGTGCTAACAAACATTGCTCCCACAGGTCTGTCAGATACAAACACTGTGCCTATAAATAAAAGATTGATATCCTGTACTGGAACTGTTTACTCTGGTACAGTATGGCATTGTTAGTGTTGCAGTTGCTCAGAATAATAATGTATTACTCATCACTGTTACCCACACTGTACTACATAATACAACTGTCTAGGAAATCCTGTATGAGTGTTGTAATTACAAGGTCAGAATGTAAAACCACAAGAGAATTATAGACAGAAATCAGACAAGAGATACACAGCAATACCTATATAGCACATTCAACTGTGATGGACAGTGTCTTATTTTAGCATGCACAGCCATATTTCAAATCCTGGGAGTGGTAGTAAGCTGTATGCAGAATCATACCCCACAAATGTACAGAAATGTCCAGAATGTCCAGTTATTTGGCCCATATCTGCTGACTGTTACCATGCCCCCTACCATATCAGTGTGGCAATTTCTGACATGCAGGCAGCATGTCATGTCATATAACTGACGGTCAGACCTGTACATATTTGGAAAATGTCAAATAAACCTGTCACTGCACAAGTCACTAAAGGTTTAAGAGGGCAATAGTGGAAATATGTCCCAGTTCACCTGCATGTGGTGAAGACATGTCCAGAGTGTGTGCAAAAAGAGATGGACAGGTATATGCATAACATCAACCTGAAGTCTGGGAGTATGTGAAGAAACAGGTAGTGTTAAACAATACCTCCACAGGTATACAAGGTAAGAGGTGTATACTGCAGGTAAAACCAGTTCATGTATATAGTTGTCGACAGCCATACCACTGTCCAAACTAAGGCAATAGGATAGTGTACTAATACTTGTAAGGTACAGATCACAGCACTGACTAGGAATGTAATGTGAACTACAGGAATATACTAGTTGTTAATTGACATCTTTCTCTCCCCCCCACATATCTGCAACAATAAACTAAATACACAACTCAATTGGTATATGTTGACTTAACTCTAATGTTGGGCCATATTTCCTATTGTTTGATAATTATTTAAATCTGTTTCTATGCATGTGCTATTTTGAAATATTCCCAAATTGGTGGCATGCTGCCATCAATGTACCTGCATGCTGTTGTAATGACCACTGTGGTCCCATATATGCATCTGTTCTGTTTGCTACGCAACTGTTCCATATCTGGTGTTTGGGTTAATGAGAATATCTAAGCATGCTGTTATACCTAATGCTGGAATGTGTTGACTATTATTAAAACTTAAACACCATACCAAGTATGGGAAGGTGGGTCCCGTTGGACCCAGCTGTCCCACCTCAGCTGGCCGTGGCACCAGGCACCAGCACGTCTAGGGCCCAACCCAGGACTTCCTTGTCCATTGGTCCTGCACCACCTTTGGGTGTACCTGCCTTAGGGGATGCAGCTTGCCCCCCCCCCCGGCAGCGGGCACAGACAGGAACTTGTCAACCATCGCCAGGTCGTGGTGCATAGCGAGCTCCGCAAGGAGGTCAGAGATCTGCTATGCCAGCTTGAGGGCCATGTGTTGCAACTACAGGGTCGGCATGGCTCTCCTACTCAGCCCCCAGCACAGCCACCTTCGGGGCTGTGAAGGTGCAGTGGTGATTGCCCATGGGTGGAGACCTCAGTCCCACTGTTTCCACTAGGAGGCTCATGGGCTTCTGATTTCCCAACACTCCTCCCCATCAAGGTGTTTACCCCCCACTTGTGTCATATACTACCCCTGTATGCATCTTGTTTGTCTTGTCTGTTAACTTACCCAAAATACCTCCCCAAATATACCTACTATCCATCCCCAACATCCCACTCTCACCCAAAAAAAAAGGGGCAATCTGTTCCCAAACAAAAATCTCGCCCCATACATAGCTGTCCATTTTGCACACATGTCCATTGGACACATGTAATCTGGTTTAATAGGCTTAACAATATATTAGTGTTGTCCTCACCCTTCTCTCAGGGGCATGAGTGTCCAAATCTATCTCCAAATTCAGTGTATATGCACAGCTGTTGTTGTAGAAGAAATGGGCAGCTATTGACCTTCCCTACACCCATCCTGCACATCCCTAGCTATTTTCCCTACTTTCTTTCCTACTTTGTGCCCCTTTTTTCAACACTTTCCTATCAACCCTTTTTCATTTCTTTTAAAAACATTAGTGCGGGGTAAGCGGGAATAAGCACTTTTAAGCAGCAGTAAGTGGGTTTTATTTATTTATTTATTTTATTTAACATTTGTTGACCGGGAAAGTCCGACTAGGTTCCACAGATCCTGTTTTCAGCAGAGGCCTGGGGAGAAAAGCAATGCCTGCACAGGTTAAGCAATTTAGAAGCTAACTGAGTATAAGAAACTGTAAAAGGAAGTTAGCCAGGCTTACCTCCGTGCAAACCCATGCAAACCCACTTACAACTGATTAAAGTGCCTTAACAGCTTAGGCCATGGCTATAATTTGGTTTCTAGAAAACAAGTCTAATGACTTTTCATCTTCTCTTTGTCGATGATTTAAAATTGTATAGTTCATCAGATGAGGAACTGAAAGCACAGCTGCAGGTTGTCAAAACTTTTTCAGATGATATTGGAACGTCACTTGGTCTTGATAAATGTGCAAAAGCAACCTTTAAAAAGGGAAAATTGCAGCAGCAGGAAAACATCAGTTTGGGACAAGAATGTGATATAAAAGAACTTGAGCAAGAGGGGGTGTATAAATACTTGGGAATTGATGAAGGATCAGCAATAAAACATGAACAAATGCAAATAAAGCTTAGTAAGGAGTACTTTAGAAGACTAAAGTTAATCCTGAAAACAGCACTGACACATAGGAACAAGATCCAAGCTATAAATCACTTTGCTCTTCCTGTCCTAACTTATAGTTTTGGAGTCATTGACTGGCCCCCAAAAGTGTTGGATAGATTGGATATTAAAACAAGAAGGATGCTTCATGCTCACCAACTGATTTATAAAAATCAGTGTATACCAAGATTATATATTCCCCATTCTAAAGGAGAGATGGGCCTTCTTGAAATTAATTACATGTATAGATCTGCAATCGTGGGACTCCACACATATTTACTGACCTCACAAGATCCAAATGTGGTGAACATTTTGAAGCATGAGGAAAATAAATCTAAGCTGACTTCTCTGTTTAATTTAGCAGAAGCATATTGACGTCAAGCAGAAATGGAAATCAAACCAGAAGTGAATAAAAACCAAGCAGCAACTGCTAAAAAACAAAAGAAAGAATATAAGGTGAAGGACCAGGTGAGAAGGCAAGAAATGTGGAAAAAACATAAATATAGTTGCAAGTATTGAAAACTTCTGGAAGAGCCTCATGTTGATCAAGAACGAAGGCAGGAATGGTTAAGGAGAGGTGACTACGTACACGCTGGTTTACTAAGTCTATTGAACATGTGGGAGAAACAGACATATAGGTTTTGTGGAACCGAATTGGAAACAGTCACACACCTTATCGCTGGTTGCGACTTTCTAATGGCAGAGGGACTGTATACTGAAAGGCATAATAATGTGGGGAGATTGTTACACTGGAGATTGTGCAAACTTTAGGGTATCGAAGTGACTGAAAAACACTGGAATCATGAGACACAGAGAATCATAGAAAATGAAGTTTATATCACATGGGATCACCCAATACCAACAGTCCAAAAGAGAGATGCTAGAAAACCGGATATAGTGGTCCAAGAAAAGAAGACAAAAGTAGCATTGATCATTGAAATAGCCACACCTAGTGACTAGTGTCTTGCCTACAGAGATAAAGTCATAAAATACCTTGATCTGCAGGCGGAAACGGTAGTCGTGTGGAAGAAAGATACCCATACAGTTCCAATTGTAGTAGGAGCATCTGATCTTATAAAAAATTATTTGCAATCGTATTTAGATATGTTACCAATTCACCGTACGAATTGCAGAAGGAGTCATTATTGGGCACATTGCGGGTGCTGCGAAGAGCACTCTTGGCTAACATCAAAGAGTGAAACAATACTAATTTCATGAACTTTAATCGTACCCTGACTGGTTATTTTATGCCAATCAGGACAAACACGCCCAAAGCTGCGCAGTACCGCCCGCGAGGTACTAATCTGTTAAATAACCGCGAGCAGACTCAACTACACTGTTTTCCATATTCTGTTTGGTAATGTTGACTATCTCATGTTTATTCATAGCAAGACTAGCGATTACAGGGAAACTAGAGTAGTGGGTGGACTTTGGGCGGTCCTTGCTACTGCCCATCTGCTGGGGTAATGTTCTAATACAAAACCAAACTTTTTTCGTAAATACTACCTAAAATTAAGTAGTTCAAAGTACGTAGTATGACATTACACATATGAAATCTTTCTTTGAACGGGGTATTAGCAGACGAAGACGGGGCTTGCTGCCGGGCATTTTAGGTTACCCTATACCACAGTTGCCCATTTACGCACCATAAGTGTTACGTAATCCTTGACTAAAGTTGTCAACCGCATGCTAAATAAAGCAACCACTAAAGTTATTACAATCCGTGTATACTGAATGAAGTAATGATCACTAAAGTTATCAACCTTATCGTAACTACGTGCATTAATGATCCAACCACACCCACGTACCCATACTTCTGTTTACTTTCGCATATCTACAGGCAATAACTAAGCCGACTATAGTTGTACGTCACAGGGACCTGTTTTGTAATTTCCACATGTTTACTGGGCAGCTGTAGAGATGGCACACTTACAGATGAAAATATTGCGGAAGAAACTTCAGAAGAGAAATGAAAAAATAAGAAAACGGAATTTTGCTCGTAAAGTTATAATAGAAGATGGTACAAAGTGTTTTCTCGTTTGCGGTGTGGTGATATTGCATTTATTTTTATGGGATTAACACGGGTGCACATTATACCAGAGTTGTGTAGGATTATGTTTGGGTTTAGTGTTTGCCTTCCAGAAATGTGAAAGCATTGAAAGTGCAATGGCCTTCTAACCTTTTAAAAATGTTTTGATTAATTTCTTTTCAGAATTTTGCTAAACATTTATTTAGTTAAACAAATATGTGTGTGAATGTATTGTGGTTTATGGGATTGAGTGTGTGCGCATGTATTTTATGTACTTGTTTAGGGAGAAGCATCTGGCTTGCACTAGCAAGCAGTGGCTAAACCCACCACTTTAACATAAAGAAGTTCTGAAACACGCAGTTATGTTGTCAACAAGTAGTGGAAGTGACAAAGGGTGAATCAAAATTGAAATGCTTAAACACTGAGATAGTCAGGAAGCCTTAAAAAGTGAGTATGCAGTGCAGAACTGTCCATGCTTATGGAGAATTGGTAGCATATATTAGGTGGAGGAGAACACAGTACTACAGTATAAAACTGCAATGCAAAATGTCGGGTAGACTTACATGTCACTTTTGCAAGGTACTCCACCAACACTCCTCAGTCTCAAAGTATATTACCTTGGAAGTCATAAAAAAGTTGAAGACAATTGAAAAGTTGTAAAATGTTTTTAAATCTGTTGGTGACAATATCATAGCTGATGCATTGAAGGCTTGACAATGCATGATTTTGCTTAAAGATGCTCAGTTATTCACAAAGAAACAATGGGTATGTATGCCTCTCAAGTACGCAGCAAAGTCTAAAAACTGTCCTAGAAGTAGTGAACTGGAATTAGGATTTTTAGAAAAGGGTAGGAGCAAATTCCATATAAAAATGGGAAATTTGGGAGCAATGCATGCAGAATAATAATTTGGAAGAGGAATTGAATGAGCTATATAATGTTTGATGATGGCTGTATGGAAGATTGCTTGCAATTGAAAATGTCAGTGTTTTTCATTTATATAAATGTGTGATTGTGTATGTTTTAAGTAATAATTCAATAATGATGTTTCTTGTTGGGGGGGGGGGGGTATTCAGTTAAACTAAGACCCAGCATGTTGGTGTTTTCCCTGTATGAATGGGAGTGCAGTGTGTGTCTTGTGTAAAGGAGTGAAGGCCAATGTCGAAACCGGTACCATTTCACAAGGTAAGTTAAGGTTGGGGTACACTGGAACTGAATATACTTAAATCTGTTGTTAGACATTACAGAGCACAAAGGATCATACTGTTTTTAATAATGCATTCTGACTATACTTGCCATAAAAATTGAGATATCTGCAGGAATCACAGTTTTTGAATTGGGCATGAGTGTAGTACTTCCCCTGTACACAGAGAAGTGAGCAACGCTTCTGTTGTATCTCTCCAGTGACCTGTACATTTAAACGCTTTGGGCAGAACCTTGCTTTGTGCACAAATTGTTTTGGAATTTTGCCCCTTATCTGCTTGTAGCTTTATTGATTACTTTATACTGGGCAGGACACTGTGTAGCACTGCTATTGCACTAGGATCAGTTATTTGAATTATTTCTGTTATGTATCTTATTCATTTGAGTTTTCTTTATGTAATTATAATTTTTTTTTCTGGTGCATTTAATTTTGTTGTGGTTTGATGCTGCTTTATTTATTTGAAGTTTGTGACACCCTGTTTGTATTGAATAGATGAGCTCAGATAAAATATATGCAGTTGTAGTCTTCCAACAAATTCTTGTAGTACGAGGGCTGTTGCTTCATGTGGGTGGTGGTTTGGAAAGGAAACTCTTAAGTTTATGGGAAACCTTCCTCATCTTTATATTCCCTACACCAGGTAGGTGGAAACAGATGTGTCAGACTCGTACTTTTATACTGTGTGTGCAGTAATATCGCTGGCGCAACCAGCTTGGGCAGTTGTTTACTTGTGGCAACCTCCTTGTTTGTTTACTTGTCACCATATCGCCAAAACCGGCTATGGACAATATCACTGTACATGTAATTCACACCAGATGCAGTCTAAAATCATTGAAAGGTATTGTTTAGACTTGGTTTAGTTTGCTTGTAGTGCATGAATCTATAAAATGTATGTTCTGTTTTGTTAACGGATGTTGTAAGACATAAGCTGTAACAATTTTTTTATTTTTTAAAGAGCTCTCACATCACAAGTAAATCAGTAAGAGAAATTTCTATATCATTAATGTTAAGAAGTTTGAGTATTAGTCTGAAACCAAATGATGACTATGCTATTCGAATGCATTAGCTGTTAAGTAAATTTTCAAGTGTTGTGATAGGAATGATGGGATATTAGGAAACCCACTTAGGAAGGCTGCATGTTATGCTGTTGCTGAGAAATTGTGCATTGTCTTATGCATACCAGAACAAGACTTCACACTAGCAACAGTTCAGTTTATGAAATACCTCCATCAACCACATATTTGAGGACAGTTTGCAAACTGTTGGTGTAACAGCATTGTGAGTGTAGAGTCTAGGGTTATGTTGAGTCATGGCCATCATATTATCTCCTCTAGTTTAGATAGCCATAAAACCGAGGACTTGCCTCAGGTGCAAAAGCTTAATGAATCACAAATTAAATTGGCATGGTGAACACTAGCCACTAATTTTTCAAAAGTGTGTGTGTGTGAACATTTGTATTGTAGTAGTCTTATTTCATTTGAAGCATTGCATATAGATGTCCTGCATTTCTGTGAACTGGTGGAAAGCTGATAGATTTGCTGTGAGCAGAGTTGGAATCTATTCCAAACTGATAAGTACACTTTTTGCAACTTAATTTGCACTGTGCTGTATTTATACATTTGCTTATTTATAGTGGTGCTGTATTGTTTATGTCCCTTGTTGTCTCCACTGCTTTTTTTTTCTCAGGGTAGCTCAGAAGCTAGTATCAAGTAGGGGGTTGTTGAGCCAGCCCACATCCTAGCTGTTAGTCATTGTCTGAGGTGTACTTTCATTGCTGTAATTCCAATACAGACTGCATTTCTGTGAACTGGTGTATATGTTACATGAGAGGATAAGAGATGCTTTGTTTTGCAGATTCTTCTCGGTAAAATACTTTTCAGAGTAATTTTAGTCTTCTGCTCTGTCCTCTGCTGTTACTGTGAATAGTGTTAATCTTGATGTGACTTCTGTTATGGTTGAATCGCTCTTAATGTGCTTTCATTGTACCTGTCGCTTAGCAAGGGGCACTGGACTGTGGACTTAGTTACTTTGCGCCAAGTTGTTCAGTTAAAAGTGTACTTGATCATCTTCTGTAGAAAAGTAGCAAAAAGTTGGATATGACCGCCATACAGATAACAGTATCCTATAGTTCTTGACATTTGTAATTTTTTTGTGTGTTGTATTTTGTTGATTAAAATGTCAACTGCGGTGGTAGAGCCATTAAGAGTTGTCGCCTCACAGCAAGAGGTTCTCTGGTTTGATTCTTGACTGGAGTGCTTTCTATGCGGAGTCCGCATGCCTCCCTGTGGTCGAATGAGTTTTAAAGACATGTACTAGGGGTGGTGTGTGTGTGTGTGTGTGTGTGTGTGTGTGTGTGTGTGTGTGTGTGTGTGTGTGTGTGTGTGTGTGTGCACGTGCCATCTGTGACAGTTGGGTGCCGGGCTGGCAAGTCAACACCATAAAAACTCTACTGCCAATCCAGTCTGTGGACTGGTGATCTGCTGTGGTTACTGCTAATGGGAGAAGCCAAAAGACAGTTATTTTGTTGATTTAAAGATGGCTCCCTTAACGTTTTCTTGGAGATGAAAGCTGCTGTAATATTAAGAGACTGAACCCACAATGCCTCCCTGCTTTACATATAGGC
Source organism: Protopterus annectens (assembly GCF_019279795.1). Taxonomy (NCBI): domain Eukaryota; kingdom Metazoa; phylum Chordata; order Ceratodontiformes; family Protopteridae; genus Protopterus; species Protopterus annectens. The sequence continues at coordinate 1,512,223,946 of NC_056737.1, forward strand.
TTCTAGATTCCAGTGCTAAGTTCATCCATAGGGGCTTTACTGCCTAAAAGGATAAAGTGTCAAGTTTGGTCTTGCTGGTAAAATACCTTTCATCGAAAGCAGCATAAGAAGCTGATCTTCTAAAGAAATGACGTTTGCTTTGTAGAGGCACGTAATTCATAGCCCAGTACCCTCTATGACATTTTGTGAGTGTAATTATTGAGAAAAACTAAGCAGACAGTATTAAAAAAAATAAATAAATCAACATGGTATTTGTTCCCCCCTCCCAAACCAATTGCATCTTTACAATTTAATTTCATTTCCATTTCAAGTTAAACAGGGATGCATTAGACAGTGATATTACATAATCACCACAGCTTAGGTTACAGTTGCACATGCATAATATTCAGAAGGAATTCATTTTTGTATGTTGCTTTTTGACTAAATAAAAATAGCATTCCCACTGCTTTTCACCAACTGCAATTTTTTGTTATGCTCCCTTGTCAGAAGACCTGCTCTTGTTAATACTGTCAATTTTCTGGCAGCTGTTGTTATTTAAGATGTCTTATAGTGTCTGTCATTGGGATAATGATAGGTTGTAGGGGTAAATTAATTTTTAAACACGTAGTTGACATGTCTTTCTGTGATTTCTCAGTTCACACAAAAGGACCAACAGCATTCTTTGTTTTCTGTTGTCTCCTTTTTACCAGCTTTGCTTCTGCGTCCACAGGTATCAGCAATGGTTAATTGCACAACCAGTAAGCATATCTCTCACCAGATCCCTGTCAGTTGATCGAGGGTCAAAACTTCGAAGACCAAACCTCAAACACTTTTGTATTGAGATTGCCGTACAGTGCGGAACTCTAGGTTTGCCATTTTCCTCACTGTAGTGCGATCTCGGAGTTGGTATATTTAAGTAGCAGGGGGTGTGGGGGGCACAGGGACTCTTGTCCCCGTGCAGAAATGTACAGGTAAATTTTATTTTTCTTTCAAGATTTCACAACTTCGGGCATAGGTCTCAGCCATATGGTATTCAAAGTTTTGATGCTCAGTCAACTGATAGGGTCTCTATCTGTCTCTTTGTTTCATTTGTTCCGTCAGGGGTCAGATCTAGGCATCCCTGAATTGGGTGAAAGACCTCTGGCCCATTCCTTTTGTGAGACCATCAGTCAGTGTGGTCTCCTGGAAATGTGAGTTGGGTATTAAGGAGTTGGACAGTTAACTGATGCCACTGCAGTTTAAGTGCTGTCCAAAATGCACTGCTGTTTTTGTTCTGTTTTTGCCATTTAGATTTGCATAGGTATTTGGACATTTCCTATCTGAAGCAGACTTGAACTTTGAACAGCCAAATTGAGCCTCCGTTTTAGGCTGTCCTGTTATTATCTTTGTCTGCCCTGCTGATTCTGCAAAGTCGGCTAGCAGTCTATTAATTGGAAGAGGTTATGAAAGATTTGATAGACCTTCAATGACCCCTCCTTAAAGGTCTGATTTGTATTCCCAAAGCTTCTGGCACACCATTTGGGGTCTGTTACATTGGTTACCGGATACCTTGGAACTTGAAAGGTTTTGGTGATGATGGAAGGTGCACAGCTTGTCCACATTTTGGAGTGGATGGGTATGATAAAGTTTGGTCTTGCAGGTAAGTGATTCCCTTTTTGGGAACTTTTGATATAACAAGTTAAAAATCCAAGGCCAGCATACAGTGGAGTATAAATTCAAAATTGCTTTATTAAAGCATGTATAAACCAAGCACCAACAGACTGGTTTCGGCTGTAAAAAATTAAATAGCCTTCATCAGTGTGAATCAAAACCACAAAAAATGCAAGTGCCCTTTTATACTGTCAAACACAATCGAAACTCAAGCTCATTGGTTGTTTATAAATTCTCATTTAAACCAGGTGGAAATAAACCACCCAACTTGATAATCCACTTTTTTCTTTAGCATTTAGTATAGAATGCCAACCAGCTTTATTGACCCTATCCCCTACAATTCTATCTATGATTGTGAATCTAAATTTGCATTATTGTGTACCAATGAATGTGTAAATAGAGCATTACTTGATCTTTTACTTCTGAGATCACTGCAATGTTCCGAAATACATAATCTGAGTGGCCGTGAGGTTTGCCTTGTATGAAACCCCGAGCAAGAGCATGTGGCAAGGTAAATAACCCAGTTTGTGCCATAATTGGTTAGAAACTTGATATAAACTATAGCTGTGTTCCTGCTCATAAATTGTTCAGATTTGACTGTGACTATGTTTGCAGTGTCCACAAGGGACACAACCATGAAGTAAATCACTTGTCAGGGTTTGTTGGATTGGGTCCCTAGTTGGTATTTGTCCACATTTATAATGACTGAAGTCAGCCCCTAAATTCTGTCCATTGGAAAAGAAAAAGACATTTATGTATGAGAAACTTGGACAATTTGTTGTCAGCTAAAAGAATATTCCAATGTCTGTGAATGCTATACAACAATATATTGGTATTCCTCCCATAAGTAGTAACCAAAGGAATGCTGGAATTTCTTGTCTGTTCTTTATCCTTATACATCAGTAAATCCTATTCTGTCTAGCGTGGACACCCAGTTCCTGGCAGTCAGGATACTGCCGGTTTTATAGCCCCTATCTTTAAACCTCTTAGTCAGGTCCTGTTTGAAATACTCATAGTTATCTGGATGGGAACACGTTTCACGTGGAATTTAGGTATGTTCATAGGTTCATAGGTTTATACTAGGCTATCTGCCCTAAGGCATTTATAAGCCTAGCCCAAATTATTGTGGCTTACGCCACCCCTTATATGAAAAAATACTGTGCCCATTAGTTTGTTGTGCCTCTGTCCAGCAGTGACACAGAGATGATTCCCGGGGTAAACCTACGATCTCCCATCCACAGGTCTAGATTTCTCTTGAACAGAGTCAGCGAGGTGCTCTGCCTCACATGGACCGGGATTTTATTCCACAGCATAGGGAGTCTCTGAGTGATAAATCTATCCCTCCAGCACGTCCTATTTATATCCGTGCTAAGGTTTAAGTCGCTTGCTCTAGTGGTTTTGGTGGATTTGGATTTTTTGAGGTGGAGCATGTCCATTAATTCCGGGTTGGACATGGCCTTGTATGTCAGGCACATGTCACCTCTGAGCAGACGGTATGCGACTGAATAGAGCTGGAGTTTCTTCAATCTGGCAGCATATGACAGATTTTGGAGTCCCTTTATCATTTTGGTGAGGAACTTTTGGGGTCTCTCCAATTGCTGCAGATGTCGGGTGAGATACATCCCGAATGGGGCATTGTATTCGATCATTGGTCTGATAAGTGAAGAGTACAGGGGAACAATGACCTCACTAGATCTGGATGTGAATCCCTTCATGATCAGGTGGGCAATGTAGAAGGTCTTTCTAACCACTTTAGCAATGTGAGTGTCAAAAGAAAGGCCACTGTCAACCTGGGTCCCCAGGTCCCTGATAACCTCTTCTGTGCTTAGTGGATTGCCACCTATATGGTAGCTTGGGGTTACCTTGTTTTTCCTAAAGGGTATGACTATACATTTTTTGGCGTTTAACTTCAGGCCATGGCTCTGGCACCAGCTATCTGTTTCCGTGAGTCCCTTCTGAAGGATATCCGTGTCCGATGCACTTTCCACTATGGCGCCCAGTTTGCAGTCGTCTGCAAACTTTGTCAGCCAAAGTCCTCCCATGTTGGCCTGTACTTCTGAGAAGTAGATGCCAAACAATAGGGGGCCAAGGACAGAGCCCTGTGGGACACCACTTGTGACCAGCTTGGAGTCTGACACAGCGCCAGCAACTCTAACCCTGTGGGTTCTGTCCTTAAGCCAGTTTGCAACCCATCTTGTGACATATGGGTTTACATTTAAGCTGGTAAGTTTTTCTACAATACCCAAGTGGGGTATTGTGTTGAAAGCCTTTGCAAGGTCAAGGTAGGCTGTATGGACTGCCTTTCCCTCATCAATGGCCTTGGTGACTGTTTCGAAGAAGTCGACCAAGTTCAAAAGGCATGATCTTCCCTTGACAAAGCCAAACTGGGTCGGGTCCAGTGTCTGCAAGTCCCCTATATCTTTGTTTATGAGCTCCATTATGATCCTCTCCATAGCTTTGCAGACTAGACTTGTTAAGCTTATGGGGCGGTAATTACTAGGGTCCGTAGAGGTGCCGCCTTTGTGGAGTGGGACCACAGTTGCCGTACGCCACTTCTTGGGCACGTATCCTGTGGTAAGGCTGAGATTAAACAGCTGCCTTATGTGCGGGTTTAATTCCTCATTTAGCTCGTGTAGCACACAGCCGGGGACACCATCCGGTCCCATTGATGCTGTGTTTGCTGCTTTAGAGAGAGCAGCTTTCACCTGCGCATTTGAGATGTCCGGGAGGCTACACTCGGCTGGGATAGTTATCTCTCCTTTAGGGGAGAGGGGTGAAGTTTGCACTGAACCTGTCTGCCAGTATGTTGGCAATGTCTGTGGGTTCAGTGATTTTTGTATAATTTTGGACTAATTCTGAGCATATCTGGGAGTTTCCACCCAGGTTCCTAACATAGCTGAAAAAGGCCTTATGATTGTCCTTTGAATCCATGGCAATTTTTCTCTCAAAATTGGTCTTAGTTGATTTTATGAGTGCTCGTATTTTTTACTAATAATGATCAGGGGTGACTTCCCTTTTATGGATTTTGTTCTATCATGTAATAGCTTTCTCCTCTTATTGTAAAGTTTGTTAATGGCTGGGGTCCACCAGACTGGACGTTTGCCCTTTGTGGAAAGAGTCTTGGTTTTATTTGGGATTGCCTGATCCATGCAGTCCTGGAGGTGTTCATAGAAGGCATTTGTAAGGGCTTCCGCAGCTTGGGTTGTGGTTTCCACTGGCTCAGGGGCCTTGAAGGATACCACACCAGTCTTGAGTAGTGTGAAGTTTGCTTTAGATTAGTTCTTCACTATGGTCTTTTTTGTTTGGGGTGGGGCGGGGATGTGGATTTCCAGTGAGATTAGTTTATGATCAGATCTCACCAATGAGGGATATACTTCCGGTGTGGAGCATTTTGTCCCCATGTTTGTGACAATGAGATCTAGTATATTTTCTCCTCTCGTGGGAACAGTGACTAGCTGTTCCATGGCATTTGAATTTATGAACTCCAGGAACCGTTGGGCTAGAAAGTTAGGGCTTGAGTAATGTTCCCAGTCTATATTCGGGTAGTTGAAGTCACCCAATATGATGGTGTTTGGAGATACATTTATACCCTCCAGTGTCTTCAGGAAGGCTGTGTGGGGTTCCTGAGTTTGAGAGGGTGGCCTGTAGCATGCTACAATTTGTAGAGCAGTTTTGCCTATGGTTAGTTGCACCTGGATGGTTTCCGAAGCTTCGTGCGTTGCCACCAACCTGGAGGTGTGGGTATCCTTTATGAATATGGATACACCCTGTGGTGGATGGAAACTGGATGCATGCAACAAAGAGTTGTATTGTGGGTATTTATGATAAACTTGAGTATCCAAGGTGTTGTCAATATTTCTAGTAACCAAGAGATCCAAAAAAGTGATTTTGTTGGACATCTTGATTTACTGTGAAATGTATTCCCCACTTGTTACTATTCAAGTATTCCACAACCTCATGAAGAAAATATTCAATGTCAGCCCTCCAGACCATCCAACAGTTGTCTAAATATTGTGTCCATATGTCAGTTTCATCCAGATATGACTACAATCATAAATAAGATGTTCTTCCACAAATGCCGTAAAAAGATTAGCATAAATAGAGGCAAAAGGTGCCCCCAGGGCTGTACCCTGAACCTGCCAGTAACATTTGCCTTGATAGTAAAATAACGTTTTTATTAAGTACATGTTCAACAAGACAAATCAAAAAGGTACTGAACCCTGGTGAATAGAGTTCAGATCTAAGTAACCAATGTTCAAGAGCCTGTAACCCAGCCCAGTGGGGAATGTTGGTATGTAAGGCTGCTACTTTCAAAAAATGACCAAATGCATGAGAGCACTAAGGACTAATGTTTGGCACCCAAGACTTTTCAAGGCTTATCAAACTAAGGGAATTTCACCCAGAGACCTTAGAGTATGAGTACAACCTCTGGTGGCTAATATCGACACCGAACTAGCTGATATTTTCATGGCTTTTGTGGAAGAACATATATTGCTTCTCAGTGGTGCTTTCCGGAAAAGTTATCTTCAACAGTCGTAGTCATAATGTATATCTGGATGAAATTGACATATGGAGACGATATTTAGATGATTGTTGGATGGTCTGGAGGGCTGACATTGAATATCTTTGTGAGTTTGTGGAATACTTAAATAGTAAAAAGTAGGGAATACATTTCACAGTAAATAAAGATGTCCAACAAATCACTTTTTTGGGTGTCTTGGTTACTAGAAATTGTGGCTTTGATTCACACTGATGAAGGCTATTTCATTTTTATAACCGAAACCAGTCTGTTAGTGCTTGGTTTATATATGCTTTAATAAAGCAATTTTGAATTTATACTCCACTGTGTGCTGGCTTTGGATTTTTGACTTGGGGTGTTCCTTTTTGGGGACATGCACTTGCGGTACTTGCAAGGGCAGTTTCATTTTGAATTTGTAATATAAACTAACCAGCTATTTTGGAAAGTGGAGATTCCAGCCAACTCTTGTGTACATCACATGACCTTCAGGAGCTGCCTCACTTGGGAGCTATAACTAGGGGTTGGCTCACTCAAGTAAGGTAATAATAAGGTTTATATATTGCTTCTCAGTGGTGCTTTCCGGAAAAGTTATCTTCAACAGGCTGGTAAAATTGTTCAGAAGGTACGTCAGTTATTGTGGGCATTCCATCAGAAGGTGAAGGGTACATTCAGTTCTGTGAACTGGGTAAGGCGTGGGATAAGACTCTGAAGCTCCTTCAAAAGAATTAGCATTGTTATCCCTCTTAGGGATAGATATCCAGCAACCTGCAGTGGATGTCATGATGCTCAAGTTGGCAGAGTAGTTGCCATTCTACTCTTGACAGTTGTCTTTTTGAAAGTGCTGCACATCTGTTTCATGCAAATACAGTCACCCCCATCTCTTTATCTCATTTCCTTGATGGTACTCTGGAGATGCCAAAAGTCATGGCTCCAACAGCTGTTCCATTTTATGATATGAAAAATGTAGTTTGCAGGTTTTTACATTGCAGATGGAAAACAAGTAGTTTAATGTTAACGTATGACAAAAGATATTTGGGTCCTCCTGACAAGATTTCAGTCTAAAATACGAAAAAGCAAAATACTGATTTGCAGCTCCATATGAATACAATAAAAGACTACACCCTGAATAAAATGAACCATGGCAATGACAGTGCAGCATCTGAACACAAAACCGTTTCAAATACAAGGTCATCAACATCAAGCAGTGTAAAGCATCTCCAGAGCTTTTATTTTGACACTGTAGTAGCTTGCACAGTTAATAGGATATATGGTCAAACAAGTCTTAAGTAGGTGAGACCAAAGATGAGCATAACTAAATGCACAGTGAAGCCTATGTTTTGGTATCGTATGACATCTCCCAGATAAGATGTAGACCGTTTACTATATGGAGCTTTTAAGAAAACTGCAGCAGCTTTGATATGTCTTCACTCTCTGTGACATAGGACACCAAGGTAAATGTGTAAGCTTCTCTTATCCTTTCCAATCACCTTTATGGATGCAAAAGCTGGGATTCCTGCCTTAGAGAGCCTGAATAGGAACAAACTGTGATGCCTACGGAAAATTCTCCACATTTCATACATAATATTATTGTTTTGTTCATACCGGTTCCTTGTGTAGTCTGGCATTGATCCATGGTAAAAGTTCTTCCCAACTTGACAAGTGTGGTCAGATGTCTTAACTCAGGGCTCCCTGAGCAGTTTCAGCCCTCTTAAGATCAGTCACAATTTTGAGATCTGTCATGGTAAAAGAAAAATAAAAGAATGCAGTGAAAACTTCCTACCACAAGCAAACAATTTTGTCGCCTCAGCCTCCACTATATATGCCTGCTCAGTGGTGGAGGGTGAGGGCCTCCATCTGAAATGAAAAATATTATTTTTTTCTAATAGCATCTTGGGCATTCTGTAGTGGTTAGAGGCTGTTGTTAACAGGCCTAAGCAGATTGGAGGCCAACCTCACCTGTCTGGACTGGGGATGAATGGGGACTTGATGCTGCCGACATTTCCTTGGGATGGGGTTCAGTACAGAAACCACAAGGGCATTATAATGGCAAGCATGAGCACATGTCATATACTGCAAGCATTGATGTGGGTTATGTGCACTGATGTGACTTTAGTGTTTCAGCATTGAGTAGGGGAAGCAAAAATCACTACTGATAATCCAAACAGTCCTACTTGAGTACATACAAGTGTTCCTTCACCTACCTTGCAGCAATTGTATGTTCTGTAGTGCCAAGAGTTGATAGCATAGCATTCTAAGCGGTAGCCAGGGGGTAATGTGCGAAGATGATATTTTACTTTCTGGAACATCAAGTCATACCTGTGTTGGGTGACAATGCTTCTTGGACACCTTAGCCATGATTTTCCACAGTGTTTACCAGAATGCTGACTATACAGAGTAACCGCATTATCTCTGGTGCATCAGAGTTTGGGATGTAGGACAGGGTAAGCAGCTTTCTTACCTGCAGAGAAATTTTTTTAATTGCTGTTCTGCTGTACTGTGTGGATAATTAAAGGTCTGTCTGAAGTGGAAATTGCCCCCTTAACTTGGGTATTCTTGAAGGGAACACACAAGCTCTTCACTGCTACCAACTTGAGACTGCAGATCATTTACATGATCCTGTGCCCACTCAACAGAGCATCCATAACTTCTGTGTTGATTCTGGGAGCAGCAGAGCTATCACCAGTGACTTCCATTCCTGACAAGCCCATGCAAAATGTCTCCCTGCTTGCACATAATAGACTTTAATGGGACTGTCTTTCATCATCAGCACCTGCAAGTTTGTAAGGTCTTTGTAGCTTGTGCCCTTACCATAGGTTCATAGGTTCATACTAGGCTATCTGCCCTAGGGCATTTGCAAGCCTAGCCAGAGTGTGTTTGGCTTTCGCCACCCATTTTAAAATGAATTTTGCTATGCCCTTTTTCGAGGTTAGTATACTGTGCATCTGTCTAACAGTGACACAGAAGTGATTCCCGGAGTAAATCTACGATCTCCCATCCACTCATCAAGATTCCTCTTGAATTGAGTCAATGAGGGACTCTGCCTAACCTGGACTGGGATTTTATTCCAGAGTGAAGGGAGCCTCTGGGTTATGAATTTTTCCCTCCAGCATGTCCTATTTATTTCAGTGCTGAGGTTCGAGTCTCTCGAGTGTGTAGCTCGATGGGATTTGGATTTTCTGAGGTGCAGCATGTCCATTAATTCCGGGTTGGACATGGCTTTATACGTCAGGCACAGATTGCCTCTGAGCAGGCGGTATGACACTGAGTAGAGCTGGAGTTTCTTTAACTGGGCAGCATATGGCATCTGTTTGAGCCCTTTGATCCTCTTGGTGAGGTAGTTTTGGAGTCTTTCCAGTTGCTGCAGGTGTCTGGAAAGGTACATCCCAAAAGGGGCATTGTACTCTATTATGGGCCTGATGAGGGATGAGTAGAGGCACGGGCCTGATGAGGGATGAGTAGAGGCACAATGACCTCCGCTGATCTAGATGTGAATCCCTTCATGATTAGGTGGGCTATATAAAGTGATTTTCTAACCACTTTGGCCACGTGGTTGTCGAATGAGAGATTGCTATCAACTTGGGTCCCCAGGTCCCTAATTACTTCTTCTGTACTTAATGAATTACCATCTATGTGGTAATTTGTGGGCACTTTGTTTTTGCCGAAGGGGATGACTATACACTTTTTGGCGTTTAGTATGAGGCCATGGCTCTGGCACCAGTTGTCTGTTTCTATGAGGCCCTTTTGGAGGATGCTTGTGTCGGCTGGAGAGTCGATTATGGCACCCAGTTTTCAGTCATCTGCAAACTTGGTCAGCCACAGTCCTTCCGTGTTGGCCTGTACCTCCGAGAAATATATACCGAACAAGAGAGGTCCCAGGACTGAGCCTTGTGGGACGCCACTTGTAACTGGTTTGGAGTCTGACATGGCTCCAGCAATTCTAACCATGTGGGTTCTGTCCTTGAGCCAGTTTGCAACCATCTAGTGACATAGGGGTTTATATTTAAGCTGGTGAGCTTATCTATAATGCCCGAGTGGGGTATTGTATTGAAGGCTTTTGCGAGGTCCAGGTAGGCTGTGTGGACCACCTTCCCCTCGTCAATGGCTTTGGTGACTGTTTCAAAGAAATCGACCAGGTTTAAGAGGCAGGATCTGCCCTTAACCAAGCCGAAGTGGGTAGGATCCAGTGTCTGTAGGTCCCCAATATCTTTATTTATGAGGTCCATGATGATCCTTTCCATAGCTTTGCAGACCAAGCTAGTCAGGCTTATGGGGTGATAGTTTCCAGGATCCGTTGAGGCACCACCTTTGTGGAGAGGGACCACTGTTGCTGTACGCCACACTTTGGGTACATACTCTGCACAGATCCTCGTGGTGGCCTGCAGAGTGATCCAAGCAGCAGAGAGCTAAAAGAGTGACTTTCTACCAGATATAAGTATTTTTTGTGGCTTTCCCACTGTTATTAAGCTAGCGACTGCATTTCGCCTGTTTTACTGCTACTTTAAGTGATTTCTGCATTTTACACTGTTTATTGCACTTTAAGTTACTAATTGTTGCAAATTGTTTCTGTAGGCTACACACTAAAGTGCGCTAGCCGATTTACAGCATTTATAGCATTTACTGTCTGTTTTTTTTCCTTATCTCTGTAATAAAACAAAAAATCTCTTGTTTTCCCACTTTACTGAACTAGAGTAGTCCAGTTTCAGAGTTGCTGATCCCTGGGCTTTGTTTTTAGTTCCTGTTACTGATCCATTGCCTTATTAGGAAGGAGGGAAGTTTCTTTGCTTACCAGTGGGAGTGGGAAGCACTGAGCGCCTTTTGTCCGATTTGGTGAAGTTTCAGCCAGAAACTAGTAGTCCATTGGTCGCTTTGGGCCAATTCCTAGCTCCCTTCAGCCCCTGCTATAAAACACGCTAAACTGTACTGCTGATCTAACCAGCATATCCTATAACTGAAAAGTTCATCTCTACTTGATTCCCAAGTAGACTATTCTCTATCTGTAAAGCCTAGCACTTACTCCTACAGTATTTGCACCTTGATAAAGCACTCTTATTATAGATAGTACCCCACCAGCCCAAAACCCACTTCCCGGAGTCCTTTGAAAGTTCTTTATCTACTATTTCTAGTATGTCGAGGGATCAGTTGCTAGTGTCCTCTCCAGCTCAACTGGTGAACCTGGGAATATTGAGGCAATGTTACAATTGCCTCATGTACACAGAACAATCCTCTCCTTCTCCCACAAAACACAAATACATGCGAGAGATGCAACTATACGGCCAAACTGGAGGCTGAGCTCTCTCAACATAGGACTGGCAAGACCAGACAGGAGGAGAAGGCAACCACACACAATACATACCCAGTCACACATGGTACCATCACAACTTCAAATCATACACATACTCACACAAAGACATACTGGAGGCTCTGGTCAAAAATTTACCAAAACAGCAGAGGCCACCAAAGCAGACACCCAAACAACTACCACCTCACGACCCAACACATGCAACACATAGACCACACAGTCAGAGTGTCAAACAGTCACAGCCCTTAAGGCCAAACAAAATGCCAGACACACTTGTCATTGGTGATTCCATAGTCAGGCACACTGACGTCCGCTCACCAGACTGAGTAAGGAGAAGGTCACAGTAAGCTGCCTGTCGGGCGCTAGAATCCGCCACATAACGCAAGCACTCAGGTCTCTCAACAGCAGGTACAAGTGCGACTCAGTCATTGTCCACGCTGGTGTCAACGACCTGAGACGTACCTCCTTGGACTACATGAAAGGGACGTCGAGGAGCTCTCTGATTATGTAGCCCAGGCAGGTATGACCCTGACCTTGAGCAGTATCCTACCTTCACCTAGAATGATGCCACAATACAGTGATAAGATGATCAGCTTTAATAATTGGCTTAAATTCTGGTGTCATTCAAAGGGGATCCAATGTCTGTCTGCCTGGGATGACATGCTGGACAAGCCACGCTGCTCGCAAGGGACGGCTTGCACCTGTCACCCTGGGCTTCGGATATTGGCAAAGGCTCTTGCCACTCCCATAGTGCCTTTTTAGGCAAGGCTCAAATTCTAAACCTACCACCCTAGAACACCAAAAGGAAAAAAAACTAAGGGTAATGCTGCTCAATGCCAGAAGTCTCAATCTCAAGATGCACGCACTTGAGGCCCTTCTCAATATGGAGAACATCGATGTCTGTGCTGTGACAGAAACCTGGTTCAAGGCTCCTGAGAGCACCCCAGCACTAACAGGTTTCACCTCATATCATACGTTCCGGCCCCAAAATCCGGACAACACCAAGAAAGGAGGGGGGGTGTCCATATTCATAAAGGACACCCACACCTCAAGGTTGGTGGCAACGCACGATGCATCGGAGACCATCCAGGTGCAATTAACCATAGGCAAGACTGCTCTGCAATTTGTAGCATGTTACAGGCCACCCACTCAAACTCAGGAACCTCACATGGCCTTCCTGAAAACATTGGAGGGGATAAATGTATCTCCAAACACCATCATACTAGGTGACTTCAACTACCCTAATATAGACTGGGAACACTACTCAAGCCCGAACACTCTAACCCAAAGATTCCTGGAGTTCATAAACTCAAATGCCATGGAACAACTAGTCACCATCCCCACAAGAGGTGAAAACATACTTGATCTCATCATCACGAACATGGGATCAAAATGTTCAACACCGAAGTATACCCTCACTGGTGAGATCAGATCATAAACTAATCTCGCTGGAGGTCCTCATCCCGCCCCACCTGAAACAAAAAGACCACAGTGAAAAACTTCTCAAAAGCCGATTTCACACTTCTAAAACTAGTGTGGTCTCCTTTAAGGCCCCTGAGCCAGTGGTAAACATTACTCAAACCGCTGAATCACTTACAAATGCCTTCTACCAGCACCTACAGGACTGCATGGATCAGGCAATCCCAAACAAAACTAAGACTCTCTGTACCAAAGGCAAGCGTCCAGTCTGGTGGACCCCAGCCATAAACAAGCTCTACAACAAAAGGAGGAAGCTACTACAAGATAGAGCAAAATCCTTGAAAGGTAAGACACCTTTGATCATTATAAGTAAAAACTAAGAGCTCTCATAAAATCATCCAAGGCAAATTTTGAGAGAAAAATCGCCAAGGACTCTAAAGACAATCATAAGGCCTTTAGCTATGTTAGAAACCTAGGAGGAAACTCCCAGATATGCTCAGAATTAGTTCAAAATGATGTGAAAATTACTGAACCTACACACATTGCTAACATACTGGCTGACAGGTTCAGTGCAAACTTCTCCCCCCCCAAAAGGAGAGATATCTATTCCAGAGGATTGTAGCCCCCAAACATCTCCAACGCCCAGGTGAGAACTGCCCTCACTAAGGCAAAAACACAGCATCCATGGGACGGATGGTGTCCCCGGCTGTGTGCTTCATGAACTCAACGAGGAATTAAACCCACAGTTAGGACAGCTGTTTAATCTTAGCCTCACCTCAGGATACGTACCCAAGGAGTGGCGACGGCGACTGTGGTCCCACTTCATAAGGGCGGTGCCTCCACAGACCCTGGAAATTACCGCCCCATTAGCTTGACAAGCCTTATCTGCAAAGCCATGGAGAGGATCATAATGGAACTCATAAATAAAGACATAGGGAACTTGCAGATTTTGGATCCAACCCAGTTTGGCTTTGTCAAAGGCAGATCCTGCCTCTTAAACTTGGTTGACTTTTTCGAGACAGTCACCAAGGCCATTGATGAGGAAAGGCAGTCCATACAGCCTACCTCGACCTGGCAAAGGCCTTGACACAATACCCCACTCAGGTATCATCGAAAAACTCATCAGCTTGAATGTAAACCCATACATCACAAGATGGGTTGCAAACTGGCTAAGCGACAGAACCCACAGGGTCAGAGTTGCTGGAGCCATGTCAGACTCAAAGCCTGTCACAAGTGGTGTCCCACAGGGCTCAGTCCTGGGTCCACTCTTGTTCGGCATCTACTTTTCTGAAGTACAAGCAAACACAGGAGGGTTATGGCTGACAAAGTTTGCAGATGACTGCAAACTGGGCGCCATAGTCGAAAACACATCTGACACAGATATCCTCCAGAAGGGCCTCACAGAAACGGATAACTGGTGCCAGAGCCATGGCCTGAAGTTAAACGCCAAAAATGCATAGTCATACCCTTCGGGAAAAACAAGGTTACCCCTAGCTACCATATAGGTGACAATCCACTGAGCACAGAAAAGTCATCAGGGATCTGGGGACCCAAGTTGACAGTAGTCTTCGCTTTGACACTCATGTTGCTAAAGTAGTTAGGAAAACCTTCTATATCGCCCACCTGATCATGAAGGGATTCACATCTAGATCAAGGGAGGTCATCGTCCCCTGTACTCATCACTCATTAGACCTATGATTGAGTACAATGCCCGTTCGAATGTATCTGACCAGACACCTGATGCAGCTTGAAAGGCCCCAAAAGTTCCTCACCAAAAGGATAAAGGGTCTCAAAATATGTCTTATGCTGCCCGACTGAAAGAACTCCAGCTTTATTCAGTCTCATACCGCTTGCTCAGAGGTGACCTGTGCCTGACATATAAGGCCATGTCAAACCCAGATTTGATGAATATGCTTCACCTCAAAAAATCTAGATCCCTCAGAACCACAAGGGCGGAGACTTAAACCTTGACACGGTTATAAATAGAACGTGCTGGAGGGACAGATTCATCACCCAGAGACTCCCTATGCTGTGGAACAAAATCCCGGTACATGTGAGGCAGAGCACCTCGCTGGCCTTGTTCAAGAGGAATCTTGACCAATGGATGGGAGATCGCAGATATACCCCAGGGATTACTTCAGTGTCACTGCTTGACAGAGGCACAGAAAAATGATAGGCATAGTTTTTATTCAAACTAAAGGGGTGGCGAAAGCCACATAACTATGGGCTAGGCTTATAAATGCCCTTGGGCAGATAGCCTAGTATGAACCTATGAACCTATGAACCTATATCCTGTAGTAAGGCTGAGATTGAACAGTAGTTTTATGTTTGGGTTTAGTTCTTCTTGGAGTTCATGTAGGACGCAGCCCGGGACACAGTCTGGTCCCATTGATGCTGTGTTTTTTTTGCTGTGTTTTTTTTGCTTTGGAGAGGGCGGCTCTTACCTGAGCATCTGAGATGTCAGGGGGGCAGCACTCTGCTGGGATAGATATTTGCCCTTTTGGTGGGGATGGGGGGAGAAGTTTGCGCTGAACCTGTCAGCTAGGATGTTGGCAATGTCTGTGGGTTCGGTGTATTTTTTTTGTCATTTTGGACTAATTCTGAGCATATCTGGGAATTCCCACCCAGGTTTTTAACATAACCTAATTTGGGCAGCACAGTGGTGCAGCGGTTAATGTTGTCGCCTCACAGCAAGAGGTTCTCCGGTTCGATTCTCGGCTGGGGTGCCTTCTGTGTGGAGTTTGCATGTTCTCCCTGTGTTCACGTGGGTTTCCTCCAGGTACTCCGGTTTCCTCCCACATTCCAAAGACATGCATCTGGAGCATTTCTCCCCGGGCCTCCGCTGAAAACAGGCTCTGTGGAACCTAGTCGGACTTTCCCGGTCAACAAATGATAAATAAATAAATAAATAAATAACTAAAGAAAGCCTTGTGATTTATCCTTGGTGTCCTGTGCAATTTTTCTCTCGAAGCTGGCCTTAGACGATTTTATGAGTGCCCGTAGTTTTTTTACTAATAATACTGATCAGAGATGCCTTCCCTTTTTGGGATTTTGCTCTATCATGTAGTAGCTTCCTCCTTCTATTGTATAGTTTGTTTATGGCTGGGGTCCACCAGACAGGACGCCTGCCTTTGAAGGATTGGGTCTTGGTTTTGTTTGGGATTGCATGATCCATGCATTCCTGAAGGTGTTCATAGAATGCATTTATAAAGGATTCTGCTGTCTGGGCCGTATTTTCCACAGGCCCGGGGGCTTTGAAGGATTCCACCTCGGTTTTGAGGAGTGTGAAATTTGCTTTAGAGAAGTTTTTCACTGTGGTTTTCTGGGCAGGGGCTGTGGTCGGGATGCGAATATCTAGTGAGATTAGTTTATGGTCTGATCTTACCAGTGAGGGATACACTTCTGGTCTGGAGCAGAGAGTCCCCATGATGGTGATGATCAGGTCCAGTATGTTTTCCCCTCTTGTGGGAGTGGTAACAAGCTGTTCCATAGCATTTGAGTTTATATATTCTAGGAACCTTTGGGCTGGGGTGTTGGAGCTAGAGTAATGCTCCCAGTCTATGTTTGGGTAGTTGAAGTCGCCCAATATAATGGTGTTTGGAGAGACCTTCATATTTTCCAGTGTTCTCAGGAAGGCCGAGTGGGGTTCCTGGGTTTCGCAGGGTGGTCTGTAGCAGGCTATAAACTGGAAGGCAGTTTTACCCACTGTTAGTTGCACATGGATAGTCTCTGATGCTTCGTGCTGTGCCACCAACCTGGAGGTGTGGGTATCTTTGACGAATATTGATACTCCCCCCTCCTTTTATGGTTTGGTCCAAATTTTGGGGCCGAAAAACATGGTATGAGGTATAACCTGGTAGTGCTGGGGTGCTCTCGGGAGCCTTGAACCAGGTTTCTGTTACTGCACAGATATCTATGTTCTCCATGCTAAGGAGAGTTTTGAGTGCGTGCATCTTGAGGTTTAGACTTCTGGCATTGAGTAGCATTACTCTTAGTTTCTTATCCCTTGTGATACCTATAGAGGTGGGTTTGTCTTTTGAGCCTTGCCTAAAAAAGGTACTATGGGGGTGGCAAGAGCCTTTGCCAATATCCGAAAGCCCAGGGGTGACCGGTGCAAGACGTCCCTAGCGAAGCATCGTGGCTTGTCGAGCATGTCATCCCAGGCTGACAGGCATTGGATCCCCTTTGAATGACACCAATACTTAAGCCAATTGTTGAAATTGATCATCTTGTCTTCATATTGTGGCATCATTCTTGGTGAGGGTAAGATGCTACTCAAGGTCAGGGTCATACCGGCCTGGGCTACATGCTCCGAGAGCTCCTCTATGTCTCTTTTCATGTAGTCCAGGGAGGTACGTCTCGGGTCATTCACACCAGCATGGACAATGACGGAGTCATATTTGTACTTGCCTTGGAGTGACCTGAATGCTTGTGTTATGTGGCGAAACCTAGCGCCCGACAGGCAGCTCACCGTGACCTTCTCCTTGTTCAGCCTGGTGAGCGGGACGTCAGTGTGCCTGACGATAAGTCACCTATTACAAGTGTATCGGGTGTGTTGTTTAGCCTTAAGGGCTGTGACTGTTCGGCACACTGGCTTTGTGAGCTATGTGTTGCACGTGTTTTGTTTTGGGGTAGCGGTTGCTTGGGTGTCTGCTTTGAAGGTCTCTGTTGTTTAGGCAGATTTTTATTTAGAGCCTCCGAGTATGTTTTTGTGAGTTTATGTGTTTGGTTTGCTGTCGTGGCTATGTGAGACTGGAATTGTAGTGAGTGTGGTTTCCTTCTCCTCCTGACTGGTTACGCCAGTACTGATTTGAGAGAGCTTAACCTCCAGTTTGGCTATATGGTTGCATCTCTCACATGTGTTGGAATTTGTTGGGAGGAGGAGAGGATTGTCTGTGTACATGAGGCAGTTGTAACATTGCCTCAAGATTCCCAGATTCACCAGCTGGACTGGAGAGGAGATTGACAACTGACCTTTGGACATGCTAGAATAGTATTGGGAATTCCTTTATAATTGAAAAAAGGGCCAGTGGGGAACAAGGTACTCAAGGGGAGTTTGTGAGGGTGTAGTGCTTTTAATTTTTTAGTGCTGACTTATATAATTGCTTTAGTGAGCAAGTGCCAGGCTTTAGAGTAGGAATAGGGTGTTTATTATGAGAACTAGATCAGTTCTAAGGGAAAAAGTGAAGAGCAGACTTTGTGGAGCCGAGAATGGTTTAAACCCAATTAAGCCACGTTGCCCCATGCTGTGCTATGCGCAAAATTGCGCAAAGCCGCGCTAAAGCGGGTTTTATACAGGGGGGACTTAAAAGAGCTAGAAATTGGCCCAAAACAGCCAATAGACTACCAGATTCTAGTGCTGGGAACACTCCTCCCAGGGATAGATAGGCTGCTCTAAGCTTCCCACTGCCACTGGTGAACAAAGAAGCCTCCCTTTATCCAAGAAAGGAAATGGGCAACATAGGAACTTTCCAAAAGTCCAGAATACAGCAAAGCCTGTATTTGGACTACTCTAGGTCCGGAAAGACGGGAAACAAGGATCATTTTTTTGTGTTTTTTTTTTTTTTTTTTTTTTTTTTTGCAACAAACGGCAGGAAAATGCAATAAATATGTAACACAGGCTAGCGCACTGAGTGTGTAGCCTCAACAGGTAAATGCAACAAACAGGACAAACTTTAAATTACAAGCGCAAAAGTGCGCTAAAGCTGGCTTTAAAGCAGGGGGTTAGAAAGAGATAGGAAATGGCCCAAAACGGCCAATAAGCTACAAGTTACTGGGCTGGAACCACTCCTCAAGGGACAGATAGGCTGCTCAGAGCTCCCCACTCTCACTGGTGAACAAAGAAGCTTCCTCCTATCTAAATAAGGATATGGGCAACACAGGAACTATGACACAGCCCAGAGATCAGCAATACCTGAAGACTGGACTATTCTAGTTCAGTAAAGGCGGGAAACAAAAAAAAAATATCCTTAAATAGCAGAAATTAGGTACAGAAACACAGTAAATGCTTTAATTCGGCTAGCGCACTTGAGTGTGTAGCCTACCAGTTGCCTGTATCACTCTGCAGGGCACCACGAGGAGCTGTGCGGAGTTGTATACAATAACAAACTTTTTAAATCACAGATTCGCTAAGAAAAAAAAAATCTGGCATTTTAGGCAGAAACAGCAAGAAAAGCAGAAAACTGATACTTAATCACTCCAAAGTTACTCTTTTTGCCTCTCTGCTGCTGTAGACTCTGCAGAACACCTGGAAGGCACTTGCTGAGTGGAATACAAGCGTAAAAACTGTGCAAATGAGGTTTTTATAGCAGGGAAGTGAAAGAGAGAGAAATTATCCCAAAATGGCCAATAAACTACCAACTTCTGGGCTGAAACCACTCCTCCAGAGACATATTTTGGAATTCTGTACCTGGCCATTGTTCTGTTCATGGCTTGACTGGTGTGGCACGGGTACCACTTATTGAGTAGGTGATACAGGATGATACAGTGTCTGCTTATCCACCATTGCTGTTCAGCATCATGTCACAGAGGGTTAGCTGATGAGAATGGTTACGGAAAAATCCAACACAATAGCTCTAACATCCCAGAAGCTGTTAGGTCCTGAGCATGTACCTATCCCATGGTGTGTTCTGTTTCTAACCTTGTTTTGTGACTGCTCTCCCTTGGCACTAGTGTGCAGCATCACTGTACCTCTCCTTTGTAGCCTTATTGTGATAGTTTAGGTTGCTACCCACTTTGACCCTCTGCTTCCCTTTCTGTGTGGTTTTCTTCCCCATATACTTAAACACTGTCCCTGGTATTGCCCAGTTTCTCAACATCCGTCATGTGGGATTTTTTGCATCATGGCTATTTTGCTGGCACAGATTCTTGACCCTCATGTAAGCTCACAAAGTGTTTGCAGAGTAGCTGCGCTGCATTATTGGGAACTGTGCTTGTGGACTTTTAATGGGTTTATATGCTTGTGCATACCTTGTGTTTTCTGTCTTTTATTTATTTAATTTTTATCAGGTCTGTCTCACCATTTATTGTGAGTCTTTGGTGTGTATACAGTACAACTGTATGGTATACTGTTGCCTGCCTTAGATTGTTTATTGTATGATTTATACCAATAAAAATGTGTGAATTGCACTGGATTTCTCTGTAGCCATTTGCTATCATTGTATGTAACATCTTGTTAGGTTGCTAGTAATGTGCTGTGTGTATACACGTTGTTTGGCTGCCGTTATGTGCTTCACCATATTTTACACTACTTTTTGATTTCCTTTATTTGTCTAGCATGCACCTTTAAAGTTTGCTCTGCCTGTGCATTTTTTCCCTAGGCAGTGAGTTGCTTAATTATGTGGGATGTCCATCAGTGCTTCACATATTGCTGCTCGCACAACTCAAGATTGCAGCTATGAGAAATTTGAGTGTTGGAGCAAATATTGATGTGTGTGTGTGTGTGTGTGTGTGTGTGTATACACGCATGTGTGCATGTATATACGTGTGTGAATATGTAATTTATATATACTTGCACATATCTGTATTCACATGCATATCTGTGAGTTTGCACATGTACTACACACTTTTGCATAGGTATGTTAGTATTGTGTGTATAATTTGTGTAACATATATACCTGTATAAATATTTGTGATTATGTATGATAATCATTTACACACAGTACCAAAATATAAATAATGCATACAGATTTCCACTGATTTTATAACATTGTAAACCTTTTCAGATGATAAATGTGAAGATGTTTGCAAAGTATTTCAAGGTGAGGGAACAGGTGATGCTGCATATGATGAAATGCCCAATGCAACAGTGCAGGCCATTAATGATGGGCAACAGAATAAAAAGATTCATACTGAAGCTGATGAAGTGGCTGAGCCCCTGATGTCTGAAAAGATTAAGAAGAAGAAGAAAAGAAAGTTAATAAGTGGTGCAGAACAAACTGGTGAGTTTCCTGCTTCCCACTGTATTGGTGGTGGTTTTTATTACAGTAATGGGGAATGCCTTCTCATCATAATATTACCAACCATGTTTTTTTTTTTTTGGGGGGGGGGGGGATGAAGGATGTCTTTCTGTATTTTGCTATGGTTTTGAAAACCAGGTACAGTTGTTTACCATTGTAATATATCTATTGGATCCATCCCACCTTGTCAGCAACAAAGTCCTCGATCCAGCTTAATCTCATGGCATGACACTGGGGATAAAAAAAAAAAAAAAAAAAAAGTTTGAGTGGAGCTGGCTACCCTGTACCCTTGTATCTCCTGGTGTACCAATTTTAGGATTGCACAACTACTGATAAAGGGGAAGCAGCTGCCTTATGATAAGGTCCAGATGCACTACTGTGTGTTCTGCATAACAGCTTTATGATGACGTAGTGTAAGGGAGTGGTTAAATGCATAGGAGGAGTCTCAGTTGTTTGACTGGAGCTGGTGTATTTTTATTACTGGTGAAGTTGCAGAATACAAAGAAAGATGGTGATGAATTTCACACAGCTGCAATACGGGCACTTTAAAACATGTGAAGTTCACTTTTGGCAGGACAAATGTTCATTTTGGTGTGGTACTGAGAATTTTTTTATTATTAGATTACGTGCATTTTTTTTTCGTCTTGCCTGTCTGTCTAGCTAACATGTTTCTACTTTCCTGATGACTATAAATTCACGTATCCTAGCTGGCTTGTATCTGTTGCCATTGGTGGTGTGATTCAGCATATGGTTATGTTTTATTCTTTGGTGGTATCTGACCCTCCTACATACGTTTCAGCTACCGCTCCATGATTCTACATGCAAAGATCCTGTTCCTGTGCCTTATAAACTGAGTATTTGCCCTAAGAATGCAGTCACCTCATAGGTATGAAATATTTAGTTAAATGAAAGGTGACAAAGGAGCCTTTAAGGGTCACTTTTAGGATCCCTGTGTTTCAGCCTTCGTGTGAACTCTGTTACCATTTTTATCCACTTTCTAAAACCACTGCATGGACTCTGCGCTTTGTGTAGCTGATACTGACCAAATGATTCTACCAAAAGGTTTCCCTGCAGAAATATCTTGTCTAGAAAATGTATAGGTAATGCATAAAACCATCTCCCGTCTCAAGTAGAGCGCATAAGCAGCATTTGCCCCTTTACAAGAAATTGCTTACTTTTCACGGTTATGGTTGCTGCCAAGTTAGGATTTTGCTACCCGGTTAGACTGAATATTTTATTTATATTTGTTTGCAGGGGTAGTGCACTGATCAGTACTGACCAATTTCAGTCTCAACCCAGGTGAAATACAGACATGTAAGCAATAACAAAGTAAGTCAAGATAGTTGCACAGAAAAAATGTTCATATACATTCTAGTGAATAATCACAGAGCAGTGTATTAGTTGCTAAAATTGGTCAGGCTTCAGTAAATCTTGAGAAAGGAGAAGAAACTGGGAAAGGAGGAAGGGATAGTGTTTTTAGATGTGTTGAAACAGGAGCATTTAACTTGGATGAAAAAAATGCCTTTTGAGTTGCAGTCTGCCATTTGAATGTTTCCTTTAGGTCAATGAGGAGAGTGTTCTGACGGCTGTTTTGTGCTCTTCTTGGAAC
The DNA here is from genome assembly GCF_019279795.1 of Protopterus annectens. Lineage (NCBI taxonomy): Eukaryota > Metazoa > Chordata > Ceratodontiformes > Protopteridae > Protopterus > Protopterus annectens. The sequence continues at coordinate 1,512,246,379 of NC_056737.1, forward strand.
TTTCTCAGTGCTTGCTTGAATATTTTTTCTGATACATCTGTGGTAGCTTCCATGTAAGATAAGGTGCACCTGCACAAAATTCTGACTCTCGGTGTGACTTGGTGTCCAGTCACACTTTACATTGCGGTAGTTCTAGTTTGAATACTGCAGTGCATTTTCCCACTCATGTTTATTTTATGTAGGCAGTTTAATAATAAAAACTAATAATGATACAGCTACATAACTAATTTAATTTAGCCAGATAATCTGTTTCTGTAAATTAACCTGTGTGTAATCTCTGCATACTCTGCATACAAAGGTTATTAGAGGTTGCATCAGTCTTCTGTATGTAATATGTTGTCAGAATGTGTTCTTTCCACAGAGCAATAGGACTTCTATATATTTGCACTGAGCAACGGAATGACTTGTATATGTTATGCACGTGCTGTTTTATATCGATAGCATTGACATTGTGATGTACATTATGCCGTTAGGCTTCTTTGCTATGCACAATGTATCACACCACTTTGACATTATTGAGCTTTTCTTCCCATGTCTTAGCTAGGTATGGGCTACATACCAGCTAGACATTTGATAATCAACGCATAATGAGTGGGAAGCTTTCAAAGCATTCAGATTTTTTTGAAGGGCAGCAACATAAGAAAACTGAAAATACTAGTTTTTTAACAGTATGCTGTTTTTGTATTGCTTGTATCCATGTAACTCCCCATAAATGTTTTCTCCTGATGCTATATCCCAAAAATCTGAGGCTGTCATGCTAGTGTGGTGATTTTTTTTTTTAATGCTTTGGCCCCATAAGATTACATTAGGGTGGCAAAACATTTTATTGTGGTCATGTCTAAGCTGTATTGGAAGTACTCTGCCAGATGTCAAAAATAAAGCAAGAAGCCAAACGTCTTGAATGGAATTTTAGCTCCAGACTATATAACCTTTTGTCTGTCAGTGTCCTACTTGAGAATTGCAGCTTTAGGGTGTACTTGCTTGTTGAGGTATGAACATGGTCATCTAAGATTGCTGATTTGTCGTTGTATTATTTACTTGGTTGGATATTTTTTGTTGTAGCCAGATTATTGTACACTGAAGATGGCAGCTGTTAACGAGTTGCTTTCTGTGGTCCAAGGTTTGATTCCCTCCATCTCTTGTCTGCCTAACCGTGTGACTGTGAGCAATTCATTTAAACAGACAGGTCTTCTGGGTTGACCCTTGGTTAATAAAGGAACTGTGAACTGATCATTACTTTGCTTGTTCAAGCCTACACATTTGTATTTATATCTTCAGCAATTTTTTTTGTATCTTTTCTTATGAAATGTGTTTTGTCTGCCTTTTGGATCCGTTCTCCACTGGCACCTAGCAGTTTCTGTACAGTACCATATCTAGTGTTGCTTAAATTCTGTGTTACACCATACATTTTACTTTTTCCCTGGTCAGAGAGAAATTGGGTCACAACTACTGACTAACCAACTTAATAAACTGTCTTAATCTGAGAGGGAGTTTATATGCTTGAGCCCAACTGAAAGTGGGCCAAAACCAGTAATTAACACTTAAATCTTTGAAGACAATCCTTCTAGAGGGATAAGAAATGACTCCTGCTTCTAGAGGGATAAGGAATGACTCCTACTTGGGTTGGGTAGGCCTTTCAAGTGGTCTTTCCTTTTTTTTTTATTGTATGTTGAGCTTATACCTATATATCAGTTGTTGGCAGTGAGGCTTTATCTCCAGGATAGTGCATGACAAAGGGGAAGATTGCCAGTCTGTCAGTGTGTTTATTTAGTCCATTCCATGACTTCACAGTTTGAATTCTGGGTGCAACGTCCATCCCCAGGTCAGAGACTACCTTGAAAAAGGTGTTGAATTATGATTGGTGGTGAAGACTAATCCATCCGTAGGAGGCATCGAAGAGGGTCATCTTTCTGGATCAGTTGTTGAAAGTATCAGTGCACCTGTTCTTTGGGGCTATAGTAAAAAATTAACAATTTATGGAGAGGCTTGAAGTTTAGGTGAAGTTGAATTTAAATTGAGTATTCTTGGGAACGGCCGTGGTGGTGCAGCGGTTAGCATTGTTGCCTCACAGCAAGAGGTTCACCCTTTCGATTGTTGGCTGGAGTGCCTTCTGTGTGGAGTCTAACGTCACTTGACCGAGGGGAGGACATGCAAAGATATGCATGTAGGTGCGAGCATGAATGGGTGTGCCTTCCTTGAAGGTTGGGCGTCAGGCTGACAACTCGGTACCGTAAAAATCCACTGCCGATCATTAGCGGACCAGAGTTCCGCTGTGGCGACCCCTAACTAGGAAAAGCCGAAAGACATTATTTTTACTTGGGAATGGTTAGAGGTAGGTTGGGCCCAATGTCGTTTAAAATAACATTGTGTAACATACTCGTATTTATGTACTGCAGACACATTCTGGGTGTCTAATTCTTAAATGAACAAAGAAATGTTCTGATTGAGAAACACGCAACACTTGAATTAAAGAAATCGGGAAAAAAAGAAAAAAAAGTCAAACCAGAATATTTTCATGTCAGGCAAATTCAGATCAGAACCAGGAATCCTAGACTATGCAATTCTAACATACGCATGCCCATGGACTACATTGTATTGTGTTGTATTACATTTCTGACTCTAAGATATTGGTTTTAACTTCTACTGTGTCATCGTGACTTTTGATTGCCTGCTGCATGTTTTCCTGAGCCAAGCCAGACCTTCCTTCGGACCTAGCATCATTTGCCTTTTTTTTTCCTTCTGTTAAAATATCACTTGCAGAGCTGCATTTCCAGTGTATTGAAGGATTCCTGGAACATATTTGCTGTACTATTTGTAAGGGGTCATTAAGAATACTTTATTTCTCCTCGTGTAACCTGGTGAGAAAATCCAGTACTAGTAAACTATTTACAGGAACACGCTGACAGCTTTATTTTATTGCATGTTCTGTCATTCACTTATTTCTTGGTGTGCATTTTTTATTTTTATTTTTTTGGGGAGGAGCTGTTCTTATTGCTTTATAATGAGACTGGTTTAGTAACTTCATTTGTGCATGTTTCTAAGTCTCAACCATGGCATTGAAATTGCACCCTGATATTGAAAAATGTTGCCCTCCAGATGCCTGTGCCCTAAATCCAGAAGGGTTCTGTGCACTAAACATTAATTTTGAATACAGACTGCATGTGGTGTACTCATTCCTCTATAGCAGTATCAATTCTGTACATATCCTCTTGAATAAGATGCCATTGTTTGGCTTGCATGCACTTTCCAGTATACACATTGCTGGCTGGAGGCACCTCATGAAATGGAGAAATATGTGCTTTGTCTTTTGTGTTAAACAGCATTTTTTCCCTTATTCCCAGCTGCCTGCCAGCCATTAATTTGGCTGCAGTTGGCTAGCCCATTCCTTCCCCAACCGGATGACAGCGGATAGGGTTTCTCTAATTTAGATCAAAACACTACCCTGGAGGCTGAATTTTATATACTGTCAAATGCAATGACTTGCAGCAGCATCTCCTGAGAGAATGCAGATTTCTGTGCATGCCTCATGAAAGTTACCATGTGAAAGCAGATTGGCAAGGCCAAAACATTTCTGTTGCCCCATATGCTGTTTACCATGTGTCTTCCTCTGTAGTGGTTTCCTGGTTTCCAGCATTCCTGGGCCACACTGAGCCCCCCCCCCATGATGGTGAGCCAGCATCAAGCATCAGCTGTTCATTGCGTCACTCTGTCTGCTGTTCTACCTGAGTTTTTAATCGGTCTCTGGTCCTCTGGGGTATAGTCGGGGCTTCAACCTTCTGTAGCGTTTATCCGATTGATTTGACTGAACTGCCATTTTGTGTGTGTGCATAGTCATTTATCATTTTCAATTAATTCACTTGTAGTATACCACCAAGCTGTAGTAACTACTTAGTTTTTGCTTTACTGTAAGGGATATTGCCGTCATTTCTTTGTAAGCTTCAGCCATAGTACCTATATCTAAATTCTTCATCGATTATGTTGCCCAGCAGTTCCTTTTCTAATCTGGTTTGATTTTTCTTTGACTATTTTCTCCGATATGTCTTTAGTTTTATCATTTCGGTACCAGCATTCTCCTCTGTCTGTAAAATGATGGCTACTCTAACTGGTGACAGCCACAACTTATTCCATAGGGAACTAAATTAAGTTGATATGCCCAACTTTCGCTTTATGGGCCTGCTGTAGCTTGTTTAGCCATGACCATTACTATTCTGATGTTGGGCGGGGGGCAGAGGTTTCCACCTTTCTCCTCTTCTATACTGTTTTCTGTGTGATTTATGTATTTTATTTTAGTTATTTGCGATTTGTTGACCGGGTTAGTCTGACTGGGCAGAAGTCCTTTTTCAGCAGAGGCCTGGGGAGAAAAGCTCCACAATGATTACAAGCATGAGGTATAAAAAAATACAGTGGTTCACAAAAATAAAAAGAATTCTCAAAAGATAGTGTACTCTAAATTATTTTGGAAAACTTAGATGCACTACGTAATCAAGAGGTATACAGCATATTTACATTAAACATAATAAGCAGTCAACAATTAAGTAAAATCTAGCAGTGCAGTCCCTATATTTATTGATTTGATTAAACATGGGTGAGGGGCTAGTAAAGACACAATGATCACAAACATGAGGTATAAAAAAATACAGTGGTTCACAAAAATAAAAAGAATTCTCAAAAGATAGTGTACTCTAAATAAATTATTTTGGAAAACTTAGATGCACTACGTAATCAAGAGGTATACAACATATTTACATTAAACATAATAAGCAGTCAACAATTAAGTAAAATCTAGCAGTGCAGTCCCTATATTTATTGATTTGATTAAACATGGGTGAGGGGCTAGTAAAGACACAGAAATGGAGAAGGTTGCTTTTGTCAAACTTCAGGGAGGAGAGAAAAGAGGATGTGTGTCAGTTATGAAGTAGAGGGGAGTAGGAGTTCAGCCGGTGAGTAGACAAGAGAGGCAGAAGGAGGGTGTGGGTGGTAGAGAGAATTTGAGAAGTAAGATGCATGCAAAGAGGGTAGCTGAGGCAGGTGCAGGAGAAGGATGTGAGACTAGGGAGGCTGTCACTGAGGGTGATTGCAGTGACTGATCCGAGAACTGTTAGTTTTTAGCAACCTTGAATTTTTGTGGGTAGCTGATATTCCTGATTTCTAATGGAAGTTTGTTCAAAGCTAGGGCTGGGAGGTAGCTATAAAGTTTTTGCCCTATTTTGCTTTTGGGTGTATAGATTTGGATGAGGTTTTGGTCAGAGCTGAGGAGACACCTAGGAGGGGTATAGAGGGAGACGAGGCAATGTCAGGACAAGAGGAAGATTGGTGTACAGTAGGGTGTGTATGATCTGGAGTTTGGTAAAGAGTAAATGATGACTGAGTTCTAACCTGTTTTAAGTTTTGAAGGGTAAGACTGTGGTGAGAGTGTTACTTTCACTTAAGGCTTGAGCAGCTGCCATTTACCTTTTGTTCATGTACTGCAACCAATGTATCCGTTTTGAAAAAAATTTCTGCCAATTTCTTTGACTCGTTAATCGCCCTTCGTTTTCCATTTGTGCCAATTTTCTAAGCTCTAGCAGCAAGATGCATCCCCTCACAATTTTTGCTAGTAACATTATTAACCATGCCAAAATGTGTAGTAGTTTCATAGCTGTTGTTCCTTCACTTTGTATCTCTCAAAGTTAGGAGTGTGATTTTTCCCAATATGCCACCCATTAGTAGGCCTCTCTTATGGCAAGCCCAGAAGGTATGATTCTATTTCTTTTTTTAACTCCTGTAATGGAGGTGGTGATAATTTGCTAACCAAGCAGTCCCCCCTGAACACACAGCCCCTTTTTAGGGGAGACTGTGAAGCAGAGTTTGGTTAAGTGACTTGCTGAGGGTTACACGGCAGAAAAATGAGGGCTGAGGGAATCCAAACCTATACCACAGGAACTAAATGGAGTGTGTACCCTTGCAGTTCTTGCACCCTTTGTTTGGTTGGATCATAGAGTGCACGTAATGCAGTATTCAAGTTTTCCATTTTGGCAGTCTAGTACATTGTTGGGTGTATTATCTTATGATGATTTCATAGGCTGTTCTACTGATGTATTCTGCCATAGTCTCTGTTATCGAGACATGCAGCATCCCCTTAATGGGAGTGTATTTTTACCAGGGTAGGATGCTGATCAAAACTGGTCCAGTTCAGGTCCAGGCTGAGTTGCAGAGGGACAATGAGTGCATTTTCATAATGAATAATAATGGAGTACAGTAAGGTTTAACTATTTGAATACTGAGATGGTTCATATTGGCTTTTGTTTTATCTAGTTTTAACTTGTAGGATTACAAAGACCCACGATTCTTGCAATACCTCAGATAAAGCTGTAAAGTTAGTTTGGGGTGCTGCCCAGTATCAATAGCACATTGTTAGGCTGGACTTCCAAGATGACTGCATATTGAGAACAACTTAATTTCAGCTCTCCCAGTGTGAAAAACTCTGAAGAGAGAGAGCCAGTAAACTTTTACATTTTTGAGTAAATTTCAGTAACTGGCTAGTAAGTGCACTGCATGGATGACAGCAAAAAGAAATTTAGAGAACCTGAAAGAAAATCGATCACAAAAGACGGGGAGAAAAGACCGACTGGGAAGAAATCTGCAGCTCTTCAGCAAAAACTAGTGCAAGCTCCAGCTTTGGTGCTAGACATGACTTCAGTAACCTAGAGGAATTAAGTCAAATATACTCGGAGCTGATTAAAATGAAACACTGAAGGAATGGATCAACTCAAATAACAAAAGACTGGAAAATGGAGGAATTGTTAAAAAGATATTCAGATGAGGTGATAAAACTGCAAAAATCAGAAGTCAAAATGAAAAGGCTGGTTGAATGAGACTGTTCAAGAAGAGGCGTTTCAAAAAAAAATAGAATTGGAGGACAGTGCACATAGGGAAAACCCAAAATTTTCTGCTGTACCAGAGAAGCTGGAAGAAACTAACTGTATTAATTTTATAAAAGCACAGATAAGCAACTGGACTGGTATTCCACAGCAGGAGTTGTTAATTGAAAGGGTACATCATGTGTATGCTCCAAACCTGGCCATGACAAAGCAACCTAGACCTTTAATAGTAAAGATGTAATCCTACCAGCAGAAGGAGTTGATTCTGACAGAACTGTGGCAAATGGACAAAGTACTAAAAGTGGGAGACAAAGAGTTTTTGTGGGAAACGATTACTCACTGTACACCAGACAGAGGAGGAGTCGATGTATTCCACTAATCAAGGAATGTCAAGAAGCTGGTACGAGATGCTGTGTTTGGCTATTTTCAGAATATTTTATCCTGGAGGGACAAAATCTGTTTTTGATGCAGAGCATTACTAAGGAGGAAATACAAAATTTGTCCAACAAAAAGTGAGTTATGAAACCAAAGAAGCTTCTGCTTCTTGTTCTGGTAATGAAGAACACAAAGAGTCTGTGCCAGTGAAACCTTTTCCATTGTATTAACAGAAGGTGCTTGAGAGGCAGAGAAAAGCATAGGGGTTGACTAGAAGAACTGGAAGTACATTGGAAATTAAGCCGAGACTGGATTTGGGAGGTGGAGATCAACATGACTAAAACTAGCAATTCAGAAATTGACAAATGTTCAGTTACAAAGTATTAATTATATTTGTGAAACACAACAAGAAAACCTGGAAATTTTGGACTTTTTTGACTTTGGATTTGTAAGGGGACTCCGAGGCATGTGCACTACTTCATGTCATTAATGTTTGGAAGAACATTTAGGAGGGGCAAGTGTTTGGAAGAACATTTAGGAGGGGGGAAGAGATAGGAAAGTTAACTGTAAGCAAAGTAAAACAACATTTTCTTCTTGACTTAATCTTTATAGTATGCATTATAAAAATACAATTTCTCAAGTTATTTTTGAGTATAATGGTGATGCGAAAGTAAATAAGTGCCTCTGCCCCCCCCCCCCCTTCAGTTTTAAGAATTGTAGGTACTGCAGTGTAGGAAGAGAACAAAAGTCTGGGCAAGTTGCAAGAAAAATTTGATATGCTGTTTTTCACTGTTACATAGGGGAATGACTGGATTCAGGCTCTTGGTTTGATCTAGTAAGTTTTAAGAGAGAAAATAAAACGTTGTCTAGCAGATGAGTGCTTTTATAAGGAACTCTGTATCTGGCTGTCAAGACAATCTAATAAAGAACAGTAAAAACAGTATATTTATTTCTGAAAGCATTCAAGTGGTTTCCCAATGTGTGAGAGTAATATGTAATGAAACCAAACAGCACTTTTGTAAAACCACAGGCTGCATTGTGCATCTTGGCATGCATAACATTCCTTTTAGGTTAACTGTAGTCTGAGTGTGTGTGTGTCAGTCTGGGACAGTTGCTGCTATTGGGAGGATAACATTTCAATATTTGAAGATACACAGTTTTGTGCGTTAGTATTAATGGGTTTTAGGGGTGTAATAGAGGTGTGTGTGTGTGTGTGTGTGTGTGTGTGGGGGGCTTTCAATAAAGTAAAGTAAAAAGGTTTATAAGATGTGATATAGGTGCAAATGGATGTGACGAAATGACTGTATAAAAAAGATAAACTACCAAACATTTAACACAAAAGCTGGAACTAGACACTTAAAAAGCTGTTACACATAAAAGGTGGGAATAATACATTTTTAACATAATGACATGTTCTGTATTGTCTTTAAATGTAACTGGTGTCACAGATTGTTTAGTGTCATGTGTCCGAATGTCAGTCAGTTGAGTGTGACTTTGTCGAAAGACAGTTTTCCAATGGGCAGACTACCGAACCAGAGAACATCAACTGCACTACAGCGAATGGGTAGAGTAGGTCGATTATCTGAGTTCGGCGTTCTGAGTGGAGATTGTGGTTTAGTGAGGAAGGGGAAATTAACCCATTTCCTCATTGTAATCTGATGTTGGAGTTGGTATATATAATTTGTAGGTGATGTGGGGGCGCAGGGGGTCATCTCCTGCTCTGTCGAATACATCGAACTATGGGTGTCGATGTATTCATTTTCGACTGGGCTGCTTTTTCACTAGTATGGATTTGGCATTTAAGTTCGACATTGTGAACGGTTGACTGATGCAGTTTCATAATTTTCAATAGTAAACCATCACAGATATATGAGAAAGAAAGGGTAGTGAACTATATTAAAAATTTAGAGTGCAAATAGCTCTTTTACACGAGACACATTTGGGAAGAACTGAACATGTGCATTTGATAAGTTTTGTCAGGACCGTTATTCAGTGAAATACTTGGTGCAAAGGAAAAGAGGAGTACTTGCATTAACTGCAAGAGGAGCTCCAATAGTGATAGAGGATAAAAAAGATAATGGTAGATTTGTAGTATTAAGGGGCTACAGGCAAGGGAGGAGGATTACACTGGCATGTATTTATATTCTACCTAAAACTGCTATAAAGGTGCTTAAGAAAATTCTAGAAAACATGATCCTCAACTTTCAGCAGGCAATATTACTTGCATGTGGGGACTGGAATTTGATTTGCAGCACCAAAGATGTATGAGAGGGTGTGCAGAAGGGAAAATACAACAACGATGGTAGATGTTTTGAAGAAATTCATGAAAAAAAATGTTGGCATGGGAGATTGAATTCAGTAATAGGAGTTCAAAGTGAATTTACATATTATTCCCCAAGATACAAAAACTGGTCTAGACTAGACAGAACATATATTTCACAGGTACATCTGCATTTAATTGAAAGTTTTGGTATATATCCAATAACTATTTCAGATCATGCACCAGTAATTGAAATAAAAATGAGACTGGCGCTTTCCACCTGTCTGAATGGAGAGGAATTTATGGAATGGGTAGTGGAAAGTATTTGTGAGTTATTAGAGAAGATAATTTTTTCTGAAAATGTAGCTAGAGAGTGTGGAGTTTAAAAATAGGGTGGAAATGGATGAGAGAGAGAGAGAGAGAGAAATGGTTAACAAGTAACTATTTCGATCAAGTATTGTAGACTGCGGGAATATCACAGAACAAGAATTGGATCAATTGCAGAATGCTAAGCAGAAGATAAGGGAATACCTTGATAATATGCATGAGTTTAGAAAGACTGCTGTTAAGCAACTGTTTTTTTTTAACTCCAGAGCACAGAAACTTTTAGCATAACTGCTTGGACAACAAAAGATAAAAAGGCTTGTCGCCAAGCTTAGGGATCCTGTAACACTGTGACGGTACTAAAATATTCCTGTAACACTGTGACGGTACTAAAATATTTCAAAATTTTATGAAAGTCTGTACAAAAAGATTCAAATGGAAATGTTTATGGAAGAATTAAATATGGCAAGGTTAGTAGTAGATGAAGCTCCATTACTAACAGGATAGAAGGAAATGAGATAAAAATGGTGATGTGTAACTTGTGCACAGGAAAGGCCCCAGGAAAAGATGGTATTCCTCTGGAAGTTTGGAAGCTAGGAGGGGAAAAAAACTGCAAGATCCAGAAGGTTTTGTTTAACAGTATTTTAAGGGGAGGAGAAGCATAAACATCTTGGAAGAAAGTGGTGGTGGCTGTAATACCTAAATAGGTTAAAGACCCATCAGATGTAACTTCATACAGGCCCATTTCAGTCCTAAACCGTGATTATAGTGTTTGTCTATACTGGCTAAAAGAATGGCAGAGATGATGCCAAAATTGATAGATATGGATCAGTGTGGTTTTATGGAGGGAAGTTAAACATTTGACATTAACAGAACATTGATGATCCAGAGGGAAGCAGAATGTGAGGAAATACTGTTGTTGGTAGGTTAAAGCATTTGACAGAGTAGTAAGCTGGGGGCTTATGAGCAGGGCAGTGGAAAAATTTGCATTCCCTAATTTGCCATGAACATCAAATAGTGTGTGCATCTTGCCCCTTCCCTCAATGAAAAATATGGTTGTATTTCTTAATTGCAGACTTCTGTCTTGTCCACTCTGTCTTCCCCACTAGCAAAATCCATATCTTTGGTCAGTCTTAGTGCACTATTCTGAATCTCTCTCTAGTCAGGATAGTTGCAGTATTCCCCCCTTTGCTTCCAGTTCTTCCCTCACAAATCCACTACTACTAGCAATAATAGAAATAGTGCAGAGTATTGGCTGTTTGCATTCGTTTTCATGGTTTATAGATCACGTTTAAATCTCACTTCTGATGAAATATCATTCTGTGTAATCTTTGCAGTGCCTTATGTAATGGCTTTCTGATTACACTTCACTAACACAGCTTTCCTATATATGTATTAATGGAGCTGCACAGACACAGTTACAGGCTGCTGCTGTTGTATCTGTATCTGTGCGTATCTTTTCTTCGTGTCTTCTAGACTCGTGCATTTGGTCGGTCGTCCTGTAAATTGACTACACCATTACCATTCTGTCTTTAGTTCACTTATTTTTTTCCTACTTTTATTCACATCAAAATAAAGTTTTGGTGTGGATACTTCTTTCACCGTCTGTTTAAAATATTTTCAGAAGTCTTGTTTTTGTTTTCATAGGTGTATACTAGACTAAAACTGTTGAGGTCCTTTAAGCCTAGCTGTGCAACCGAGATGTGACCTACAAATTTGATTTATATAGGTGGTGATCTGACTGCCTTTTGTCTATCGGAGGCTTACGGCTGTGTTGGCTTTGGAGTCTTGTTAAAGCCAAAAAAAAATGTTTATGCTTCCTTCAGTGCACAATGCCAAAATGTGTCAAAATGTACCTTTTTAGAATTCTCTGTTGTGCTTGTTGTCTGGAACAAATTTAGTTTCTGAAAAAAATAATTTCAAATGCTCTCCCAAGTTAGTGTGTAACATGAGTCTTCCTGAAGGATACAAGTTCAGAGGAAAATTAGAACTTACTTTTGGAACCATATATAGCATTTAGGTTATTGGCAGAGTGTAGTAATGAAGTGGACATTTCTATTAGGTTGCCAGCTTTCACGTGCATGCATTTATATTGGCAGAAACATAATCTTGCATAAAATACATAGTAACTTTACGATTTGCTTTTATGCTTGCACAGATTTAATATGTCAGTATCTGCCTGGTATGCTGGAATGCCATTGCATTTCTCCCCGGGCCTCTGCTGAAAATATACCTGTGTCCAGTCAGACTTTCCCGGTAAACAAATGTTAAATAAATAAAAAAATTTCCCAAAATATTTGCTAGAGTTTGCACATCCATCCCAAAATATTTGCTCGAGTTTGCACATCCAGACATCATTTTGTTTTTCTGGCATGTGTGCAATATGTTCATACATCTGCCACATTTTCTTAGACCTTTAACATCTTAACAATTGCCTAGTTACAATCCTCTTTGATTAGTTGTACATTGCCATGCTGGCCATCCTAAAACTATTTAAAATGGTTAATGCTGGCAGTTAGCTAGTTTTCAATGTCAGTGAGTGCTTGTTTTCAATGTCAGTGAGTGCTTTGTAACAGTGACTTGAATTGTTAACAGAGATGAAATTTCTTCTTGAGACATTTATTTGATGTGGACTGTTCTCTGATTTCAACTTTTGTTTGAATTTTATAACTGGGGTGGAGCACTAATCACAAATAACACATTAAACACATGATGTGGGAGAGGTGTCAGACATCTAAGAGTATAGTTTATAATGAGTAGTATGTTGTTGTTTCTTATGCCCCAAGGGCTTTCTTCCCTTCACTGTTTGGTTAGCAACTTTTTAATGCTGTTTTACTTATGATGAATGTGTGAAAATCTATGCTTTATATTTTTTGTTCATTTTAAGTGAGGAATTTTGTAAGTACAGCATTTATCTAACTTTTACTTTTTTATGTTGTGATTTCTGCTTATTGTCTAGGCTGTGATTGCAAAATCTGTGTTACATCTTTGTAATGTTTTTAATGAGTGGTTATAACCATATATATTGGGTATTCTCTTTCTTTAATTACCGGGCAAATGCTACATCTGCCACATTTTCTTAGACCATTAATATTTGTTAGCACTTCCTTAGTTTGTTTGTGTCTTAACATATTATACAAGTTCCCAGCTTTGTGTGATTCTTTCGGCTTTTTCCCGGTTAGGGGTCGCCACAGCGGAACTCCGATCCTCTAATGATTGGCAGTAGATTTTTACGTGCTGGCTTGCCGGGCCTAACGCACAACCTTCAACGAAGGAACGCCCATTCACTCATGTCGCCACACAGAAGACGCTCTAACTGAGAATCGAACGGGCAACGTCTAACTGTGAGGCGACAACGCTACTGCAGCACCACCACCGCGGATATACAAGTTCCCAGCTTTACTGTAAGAAAGAGTGTTTAGGCAATACAGCAGCCAATATGCCAGTTCTTCAGCAGAGTGCTTTTAAACTTCTCCAAAAGTATACTTTGTCCTTACCACTTTACCTGGTATATTGCATAACCAATTATCCAGTCTCCTTTCTGTAGCTGTTTGTACTTTCTGTCTCTCGTATCCTCCGTGTTTACTTTTATTCATAAACCAGCAGTTGTCATCTTTCCTCAATTTTTAAACAGTCTCCCTTTTCAGCTGATCTATCCTTTAAGTAGTATTTGTTATTAAAAGTTCAGAGTAAGAATTGTTAATTAGGGGCTCTGCATGCCATTTGCAGGTAAGAAAGTGCTAGCAGTTGTTTTTTTATTAAGCAGAATATAAAATAGCTGGGCTAACCTGTCAAATGTGCATCTAAGCACGAAGTTTCTTTTTGCTGACCTATTGCAACTTGGCTTATGGTGTCATTTTCAAAAAAAAAGTCCTCTTGTATGTTATGATGTATAAAAATAAGCTCTTCAGAAATGCGACCATAGTGGAACAAATGTATTTTATTAAATGTTATGTTTTTCTAGTTATCCTATAAACAAGTAGGCATAAGTGGAAACCGACAGCACTCCCATTACAACTCCCTTTGCTACAGATATACCTGCCCCTTAACCTGAAAAGAATTGAACTCACTGCTGCTGTCACCATAATATGTTTAATGGATGTATGTAGTGCGTTCACTTAAATTATTACCCAGTAAAGGGTAGCTGTATGGAGGTCTTGCTGTGTACCTTGTCTTTACTAACCTCCAAGTCCAAAACTACCCTAGCCAGAACTCCTCTTTTTTTATCAGCATTACTCTATGTATCCCCAGTGTTAACAAATCTAAATAAAACCGACCTGAACAAACTTTCCACATGCTACAACAAAATAGCTAGGTTCACCACCATTGCTAAGTTCAGCTCTCACCACTGCCAATCCTTGCGCAAACTACACTGGTTAGAATTTCCAAACCTACTACGTTATCACCAGCTCAACCTAGCACATCAGATACTATACCATCCTGATAAAACCCCTGCCCTAACTGGCCTTCTAAACTTCTACACTTCTAACCGGGAACTACAATCTAGCAACAAAGCCCTGATAGAAGTTATTCCATGTAAGAACAGCTCTGGGGAATCTCTATTCCTCCATGAGGTTGCAGAAACATTGCATATCCTGCCCCCTGATCTCAGGTTACAAAACCACACATTCCCCATTCAAAAACCTCCATAAATCACACCTTTATGACAATCATATATGTAACTGCAGTGATCCCCCCCTGAACCCTCATCCTACTACAGGCTGTTATTTCCTGGTCCCCTGACCTCTACTGTTATCTGACACTGCTTGACCTATGTTAATTGTACATATTTTAAACATGAGTTTTTACTATGCAACCAAATGTACATATACAATACTTATGTGAGCATAGCTCGTTTGTAGAGTAAGCATATCTGTACTATGACCATGTATTATTGTTTAAACTGCTAATCTCTTACAAGTTATCCTATGGTTTGTTATGCCCTATACTGTGTTGCCTCCTATTTTCTATCATGTATTATTTTTTTTTTTTTATTTATCATGTATGACTTGTTACTCTGTAACCTTTGTGGAGCTTTTCTCCCCAGGACTCCGCTGAAAATGAACACTAGTTGTCCACTTGGGCTGTCCTGGTAAAACAAATATTAAGTAAAATAAATAACCTGCAGACATTCACAAAGCTGGAACAATGGTACAGTAAAATAGTTTCCTTTGCTGCAAATAGCCCGTTTAGAACCCCTCACTGTTCTGGCCTTAAACAACTACATTGGATTGAACTCCCACATCACCTCCACTATAGTCAGCTACTACTAGCTGATAAGTATCTGGCACTAAAAGGCCTACCAGAGCTCTTCACTATAAACTCCTTCTCTCTGTCACTAAAGCCCAGAATGCATTGGGGGCCTCGTTATACTCAAACTCTACAGCTATTCTTTGGAATGCTATCCCACATGCTTTCAAGCTTCTTGAAAACCAACAGGCATTCAAAACATATCTAAGAAAACACCTATTAATATCCTGGCTCTGTAGCTGTGCATCTCCAGGATAAGTATAACCTCTCTGCTTTCTTCCTCTTCTACTATACCTCTACTCTATCCGCTGTCACTCTCTTCACTTGCCCCACCTTCTAACGAAGCCTTTCTTAACTCTTCTCTTTTACCACTTATTTCATCTGTCTCATAATTAACTCAACCTTTTGCTTTCCACCCTTTGTAAATAACTCTGTACTCTATTGTGTTTGCTATGCTACTGTAGTTATCTTGGCTATATCTGTATAGAATGTGATTGGTATAAGACGTCTTGCCGCTGTATAATTACTGTCTTGTTTGTTTTGACATTTTAAAATGTATTAATTGTATTCCAGTTGACATAACTTTAAGATTTTGTTTGTATGCATGTACAGGAGTTTTTCCTCCTTGTGCCGCTAACCGTAAAGGGGTCTTTGCCGAGCTGGACCCCCCCCTGTCAACTGGTGTAAAACAAATAAGTAAATAAATAACTGTGTTTCAAATGGCAGACCTGACACTGGAGGAGCCAGGCAGGGAGGGAAAGATGAGTGCAGTAGTATGGTGACCTACTTGCCTCTTCTGAGGGGGGGGTGATAGGAGAGGATTATAAGAACTTGAGAAGCACATAGGGGAAGTGAGATTTCTCAAGGTATGACCAGTGGGGCAACTTTGCTTGAGGAAAATGGACAGGGCTGCTTTCTGTTGACATCTCTTGCAGGAGTGAAGGATGGCGAGCCCAGTCAGTGCATTGCATGCTCCCATTCAGCTAAACAAGCTGGATGTCCATGGGGAATGTTGGGGCACAATGTAGAAAACCCTTTAACTACACCTGATGGCTATCTGAAGGATGATTTCCTCTGAGAATGAATGGGAAGATTAGCCGAGGGTGCCTGATCAACAGGTGGGGGGGGGGGCAAAGAGTGTGAAAAATGGGGGGGGGTAGAGACTTGGCTCAATAATAGAAATCCACACAATTTGTTTTTCTCAATAGATGTCCCATATTCCAAATTATGAATATGGTACATAGGTTTATCGCTGGAATCTATTTTAAAACCTTGTCTTTATTGCAGTACCATGTATTGTTGATTATGTAGGTCTTCCAGGTGAATTCCATAATTCATATGCACATCAGGTATTTTTATAGTGGGTGGTGAACCAGTTTAGTGGCTACCTGCATGTTCAGGAATACAAAAAAGTTGCTTTGGTAAAACAGCATTTACTTTGTGTATTTTCCTGATTAAGCTTGATCTTATTCTTAACGATAACAATGCATTTTCTAGAAACAAAAAAGTCCAAACTTGAGCACAAGGGTGAAGAGTTAGAAGGTGCAGAAGATCACAATTGTTCGGAGACGAGTGTGAGTGAATGCCCATCTGAAGATGAGAATGAAGAACCTACATTACCATCTGGTTTGACAGGTTTGTTTAGTGTTATTTTGTTGAGTACTGTGATGTTTTACTAAACTGTTATGTCCTTGTTTTTTGGTGATAAGTTTGAACTTTTGTCACTTTGAAAATATCAGAAGTTCTGGATTAACTCCATTTTCTTTAGTGAGTCTGCTGTGTAATGGCTTGATAAAGCATGTACTTCTAGTGAAACGGCAAAAGATAGTGGAAAGAAATATGGAAGCAGATCTTTTGCCACTAAACAATGATTGCAGGTGTAGGACATTCATGTTTTATTTTCAAGTGTATAAAGTATTGTGCTTTGGGAAGTCTTGTTGATTAATTGTGGATTAGCAGTTAATGTTGATAAAGAAAAGCGGTGTTTGTAGCCATAAGTTCATTTTTGCTTGGGAGCAAGATGAGATGCTGTCTGCTTAATCTAACAGCAAATGCTCCACAAAGATTGCTGTATTTGAAGCAGTTGTGACAAGCAGATAAAAAAGGAGGTAGCTAGTCAAAATTGGTTCTAAATTGCTTTCTAAGAAAAGCGATAACGGTAATATAAAGAGGTCAAGGCCAAATACCATAAAAGTGGTAGAAAGAACAAGGCGGAAAATGTGGTAACAGTCAAACCAGTGATTTAAACCTGCATCTCCATAGGTTCGTAGGTGTGTACTAGGCCAGTGAACACTGGGACCTGGAAGCCTAGCCAAGCATCCCACTGTTGTCCTGCACATTTATGTACCTTAAGGGTTAATTGTAAATCTTGTCCTTGCTCAAAGGCTGCCTTGACCCACTAGAGACAGAGGTGTTAGACCCTGGGTGTGTTTCAGATTTCCCATTCACTGGTCAAGGTTTCCCTTGATTAGAGTTAGGGAAAAGCTCCACTTGACAGGCATACCTGTCCCTCTGCTATGTCCTGTTTTTGTCTCTGGCAAAGTTTAAATCCCTAGGTCAAGTAATTCTGATACTGTTCATTTTGCAGATATGCAAAAGCTCCATTGGAGTGGGATTCACGGATGCCTTCTATGCCAGGCATAGATCTCCTCTCAACAGTTTGTGGGAAGCAGACCATAGAGGTAGGGCTTTGAGGCGATCTACATAGGACACACTGTTTACACCCTGTATTTTTGTAAAAAAAATGCTGTGGACATTCAGTAGTTGGATATGTTGGTAAGATGCATACTAGGAGTGTTGCCATCAATGATGGCCCTGATGAGGGAAAGATAACTTCACTGAACCTAGATGCCACCTTTGCTGACAAGTTGAGCAATATAGAATGATTTCCCTACTACCTTCGATATATGTTAGTTGAAGAGGCAAGTTATTATTTACATAGTACCCAAATCCCTGACTACTGGTTGTTCTTCTGTTAGGGATGGTAATTTCCTAAGGTGCCTGACTTCCAAAAGGGTACTGTTCTACATTTCTTGGCATTGAGTTTTTAAGCTGTAGCTTTGGCACTAGTCATTTGTGTCCGTTATTCCTGTAGGACATTAGTGTTTTGTAGGAATTCTGTGATTGCTCCTGCTTTGCAATCATATGTAGTCTTTGTCAGCCAGAGGCACTTGACATTGGCCTTGACTTGCGAAAAGTAGATGCCAAAAAAGAGTGGACCCAGTACAGAGTCTTGAGGGGCTCAACTAGTGACTGGGTTGTTTGTGGTGATGGCCTCCCCTAGCCTAACTTCCTGGTTTCTGTATGAGAGCCTGCTAGCTGTCCTGCCCATAACATATATTTTATGCCTGTATCCTTGAGTTTGTTTACATTGCCCAAGTGGAGTATTGTATCAGTTGCTTTAGCTAGGTCAGTGTAGGCAGTATTCACAGTTTTGCCCTCATTTATTGCCTTGGTGACCTTCTCAAAGAAGTCCCTCAAGTTGAGTAGGCTTGATCTGTCCTTGACTAAACCAAACTAGTTTGGATCCCCCCGCCATGGCTTTGCATATGAGACTCCGACATATAGGTCTGTAGTTCCTGGGTTCCATTGATGTCTCAATCGTGTGCAGAGGGATGACCGTTGCAGTTCTCTGTTCGTGAGGCACAAAGCCTGTCTGAAGGATATAGTTAGAATGACTCCAGTGGTCCCAGTAGGTCATGTTTCAAGCTGTTTAGGAGGCATCCTGAGATACCATCGGGCTCCATCAATGCAGTATTTTAACCTTATAGAATGCATCTGTGACTTGCTCCCTACATGTCTGTTTGTTTGAGGGTAATTCCTGGGCAGCCGGGGGGACAGGGGGGGATAAGAGCTGAATTTGTTGGCCAGCATATTTGCTGTATCTTTTGGCTGCACGTAGATAACTTCATTTCCAATCAGTTTTGCACACTGCTTTGTAATGCCTTTGAGATTTTGGACATGACCTTCCAGACAAAGGGCAACGATGAAGCTTTCTTTAGCTGTCTTTACCTCAAATTTCTCTTTAGTAGACTTGATTTGCTTTTAGTTTTAGATTTATGAGAGAGTTTTTTATCATGCTGGTAGAAGTAGCACTTTTTAATCTTAGCTATGACTTTTTTTTTTTTTTTTTTTTTTATGGATTCCACCAGGGTGGTTTGGTTTTTGAATTAGTTGTTGACTTGTTTCTGAAAGCCGCAGCTGTCTGTTTGCATATATTGACAGGATTGTACAGGGTTTCTGTGAACTGTTCTGCATAGGCACCTGTAGTTCCTGAATGTTACAGGATTTGCCATGGTCACAGAACTGATTTTTAATACAAAGGAGACATCTTTGCAGTCTGACCTTGCCAGAGAGGGCACTATAGTAGGTGGTTACAGTGTAACTTGTTTTTGTGCCAGATGAATTAGTTTTACACCCCTCATAGGTGTAATGGACTGTCTAGTCCAAGGTGTTTGTGTTTCCAAATTCCAGGAATCTCTGGACCTGTAAGTTTGGGGTCATGTAAGTATTGCTGTTTATACTGGTGTAATTGAAGTCGCCCATGAATATGATGATAGGTTGAATGGTGAGAGCCTCCAGTAAGTCTAAGTATGAGTTATAGGTATCTTGGTCCATAGAGGGTAACCTGTTGCTTACAGGGATATGATCTGGAGCTATGCCCCAGGATTCCCACTCCTCATTTCTTGATGCACTGGAAAATGTTAAGGTACAACCTAACACCTTAATAATGGGTGATTTCAACTACCCCACCATTAACTGGGAAAACTACTCGTGTATCAACTGTTGTGCTCAACGTTTTCTGGAATTCATAAATTCCAACGCCTTGGATCAGCTTATCCACACCCCCACTAGGGGCAGCAATATCCTAGACCTGGTCATTTCCAACATGGGCAACCGGTGTTCCACACCAGAGGTCAATTCCTTGTTTGTCAGATCCACCACAAGCAAATCGCCCTAGACATCTACATCCCCCCCACCCCAATAGGGAAACCATCGTAAAAAAATTTCTCCAAAGCCATCCTCACGCTTCTTAAGACAGAAGTGGCAAAGTTCACGACACCCATGCTGACAGACAATAGAGGTACGACTGCTGAATCCTATATAATTGCACTTTATAAGCACTTACACGAGTGCATGGATCGTGCAATCCCTAACAGAACCAAGATGCTATCCTCCAAAAAAAGGAAGCCAATCTGGTGGTCCCCTGTCATAAACAAACTCTGCAACAGAAGAAAGAAACTGTTGCAAAAAAGAGTAAAATCCCATGATTGGAGGAACTCTGTGGTCAGCCTCAGTAAGAAGCTGAGATTCCTCATAGAATCCTCCAAAGCTAGTTACCAAAACAAAATCACCACTGATTCTAAAGACAACCACAAAGCATTCTATAGCTATGTCAAAAATCTCAATGGCAACACTCGGATCTGCTCTAAGTTGCAGCACAATGGCACTAAATATACAGAACCAACTGATATTGCCAACATCCTGGCAGATAGGTTCAGTGCTAACTTAAGGGTCCATTTCTATACCGGAAGAATGCAAAGTTCCTGTAGTCACGGCTGCACAGGTAAAAAAAAAAACACTCTCCAAAGCCAAGAACACAGTATCTATGGGACTAGACAACATCCCAGGCTGCGTTCTACATGAACTACAGAATAAACTGGCACCCCACCTAAGTACCATGTTCAATCATAGCCTCACCTCAGGCTTTGTGCCCACTGAATGGTGCACAGCAACGGTTATCCCACTCCACAAAGGGGGAGCCACCACAGACCCTGTCAACTACCGCCCCATTAGCCTGGTCTGCAAGGCAATGGAATGTATCATCATGGAACTTATAAACAATGACATAGGTTGTTTGTTCCAGAGTATTACCAGTCTATCTCGAACAAAGCTCCTCATTAGCATTCTTCAAGAAAAATCTGATGATTGGATGGGAGATGGGAAATTCACCCCGGGGATCACTTCTGTGGCTCTTCTTGACAGGGACACAGGAAAATAATTTTCTTGGGTGGCAAAAGCCAGGGTACCGTTTGACTAGGCTCATATAGGCCCTAATGCCAATAGCCTAGTGCCTACCTATGAAGTTTTGAGTACATTGTCCTATTTGACTAGTTTTGAGGTGAGTTTTTTTATAGACTGACACCTTTACCTTTGACCTCTGTCTGTGCAGTAGTTGGCCTAAATGAGTAGAAGGAATTGTAGCCCTGTACTGCATTTTAATGTATTTATTTTTATTTCTTAACATTTTGGCATTGGAATTAATAAGATGTTTCCTAACATGTCTCTTGAAAGTGGAGAATAGTGAAGACTAGGAGCTGGAGGATCTGTGGTGGGAGGCAGAATTCCTTGTTGGGGCTGTTTTTTGGGAACAGTGGAATATTGTTAGAAGGAAGGTACATGGCAGTCAGTGGTGGTCATATATTAGATAGTTTCAGCCTATGTCATAATCTTCAGCCGGCATGTTTTTGCTAGGTGAGCAGTGTTTGTTTAGTGGACTTCCTGGTATCCCGTTTTAGTAGTTTAGTAAAAGGGGAAGAGTGAAAGTATCCTAAAATTGAAATGTTATGAAGGAAATAATTTTTGGAGGGATGTGAGATGAAGTTGAAGCTAGATTCTGTAAAGAGTGGCTCATGGTAGAGTTAACCTGTGGTGTAAAAAAGGAATTTGAGGGATTGAAGCAGTTAGATGCCTAAAAGAAGCTGTGAAGAAACATTTAATTACTGGGGGGGGGGGGGGGTGGGTGGTGGAAAAAAAAGTAATGTAAATGTGAATAAGGGAAGACTGTTTGTGGGGAAACTGTTAAATGTAGTTAAGCGAGTCATCAGGAAATAATTAATTCATCAGTACATTTTCACCTATTTCAGCCATCTAATAAACTATCTGAACTAATTAAGCTACTTGGATGGAGAATAGTAATGTGAAAATTGGGTATTTAATTCGCAGATTTTTGTGTGCCTTTTTGGGGAGGTTTAAGAGGAGGGCGTTTTAACACCATCACTGATAAGACACTTCAATCCTGCTTTGAAAAATACTGTCCTGATTTCCATACAATTGACACCTTCAGAGATGTCAGCCAAGGTTATTGCTATGCTAACTGATTCAGCCGGAAGAGAAGTAAGAAGCACTAGGTGATTAAATGAATAAAAATATCTGGAATGTCTCCATTTTGGATGCACTTCTGACCTGCATAAAAGGCTTAAATTTTATCCTGTGCAGAGTACATGCAGCTTAAATACCAGAATTGATTGATTGTTGTATTGATTTTTATTTTCTGTTCGTGGGGATGTGCAGCTGTCTTTATTTCTGAGCCTATGGCAAGATTGAGTAGCCAATATCAAGATTTGTTATGGTAAGGCTGTCATGTTTGGTTGTTTAGTTTAATTTGGTTAGTTATGTAGTTCATTATATTTATCCATATTTGTCTTATCCATGTGGCTACTTTATAGATCAGTTATGCAATTTCCTGCATCTTGTTTTTATTTTGTTATGCTGCTTTTGTATTCAATGGCTATATGACCATGTGCAGGTATGAAACCGGGTTTATAGATATGAAGAATTTTATATAGTTAGCTTGTTAAATTGTTCATTTGAAAAGCATTTGTAGCATTCA
The DNA here is from genome assembly GCF_019279795.1 of Protopterus annectens. NCBI lineage: Eukaryota > Metazoa > Chordata > Ceratodontiformes > Protopteridae > Protopterus > Protopterus annectens. The sequence goes on from NC_056737.1 coordinate 1,512,269,060, forward strand.
ATGGGTAATCTTGCGGGCTTTCTATTTTTCAGCTTTCTAAAGCAGGACAGCTCATGGTGATTTTTGATTTCAAGTCTATTCGGTAGATCCCTGTAACAAACAAACATTATTTAATGAAGTCCTCTGGGATTGCTTTGCAGACTTAGAAATTTCTGTACATTTTTTAATATGTCCAGAACAAATATATATGTATGTATATACAGTTTGTTATGCAAACAGTGGATTTTATATTTGTCCTCATTTTACAGTACTTCTTGATGTCTGCATTTTAGAAGATACCCAGAATGCTGGACATTATGTGCAAGAGTCATCCATTAGTTACCAAATGCGTTCTGGCTTGAAAGACTCTCTCACCGCATGTGTTCTGTGTAGTGAGGTGACTTGCTGATTTATTTTATTTGGTAAGATGTCCATTGTAATGCATGGAGTGCCATGATTACGCTCCAAAATCAGGGGAAAAAAAACAACGTACAGTACTTCTGTAGCACAGCACCTGACCATAACGGCTTCACTCTTGATGAATTTCTTGGCACCCATATCTCGAACACACAGCATGGTTACAGTTTTGAGACTTCATCATAACCCATTGTGTAATACTCAGTATTGTATTCCTCACATTTGTGATATCCTGCCTGCAGGTAGCCCATGGCTAGCCAGATTTGAACATTACTCTCGCGTTAGAGCTTTGGTCAGTGCACCCCCCTCCCCAAAAAAAGCATCAGTACTTTGGTGTAATCTTGCTCTGAAGTGTTTGGCAGTGTGTTGCTTAAAGCTCTTGGTCCATCAGTCTGCTTACTTCAGCAGCAGTTCAGGATTAATATTCACGGGGGATTACTTTCATCTTAAATATACCGCTGTAATTTTATTTTATTATATATATTTTTTAAGCTAATGTCTGATTCTGAACCTAATACAGAATAACTTTACAGGTAAGCCATTCTCCAGCAAGGGTTAACATTCAGAATGTTTGTCCTGCCTCAGCCCAGAGCACAGTATGGACTCATGGCTGTGTTTTGCTTCACCCCCCCCCTCCCAACACCTCTGCCATAGACAAGTCTGTTTAGCTTATTTGCTACCATGGTGCACTCAAAGCCACCGGGAGCCTTTATATCTAAGGAAAAATACAGTGAGAAGGAGAACTGAGAAACAAAAGAGCTTTTAGACACAGATGCTTTCGTAGCCCCTGTCTGCAGAATTAGTTTTGGCCAAGGCCTCTGGTCATTGGCTTTCTGCATGCTCTCCCAGATAAATACTTCACACATGCCCTTCAGCATCGGACGCCTGTATTGTAATCTCATAAGAGGAGAGCGAGATTCTCCACTATCATTTTCTTTTGAGGAGGTTTCTGGAAATCACTTTGAGATCTTGGCTCTCACCATTGGCATCCAGCCAGACCGTTCCCAAAGTTGCAAGGCACAAAGTACCGAATCTCAAAACCAGTGCCCTCCAACTTGCCTAGCCTAGGCAGTGCCTCTCCACTTCACTGCCCAGGTTTCATCCAAGTCCTTAGCTGGGCTGTCTGAGTACTTTGCGTATCTGACCTACTCTTTTTAAAGGATACAAAGTCTGAAACAACTTCTAAAAGCAAAGGGTGGAGCCTCCTAAAGATAATTCAGATACCCATGACCAGGACATCAGGGAACTTCCCCCACTCATTCTGTAGATGTCATGCGTTCTTTTACATCCACCTGAGCTACCACCAACTTGGGTAGATGGGACCTGTGTTTAATGCTCATCAAAAGGAAGACACACTGGTGAGTGCAGCACCCCCATTATGCTGCACTGTGGTTTATTATCAAAATTTTGACAAAACAAAAAACATTTGTTGCTTCGAACCACAACACAGAACACTGACTAGATAAGTATGTCAGACATCATGCCGAGCATTCAAATTTGGTATTATTTAACATACGGTTTCCCCTGCACCTTTCAAACCAGTAACACAAGTTCTAGTTGCCAGCAGTATGAATGTACTGCACAACACTACTGACCTACATGTGTTTGCAGGGGGGCAAGCCCCCCTGCGTCCCCCAAACCCCATGCAAATTATATGTTCCACCTCTGAGATTGCACTACAGTGGGGAAAAGGGTACATTTCCCGATTCCCCACTGTATCACGATATCTGATTTTAAGATCGACCTTGTGTGTGAATACACAGTGCATTCGCTGAACCGGGACTCGCTGACATGAAGGTTAGGCAACATGGGATTCAGCCAGCTGTAATTCAACATTCCCTGGTCGCCGAACCTTCACTAGTAATTGTGATGGGAAAACCTGCAATGTCATTCCATCTACCTGGTGTGGAAATGGAACCCACAGCCTTCTGCAGTAAAGGTGAGTGTGCTACCTCTTGTTCCACTGACACTGTTGGAAAAACTATGGGCTAAAGTGGAAGGGATTGAAAGCAAGGATCTGAAGTAAGAGATATTGAACCTTGTGACATTTCATTTCGTCTTGCCAGGTACATACCATGCAAGAAAGCAGCTACTGTATTTGTAATATGGATATGCCTGGCTGAAGACTGTGCCACCAATAGTCAATGTCAAAACAGAGCTCTTTAATGCCCCCATGAAAAACGGGGCCTCCTGTTTTTGTCTCCTGTTCAAGACACCTATAAGAAAATGGAGGATTAGGGTAAAACTGCCCAATTTGAAGTGTATTTTTTCAGACCCAAACTCCATGTGTAGCAGGAATTTTCCAAAAAAAATATTGGTGGTCTTACCCTAAACAAGACAGTGCTGCTCGACTGGGAAAAGGAAAGAAGAAGAGGACATCTCGCATGCGCACACGTGCACAAGCAAAAAAAACTGAGGAGGCCCTTAGCTGTTTCTCTGGGGTCTTAGACCTGTCAGCATTCGGTTGGCCTGGCTCCCCTCTACTCCTCCTCTCTCCCTAAGTGCATCCCAACCTACCCCCTCTGCCTTACCCCATCCCACAGAAGAAGTTAGTGTGTGCTTATCCTTTATAAGGACTTGAAAATAATCGCATATGATCTGTGGGTGCTAAACAGTTACAAAAAATGGTGCAGATTGCATTTTCTAGATATTCCTACAGTTTCCAAAGAGTAGCTTGCATTTAAACCAGAATTACTTCAAGATGCTGTGAACAGGGCCATAGATAGAGTTGACTTGGATGAGGAAGGGCAAGATTTTTGACTGTATGTAGTTCAAGGAAATATTTTACATGGAGGCCCTTTCTTGATCTCCACTTTGTCAGATTCCTCAGGATCTCAACATTTAAAATGCTCACATTTCATTTGTATTTGTGGTGACCCTAAAGGTGAAGGATGCTGTCATAATATCCCCTTTTTTTAAGAAATCACAAAATACCCAAGTTTGCAGCAGGGAAAGAAACTTTTTCTAATTCATCTCCTTTCCCTTAGCTTTGAAAGCAGATATAATACTTGGTGCAACCTATATCTCCCTGGAGCGGAATGTGTTAGTAGAAAGAGTGAACAGATCCCAAGTGGACTTCGACAAATGCATGCTAAACAGGAATGTCCCAATTGTCCTGATCAGACAGAAAGGAAGATGGACCAAAAATAATCTTAGTGCTCCCTTTTGGCCCATGGCAGCACTTAGCTCCCTGTCCAGAGCAACATGAGAAGAAAAGTACAAAGTCCTGTGTGTGTAGAACTCCTGACTCTAAAAGTGGGACTTACTGTTGCACCATAACTTTGTACTGTTAAGACTTGCAGCTTGGATGGACTTACCTTGATTCCAGATAGGCACAAGTATTCTGAGGTCATGCTAAATATTATGAAGAATGCTAAGAAACCTAATACAAGGAAAATCATACATAGATGTGTTGGAAATGTTCACCAAGGGGGTCTTGTGTTAATGAGAATTAAATTGGGCTATGGCCCTGGGATATGCTAGACCTTTTTAAATCTGGTTTAGCTTATAGCTGTATAAAAGTGCATGCTTCTGCTGTTTCTTCTTCCTTTCTGTTGATCCTCATTGTACTCCATCCCTTTAATAGTTACTCAAAGGGGTCGTTCATGTAAAACAACCTAGAAGGAAAATTGCTCTACCATGGGATCATACCATGGCCTCTTTCAACCAGTCACTTTGTCCTCCCTTCAGGTTATGTCTTGGAAGGTGATTGTGTTTTGGTGACATTACCTCTGCAGGAAGAGTTGTGGAACTGCATGCATTTATGTGGAAAGATTCATTTGTGGGCTTTCACCAGGGTAAAATATCCCATGTACCAACCTTGCGTTTTGTGGGTAAGGTGGTATCAGAATTGACTTTAAATCAGGTTCTTGGTTATCATTTTTCCCAGAGCCCCAAAAATTAGGACAATGGACAGTTTGTTTTCTTGATTTGCACAGAAGGCTCAGAAACTACTGTATAGAGAAAATAATTAAACTTTTGAGCAGCTGTTTCTCGTTTTGTAAAGGGGAAAGAAAACAGACTTGTTTTAACAATCTGACCTTATCTAAATGCTTAGCCCATTTCATTTTGTTACTTTTACAATGCCAAACCCACTATGGGGCAAGACCAGGGCCAATTCTACTACAGCTGCTGTTGCTATTGCATCCTTCCTTAGGGAGGTTACTACAGTAACTTTCCTCAAAGCATCTGTTTCGTCTTCTGTTCACCCCATTTCCAAAAACTAAAACCATCTTTCAAGTGATTGGTTTCCACTTATGTAGAATTGTGGGGTTTCCAGATGGTCTTAAATGTGAGACTGCAACAGTGAATGTTACTGTGAGCATAGTAATAGCTGTGTTACAAAACTGCCATAAATGTAGAGGTTTGCATAGATGCACTGTTGCAATTCAAGTACCCTCTCTTCTACCCCCTATTAATTTATTTGTTTATGTATGTATGTAATTGATTTACTTTTTGTGTTTGGGTGGTTCCTTTATTCCCATTTACATACCTTCCCACCAAATGTCCATCCTTCCTTTTGTTTGATTTCCACATGGAAAAGGAGGAGTGTAGTCTAGTCCTTTGGAGTGGACCTCAGCTAGAGCTGTACTATGTTGTCCACTGCGTCTGTGGTACCATGATATTCTTCTAGCCTTTATGGTGGCCAAGATCTGAAGATGTCTGTGGACACAGGATTTATACTACCATTTTACTGAAGCCCTTGGTGGGAGAGCATCAGCAGTGAATATAATCTTATTTCTACACTTCTGGTAAGTTCCTAACTCAAATGTAGTTTAAGCTGTAAAAGATTATATTTAATATGGCAACTATTTTTAATAACGATGCTAAAAAAGGTTAAGTAAAAATAGTGCAAAATTTTAAACCAGTCATTGTAACTTGGAAGAGCTTAATATTTCGGAAGCTGCTTCATTGTGACTGTGCTGGTTTAAAAAAAAAAAAACTTTACCGTTGGGAAGTAAATGGAGCTGTTTTCAGCTTTTAGCAGTTTGGTAAGCAGTCTACCGACTGTGTTCAGTATTACTGCTTTAGTGTTCTTCACAGTGGTGGTACTTAAATAAATCCTGCACATTTGTAGTAGACTTGCTTATGTATTTGTGTGCCTGTCAGGCTGGCCGTCCCCGACAAAAAAAAATGCATAATGCCATGAATTGGAGCCTGGGAACTTGGTGATGGCTGCGGTTTTATGGAACATAAATTCTCAATGGGATGCAGTATTTAGGATATGCAAATCATATTTATTTCATTTTACTTATTTCGTTGTCCTCAATGGATTCATACTAGAACTGTGGCATTTTTACATGGGTGACATGGGGTCATATTTATACTATCCTGAGGAAATGTTGCTTTTTGAGAGGTTGTCCCAATAGAGAATATGGAAGAATACATCAGTAATTCACAACCTGTTCGACACCAATACTCCCATCATTTCTCTTAACTTCTGGCAATACATCCACTGCCTTCCGTTCACCAACCCAGCTGCATAGTGTGGCAGAACCATAATTTGATTTCTTCCCTGCTGGTATGGAAACCATGGATGGAGTTTTATTCTGGTTCTGAGTGGATGTTAAGGTTAATGCTTCTGGCTCCAGCTTTAAATGATTAAATAGGTCTGCTTGTTCAGTAGAGCTTGTGTATCACTAGCCGTCTTTGGAGTTGAAAGCTGCAAGTCGGGATTTTGAGGAGATGCTTTTGTTTAAATTGTTGAAAAGGTCCAGTGGGGTGGAAATGCCCAAGGTCGTCTCCCCCAAGTCTTAGAAACTTGCAACAGATTTGCTTTGAAGAAACCTCTGCTACTACTGCAGCCATTGTATTTCCATCACATTCCAACCAAAAGTTATCTTCTGGGAGGGAGCTGCATCAAACCATCGGTGATTGCATAAATGGTTAGCAGTAAACCTGCTCTGGTGATTAATGTAACAGTATTTTAGCCAGCTATTTCTTAGTGATTATTTAGCTGTAAGCTTGCAGGCAAACACGCAAACAAAATAGTTATACATTAGTGTAGATGCCTTGGTGATAGCAGCAAGAACTGTGGCCATTGAATTGCAAGCCTGGCTAAGAGCTCATTCCTTTTCAGAAGATTTTTTTTCAGCTAAGATTACAGATTCCCTTTTTCAACTGAGGGGAATGGTCGACCTGCTGGTGGTGGTGGTGGTGGTGGGGTCTTCCCTCTCTTCTCTAACTCAAGGTAAGAGTCTTGAGAGAGAAAAAACAAACTTGACTGTGGTGTGACTATGTGCCAGGAAATTGTCTGCACCATTCTTAAAGGAGAACTGCACCCACAGACTCGAAAACAATTTTATTTTATCATGGTTTGGTCTTTCCTACATTTTAACACCACTTTGGGACTATTTACAGGTTTTGAAATATTTTTATGCATAATTTATGAGTCTGACCACACGGGGTCCTGCATCTTGAAGTAATTCTGAATTAGTCTGCCTCTAGGTATGTCACAGTGCAGTGCAAAAAAAATTACATCACGCAGGCCTCTTTCTTCCTAAATCTCCTGTCACTACATTGATTTTACATGCATACACTGCTGTCTTTCAGTCACTTTTAAGTAACATTTCATGCAGTTCAATGACTACTTAAAACACAAACAGTGCAACTGCCACAGAACAGACTTTCAAAAGTGCTTTTTACTGCTGCTGTTTTTTAGAATGGCTAAACTGCAGTCTTTTGTGAAGCCTGCATTGTACTACTTTGACTCATCTCCCGTCCTTCAGTAATTTGATCTGTTACCCGCTGTGATTTACAGCTCACAGCAGGAGACCTTTCCTTTTTCTAGCTTTTACTTTCTGTATGGGTCTAAGGAGCCATGACACAACAGCATGGGTGGGTTTTAGGACAGTCGTGGTGATGTCTGTCTGGGGAGGGAATTGGCCAGAAAACTACCTGTATTCAGTGGTCTTGATGACATCAATGAATTGGAAACTGTAACAAGCTTTTCCAAGGTGGGATAAAAGTTTTTTTGAATGTGCAACCACCACAGAACAGTAAGGCACTGTTCTAGTGGAGAGACAGTCTGTTTAAAATATTTTAAATGATGTACTGCTGTTTATTCATAGCAGGAACAGTAAATTGGAAGAAAAAGGACAGAGAAGGAGCATTTAAAAATGGAATCCCATTGTTGTCCTTTAAGAAATTAACATTCTTAAGAAAATAACCAGCCCAGTGACGGCAAGTGAATACTTGTCTAGGACCATCCAGTGAAGGTTTCATTAACAGGAGTTGCAGGGTATGTTTTATTGATCATTCTTCTAGAAGTATGTCAATCCATACACTAAGGAATATTTTATTTTATTTTCTCACATGATGCCAGGGCACTTCTATGAGCTAGGCTTGTAAAGGCTCCGGGGCCATTAGCCTAGTACGCACCTGTGAACCTTGCAGCCTGTTAGTACCGACAAGTGGGTGCTCCATTTAATTTACTCTAGATTTTTCTTGCGTCCCAATTTCAGGAGTATATCCACTGTTTGGGTTTAGTTTTTTAGCTACTGCAGTTATTCCTTGAAGCTAGCCAAGATTCCTGACTGTGCTGGTGGGGAGTAAGATTCTTGACTCTGCTGGTGGTGGTGGGGGGGGTGTTGTATCTACTAAACCATGCTTGCCATTAACCTGAGCTGGTTGGACTTTTTTAAAATGGGGAAATTTCATTTGCTGTCTTTTCCAATGCATATTTTGCTCCTTCTTTTTCTCAATCACCACTTTTCACTACCATCTATGCCTCACACACCACATGTGTGACAGAAACCCTATCTTTCTCTCTTCACTGTTTTCCTGTGTCACTGGGATGAGAGAGCTATGTAGGCTGTTCCTTGACTCTGTACAAATGTGCTGAGGGAGGTGGACTGGGAGAAAATTATTACCTCAGATTTCCTTGTGAAAAGTCTTTTGTCAAAAGCTGATAAGCAGCATTTTCATAAATTTATGTGATTAAATTCTGGAAATTGGGCAAACGTCTCCAATTCAAATTTCAGAAATGGACATGAATCATTGTAGTATTTCAGGAACAGGCTTGGCTATGCTTCAGTAGACTTCCACAAAAAAAGTCATTAAATCTTGCATGGTGTAGTACTCTAAATTTGTAACCCAAAGCCAAAATGTACCTCAGCCTCACACGCCATCAGTACTAAATTAGCATAAGTCATGGTCATTAAGTAGTGTTCTCCAGTGCAGCAGTGTTGCCACATTATTGTGCCTTTCAGTATGCAGGCCCTCACACGCAGCAGTGATGTGTGATTGTACAGACCTACATTCGTCTGCTTCTCCTATATGTTCAGTGGACTCTGTAAACCAACATGTTATGTAGTTCACTATCCTGAGCAGCCATTATTAGTTTTTCATAGTTTGGTTTCAGATCACTGCACCTTAACTATTCCTGTGTCAAATCTTGGTGAGTATGTTGCTGCAGGAGATCCTCTGTCCTTGCCACTATAGTTATGAATTTTCCAATTTTCTTTCCTTCTCATTTGACCTTGTTTTTTTTTTTTTTTTTTTTGGCACAGTCAGTTGCTGTCTGATTTTTATTTAATTCTAGTTTGGTTTTCATTCACACTTCACATAGAAACACTTCTACTAAACTAAGCAAGGATGTCATCTTAGACTGTTCCTCATGTTTTAAAATTTTCACCAAGTTTGGATCTGGTGAGGTCAGTATATATGTATGCATTCCCATGATTGCAGCTGTATATTCGTAATCAGTTTCAAAGAGGCCCATACCTCCTTAGTGCAGGTATACACTGATTTGTATATATAATTTGATAAGCTTGAAGCATTTTTCTTGTTTTTCCTTTTTAACTGATCCAGCACTTTTTTGGGGCCAGTCAGTCACCCCAAAAAGGAACACCAAGCTGGTCTATAGCTTGGGCTTTATTCCTAGATGTCGAGAGTTCTAAAAAATAGTTTGTCTTCTGAATTTTATTCTCATTTGTTCATGTTTATTGCACATTCTTCATGTGTTCCCAACTGTTTGCACACTCTCTTCTGCCCAGGTTTTTATATTGTATTTCTGTCCTAGATTAATATTTTATTGGTGCTTTAGCTTTCTTGCCATCCTCAAAAAGTAGGTAAACAAGGTTGGTTTCTGGGAGCCAAATTGTAATCCTGGTCTAATCTGTTTAGTAGATAACTTAATGGGTTAAAGGCAAGACAAAACAGCAGTGGAGACGGAGAATCGCACTGGAATATACCCCTTTGAATTTTTATCCATGGGATGATGATCTGCCCTTTGTCATGGCTCTGCTGCGAAGTGGTTTGCCATTGTTTCATGGTCAGTGTAATAGAATTAACTGATCAGTGTAGGGTATACTTGCATATCACTAAGCATTACTTTTATCCATGAATGTGGAATGCTATCTATTCCTTTTTGTAGTTTGTCCATACTAAAAATTTTCCCTTTTTACAATCCTGTATTATGGCTGTATTTAGCAACAAATGATCTTTTATTGCATGTGACTTTCTTTTGTTACCCTTTTGTTTTATTGCCATAATTGAGTTTTTTTTTCTAAATGACTATAAACTCTTTCTGCATTAATTCCAGCATATCACTTGTATATTGTCAGGGGGAAAGTTACTGGTATATAGTTTTTAGGGTGGTTTGCAGGTTCATTCTTGAGGAGTATCATTTTTCCTGTTACAGTTTAGTGTCTGTTTGGGAGGCACATGTAAATGCTTACTCACGTCTAAATAACATGTTAATGCTTTTAGCCAGAGGTTGGGTACTGGGTCTGGGATTTTCCAGTCTGCAGCTTTTCTTTCAATTTTGTTTCAGTTTTTCTGGCTGTTACTTCATCCCTTTTCCTATACTTTACATTAGAGCTCATTACTGTTCTTTTTTAAGCTTATTATCAGAGCTTTGGCCAGCTAACATCTACCTGAAATCAGCTGGACGTACAAGTTAATTTAAGTACACTTTTATCTGCTCTTTTGCATATAGTACTGTATTTTATTTATTTGTGTTTCACTGAATATTAACTCAACTGAAGTTGTGGCTGTCTCTCTACAGCTAGTTCCTCACCCACCCTCCCTGTTCTTGTTTTGGTGTTAATATTGGTGGGTTTGAAATTGCCCTCCCCTCTTGTAGATTTGTATTTGGATACTCCTTCTGGGCCCATCTCATTTGCTTACTCAACTGAGTGCAGTGAGAGCATATTCTGATTTCAGGCACTCCTGCCGTGTACAAAGAGAGCATTTGGGAAGGATAACCCCTGCAGCCTCTTAATCCTGCTCTGTTCCCTCCCTCAAAAAAAAAAAAAAAAAAAAATATATATATATATAATTTATATATATATATATATATATATATATATATATATATATATATATATATATATATTTTATTCAGCTGCTCTTACTTTAACTGTTTTAGTTGCTGTTCTGCGTGCTGTTATCTGTTCAGTCGCTCTTACTCTGCACTTATTACTGCTTGTTAGTAGCCTTCTAATTTACTGCCTTCTGCACTTGTTTTATAGTCATTTGTTAATTTAATTGCATTTATTTGAACTGTATTTGCTGTAGTGTTGCTACACACTTGGGTGTGCTGGCCTGCACTACAATTTGAATTGTATTTACTGCTGTTTTAGCTGCTTTTCTGTAACAAAAAACCCCCCCAAAAAAATTCTAAGCTTGTTTCCTGCCTTTCCTGTAACTAGTCACGTCCAGATACAGACTTGCTGTATCCAGGACTGTTGGTAAGCTTCTGAGCCCCCCCCAAGCCCTTCTGGGTTGAAGAGAAGCCTTCTAGCTTATCACGGAAGGAGTGGTTTCTGGCCCGGAAATTATAGTTTATTGGCTGTTTGAGAAGCTTTTCCATCTCTTTCAACCTTCTGATTTAAAATCACTTGTTTCCTACCTTTCCTGTTACTAGTCTAGTCCAGGTACAGATTTGCTGTATCCCGGACTCTTTGTAAGCTTCTGAGCCCCCCCAAGCCTTTCCGTGTTGGAGGGAAGCCTTCTAGCTTGTCTACCACAAGAGGAGTGGTCCCTGGCCCAGAAATTGTAGCTATTGGCTGTTTGAGCAGTTTTTTTTCCATTTCTTTCAACTTTCTGGTTTGAAAGCCGCACTTGTGCCTGTTTTCTGCCTTTCCTATAACTAGCCTAGTCCAGTTAGAGTTGCTGTATCCAGGATTGTTAGTAAGCTTCTGAGCCCCCCAAGCCTTTCTGTGTTGGAGGGAAGCCGCCTAGCTTATCAGTGGGAGTGGTAAGCATTAGATAGCCTATCTACCACAAGAGGAGTGGTTCCTGGCCCAAAAATTGTAGCTATTGGCTGTTTGGGCAGTTTTTTTCCCCATCTCTTTCAACGTTCTGGTTTAAAAGCCAGACTTGCGCTTGTTTCCCACCTTTTCTGTAACTAGCCTAGTCCAGATACAGAGTTGCTGTATCCAGGACTGTTGGTAAGGTTCTGAGCCCCGCAAGCCTTTCTGTGTTGGAAGAAAGCCTTCTAGCTTATCAGTGAGAGTGGTAAGCACTAGGTAGCCTGTCTACCATGAGAGGAGAGGTTCTTGGCCCAGAAATTGTAGTTTATTGACCATTTGGACAGTTTGTCCGTCTCTTTCAACTTTCTGGTTTGAAAGACCACATCTGCGCTTGTTCCCATCTTTCCTGTAACTAACCTACTGGGTAGCACTAGAAAGCCTTAAATGGATACAAGCCTTCTAGCTTAGAAGAGAGACTTTGGAGTGATTAAGCATCAGTTTTCTGTACTTTCTTGCTGTACTTAACTGTTTTCTGCCTAAACGCAGATTTTTCAGCTTTTATTGTGATTTAAAAGCTTGTTTTTTTCACATATTGTACTTATTTGACTGCCTGCACTTTTAAAACGTTTTTTGTTTAAATAATTTGTTTAACTGTTGTAGGCTACACACTAAAGTGCGATAGCCTTTTCTGGTTGTTTGTAGTCGTTTAAAGCTGTTTTAAGTATATTATTTACTGTTTTTGACTTATCTTTTCAAAAAAAAAAATTCCTTGTTTCCCACCTTTCTAAGCTAGTATAGTCCAGTTTTCAGGCTAGTACTGAATTTAAGGCTGTGATACTAGTTTCTGAGTTGCCCATACCTTACTTGGATAGAAGGAAGTTTCTCTCTTCACCTGTGAGAGAGGGGAGCTTTGAGCAATCTCTCTGTCCCTGGAGAAGTGGTTCCAGCCCAGAAGTTAGTAGTTTATTGGCCATTTTGGGCTAATTTCTATCTCTTTCATTTCCCTACTATAAAAACAGCGTTTGCACGGTTTTTCGCACCAGGCAGCACCGGTTAGCTACTATTAAATTATTCCCGGCTCCACCAAGTGTCCTCTTCATTTTTTCCCTTGAAACTAGTTTTAACTCTCAACCTAAACACTCAAAAAGCATCTTACAGCCCAGCACTTGCTCAGACCTAATAGCAAGCACTAATGTACCCTGTCACGGATTGCCCAGCAGGGCAAGGCTCTTTATTCACCCCTCATCAACCAAGCGACTAAGCAGCTCACCCTACTATTCAGGCATGACCAAAGGGCAACTTCAGGTGTACTCTCCAGTCCAGCTGGTGAATCTGGATAATTTGAGGCAATTTTACAGCTGCCTCATGTACACAGACAACCCTCTCCTCCTACCACAAAACACTAACATATGCGCGAGATGCAATTATACTGCCAAACTGGAAGCTAAGCTGTCTCCACCCAAGACTGGAACAGACAGTCAAGAGGAGAAGGTTAACACTTGCACCACACCTCCAGCCGTACACAGACCTACTAAAACAGCACTGGCAAAAAATACACATAAATACACAAAATCCTACTCGGAGGCTCTAAATAAAAACCTGCAAAAGCATCAGAGACCTCCAAAGCAGACACGCAAACAACCTGCATTTCCCGTCACAAACCAGATAACACATAAAACACAAAGTCAGTGTGCCGCACAGTCACAGCCCTTAAGGCGAAATAACATACCTAACACACTAATAATAGGTGACTCTATAGTCAGGCACACTGACATCCCACTCACTAGGCTGGACAAGCAGAAGGTTACTGTTAGCTGCCTGTCGGGACCCAGAATCTGCCACATAACACAAGCACTCAGGTCACTCCAGACCAAGTACAAATATGACTCTGTCATTGTTCATGTTGGTGTGAATGACCTGAGACGTACCTCTCTGGACTATATGAAAAGAGACATGGAAGAGCTCTCTGATCATGCAGCCCAGGCTGGTATGACCCTGACCCTGAGTAGCATCCTGCCCTCACCAAGAATGATACCTCGGTGTAAAGAAAGTGATAAATTTCAAAAATTGGGTAAGCTTCTGGTGTCATTCAAAGGGGATCCAGTGTCTGTCAGCCTGGGCCGACATGCTCGACAAGCCGCGTTGCTTCGCAAGAGACAGCTTGCACCTGTCTCCCCTAGGCTTTCGAATACTGGCAAAGGCTCTTGCTCCCCCATAGTGCCTTTTTTAGGCAAGGCTCAAAAGTCAAATCCACCTCCGTAAACAGCACAATTAACAAAAAACTGAGGGTTATGCTACTCAGCGCCAGTAGTTTAAATCTCAAAATGCACACGCTCGAAGCACTCCTCAGTATGGAGAACATCGACATCTGTGCAGTAACTGAAACCTGGTTCAAGGCTCCAGAGAGCACCCCAGCACTACCGGGCTACAACTCATGCCACAAGCTTTGGCCACAGAACACGGACCAAAACACAAAAAGTGTATCCATATTCATCAAAGATACCTACACCTCCAGGTTAGTGGCACAGCATGATACCTCTGAGATCATCCATGTGCAACTAACATCGGGCAAATCTGCAATGCAAATTGTGGCCTGCTGCAGATCACCCTCCATGACCCAGGACCACCACTCCACCTTTCTACAGACACTGGAAAACATGAAGGTCCTACCGAACACCCTGATATTGGGCGATTTAAATTACCCTACCATTCACTGGGAAAGTACAAATTCCCAGGCCCAGCGCTTCCTGGAATTCATCAACTCAAAACGCCCAGGATCAGCTGGTAAACTCCCCTACCAGAGGTGAAAACATATTGGACCTGGTCATCACCAACATGGGCGACAGGTGTTCCACACCGGAGGTCTACCCGTCACTGGTTAGATCAGAACATAACCCAAAAGAGACGAAATCACTGAAATAAAACACAAGGCGTAGCTCCGGTGCAATAAAGGCTGTCTTCCCACTTAAAAAACTTTCGTTTCACCAGTAAATAAGTCCGATAAAAAGTTCAGTATATATGTATGTTAAACTTTTAATGTACAGCTTGTTAAAATAATAAAATTAATGAAACACGGATTAAGCGCTTTCATCTCCCTCCAGAGACTTCTTCAGAATCACAAGTAAACCATTTCCCTTTCCTTTTATATCATCCCATTTTGTACATCACTGGCTGGCCGTTAAAGCTTCAATTAATCAATTAACCTTAATACAAAATGGGATGATATAAAAGGAATGGGAAATGGTTTACTTGTGATTCTGAAGAAGTCTCCGGATGGAGATGAAAGCACTTAATCCGTGTTTTATTAATTTTATTATTTTAACAAGCTGTACATTAAAAGTTTAACATACATATATACTGAACTTCTTATCGGACTTATTTACTGGTGAAACAAAAGTTTTTTAAGTGGGAAGAAAGCCTTTATTGCACCGGAGCTACGCCTTGTGTTTTAGATCAGAACATAAACTAATCACTCTGGATGTCCACACCCCAACACCACCCCCAACTAAGGAAACCACAGTAAAAAAAAAACTTTTCTAAAGCAAACTTCACCTTACTTAAGGCAGAGGTGGTAAGTTTCACAGCCCCCACGCTAAAAGGTAATGCTGCCCAAGATGCAGAATCCTACAAATGCACTCTGAGCACCTACAAGGATGCATGGATCATGCATCCCTAGCAAAACCAAGACTCACTCCTCTAAGAGAAGGAAACCAGTTTGGTGGATCCCTGCAATAAACAGGCTGTACAACAGAAGGAGGAAATTAGTTCAGAAAAAAAGCAAATCCCAAGGAGGAAAGACAGCCCTGATCAGTATCAATAAGAAACTAGGGTCCCTCATGAAATCATCCAAGGCTAACTTCGAAAGAAAAAATAGCCAAGGATTCAAAAGATAACCACAAAGCCTAAGTGGCAACTCGCAGATATGCACTGAACTGTTGCAAAATAGCACAAAATATACTGAACCTACTGATATTGCCAACATCCTGGCAGATAGATTCAGTGCAATCTTCACCCCCCCCCACCTCCAAAAGGGCCCACAACAATACCGGAAAAGTGTAGTGTCCCAAAAATAGGCTTTCGACACCATTACCCCACTTGGGTATTACAGAAATTCTCAACAGCCTGAACATAAACCCCTACGTCACAAGGTAGGTTGCCAACTAGCTTACAGACAGAACTCACATGGTAAGAATAGCGGGCTCCAGGTCCGACTCTAAACCAGTCACAAGTGGTGTCCCGCAAGGCTCGGTCTTGGGACCCGTACTGTTCGGCATATACTTCTCAGAAGGACAGGCAAACACAGGAGGACTATGGCTAACCAAGTTCGCCGGCAAACACAGGAGGACTATGGCTATCCAAGTTTGCAGATAAACTGGGAGCCATAATTGACTCTCCGGCTGACACTGACATCCTCCAAAAGGGCCTTACTGAGACGGACACCTGGTGTCAAAGTCATGGCCTCAAGCTAAATGCCAATAAATGCACAGTCATCCCATTTGCGAAAAACAAAACTCCCACGAATTACCACATAGGTGGCAGCCCCCTTAATACAGAAGAGGTAATAACAGATCTGGGGACCCAGGTAGATGGTAATCTCTCCTTTGACAGTCATATTGCCAAAGTAGTTAGGAAATCCTTCTATGTGGCCCATCTAATTACTAAAAGGTTCGCATCTAGAAATAAAGAGGTTATAGTGCCCCTCTACTCGTCACTCATTGGATCCATCATAGAGTACAATGCCCCATTTGGGATGTACCTCACAAGACACTTCCAACAACTGGAAAGACCACAGAAGTACCCCACCAAGAGGATTACTGGCCTCAAACATATGTCCTATGCAGCCTGACCGAAAAAACTCCGGCTGTACTCAGTGGCATATCGCTTACTCAGAGGTGATCTCTGCCTGACTTACAAAGCCATGTCCAACTCAGAATTGATGAACATGCGCCACCTAAAGAAATCCAAGTCACTGCGAGCCACTCGCTCTAGTGAACTAAACCTCGCCACAACAATAAATAGAACATGCTAGAGGGATAGATTGCTGTCACAGAGACTCCCCATGCTTTGGAACAAAATTCCAAATTACATCAGACAGAGCCCCTCACTAACACTCTCTTCAAGAGAAACCTTGACGAGTGGATGGGTAACAGAAAATACGCCCTGGGATCACTTCATTGGCTCTGCTTGACAGAGGATCAGTTAATTAATCAATGGGCCGACAAAAGCCGACACACTCTGGCTAGGCTTATAAATGCCCTCGGGCAGATAGCCTAGTACCTACCTATGAACCATCTTCTATCCATTTAGCGTCTTTATGTTCAGTAGGGTCTTCATAAGTATTTTTCTAAAATGTGCTTCTCTCTCTCTCTGGCATTTCTAGCCCTTTTGCTTAATTTCTCGTTCTCTGTGGAATCTCTTTGGTCATTCATAAATTGTTTATCTTGTACTTTTGTATCTGCATACTTTCTAAGTTTTTCTGCTTGTGCCCTTTCGTTTATTATTGGCAGTATTTTATGATAAATCTTGGTCTTGTCTAAGTATTTGTAGTGACCTGTTCCCTTTTTCTATATTCTTTTAACGGCGATACCTGTATTCATTGTGTTACAGTTTTCTCTCTTCAGTGATTCAGTGGTGGCCTTTTACTTGCATCCTTCCTTTCCTTTGTTGCTGTATTTTTGTGGTAGCACACTATTCTTTAGTAGTTTAGCTGAGCAGTAATATATTCAGTGTTTCTGTATCACATTAATTTTTCTTAATAGTCCTGATTACTATGTTTGTCTGTTTTACCAATCTAATATTTTGGGTCTTATTTAGATTCTGTAATTTCTTTCTGTCTTCTTTTTATTCATGTCTGTTAAATCAAGGTTTTCCCTTAAATCGTTTTCTTATGGATTGAAAGCATCTTTTTTGCTGTTTCGTGTGAGTAATCCACAGAAAAGTCCAGAAAATGTTCTCATGCCATATTCTCTTCAGATGCACCTTGCTACATTTGCTGCCCCTTCATATGGGAATTATTTGGCCTGTCACTCTGCAACATTACCTGTGTCTGTGTTGCCATTGTTTCTTGCTCCTTTCCTTGCTGTGCACCTTTGTCTGGACTCTCATACCAGTCTCCTACAAAAGGCTCCAGAGTATCATAATGTTACAAATCTACATATGCCTCCTGCTGCACCTGTTCCTTAATCTTGGGATCTGTAGTTCCTTTGTGCTGCAATGTTGCCTCTGTTGGATTCTCCACATTAAATCCTTCACTTATAGGAGGTTACTAAGCTAATGGCCTTGGGGCCCTTACAAGCCTAGCCAAGAGTTTATCCCCCCCCAAAAAAACCTCAGTCAGCATCTGTCAGTGAGGGGCACAGGTGGAATCCCTGGGACAAATTTGTGGCTTCCTGTCCACTCGTCAAGGTTGCGCTTGAAGAGGGTCAGTGAGGTGCTCAGTTTGACATGTATGTATTCCAGAGACTGGGCAGCCTCTGGGAGACAAACCTGTCTCTCCAGCAGGTTTTGTTGATGTCACATATTGGATACAGGGCTTTTGAGCAGATAGTGTTTGAGGAGTTAGACTTGCAGATATGGAGCATCTCTAGTAGGGCAGGGTCCAAGATTGTCTAGTAGGGCAGGGTCCAAGATTGTCTAGTAGGGCAGGGTCCAAGATTGTCTAGTAGGGCAGGGTCCAAGATTGTCTAGTAGGGCAGGGTCCAAGATTGTCTAGTAGGGCAGGGTCCAAGATTGCTTAGTAGGCTGAGACATGGATCACCCCCTGAGTAATCTATACGATAACTGAATAGAGTGATAGTGATTTGAGCCTGTCTGCACAGGACAGGTTTTGGAGGCCATGGATTCTCTTTGTGAGGTATTTCAGTAGCCTTTTTAGTTGGTGCAGATGTTTAGAGAGGTACATATCAAACTGGGCATTATACTCAATTATTGGTCTAATGAGGAAAGAGTATAGAGAGGTAATAACCTCCTTTTTTCTGGTTGCAGTCCCTTTACTTATGTGCCAAACCAAGTAAAAGGCTTTTCTGACCACTGATGCTATATGATGGTCGAATGTGAGGTTGCTGTTGACCTGAGTGCCCAGGCCTCCCACCACAGGTTGTGTGCGTACAGGGTTGCCGTTAATGTGGTAATCAGTAGGGTTGTGTTTTTGACCGAATGGTTTTTTTTGCATATAGCTTGAGGCCATGACTTTGGCACCAGTCATCAATTGCTGTGAAACCCTCTTGCAGTATGTTAACATCATTTGGGGAGTTGGTGACAGCACCCAACTTACAGTCGTCCTCAAACTTGGTCAGCCGCAGGCCTTTTGACTTTGCCTGGACCTCTGAGAAGTAGATGCAAACAGTAGGGGTGCCAGGACAGATCCCTGGAGAACTCCACTAATGACAGGTCTGCTATTGGAGGTTGAGGTGCCTATTTTGACTTTGAGGGTCCTGTCTGTGACCCAGTTGGCCACCTACCTGATGAGATAGGGATTTATGCCAAGTTATGTTAGCTTTTTGATGATGCCCAAGTGGGGGATTGTGATTTGCATATAATCCATAACTTAATTTTTTAAGTTTCTGTCTTACTAAGCTTCATATCTGCATTCCCCTTTTGTTTTATTTACTTTTTGTTTTGTGTCTGGGTGCAAGGGAGACCACAGGACGTTTTTGCAGGGGGGTGCAAACCCGGAGCACTGCCCCAACCCCACCCCCTTCAAAGCACCACCCCCAACCCCCCCAACCCCCCCCCCCTTCAACCCCTCCCCTCCAACACACACAGCCATTCCAGTATCTCATTACTTGGCTATTTCTCCCCAGTTGCCATAAACACTGTTCCAAACTCTCGGTGTGCATACTGTTTTATGCTTTGCTTCTACAATGATTACAGATATTTGGTTTTAATTTACAACTTTTATTTCAAATTTTAGAGCCTCAGGGCCAATAGCCTAGTAACCTCCTATTTTATAGCATAAACACTGATAGACTTTTGCTAAACTTAAAGCAATAGTCTTACAATGAAAACAGACTTAGCATTAAAACTTCTCTACATTTGAAACTCACATTCACTGAAACAGCATTGAAACCCACATTCAAAGAAAATGCATCTGGCCAGTGGCAGGTTAAGTTTACCTTTGGACAGTTTTCAAATCCTAGGCCCCTTGCATACATTTCAGAACCATGCATAACTGCTTTTTTGATTCACCTTTCTGATTGTATTAATTATAATACATAATAATTGAATTATATCCCTTGTTAATGCAGCACCACTTAGTGTGTTTTATAGTTTTGAACATTTTTTCCAGTAAGCAATGAAACAAAACGTATGAAAAAAAAATTGACAAATTGCCCAATTCAGAACATTTCAGCCATAAAAGACCACTTAAACGTCTATCATTACAATCCATCAATATCAGTCAATATGCACAATCTCTGCAGAAGTAAAAGTCATCTGAATAATTTTACATTAAAGAGATCTGAAACTAATGGAGAGGTTCTTGCTAGAAAACAGCTTTATATTTCAGTGTTTCATCTACAAATTCAGTGCCTGCTGGCTGCCCTTAAACAATAAATTGCCTATGTTACATTTAAAAAAATGCTAAGCTTGTATATTGCAATAGGAATAAGTGGCAAGTGGAAACACAGGTTCATAGTTACTAGACATCTCATCCAAAGGAGGACATGCTCAGGACTGCAACACTCCACCCCCTTAAAATACAAATCTACATGCTGTGGGAGTAGAACCTATAGCCCTCTGCATCAAGATGCAAGAATGCTACCTGCTGTGCTACTAACACTGCTTTAAAATTTTATACCACAATAGTGATACCATTTGCTAAACGAAACAGTTGCACATTTTAAGCAGACTTGGCATGAGCAGCAGTAAACTTTGCTTCCCTTGAAGCTCGCAATTCCTTGAAAACGCACTTGAAAATAAATTCACCTAACTCTTAACTAGGGCATTTCACTCTCTCACACACCTCAACCTCTTAGTGCAAGAAATCTGGACAAAGCCCAATATAAATAGGGACAGATTATAAATATTGCTCTCATGAACTTAGAACATTGCTAGAATAACAGGATTTATGTTAGTATACATTTTTCTAAAGGATATGACATCTAAAACTCAAATTTAGCAACTTCAATCCTTTTTAGGAGGAATATGGGGCAAAAATCTAGACATTCTTTAACCTGGACAGCTGAGGGGTATGCTACCTCCTCCTTATACAGACACACATGCACACTTGGCTGTTTTGTCTTCTGCTACAGATTTAAGGTTAGAAGTACAATTTCAGAAGCTCCACCAGAGGTTTTCTGCAAAAAGAGTTACAGTGACATGACCTGTCAACATTTCTTACTAGTATCATACTCATTGGAGTCTTGTACCAAGTATAGTCCTGCTGCCTCTATTATGATGATTACAGTAAGGCAACAGAAAGCGAAACAAGAAAATTCAGAATTTCAGATAAAGGCTAGACATTATAGTTCTTGTAGCAGGACTGACGTGTACATTGCAAAGCGTATTTAAAAGAATAACTCATTTGAGATAATCTTACTTTTGTGAAGTCCAGTAACCATAACATAGTGTAATGCAGTGTTATTAAATACACAACATAAAATAAACCTAAAGTAGTATACAGCATAATAAAACATACTGCATCTAAGGTTTTAATTGATAAATTAATTAGAATTCAGGGTAAACAATTCCTTATCACCAGTGCCAATGAACATAACCTGAACACATTGTGTCTAAATCCACTGCTGATTTAGTTATATGTTTTTTATCACTGCATTTGTTTCTGAAGCCTTGTTTTTTAACATTGCAGTGATGCATTCCATATCACTATTTTGATCTAGGGTCTGCAAACTTGCATAGTCTATTCCGATCAGCTGCTTGCACACTCCAAGCTATACCAGGCATTGATATCTACTAGTACTACTACTAGTGGATTAACTGAAAGCTGCTACAGCAGGGGGGATTAAATGTTTTACTCTTTCCTTATAAAAAGTTATTTTGATGGATTAATATGGTTCAATTCCATTTACCATGGATATCAGTTAAAACATTTTTCTAACATTGAATGTGTGGCTGGCAGACTCTTTTGATGTAGAACTTTGAGGAACAAGAACTTTTTAAGACCCAACATGAGGAACATTCCTCCTGATGAGGTACACTTGAGAGGTATAGTTCAACATGAGGCAGTCATATGCATCATGTGCAGAGGTACTATTAGGTATTTACATTGTGCGACGAGGCTGAGTGGCGAAATAGCAAGTTTGCTGAGAAAATCAATGAAGCAAAACCAAATTAAAGAAATAAAATATTCACTGCTAAAAAAGAACACTGGTGATATCGAACAGGAATTCATAAAACCAACTTTAAACTTAAGACAATGGATCATGCCAATACATAATAAACTTTTTTTTTCACTTTTAGTAGAGTTTCTGTTACACATGTACCAAAGGACAAACAATCACATCTCCAATGCACATTTCACTGACACACAGTGCAGTCACAGTTTAAGCTATTGATCGTGGAAAAAAAATGCACAGACTGTGCATAATCTTTTCCACGATCGAATGTTTCAGTGCAAGCTTCACTTAGTAAGGTAGTTAAAATATAATACAGTGTAGGACAGATACTGGGATTGACAACTTTAAAAAGGGGGTGGCGGCACCCATGCCTAAATCTGCCACCGATGCAAAGGGCGTTCATAAAGAGGAATGCCCTTTAAAAAAAAACTTTTTTTTTTAAATTAAAATAAAATCAGCCGGTTCCAGGGGGGTGCAAGTGCACCCTCTTGCACCTGCCTGCGGGCACCCTTGTCTGGGTGCCTTTGCCTGTACTTCTCTTCAAAATATCTTTGGAGTTGCTTTTTTTTTTATCTTTCTCCTTTGCATAAATATTGTACCAAACCAGATTTCTCTCTCTTTCTTTTTTTTTTTTTTTTTCCAATGTCCGTGTTTCATCTTTATAACTTTAAAAAATCTCTGGGTTTTGTTCTTTATATTTTCAAACATCCTGTGTCACTTTTTTTTCCAGGCCCTAAAGTACCCTCATCTGTGTAATGCCTTTTCATAATTCTGTTGCATTAGTCAGAGCTCTGAGTTTTACAACTGCTGTTTTGACTATTGATTGTTGGTTTTACTACATTTATTGTTTGGATATTTCTGTTACTTTTTCATTTTGATCTTGTATACAGTTTGTAGTAAAACAAAATTTAAAATACAACAAAGGGCTTGGAGTGTTAAAAGTTGTTGGCTATGGTCAGATAGGAAACATTCCTTTTGTATGCATTGAGTGGAAATTAGCTCTATCTAATGAGTGGGAGGAGATGAGAAACCGTTTTCTTATTCCTCTCCACCTATAATAGAGCTCTGAGTTACAACATGTCCTTCCTTTTCACTGTTGCAGTATTCTTTACCATGGATCCCCTCCCATGGCACAACGTCCAGCTAGTATACCAAAGCCTTTAGACTGCTTTTAAGTTACGCCATATGTCACACACATGCTCCTTGTGTAGTGCAAGGTGTAAAGTTGACATCTGGACGTACCATCCTCAGAACTTCTTAGCCGCCAGTCCAAACGTCATTGCTTGATCTTTGATCTGAACACTTGTTCCATTGCTGGTTCATCAAGCCATTGCAGATGAGTGCCCTGTTGGGGTTCTTTTTTAATTATCCTTTTTTATTGTTGCTTGTGGAGTTTCATGTCATCCAAGAAGGGTAAATGACAGTGTGGGAGACAGATTTAGGTGCCTCTCTCGATCATATATCATGTTCCATTTGTCAGACTTTTATACCTAAAACCCTTCGTAGTAGACTCTTCTTTGGTGCTTTACCTTGAACACCATTGTTTTAAGCCGCTTGCAAAAGATGCCGTGGAGGGTACTTCCTGCTGCAAGAGACAATAATCAGTGAAGAAGGCCAAAAATCATAGGTCGGAATCTTCTGCTGTTTGGCCTCTGCTGGGCGTCTCCTCTGAGGTGAGTGAATGCCCAGAGGTTCTCCCATCTTTCTTGTTGGCCTCTGCTGGGCGTCTCCTCTGAGGTGAGTGAATGCCCAGAGGTTCTCCCATCTTTCTTGTTGGATTTCTCTGCCACAGCCGTGTTGCAGGTCTGCAGGAATCTGACTTTTCAGCAAATCCAAGGAGGCTTTGCAGATGTCTGTTTCAGATGCTCAGGGGGAACCACAGCTGATTATTTCCAAGGGGCCTAGGGTTGTTCCTCAAATATTAGTCAGCGAACTACCGTCATTGAATGATGTCCTGTCTTCGAGCTTTCCAACATATTTCTCCTGCTCTTAAGGATACATGGAGTGAATTACAGGCCTTTAATCAGGGTTTTAGTGCTTTGATGGCATTGGAACCTCCTCAGGGAGCCAGCCCCCACCGCCCGGTCTCCTACTCCACTAGAAAGACCCAAGGGACAGGATTCCTGTCAGGAGGAGCTGGATTTAGATGAGGAATCCCTTGCTTACTCTTCTCAGATTCTTTATCTTTTGGACTATGGATCAGAGGAAGAGGAGTCTACCAGTCCTGATACTCTCTTTGAAGAGATTTTGTTTGAGGACTCCCATCTCCAGGATGATGGAGTTCATTAAATGGGGGTTATGCTCCGGTCTCTGAGGTGCATAAAAGATACTATGAGTTGCTGCATATGGATTCTCCTAAACCTTCTGCTGTTCTTCCTTTGCTGGCTGGCTGCCTTGTTGGATACTTTTTCCAATGCTTCTAAGGCACCAGACTCTGCTCCCAAGAAACCTGATAGATTTTTATAGGGTGCCTGAGGACTGCAAAATTTTGCACAAGTGCCCTTCTGCTGACCAGGTGGTGTCTATCTTTTGACAGTCCCTCTCACTTGCTTCTTCTCCCAAGTTACTGTCCTGTGATAAAGATAGGACCATGGAAGGGCTAGGCAAAAAGGTTTACACCTCTGCTACTTTGGCTTTTAGGGCTGTTAATTCAGAGCCATATGTCCAGGTACTTGTTGGCTGCCCTTTCTCAGGGTTATCAGGTTATTTCTGATCTTCCAGGCTCTGAGGGTAGAACTGCTTTCCCTGCAAGGGGCTTCCTCCCAGGTGGCTCATCTTTACATCAAGTGTAGTTATGATACAGCAGATGCTTCCACTAGGGCTGCTGCTTTTAGGTCAGTGATGAGGAGGTATTCTTGGCTTCGATTTAAACCTTTGTCTGCTGATATTAAGGCTAAGTTGATGGCTGCCCCTCTTGCTGAATAACACCTTGTTTGGTAAAGCTGTTGCTGATATCTTTTAAGTTCCTTCAGGATAAGGGCATGGATTTAAAGGAACTTAAACATGTTTTTGTTTGTCCTGTGCCTAACTTTCAACTACCCCAGTAAGCCAGCCTTGGTTCGCAGGCAGTCTCGCTGCCCTCCTAACGGCAAAAAGGGTGGCAAGCAGTCTCCTGCTGCTAAGGCTACTCGGACTTCAGTGCCTCGGATGTCTCCTTTTCCAGATAAACCAGGTGCTGTTTTGACTATACTATTCTTCCCAGCCACTTTCCTCTTTCACTTCACCTCTCTCTCACTCTCTTTTTCTTCCTGTTTGTCTACAGATTACTCAGTATTCCAGGGACCTGTCCTTTATGCGTCAGGGGTGTTTCATGGTTTGGAAATCCCTTCCCCCTTTTATGGGTGTTCCTCAGCCCCCTCAGGAACAACTCTCCTCCTTTTCAGAGGTGCTTTGGAACCTTTTGACTCTGGGTACTATTTAAGAGGTGCCTGCCTCCCAAAGGTGGAGGGGGTATTACTCCAGGATGTTTCTAATACCCAGAAAAGAGGGTACTTTGAGACCAGTTCTAGACCTCTCCCATCTAAACACTTTTTTGAGGGTGCCATCCTTTTGAATGTTGTCCCTTCAGACTTTTTTCCCTCTTTTGCTTCATCAGGCTTACATGGTGTCTCTGGATCTCAAGGATGCTTATCTCCATATTCTGATCCATACCCTTTTCAGGAACTGTGTTTCTGTGCTTCCTGGCATTTTCAGTTTTCTGCTTTGCCCTGTGGTCTTTCTTACTGCCCCAAGGGTATTCACACAATGCCTCGCTCCTTTGATTGCTTTTTGCAAGATTCAGGGGATCCGGGTATTTCCTTACTTGGACGACCTTCTGTTTCAGGCTTCCTCTCCAGGATCCTGCTGCAAAACTTTCATTTTGCCACTTTCCTTCTGCAAAGCCTGAGGTTCGCAATAAACTTATTCTCGGGACCTGTTTTTCTGGGGTGCAGGATTCAAATGGTGCCTATGTTGGTATCCCTGCCTCCTTCCAAGGCCTTGACACTCCTTTCCTCCTCTCAAGCCAGTTTTTTAGTTTTAGCACTCAAATCTGTTTCTTCGAGCTCAGCACTTGTTCAGAATTTGTTGTAAGCACTAAATAAGCTACAAATTACTACAGCACTCAACTTTCCTCACTTGTCTAGAGGAAAACAGTTTTTAGTACTTAATAAATAAGCACCTATCCTGGCATGTCTAAGGGTCAGCTCCTGGTGTTTTCTCCTGTCTACCTGATGAAAATGGGCATCTTGGGGCAATGCAGCAGTTGCCTCATGAACACAGACAACCCTCTCTTCCTACCACCCAACACTACAACCTGTGAGAGATGCACTTATATAGCCAAACTGGAAGCAAAGCTGTCTTCACCCAAGATTGGAATAGACAGTCAAGAGGAGAAGGTAAACACTTGCACCACACCACACTCCTCACATAGTCCCTCAAAACCTACACCACCAAAAAAACACGCATAGCAACACAAAACACACACCTACATTCACGGAGGCTCTCCGTAAAAATCTCCACAAGCAACAGAGACCTCCAAAGCAAAAACGCATGCAACCACCACCCCTACACAACCCAAATGACACATAGCTCACAAACTCAGTGTGTCACTCGACCACAGCCCGTAAGGCATTACAACGTACCCAACACTCTAGTCATAGGTGACTCCATAGTCAGGCACACTGATGTTCCACTCGCCTAAACAAGGAGAAAGTTGCTGTCAGCTGCCTGTCTGGTGCCAGGATCCGCCACATAACGCACGCACTCAGGTCACTCCACAACAAGTACAAATATGACTCCGTCATTGTCCATGTTGGTGTGAATGACCTGAGACATACCTCCCTGGAATACATGAAAAGAGACATGGAAGAGCTCTCTGATCTTGTAGCCAAGGCAGGTATGACCCTAGCCTTGAGTAGCATCATTCCATGATGATACGTTCCATGGCCTTGCAGACCCGGCTCATTAGGCTAATGGGGTGGTAGTTCGTGGGGTCTGTGGTGGCTCCCCCTTTGTGGAGTGGGATAACTGTCGCTGTGTGCCATTCAGTGGGCACAAAACCTGAGGTGAGGCTATGATTGAACATGGTGCTTAGGTGGGATGCCAGTTCATTCTGTAGTTCATGTAGAACGCAGCCTGGGATGTTGTCAGGTCCCATGGATGCTGTGTTCTTGGCTTTGGAGAGTGTGGTTTTTACCTGTGCAGCCGTGATTGCAGGAAATTTACATTCTTCCGGTATAGAGATGGGCCTTTTAGGGGGTGAAGGAGGGGTAAAGTTAGCACTGAACCTATTTGAATATCAGTTGGTTATGTATATTTAGTGCCATTGTGCTGTAACTCAGTGCAGATCTGAGTGTTGCAGTTGAGATTGTTGACATAGCTGTAGAATGCTTTGTGGTTGTCTTTAGAATCCGTGGCAATTTTGTTTTCATAACTAGCTTAGGAGGATTTTTTGAGGGATCTCCGCTTCTCACAGAGGCTGACCAGGGAGTTCTTCCAGTCATGGGATTTTACTCTTTTGCAACCGTTTCTTTCTTCTGTTGTAGAGTTTATGGCAGGGGACCACCAGACTGGCTTCCTTTTTTGGAGGGTTGCATCTTGATTCTGTTAGGGATAGCACGATCTATGCACTCGTGTAAGTGCTTTTATAAAGTGTATTTGTGTAGGATTCCGCAGTCATACCTCTATTGTCCGTCTGCATGGGTGTCGTGAAGTTTGATACTTCTGTCTTAAGAAGCGTGAAGTTGGCTTTGGAGAAATTTTTTACAGGGGTTTACCTAATGGGTGGGGGTGGGATGTGGATGTCTAGGCTGATTAGCTTGTGGTCAGATCTGACCAACGGTGAATTGACCTCTGGTGTGGAACACCGGTCACCTATGTTTGTAATGACCAGGTCTAGGATATTGCTGCCCCTAGTGGAGGTGTGGATAAGTTGATCCAAGGCATTGGAATTTATGTATTCCAGAAAACGTTGAGTAAAAGAGTTGGTACATGAGTAGTTTTCCCAGTTAATGGTGGGGTAGTTGAAATCGTCCATTATTATGGTGTTGGGTAGTTTCCAGTGTATCAAGAAATGAGGAGTGGGAATCCTGGGGCATGGTGGGGGGATCTGTAGCCAGTTATAATGTGGATTGCGGTCTTGCCCCGAGTTAGTTGCACTTGGGTAATCTCGGATGCATTATGCCAAGCAACTAGCCTGGAGGTGTGGCTATCCTTGATGAATATGGACACGCCTCCACCTTTAGTGTTTCAGTCCAGGTTAGGTGGCCAAAAGGTTTGGTATGAATTATAGCCTGGTAATGCAGGGGTGCTCTCTGGAGCCTTGAACCAGGTCTCTGTCACTGCACAAATGTCAATGTTCTCCATTTTAAGGAGTGCCTCGAGTGAATGCATTTTGAGGTTTAGACTTCTAGCATTGAGTAGCATTACCCTCAGATTTTGCTTGCTTGTACCTCACAGTGGTGAATTTGTCATTTGAACCTTGCCTAAAAAAGATACTATAGGGGTGGCAAGAGCTTTAGCCAGTATCCAGAATCCCAAGGGCGACAGGTGCAGGCCATCTCTGGCAAAGCATTGTGGTCTGTCGATCATGTCGTCCCAGGCAGACAGATACTGGATCCACTTAGAATGACACCAGAAGCTTAGCCAATTGTTAAAGTCAATCATTTTTCCTCTTTTTCTCCCCAGGACCACTCAAGGTATTTACAGACAGTACCGCAGTGATGTAGTATATAAACAAACAGTGGGGAACAAGATCTTATCTTTGATGGTTGGCTCCCCTGGTGTGGCATCTTGCTGTCCAGTATCGAGTGACTCTTCACGCAGTTTACATTCCCTCAGGTCAAAACATTGTGGCAGACACGCTAAGCAGGTCCTTAACTCAATCCCATGAATGGATACTTCACAGAGATGTGTTTCTGGAGGTCTGTATTACATTACCGAGTTCAAATCAGCAAAAATCAATCCAGCGAGACGACAACACTGAAATTGCATAAAACCATACATTTTCTTTTCCAAAGTTTAAAATATTGAAACAATGACTGTGCATGTTTCACAGTGATCAGAGCTTCTGAATGGAGATGAGGAAATGGAAATGCACCCTTTTCCTCCCTGTAGTACGATCTCTGATTTGGTATATATAGTTTGCAGGGGGTGTGGGGGGCACAACCCCCCACATGGAGGATGCAGGTGGCTTGCCCCTTGCAAAAAAATGTAAGAGAAGCTGTGTTTTGGTTTTCTGTTAAAGCAGTTGCTGTTTAAATATTTTAAACTTCGGGAAAGTAAAAGTTCAGTTTTATTAAATTTCAGTGTCGTCTGACTTTTTTTTGCTAATTTGAACTTTTGGTGATGCAACATAGACCCATTTCTGAACATTGTCCACCAGTGGGGTAATCCTTAGATGTGTTTGCCTCCCCTCTGAACTTCCTCTATTTTGTGCCAGAGTACTGGGTCCTGTGGTTTAGAAGGGTTTATCTTTATTTTTTGGAAGGGGTTGTTTCTTTGTGTTCCCTCCCCTTCCCCTCATTCCAGAACTCTTATTCAAAATTCAACAGTATGCTCCCAAAATCTTGTTGGTGACTCCCTTTTGGCTAAGATGGCATTGGTTCCCTCTCCTCCTGCATTTATCCAAGAGCAGTCATCCCAAGTTACCTCATAGGGTTGACTTACTGAGAGGTCAAGGGGTGCTTATCCGTCCCTACCTGTACACTCCACTGTGAGTGATAGGATTTTAATTCTGTTTCTACATAGATAACTTTTTTTAAAGGTTTATTTTTAAAATTCAAACTTGCCATTATGATGTTACATTTTTAGAGTAATGGCAGCTTTAAGAATTAATAATGGTTTAAGCCACAAGGTTTAATTGTTAGCGCTATATAAGTGGATTTAATTATTGTGTGTTTTATCTTGATAAAGCTTTGTATTGGACCAAGCGAAAGCGCTTGATGTAACTGTTGTTCGTTATCGTGTTCTATTAAATTTTTGAAACTACCCTGAGGTTCTGGTTCTTCTCTCTCTGGATTTTTTGGTTAATAGTTTATTGGACTGTTTTGCCCGTTCTGTGTTCCAAGCTGATAAACCTCCCAACATAATAAATGCTACTTTCACTGGAGAGTGTTGACATCTGTGCAGTTACTGAGGCATGGTTTATAGCCATGAACGGCACCCCAGCAGTGCAAGGTTATAATGCCTTCCACACACAGACCAACTGCCTAGAGATGGATGTGTATCAGTGTATTTTTGTTTTGCTTGAATTGACCTATCCCATTTGGTTAGCTATTGGTCTTAAGATCCCATAGTCAATAATTATATATTACCCCTAATGAGAATAACTGACATACCCTAGATAATTTGAGGGGACTTTTGCATGGGATAAAGCATTTAAGAGTTGTCTCTGCCTATTAGTAGTACAGAGGCAGTCTGGGGTAAATTTTTCTGTTTCCCATATATAGATCCAAGTTGAGCTTGCATATGGACAAAGGTGAACTTTGTTTTATGTGGATTGGGAGTCTGTTCTAGGGCAGCCGTATCCTTAGAGAGAGAGACAGACCTATCCCATGAAACTCTTCTGTTGATGTTGCAGAAGATTTGATCCCTAGACTGAGTATTTCTGATATCAGTTGACTTGCTGATGTGCAGTAGAGATCCATCAGTGTCTGGTTGGGGGATACCTTGTATGCTAGACATGAGTCGCATCTTATCAGTCTGTAGGTTACAAAGCTTTGAATCAGTCCATGCAGGACATGTTGGTTAGGCCTTGTATCCTTTTAGTAAGGTATCTGTGTGGGCATTCCAGTTGTTGCATGTGTTTGGATGGCTATATGCCAAAGGGGACAATGTGCTCAGTATGTGGCCTAATGAGGGCTGAGTAAAGGGTTGATTAGACCAGAGCAAGGCTGCGGAAGGAGTCAGTATAGTTAAGGTTACTACTACTGGTGAATCAGGAGCAGCTGCTAGTTTGGGCAAAATGCATTTCAAGTTGTATTTATTTATGTTCTGAGAAGTTGTAATGTTAAGTTGTGTATGGTGGATGCTGGAGAGGAAGATACTGTTTACTTTTTTAGAAAGTTGGAGTGAGAGGGAGATGCCATAGAAGGTGATAGGACAAACTTGCAGGTGTGTGTTGATAGAGTTTAATGGTCTGAAAAATTTTCTTGGAGAAGAAGCTTAACTGTCAGTTGGGCATGTAGAATCCCTGTGCCTATAACCCTAGAAAGTGAAGGCACCTATAACACCCTGCCATCTAATGTAAGAAATCTGGATATTCTGCTGCAACTTAATAGTGTTCTGTTATTTTTTACTTGTAGGATGCCATTGTGCTTGGTCATTGTCAGGGAAGGAGCAAGTGTCAAGTTTTGATGTTTAAAGGAAAAGCCTCAATCTTGAGAATTGTCTTGTGAAGCTGGGCAAGTGTATAGCTGTGTAGTTGTCATTTGTTCATCACTTCTCAGTTTGAAGAAGTGTGCTGACTGGTGGATCAGGCTAGGCCAGTTTGTCTAATCTGCACTTCGTAACATGATTTATGGGGGTGTGGCAGTGTGCCTAGCTGTGGCATAAGTGGTAGAATTTCAGAGGAAGAAAAATACCACATTGTGCATGGTGGAGAATATGAACACACTTATTGACTCATTAAATTTCATGTGAATGGACAGGGCATTTGCTTTAGTGTTATAACCCCCCCCCCCCAAATCATTAATTATAGCATTGAACTCCTGAGAAGAAAAGCGTGTTAAGAGTGTGTTGGTTCTCATGGATGTCATGAGTGGAGTGGGTAATAAGTGCAGGTTCCCAAGGTGTGTGCAACTCACAATAGCCAAAAAGAGGATGGGCAGTATTTACATAATAGGTAGTCAATTGTGTTAGGAGGTAAATATTGTATAATAGTGGGGAATGGTGGGAAAACATTTTAGTTAGGTTAAGTGTATGGGATAAAGTAAAGAAGGCACAGGTAACGTGTCTGGAGATGAGATGTGAGAAAGTGAGAAGCTTCAGAGTTTGCTAGGATATTTGTTTTACCAGTAGTGGGGAGGGGAGATCAGGCTGTGTTTAAGAAATAAGTGGTTTATTTTTAGATGGTATAAATCAGTCGACTTTTCTTATTTTGTGGTGCTTTTCTAACTTGAATTGTATTACCTCAATAAATATGTATGCACCCCTTACGAATTCCAGTACAACTGTTATGGTTTGTATTAAAATCACTGTTAAATGATTCTAGGGTCTGCTTATAGAAAATTGATTTATCAGTAGCTTTTCAGTTGTTTGCATAGAAGAGTGTTGGGGTCACTGCCCTGAATTATATCATATGGTTAGTTAGAATCTAGGGCAATTAAAAATGTTTTGTACTGTTTAAGCTTGTACAGTATTCCAGTTTTATAAGGAAACTTATGGCCTGGACCAGTATTGATGCGCTGCACTTCTTGGACAGCTTTTGCACTACATTGTTAAAGAAGTCTGTAGTCATCTGCCTCAGCACAGTCCTCTCAGGTGACTAAAATATGGTGATGTGCTGGAAAATAGACAAGCAATCACCGCAGATTAGATGAGATGTAAGAAAGTGAGGTGCATTAAAGTTTGGTAGGATACTGAACTTGGTTTACCAATAGTGGGGAGATCAAGCTCCTTTTGGTTTAGTCAAAAACTGGGAATTTGTCTGCTGTCCTTTCATTTAGTCTAGCATGTCCTAGTAGTAGTTTCACAGATACAGACCTGTTGTTTGATCACCCCTTTGTCGATGGAGAGTCTGCATGAAGAATGTTCGGCCAGTATTTTGAATAGTGGATGAGTGTTTTATATTTCATTAGGGAGGTGGTGTCGCCCACCTATAAAATGCTTGAATATACACAAGCATGTGCAAAAAAAGCTGCAGGACTGGCAGACTAGAATTTTTGAGGTTCCTTTTTTCCTGTTGCAAGAAGAACTAGATTTGACTTGTCATGTGTGGGTGGCATCAAGGCCAGGCCTTTAGTGTTTGGAATATAGGCTCTAGTTCATGGATGTGCCAGCATTTCCTGAATAATTAATGGCTAAGTACTAAGACATTCTAAGGAGGTCAAGAATGCAGTTGTTCACTGAGTATGCGCCTCAGCTAGGTGACTATTTCCTCTTAGCCTGTGATAGGGAATTTGCAGTCCAGTATGAAGCTCTGTATGTGATGTATGTTCACCCATACTCTCAACTATAAATAAACTTGCAAGTTTTCTGCAAAACTACAAGCCTGATTTTGTAAAGGGGTAGAATATAACAAAACAATACCAGAACCTTGGGAGAAAAAGGTAAAATGATACATGATAAATTTAATAGAGAATTCGTGCTAGGCCCAGATGAGAGAGAAAAAGCAAAAGCTGGTAAGGAAAGCTTGAAGGCAGTAACACAAACTTACAGCAAAGTTTTAAGTAGTGTGTTGCTACATTTCTGTATGAGTATTGATTTAATTATAGAATGATGGCAGTCTTTGTCAGCCCAAAACTGGATAACACCACTGTATAAAACTTTCTGGGAAATGGTGGCTTGCTGTAAAGCAGACGGTGTACTTCATGTAAGTTCATGTTTTGTGAGAATTGTATTCTTTTCGCTACTAAATTAGTGCTTCCCAATATTCCATCTGTATCAGTAATAGACAGTGTGCTAAGTATTCCCAGCTGTTCCCTCTTGACTGAGTGATAATTTTCTAAACGAGGTCCAGCACTTTGGTCCAGCTTTCTCCCACTGCTATAGAAATAAAACTAAACATTCAGTGTTTATAAAAAAAAAGTACTTTATGACCTTTCTTATCTAGTTAAATGTTGGGATAACTTTTTGTCCTGGCTAGTGATCAAATGTCTTGACACTTGCTTCATCACAAATTCATTGGATCATAGGAGGTTACTAGGCTAATGGCCCTAGGGCCCTTACAAGCCTAGCCAAGTACAACCCCTGTTCTTAAGAATATCAAAGTAGTATTAAGCGGAACTAAGTAAACAACTATTGCCTCTGTCCAAGAGGCACTCAGTTGAAACTCTGGGGGTGAATTTGCTGTTTCCCATCCAGTCATCCAAGTTGTGCTTAAATAGGGTCAGCAAGAATTAATTGAAAATTTTGTTCCAGTGGAGCGGTAACCTCTGTGAGGCATATCTGTCTCTCCAAATCCTGTTGATGTCCGATACTAGATTGAGTGCATCTTATTGATTTACAAATATTCAGCATTTCCATTAGAGCAGGATCTGAGATTGCTTTGTATGCAAGGCAGAGGTTGCCTCTGAGTACTCTGTAAGACCGAGGATATTGACACTGATTTCAGTCTGTCAACATATGACTTGCACTGAAGGCATTGAATTTTCTTTGTAAGAAACCTTCTTCCTAGTTGCTGCAGGTGCCTGGTAAGGTACATACTAAAGGCAGCATACTGTCTTATTGGCCTGATGAGTGAGGAGTACGGGGTGGGGTGGGGTTATGACCTCTTTTGTTATGGTTTTGTTATGATGATGTGGTCAAAGGAAAGGTTGCTGTCAACATGTGTGCCCAAATCTTTCACCACTGATTGCATGTTTAGGGTGGTGGTGTTAATGTGGTAATCTGCAGGGACATCGTCCTTGCCAAAGGGGTTGATAATGCATTTTTTTTTGTATAGAGTTTTAGCCTGTGACTTTGGCACCAGTCATTTGTCTAAGTCCCTTTTGTAGGATGTTGACATCGTTTGGGGACTCTGCACGCAATTTGCAGTCGGCAAACTTTGTCAGCCATAGGCCGTTTTGTTTTAGCCAGTACATCCGAGAAGTAGATTCCAAACTGTAGAGGCCCCAGCACCGATCCCCGTGGAACACCACTGGTTATGGGTCTGCTGGTGGAGGTAGTCACTTATTTTGACTGTGTGCTTTCCATTGGTTGCCAGCTTGCAACTCACCTGACAGTAAATGGGTTGATCTCCGACACTATTCCCAAACTCACCCAGTTGAAGGCCTTGGCCAGGTCCAGGTAGGCTGTATGCATGGATTTGCCTTTAGCCAGGGCTTTGGCAACTGTCTCAGAGAAGTCCACTAAGTTCAAGATGCAGGATCTCCCTTTATTGAAGCCAGACTGGGTCGGCTCATGCATTTGATGTCTCTTAATATCCTTATTGGTAAGGTCCATGATTATTCTTTCCATAGCTTTGCAGGTTAGGCTGGTCAGGCTTATGGATTTATAGTTCCCAGGGTCAGTGGAGGCACCTCCTTTATGTAATGGGATGACTGTTGCTGTTTTCCATTCAGCAGGTACAAAACCAGTGCTTAGGCTGTGGTTTGCAGCTAGTTCCTGTTTTAATCCATTTAGAACACAGCCTGGGTTATTATCAGGTCCCATAGAGGCTGTGTTTTTGTTTTTGGAGAGCGTGTTTACAACCTGCTTCTTGGACATGCTAGGTAGAGGGCAGGTAGTAGGGATGCTTTGGGGTATATGTGGCTGGGACAGGGGAAAAGTTTTCACTGAACTTTTCAGCTAGTAGGTTGGCTATTTATGTAGGTTCAGTATATGTGGTGCCATTACCAACCAGTTCTGCACAGATTTGGGTTTTTCCTTTAAGGTTTCTAATGTAGTTAAAGAAGGCCTTATGTTTGTTTATCCTTGGCAAAGGAGGCTAATTTGGATTCATAGTTAGCTTTAGAATGCCTTACAAGGCGTTGTGCGTTTGCTTGTTTAAGCCAAGGAGGGAATGCTTTCAGTTCAGAGACTGTTACTTTCTGCTCTTGGACAGCAGTTTGTTTCTTTTATTGTATAAACTGTTAATGGTCGATGTCCACCAGGCAGGCTTGCTCTTTCTTGAGGATCTTGTTTTGGTCCTATCAGGTGGGCTGAGTCAATACATTTGTGTAGTTTTGTACAAGGCATTGGTGTAAATCCTAGTATGGGTGTCCTTGCAATCAATGAGGGCAAGGGCTATGAAGCTAGTATAGGTGTCCATGCAATCAGTGAGGGTAAAGGCTATGAAGCTGTTAATGCCGTCACATATTTGGTTGTAATTGGCTATGGAAAAGTTTTTTTTTATTTTTGTTTTGTTGCTGCTAATAGGGGATCAGATGTTATTGTTACGTCTAATGAGACTGATTTTATGATCAGCTCTCACTAGAGAGGGCAGCACACGTGGGGTGGTGCCAACAATCACCCGTGTTAGCACCAGATCCAGAATGTTTGTTTGAGCCCCTTGTGGGGATGTCAACCAAGTGGTCCGGGCTACTGAAGCTGATGAAGTCCAAGAACCTTTGGGCAAGTGTGTTAGTATAATTTACCCAGTCTGTGGATGGGTAGTTAAAGTCACCTAAAATCAGGGTGTGTAGTTGTATCTTGAGCGATTCAAGTAGATCCAAGTATGCAGTGTGGGTGTCCTGGTTCTTGGAGGGGTCTTGTAACTGGTAATAACTTGGGGGGGTCTTGCCTACAGTCAGTTGGACCTGGATTAGTTCAAGGGAATAGTTTTGTTTAACCAAGCTAGAGGTCTGTTTATCTTTGAATATTGATACTCCACCTCCTCTAGTTCTCGCACTTTGTTTGTGGTATGAATGTGTGGAAGGCATTATAACCAGGTATGGCTGAGGTACTTTCCATGGCCTTAAACTAAGTCTGTGTGACTCCACAGATGTCCGCATCTTAAGCCGAGGGCAGCTTCCAGTGAGTGCAGTTTTAGGTTTAGACTCTTAACGTTTTTTTAGCAGCATAATCTTGAGGTTGCTTTTTGAAGATATTTTTACGTTGGGAATTTTGTTGTTGTGACATTGCCTAAAAAGGTGGGGGAGGCAAGAGCCTTAGCCAGTAACCAAAATCCCAGAGGTGACTGATGAAGACCATCTTTGGCAAAGCAGCATGGTCTGTCTACCATGTCATTCCAGGCTGACAAGTACTGGATCCCCTTAGAATGACACCAGAAGCTAAGCCAATTGTTGAAGACCATTTTTTGTTTATATTGTGGTATCATCTTGGGTGAAGCTAGTGTTCTGCTCAAGGCTAGGGACATACCTGCCTGAGGCACATATTCAGAAAGCTCAGTCATGTCTCTCTTCATATAGTTCAGTGAGGTACATCTCGAGACATTCATACCAACGTGAACTATGATGGAGTCATAACGGTACGTTGTCGAGAGACTTCAGTGCATTTGTGATCTAGTGGATCCTGGAACCTGACGGAGAGCTGACCGTAACCTTCTTGTCCAGCCTGGTGAGTGGGACGTGTGTCTCTCTCTGTGGAGTCGCCTATGACCAAAGAATTTGATTTTATATATATATATATATATATATATATATATATATATATATATATATATATATATATATATTTATTAGGTGTGGCATGTTGTGTTTCACAGGTCTGTGGTGTTTAGGTAAATTTCTGGTGAGTACCTCCATGTATGATGGCTTGTGTTGAGAGCGTGGTTTGTTCAGTGTCACTGTTCTGTGAGAGCAAGGATTCCAAATTCTTAGTGTATATGCATCTCTCACAAATTGAGCTTGAATAGTTTAGGAGTAGTGGGTTGGCAGTGTGCATGAGGCAATTACTAGACTGCCTTAGGATACCTATGTCAGACTGGCAGGAGAAACTCTGGAGAA
The DNA here is from genome assembly GCF_019279795.1 of Protopterus annectens. Lineage (NCBI taxonomy): Eukaryota > Metazoa > Chordata > Ceratodontiformes > Protopteridae > Protopterus > Protopterus annectens. The sequence continues at coordinate 1,512,306,476 of NC_056737.1, forward strand.
CTGACCATCCATAATACTAGATGTAAATTTGCTTGCTTTAATGAGTAAGGATGTGGCTTAATTAGGGTCTTAATGCTGGGTCTATTCTGATGGGTCTTGTGACAGTAGGAGATACTGCCTGCACAACTAGCTGCTGGTTTGTAAATAATTCTGTCATTGAATATCGAAATGATTTATACAAGATGCTTCTGTTACAAATGTATTAGAACTGTATGTCATATGTATATCAAACTGATTGTACAAACGTTTGCTTTGAAAAGGTAGTTGCAAAGTACTGTGTTTGAAATGTAACCACAGTGTGCACTACTGGAAGAGAACAGAAATGTACATGCACTCTTGTAACTGTTTAAATGTATTTGCTTAACAGGAAACTGGAGGGGTAATCTCAGTTCAGCAAACTTTAGAAAAATATCTGAAATTAAATTACTTTATATGACGCAGTAAAGAGGCTTTCACTCATGTTTTCAATGTAGTTAGAGCCACAAGGTCTGTACTAGGAAGCTTTCTGTGTTGTCCTTGGAGTGAACTAATTGCTACTTAGGTTCATAGGTTCATACTAGGCTATCTGCCCTACGGCATTTATAAGCCTAGCCAGAGTGTGTTTGGCTTTCGCCACCCATTTTAAATTAATTTTGCTGTGCCCTTTTTCGAGGTTAGTATACTGTGCCTCTGTCTAACAGTGACACAGAAGTGATACCCGGGGTAAACCTACGATCTCCCATCAACTCATCAAGATTCCTCTTGAAGAGAGTCAATGAGGGACTCTGCCTAACCTGGACTGGGATTTTATTCCAGAGTGAAGGGAGCCTCTGGGTTATGAGTCTGTCCCTCCAGCATGTCCTATTTATTTCAGTGCTGAGGTTCAAGTCTCTCGAGCGCGTAGCTCGATGGGATTTGGATTTTCTGACATGCAGCATGTCCATTAATTCCGGGTTGGACATGGCTTTATACGTCAGGCACAGATCGCCTCTGAGCAGGTGGTATGCCACCCAGTAAAGCTGGAATTTCTTTAACCGGGCAGCATATGGCATCTGTTTGAGCCCTTAGATCCTCTTGGTGAGGTACTTTTGGGGTCTTTCCAGTTGCTGCAGGTGTCTGGTAAGGAACATCCCAAAAGGGGCATTGTACTCAATTATGGGCCTGATGAGGGATGAGTAAAGAGGCACTATGACCTCCCCTGATCTAGATGTGAATCCCTTCATGATTAGGTGGGCTATATAAAATGTTTTTCTAACCACTTTGGCCATGTGGTTGTCAAATGAGAGATTGCTATCAACTTGGGTCCCCAAGTCCCTAATTACTTCTTCTGTACTTAATGGATTACCACCTATGTGGTAATTTGTGGGCACTTTGTTTTTGCCAAAGGGGATGACTATACACTTTTGGCGTTTAGCTTGAGGCCATGGCTCTGGCACCAGTTGTCTGTTTCTATGAGGCCCTTTTGGAGGATGCTTGTGTTGGCTGGAGAGTCTATTATGGCGCCCAGTTTGCAGTCATCTGCGAACTTGGTCAGCCACAGTCCTTCCGTGTTGGCCTGTACCTCCGAGAAATATATACCGAACAAGAGAGGTCCCAGGACTGAGCCTTGTGGGACGCCACTTGTAACTGGTTTGGAGTCTGACATGGCTCCAGCAATTCTAACCATGTGGATTCTGTCCTTGAGCCAGTTTGCAACCCATCTAGTGACATAGGGGTTTATATTTAAGCTGGTGAGCTTATCTATAATGCCCGAGTGGGGTATTGTATCAAGGGCTTTTGGGAGGTCCAGGTAGGCTGTGTGGGCCACCTTCCCCTCGTCAATGGCCTTGGTGACTGTTTCAAAGAAATCAACCAGGTTTAAGAGGCAGGATCTGCCCTTAACAAAGCCGAACTGGGTAGGATCCAGTGTCTGTAGGTTCCCAATATCTTTATTTATGAGGTCCATGATGATCCTTTCCATAGCATTGCAGACCAAGCTAGTCAGGCTTATGGGGCGATAGTTTCCAGGATCCGTTGAGGCACCACCTTTGTGGAGAGGGACCACTGTTGCTGTACGCCACTCTTTGGGTACATATCCTATAGTAAGGCTGAGATTGAACAGTAGTTTTATGTTTGGGTTTAGCTCTTCTTGGAGTTCATGTAGGACGCAGCCTGGGACACCGTCTGGTCCCATTGATGCTGTGTTTTTTGCTTTGGAGAGGGCAGCTCTTAACTGAGCATTTGAGATGTCAGGGGGGCAGCACTCTGCTGGGATAGATATTTGCCCTTTTGGTGGTGGGGGGGGGGGAGTTTGCGCTGAACCTGTCCGCTAGGATGTTGGCAATGTCTCTGGGTTCGATGTATTTTTTGTCATTTTGGACTAATTCTGAGCATATCTGGGAATTCCCACCCAGGTTCCTAACATAACTAAAGAAAGCCTTGTGATTATCCTTAGTGTCCTGTGCAATTTTTCTCTCGAAGCTGACCTTAGACGATTTTATGAGTGCCCGTAGTTTTTTGCTAATACTGATCAGAGATGCCTTCCCTTTTTGGGATTTTGCTCTATCATGTAGTAGCTTCCTCCTTCTATTGTATAGTTTGTTTATGGCTGGGGTCCACCAGACAGGACGCCTGCCTTTGGAGGATTGGGTCTTGGTTTTATTTGGGATTGCATGATCCATGCATTCCTGAAGGTGTTCATAGAATGCATTTATAAAGGATTCTTCGGTCTGGGCCGTATTTTCCACAGGCTCGGGGGCTTTGAAGGATTCCACCTCGGTTCTGAGGAGTGTGAAATTTGCTTTAGAGAAGTTTTTCAGTGTGGTTTTCTGGGCAGGGGGTGGGGTCGGGATGTGAATATCCAGTGATATTAGTTTTATGGTCTGATCTTACCAGTGAGGGATACACTTCTGGTCTGGAGCATAGAGTCCCCATGTTGGTGATGATCAGGTCCAGTATGTTTTCCCCTCTTGTGGGAGTGGTAACAAGTTGTTCCATAGCATTTGAGTTTATAAATTCTGGGAACCTTTGGGCTAGAGTGTTGGAGCTAGAGTAATGCTCCCAGTCTGTTTGGGTAGTTGAAGTCGCCCAATATAATGGTGTTTGGAGAGACCTTCATATTTTCCAGTGTTCTCAGGAAGGCCGAGTGGGGTTCCTGGGTTTGAGAGGGTGGTCTGCAGCAGACTATAAACTCGAAGGCAGTTTTACCCACTGTTAGTTGCACATGGATAGTCTCTGATGCTTTGTGCTGTGCCACCAACCTGGAGGTGTGGGTATCTTTGACTAATATTGATACTCCCCCTCCTTTTGTGGTTCGGTCCAAGTTTTGGGGCCGAAAAGCATGGTATGAGGTATAACCTGGTAGTGCTGGGGTGCTCTCGGGAGCCTTGAACCAGGTTTCTGTTACTGCACAGATATCGATGTTCTCCATGCTAAGGATAGTTTCGAGTGAGTGCATCTTGAGGTTTAGACTTCTGGCGTTGAGTAGCATTACTCTTAGTTTCTTATCCCTTGTGATACCTATGGAGGTGGGTTTGTCTTTTGAGCCTTGCCTAAAAAAGGCACTATGGGGAAGCAAGAGCCTTTGCCAATATCCGAAAGCCCAGGGGTGACAGGTGCAAGCCGTCCCTAGCGAAGCATCGTGGCTTGTCGAGCATGTCATCCCAGGCTAACAGGCATTGTATCCCCTTTGAATGACACCAATACTTAAGCCAGTTGTTGAAATTGATCATGTTGTCTTCATATTGTGGCATCATTCTTGGTGAGGATAAGATGCTACTCAATGTCAGGGTCATACTGGCCTGGGCTACATGCTCAGAGAGCTCCTCTATGTCTCTTTTCATGTAGTCCAGGGAGGTACGTCTCGGGTCATCCACACCAGCATGGACAATGACCGAGTCATATTTGTACTTGCCTTGGAGTGACCAGAGTGCTTGTGTTATGTGGCGGATCCTAGCGCCCGACAGGCAGCTCACCGTGACCTTCTCCTTGTTCAGCCTGTTGAGCGGGACGTCAGTGTGCCTGACGATAAGAGTCACCTTAGCCTTAAGGGCTGTGACTGTTCGGCACACTGGCTTTGTGAGCTATGTGTTGCACGTGTTTTGTTTTGGGGTAGCGGTTGCTTGGGTGTCTGCTTTGGAGGTCTCTGCTGCTTAGGCAGATTTTTATTTAGAGCCTCTGAGTATGTTTTTGTGTGTTTATGTGTTTGGTTTGCTGTCGTGGTAGGTTTATGTGAGACTAGAATTGTAGTGAGTGTGGTTTCCTTCTCCTCCTGACTGGTTACGCCATTACTGAGTTTAAAGAGCTTAGCCTCCAGTTTGGCTATATGGTTGCATCTCTCACATGTGTTACGATTTGTTGGGAGGAGGAGAGGGTTGTCTGTGTACATGAGGCAGTTGTAACATTGCCTCAAGATTCCCAGATTCACCAGCTGCACCGGAGAGGAGATTGACAACTGACCTTTGGACATGCTAGAATAGTATTGGGAATTACTTTATAATTGAAAAAAGGGCCAATGGGGAACAAGGTACTCAAGGGGAGTTTGTGAGGGTGTAGTGCTTTTAATTTTTTAGTGCTGACTTGTATAATTGCTTTAGTGAGCAAGTGCCAGGTAACTTAAATGCAAAAAACGACAAACAGTAACTTTCTTTCAAGTGAAACAAGGAAATAAGTACAACAAGCAATGCAGATATCACTAGGGATCCACAAAAGTGCTGAAAAGCCGCGTTTTAGGTGGAATTAGTGTTTCAGGGAAATAACAAGCATACAAACAAAGCTAGATTCAGCAGGCCTGGATCTAGTCTATGCTACAGCAAACAAGGTGTACCAATTTCAGTAAGAAGCGGTTCAAATATGCAGGCACTATAAGCCTTTAACCAGAAATTCCCAGCTCAGAAGGGCAGAGTCCAGCCTCTCCTCCCACAAGAGTGCAGACCACGAACCCTCTTAATGTAAAATAACTGGACTGAAGCCCAAGTGCTTAAACCAGAATTAATACACTTTTAGAATAACAGACACTGAGCCCTCAATCAGCAGTTCCCAACTTAGAAGGATGTAAGCTACCTGTTCTGCCACTACAGTGCAGATCACAAACCTTCTTAATGTAAAACAACTGGTTTGAAGCCCAAGTGCTTAAACTAAAATGCTTAGAATGAGTTACACCTAGCAGTAATAAATACAATTGAGTACTATTAAGATGACGCAAAAGCAAAATAAAATAGGAAGAAACACAAATACAGTAAAAGTAGATAATTTTTTTTTTGATGCATGAAGGAATTTAATTGTTTTATGACTTTCAGCATCTGCCAAAGATCTGTGGAAAAGCCCTTGTCTGTATATTTTTACAGGTAAATGCTAAATGCCGCCAGCTTCTAGCAATGGGGGTTTTGGCATGGGAAGTAGAAGTCAGATGACCAGAAATTGTCAGTCTGCAAGCTGTCCCGGCAGTAATATTTGAGATCTTATTTAGTGAGGCAGAGCGTTCTGCATTATGTCTTGGACCTAACAACAAAATCCACTCACCACATCTGCCTTGCTCTAATGAATTAAGTTTGTAGGGAACAGTGTGATTCTCTTAGATATGGTCAAGAATATAGTGAAGTTTAGATTTTTCTTTATTTGTGTAAGCTTGTACTGCAGTGTTGTTTTAAATATTTCCTGTGGTTTTGAACTCCGATGTCACTGTGAATATGTATATTTAGTATTGTCTTGTTCTTTTATTTATTATTAAATATATTTAAATGTTGTATTGTGGATGATCTGTGTATAGATATTAAAATTTGAAGAGTACTTTCGTATTTATTTGGTGACACCAGGTAGGCCACTCCTAATAGCCTTGCTCTTGGTCAAACTACAATTTATATTAGTATTACACAGTAAGATTGGACACCCTTTAAGGGCCCTACATTAGCTGATAAGGAGTGACTATTGGCAGTGAAAGCTACCTTATAGTCTGGGCAGAAGAGGGCATAACTAGTAAACCTGTGTCAGCCTTTCCCACATGTCTTTATATCAAACCTCTGTGTGTGTGTGTGTGTGTGTGTGTGTGTGTGTGTGTGTGTGTGTGTGTGTGTGTGTGTGTGTGTGTGTGTGTGCGCGTGTGTGTGTGTCAGCTACTTGGGCAGGGACACAGAGCACTGGTTGGACAAAGAGGAAGCTGGAAGTCTTGGCTTGGTCACTCAGCTGAGATCTCAACTCTATAGCTGTGCCAGTGGAGAGTCTTATTGGGGATCTGGCGGAAGAGGGATATACCAGACCGGACTGATGTAGTCTTTTTGTGCTCTTAGGGGAAATTGCACTTGAATGTCCCCTCACAGATGCCGGTGGTAAGGATTGAGGCTCCCTTGATTACTGGTCCAGTGGTGGGTCGTCACAGGGCTCTCAAGTTGTACTAGACTATTGGATTAGCAGATTAAAGTGCCAAATGCTGTAGAAAAGCCAGATGAGGAACGCTGTTTAAGGGACTCTTCAGTTAGACCACGGGCAGCTTCTAAGGGAAAATAAATCTACTTTAGCTTTTGCGTCTATAACCGCCAGTGGTTATCTCCACTGTGTGGTGCTGCTCAAAGGTGCGCTACACAGAAACTGATGCCTTGAATTGCTCAGGTGAAGATAGTAGAGCAGGTCGCCAAACTCTGTGGAGCGGTAAAAATGCTGGGCTTAAGTAGCAACTGTGAGAACCCTTTTTTTAAAACAAGTTAAGCAATTTTCAAACAAGCTGGCCAATGGAAATGCTGAATACTGAGCCTTATTCTAACAATCTCCAACTCTGATGGGTCCTTTGCTACACTCTTCTGCCACAACTTGATTGAATATACCCTGTTTTTGTGGATGCATTTGTGCACACATGTAGTAAAAGAAAAAAAGAGAACCTGGAGATAACTGGGTTGGAATTTTTTACTCTGTAGCTTTAACTGTGTGTGTGTGTGATGTTCTTCGTGTTTCACTGTTGCAGTCATTACATTTGTGTGTGTGTGTTTGTGTGTGCGTATCTATATTTATTTATTTATATATATATATATATATATATTTATATATATATTATATATATATTTATATATATTTATATATATATATATATATATATATATATATATATATATATATATATATATATATATATATATATATATATATATATATATATATATATATATATATCTATATCTATATATATATATATATATATATATATATATATATATTTATATATAAATTTATTTATATATATATATATTTATATATATATATATATTTATATATATATATATATATATTTATATATATATATTTTTTATATATATATATATATATATTTATATCTATATATATTTATTTTTATATATATATATATATATATATATATATATAAATTACACACACACATACGTATATAATATTATATCAATACAAAAACTTTGTCAAGAAAGAGACATGGTGAAGTGGCGTTGAGAGCTTTCGTAAGTGTAGTGCTTCATCAGAAACAAAATAGCTGTGATTGCAAACCACTCTAAATGTGTAGTAAACACAAAGGAAATGTAACTCTCAGCCAAGGAGAATGGTAGCATTTCAGTAACAAAGGTGTATCATTCAAAAAAACTAATGGTTTGTTTAGAGACAGGTAATAAAACATCAAACAGTCAATGGAATGCCTATTATAGAGATCAGTGTAAAAAGCAGCTCAGATGTCATTTGAGCCACTTTAAGGCACATTTAATGTTTATATTTTCATTTAAGCCAGGAAATGTTTCAGCGTTCAATTCAAGTTGTGGCTTTAATTCTCTAAATTCCAAAATAAGTGTCTAAATCACCAAAAAATGTCAATCTGCTCTAAAACCATGAATCTAAATGTAACAAAACGGTGGCATAAACGAGAATGTCTGCCTAATGCATTCTTATTTCTTTATGAATTGCTGCACAATGCTGCTTAATGCGGCTGTATAATTTTCTACTATTCTTGCCCACATAAAAACACGAGCAGGTGTCACAAATAACTGCATACACAACAAAGGAAGTATTACAGTCAATGTTTCATAACGATATTCTTACCACAGTGTGAAAATATTCTGTGTGCGTGTGTAATATATATGTATGTATACATATGTATGTGTGTGTATCTATGTATGTATAGATATATATATATATATATATATATATATATATATATATATATATATATATATATATAAGGTTGTTGATATATATATATATATATAAGGTTGTTGTATCTTTCCGCTTTTCCCGGTTAGGGGTCGCCAGAGCGGAACTCTGGTACGCTAATTATTGGCAGTAGATTTTTACGTACTGAGTTGCCAGCCCTAACATACAACCTTCAACGAAGGTATGTTCATTCACGCATGTGTTCACACAGAAGACGCTTTAGCTGAGAATCGAACAGGACAACGTCTTACTGTGAGGCGACAACACTACAACAGCACCACCACAACTGGAATAAAGGCAAGACCACAACTAGATAAAATCCACTGATTTAATACAAAACGGTGTGCGCTTTCGCAATGGTGACCATTGCTCACCGTTTTGTAATAAATCAGTGGATTTTATCTAGTTGTGGTCTTGCCTTTATTCCAGTTAACTTCTCCACTAGGCTTTTGGTGTTTGTGAACTGTTAATTCTTTGGGCTGGTTGGATTTGTTTGTTATATGTATTTATGTGTGTGTGTGTATGTGTATATATATATATATATATATATATATATATATATATATATATATATATATATATATGTATATGTGAGTGTGTGTGTGTGTGTGTGTGTGTGTGTATATATATATATATATATATATATATATATATATATATATATATATGTGTATCATTCATATATAGATATATATATAGAAAGAGACTTGGTATTGATTATAACGACATGGACCAGTTACTGCTGTATAAGGTTTTTAAACAGGCTAGCATCTTAATGAAAAACAGAAATGTGCCTTTGCTGATTCAACTGAACAAGTGTTCTGCAGGAAACTGTTTCTTGTTTTTAGTTGTTTTAGTATGCACATGTGGCTGCATTCTGTTAGGAATATAGCACGCAATAATGTGTGACTTTTTAAACATTGGAGATCTTGTAGCAGTTTTCATTAGTATGACAGATTAAAACATCCAACATAGCAGTAGTCTCTATTGCAGTGTTCATTTATGTTGTATGGATACTTGCATGCTGAATTTATTCTCTTTCTTTCAGGGGCTTTTGAAGACACCTCGTTTGCTTCACTTAAAGACCTAGTCAGTGAACATACCTTAAAAGGAATTGCTGAAATGGGCTTTACTAACATGACAGAAGTTCAACATAGAAGTATAAGACCACTACTTGAGGGCAGGTGAGGTGTACAAATGTGTGATCCAAATGTTTGTGTGATGTGCTTACCTATATGTAGGTACTGCTTTCAAAGGTGGAATTTGCTTTGTAGTTTTAATAATAGTCGATATGGCTTCACTCTGACGCCAGATATTCATTTATTTTTTGTATGTTAGGCCTATTCCTCCATACTGTGTTTTGTAGGCCAATCATCAGTAAAACTTTTTTCTTTGGTAAATGAAGTGCGTTATCTGTTGCATTTAATATTTTTGCTAGAAACTTAAAAGCACATCCTAGCTGGGTTCTAGGTTTTGGTTTATCATTTGAGCCAGACATTAAGCTGCTGTAGTCCATTGATCCAAATTTTTGGATGACTTCTGAAATACAGCAAAACAGTGGAATATTTTTTCTGCTCAGTACCTAGCTTAACAATCACTTTCTCTGTACTTGGTTCACCCCAGAATCTTCTGGGTTGTGTTATGGAACCCTGGATCACTGTAGCCATGGGCTTGTTTCTGACATGTATACTACCTTACTTCTTATGTCGTCTTTTATTAGCTTTTGCAGAAAAATGCATTGACTGCTGAAAGAAGTCTAGACCGAAATACGAGATCTTGTATAAGCTTTCTAGACCTGTGAAGTTTCCCTGTGGTCTTTGGGTCCTAAAGTAGGACTATTTTCAGTTACCAGCTTTTACTTTACTACCCCCATTCTCTTTCCTGATGTCATTACCTGTTTTCTGTGCTTCTAATTTCACATACATTACTAAAAAGATTGGCTTGAATATCATTTGAGACCTTGCAAGGACTGAACTGAGACGATGAGAAGAGGGAATGGTTTCCCTTGGCGGAATGTTTAACGTTACTTGTCTGAGAATAAATTGTAAAATGCTGAAAGAAACAAGGTATGTAATTAATAGCAAGGGCCCGTGACTTTTTACAGTTGGCTGCTCCTATTAGTGGCTGCTTTCTACAGTAATAGTAAGTCAACTATTTGTTATTTGTCTTTGTGGTTGCCAGCAAAGCAGTGACTAGGTTAATTCCTGGAATCTGCTCTTGGCATTTAGTCCTTTGTAGAAGTGGTAGCTAACACTGCTTCCCACCCTTCAAGTGAGAGGTTACTGCTTTTATTGGTTGAATATTTGGGAGGCAATTTTCCAGTGGCTAATATGAAAGCCTGGCTGGAATCCCCATGAGAGGACTTCTGAGGCGGCCTTTACATATAGTTAGAAATGAGTGCTTAGCAAATAGATTGTATGATTCCTTGTTAGGTTGTATTATGCAGTGTGTCTATGACCTGTCTGGCTATGCTTCTGCTCCATTTCAGCATTTGTCTCTGTGTTCGTCTCCACTCACCTTCATGTGCATCTGTTTTTTAGATTTTGCAGCAGCATTTGGCTAGAGAAAGCATAAGGTAATGTTTTTATGCTGGCTGCAGCAATGGCTTCACAGGATTAGACTTCTCACAAGCTAGCAGGGTTTACCTCATCTTCCCTTTGTAGAACTTCACCCTCTTTGCATTACTGTTTCCGTTCCCCGGGTTTCCAGTCTGTGCTTGATCAAGTGCTTGTCTGCTGTCAGAACACTGCTAAAAGGAACATATTTTTTTTTCCTTTCAAGAGTTATCTTTGTAAATTCAAACTGAAGATTTTGGGGCTTTGTCAAAAAGTGATGGAGTAGGGTACTTTTTTTTTTCTCTTTTCTCAGTCTTGCCTTTGCAGAAACTCTTGGGATGCAGAAGAAAATTTAAACTTGCAGTGAGCATCGTTGATTCTTTTAGAAGCATTTAAATGTATGTTTAACAGAAGAAAATGTATTATTTTTCTTTCAGCTAAGAACTCCCTGATTCCAGGCATTCTGCCCCTCCCTGAAAAAAAAAAAAGCAGATGTACTTAATGGGTCAGATGCCAGTTCCTGCTACACAGCACAAATCTTGTCACGTAACAGTGCGTTAATTAGCGCACTTAATCAGACACCACTCCTGGACTGAGTGTGAAAAAGAGCCATGGAGATCAGTGCTCTACTCCAAAAAAACAAACGCAAATAAAGTAAATCTAAATTATCCCATAAGTGCTTGTTAACGTATCAGCATCCACTGGACTGAATGAAGCTCATTTATTCAAGTCTGTAAGACAGAAGGGGAAAACCCTTAAATTTACTGTAACTTAGCCCAAGGTCCTGATTAGTTTAAGGTTTGCAGGGAGGGCGAGGTAAAAAATAGGTATGTTTAGTTACAGTTGTGGTAATTGTAGGCATCCACATCTGTAGTTATATTCCATATACCAGGGTTTGCTGCCCTGAGCTGTCCCATGATGGCCTTTTGAGTTGAACACTTTCACTAGCAATATTGTCTCTCATAAAAAAGAGACTTGCAGAATTATATGTTCTATTCTTTTTGCTGCAAGAATAGGTTTGTTACATTTGTTTTGTTGGGTTGGTTCCAGAGCAGCTAACTAGTACCAAGTTTAGGATTTTATTTTTTATGTGCGGTAATAGACTGGAATCGGCTGTGCTTCAGAACTCCACAATGTCTCTGGAAAAAAAGTGTTTAACTCGTTAACCCTGCGCACCTTTTAAGGGCGCCTTTGTGCTTACACCCGTGCACTCTGAGACGCCAGAAAAGCTATGTTGTTCCACCCAAGTGCCTTCCACAAGCACCATTAAACATCCATTTAAATGCTTCTAAAGGAATCAGCGATGCTCACTGCAAGTTTAAACTGTCATCTTCATCCCAAGAGTTTCTGCAAAGCCAAGACCTGAGAAAAGAGAAAAAGTACCCAACTCCTTGTCACTTTTTGACAAAGCCCCCAAACTCCTCAGTTTGAGTTTACAAAGATAACTCTTGAAAGGAAAAAAAAAAATCATCTGTTCCTTTTAGCAGTGTTCTGACAGCAGACAAGCACTTGACCAAGGACAGACTGGAAAACCGGGGAACGGAAACAGTGATGCAGAGAGGGTGATGTTCTACAAAGGGAAGATGAGGTAAACCCGCTAGCTTGTGCTTTTAACATATTTAAATGAGTAAAAATAAATTGTTTGGGGGGTGTACTGAATTATTCAAGTGGGAAGATTGTTTTCACCTGGTTTAGTGTGATGTTGACACTTACTACTGACATGCAGCAGTGTTTTCTGCCTATGGTGATCAGTTTAGTGTACATGTAGCTGGGAATTGTGACTTAAAGTGGAATGTAGGCAACCTGTTTTGATGCTGGTTTTGAAATTGCTCCGTTTGTAAAGTTTACTAGTAAGGATCATAGTTATCAATTACTGTGAAAAATAAAGTTTAGTACGGTGTACATCTTAACAGTTAAGAATGAATGAGAGTCCGCTGCTTGTGACTGTGCTATTTTAATTGCACATTTTTGTAGAAGGTTTGAATATAGTTTGAATATAGTAATTTAAAAAGAGCCCAACAAATACCATTGGTGAATGTATGCTTAATGGAGGACAGCACTGCAGAGTCTCTACCTTTGTTTTCATTAGTCTGTTTCCCAGTTGCTAAAGTCTTGTACCTTGAAGTAAAAATCTCTGTTTGGTAAATAAATGGATGTGTTGTATGGCTTTAAGACCAATTTTAGCCTTTTTTTTTTTGCCTATTGATGTGGGAATTCCACCATTCTGGTTTCCTTCTACATTTGCTACCATAACCAGATCAAGGAAGTACTTGCAATTTTGATTAGCTACTGATAATGCTTTATGGAAGGGGCATGGTTCTGATGGTGGTTCATGAAGTGCTAATGTAGAAGACTTTGATTAGATGGGAAGCTCAGGGCAGGCAAAATTCATTCCTGAATTCTGTAGATTAGTGGACATGACCCATGCCCTTGATATACACAGCTTTGTAAGTCACTGCAAATTAGGTTTTCTGAGGTGAATTGCCTGAAGTGCCTGCCTGTATGTGCTTGCTTGCTTGTTTGTTTATTGCAGTTTGCTAAATGGGTAGGTGGGCTGGTGCAATTGTTACCAAAATACCAGCACAATGACTGTTTATTAGTTCCAGTGGAAAAATTGATGGCTCTGCATTGCCAGACATGAACAGAACGCATTCTAATAGCACTAGAACCAATATTCTTTTACAACCACACATAGTCTGTATTCACCTGGACTTCTGAGAAATGGATTCCAAACAGTACAGGGCCCAGCAGAGATCCTTGTGTTATGCCACTGGTAACTGGTCTAGTTGAGAAGGTCTATGATGATTCTTTCCACGGCCTTGCAGCTACCGATGGTTAGACTTGTGGGTCTAAAGTTCCCAGGGTTAGCAGATGGGCCTCTTTTGTGCAAGGGGATTACTGTTGCTGTTATCTATTCTGCTGTCCTCTTGTACTATTATCTATTGTCTAATGGAGGGATATGAACTCGGATGTGTGAGTGAGAGGAAGGCCTTAGTGAGATATGTTCTTTTATGCTGATTGTGGCATTGATCAACCAGATATTTTGAACAATATTTCTGCTTTTGTCAGTCATGTATAGAATTTAGGTGAGAGGAAGGGCTCAGTAATATATCAGTTATACAACTTTTACTCAATTACTCTGGTCTTTTCCTGACAGATAATGACTCACTCTTACATTGCACCTGCACCAGGAATGTGATGAATGTTTGCTCAAAAGGTCATGAGCAGCAATTATCGACTTTGTATGAGCATGCATAACCTAGCAGTAATGAAATGCAAGTCATTATCACATTATTAATTTACAATATGTACAAGTATAGTGTAACAGTGAGTCGTTATCACATGTCAGGTAAACCCATTACCAGCTGCCAGTGTTGTTCACATTACTAAAAGTCTTTATCACATTACAAGCACAGGTGTGGGGCACTCCAGATGCCTTCTAGTACCAGATATTTTTCTAATTTTGTAGTATAGTCTGCTAGGTAACTTGTCAACATGCTGAGTAAAACCTCATTTTCTAATTTTGTTGTATAGTCTGCTAAGTAACTTGTCAACATGCTGAGTAAAACCTCATTTTAAGATGGTAAGTGAACTATCTGTGTGTTCTACACTTGTACAGATATCACAGTTTGTTTATGACTTAGGTTGTGAAATGTATTAATTTTCTTCATCTTTTGGTAAATAACTTTGCTAGAGAATGTATCAGCATGCTAAGTAGTACCTCATTTTGAAGACAGTGTTAGTACTTACAAGATGGAAAAAGAACTGAAGATTTGGATGGGCTAACCAGGTAATGCAAATGATATGCATAAATATGTAGTTTTCCAATTCATCTGTCAAACATCAGTAGTAATCTGTTTGCATTTTCTTTCCTGTGCAGGTTCGTCCACCTTCTGACACTGGCATGCCTTCATGAGCAGGAGAACGACAAGTGAGAGTGTGGGTATGTGGCCATTCCTACATTCACTGGGCTGCCAGCCATGCCTCCTTAAGTGAAAACTACTACAACTTGAGCTTCCCCACATCTAGTGTGAAGGTATACTGGATTGCAAGAAGAGGTAAGCATTGGACCGGAGTACTGCAGTTGCTGGAAGAGAAGGGTTCCATCTATTCTGAGCCCGACATTCTTGTTGCTGCACATTGGAGGGAATGATGTCATCAGTCAACCAGTGGCGGTTGGTGACTTCAAATCAAAGGGGGGCTGCAGGAGACAGCTGAATGGGTGGGGCCAATGGGAAGGGATATGGCCAACTAGAAAGGGGAGGAGCTATGCTCAAAACCACAAAAACTGGAACTTTAAGTACGCTGCCCTGGGTGCCAAACCGTTATTATGAGAGTCCAAACAAGACAAAATGAAGTGTTGAAGAAAAACAATATTTCAAGGCATTGGCTGCATGACAGCTTACTTAATATCTAGATGGAAACAAAAAGGTTGTGAGGTATGAAAAAATAAATTACTTTTTAAATACATTACTGGAATGCCAGTCAAAATAAAGTACAAGGAAAACAAGCAGCACTCAACTCAAACCACTTCTCCTTGCACTTCAGTTCTAATTATAATTTATATTCAGCTTTATTAAAGTACCAAGTAACATGCTGAAAGTAGCAATCTCTGTGATACCCCCACTTGTAAAAATGTTTCTTATCCAAAAAAGACCTGCTGCCTGACAACAACTATCTACTTGGGGAAAACATGATCAAAGTAAAAAATGAAATGCAAACAAGAAACAAGCTCAAGATACATTGCTTAAAGGATTACTGCACAGGATATGGACCACACATGATAGATTGGCATTCTGTTTGGTTTACAGGTAAAGCCTGCAAAAATGACTGCAAATCTCCAACAAATGTAATGAGCTTCTTAAAATAATGCAATCCTGTCCTTTTATTACAAATACTGTCATATGCATTTCAATACCCAAGGCTTATAACATTATCTAGTTATGTGTAAGTATTCTCTGCATGGCAACAACAGAAAGGCTTTCAAGGTTGGCAATTCTGTAACAGTATGCTTATTAAAGCTTACTTGCATCTTACAATCCTAGACAAGCTTACCCAATGGTCATTAAAGCATTGCTACTTAAACACAGAGCAACTGGCACTTTCTGAGTAATATTAAGCATCAATAAACAGTATAAAAAACATGACAGAAACCAGAACATTCTGCAAAATCAAGAACAGAATAAAAGTAGTACTTGTGTCTACCTTGGATGGGGGGATACTCTGCACATTTACACTGCATAACTGCTCCTTGCATTGCTTGGACACATCCAGAGTCACTACATGGGGGAGTGGGGTGCAACAAGTATGTCACAATTTGAAACATCTCTGGCTGACTGTGATGGCCCTGACACATTTGTCATACCTCTCAACCACAGAGCAAGAAATCTGGACAAAGCCATACACAGAAGTGGGACAAAAGTCCAAAAATAAGGACACTTTTTAAATATTGCTCTTATAAACTGAGAAAGATAATAGAATAGTAGGTCTTGCATTAGTATGAATTTTCTGAAGGGTATGAAATCTAAAACTCAAATGTCTGCCATTATTTTCTAACTTCAGTCTTTAATGATTTTTTGCCAAAAAATCACAATTTTATGAAAAATGGACCAAAATGTGATGCAAAAATATAAAATAGCCACACAATACAGCTGGGAACCTCTCAAAGAAGGGACACTGTTTTAATATTAGTACTGCTAACTTGAGCAGCTGACAAAATAAAAGAATCCGCATGCATTTCTGAAATAAAAGTAATCTATAACTCTGATTATTACAGTTACTTCGTAATTGTAAACCCTCCTCGTTTTCTTCCAAAATTGCCGTTTTGCGGCTGGATTATTAGGGGAAGAGCAACATTTTGAGCCAAAATTGGGGACAGTTGAGAGGTTTGGATATGCCTAATTCTTCAAAGCAATTTATTTGCATGTACCTCTCAACCTGTTAATGCAGGAAATCTGGACAAGGCCAAAAATACTGGGGAACATATAAACAGTACTAAAAATTGTTGTGTAAACGGAGACGGTTGATAGAATAACAGGTCTTGCTTTAGCATGCATTTTTCTGAAGGTTGTGAAGTCTGAAACTCGGTGTCTGTCATTATTTAGTGACTTAATTTCTAAATTATTTGCCAGAAAACCACACATTTTATGAGGAACAAACCAAAAATAAGAAGCAAAAATCTATTCATTCTGTGAAAATCTGACATTTGAGAGGTATAGTTCAGCCGGAGCCGTCTTTGAGTTTGCTGCCCTTCCCCCTCACAAAATCATGGTTGAATGGAGCCTCCCCCCTGCAGCCATTCCAATGAACCATTACTTGGCTATTTCATGCCATTTACCATAAACAGTAATGTTCATACTGCTTTATTTCTATGTTGATTTGGACTTCATTTGAACGTTTTATTTTGCATTTTACAGCACAAACACTAAAACATTTGCTAAACAAAGCGATACAATCTCATAATGAAAACAGTCTTATTAGCATTAAAACGTCTCTGCCCTTGAAACACACATTCATTGAAACAGCATTGAAACCCACATTCAAAGAAAATACATTTTGCCAGTGGCAGATAAAATCAAGTTTGGGCTGTTTTCAAATCATAGGCCCCTTGCACACAAAATATACATATGCACTTTAATACACCTTCCTGATTGTATTAAATTAGATTCCTTGTACAATATAGTACAGTTGTTAGAGGGAGTTTTAAATTTGTTGTTTTGAACATTTTTCCAGTAAACAGTGAAACAAAATGCATGCACCAATAATGACAAAACTGCCCAATTCAGAACATTTCTATCATAAAAGTCTACTCAAACTTCTGCAGTCCACCAGAATCAGTAAATATGCCCAATCTCTGAAGAGGTAAAATTCATCTAAATAATTCCACATTAAAGAAATCTGTAACTAATGAAGAGGTTTCTGCTAGCAAACAACTTTATATTTCATTGTTTCATCTACAAATAAAGTGCCTGTTGCCCTTGAATAAATTGCCTATGTTGCATTAAAAAATGAGCTAGTAATATTGCAATAGGGAAAGGATGTCAAACTGAGAACAGGTTCATATAGTTACTAGGGATCTTAACCAAAAAGGATTGCAGCATCCACCCCCTTTACAATACAGTACAGTATCATCAGTGCATTTGTGTACTGAACCCACAGCCTTATGCATCAAAAGCAAATACACTACCTGTTATGCTATTAACAATGCAAGCCAACTTAGCATAAGCAGCACTAAACTTTTGTTCCCCTGCAGCTCTCAGCTTCTTGTAAAATCTACTTGACACTCGGCTGTATCTCTGAACTTTGCAGCACAAGAAATCTAGAAAAAGCCAAAATTTAGGGGGGGGCAAAAAACAGGGACATATTTTAAACATTGCTTATATAATGTTGGAAAGTTGCTAGAATAAAATGCTGTGTTACCACCATATATTTCACTGCCAAGTATTGAACCCAGGGCCCTGTGCAAAATAGTCAGAGTAACATACCACTATGCCAAATCATCTGTTTTATGAAAGAAAGGAAGACTGAAACTTAAATAGCTACCATTTATTGAATTCAGTTCTCACCATAGCTCTCAACCTTGGCACAAAAGACCTGGATGAAGCCAATAATGTGGGAATACAGTCCCAAAAATAGGGACAAATTTCAAATATCCATCTTTTAAACTTAGAAAATTGCTGTAATAATAGGTTTAGTGTTACCATGTACTTTCTGAAGTCTGAAATTCAAATGCATGTCATTTTTATTTATTTATTTAACATTTGTTAGCCAGGAAAGTCTGGCTTGGAACAAAAGCCAATTTTTGGCAGAAACACTCCAGACACGTCTTTGTAAGATGGGAGGACACCAGAGCAAACCCACACAAACACAGGGAGGACATGCAGACTTCACACAGAAGGCACCCCCAGCCAAGAATCAAACCAGATAACATGTAGCTGTCAGGCAACAATGCCACTACTGTACCATTGCAGTACTGATTGTGTTAAGAAACAGAAATACAGAAAGCACAGATTTTATGAGGAACAGAACAAATATGAGGCACCAATCTGCAAATGTTTATAAATGGTGGTGGGTAGGGAATTCAGGCTCTTTCCACTTGGCCCCAAGGTACAGGGTTCAAGCCTTACTCTCCACCCACTACCATGTAGCAACTGGGGCATTACACACACACACAACCTGAGCCAAAACTGCTGTAAAGCAATCCCTTCCTTCCCACAAGAGTACCTAGTCCTTCCTTCCTGTAGATGTTGCAGTCTAGTCCCTTTCCATTCTATGCAGTTGCAACTGCATAGACTGCTGGGAAACTTTGGAGTTGAATGTTGTCTTCATACTCCAGACTGCTGGTGGAGATGGTCTGGATTCTGTACGCATGCTCCAGATTGGTTCACCAGCAGTCCGAATGCCATGAGTGCGCTGTTCTGGGACTGGCGTTTTTTATATTCTCTCTTATTTTTATTTTTCTCTTTTATTTTATATTCATTTTTTGTTTTATTTCACTTTTTTACAGCTGGGAAAGCTGCATTCCTGCAGTCCAATAGCACGAGCCGCCCCTGCAGAGTCAACCACTTGGAAGGCTACGGTTTCAAATCAGAGCAATTTTTGAACACCTGCAGTCGTGGTGGCCACGTTGCCATTTTGTGTGATCTGGCATAATTCCAATCTACATTAGGCAGAGCCCCTCACTAACACTCTTCAAGAGAAACCTAGACAAGTGGATGGGAAACAGAAAATTTACCCTGGGATCACTGCAGTGGCTCTTCTAGACAGAGGCACAGGGAACTAATGGCTCTGCTGGACAGAGGCACAGGGAACTAATCTTAGGGAGCGGCGAAAGCCAACATATTCTGGCTAGGCTTACATATGCCCTCGGGCAGATAGCCTAGTACTTGCCTATGAACCTAACCTTGCCAGAATATGGAAAACAGCAAACGGTCAACAGGCAGCGCACAAGGCCAGACGTTTACAGATGGGTTCATGCATGGCTTGATGCACAGGATCTGTGGATCTACAATCTGCCATGACAGCATCACCGCAGATGATGTTCACCTGTTCAGAAGGGATGGCTTTCACCTAACTGAGGAGGGCATTGCGTTTGTCTTGACTGACCTCCACAATGCATTGAGGAGAGCTGTGCAGGATTGGTAACATGCAGCTTGTGAGAAGAATGGGAAACACCCATGACCAAGTAGGACCAGTATGGTAAGTAAAACTGTATTATGAATTGAGTTGTGTAAAATATGATATTTTTCTGAGTTTGGCAAATAACTGTAGTAAGGAGCTGGTGAAGATGCTGAGAAAGAGCAACTGTTAAGGAGAGTGCTACCACGTACAATCGAATATGTCAGTAACCATCCTGCAATACTTATTTTTTTATTCTGCTTTTATCAGGCATGTGTAAAGTTTAGATGACAGGAAGGGCTTAGTAATACAGAACTTGATCCCTTAGGTCCATTGCAGAATGGACACATGTAAAGAGAAAAGGCACTGGTAAGACAGACTGCTGATACTGAAGGGAGGTCATTTTGAAAACAGTATTGGTAGTTCCAACATGGTAAAAGAACTGTGCCTGTATGTTGTACACATGTACAGATATCCAAGTTTGTTTCGGACTTTGTGGAAATTATTTTTTTCCTGTATTTTGATAAATAACTGTGCAAGGGAGCATCTGAATGTGCTAAGTAATAGCTCATTTTGACGACAGTATTCATAGTTCCAACGTGGTAAAAGAACTGTGCCTGTATGTTGTACACATGTACAGGTATCAGTTTGTTTCAGACTTCTGAAAAAAATCATAATTTCCATAACCTATTTTGGTAAATAACTTGGCAAGGGAACATATCAGTGTGCCAAGTAATACCTCATTTTGAAGACAGTGTTACCACTTACAAGAACTGTCTGTGCAGTGTACACATGTACAGATATCACAGTTTGTTTAGTCTTGTAAGATTATGAAAATTATACATTTCCAATACTTCTCATTATTATGCCCATATCTTTGCAAGGGATCATGGTGATGACACAAATGATGCATCATTTTGAAGCTGACATTAAGACACACAACTTGTACACTGATATGTAGCTTTTGTCTGTTACAGGTGATGAGATGATATGCTTTATCAATTGGGAAATATTATATTGATCATATTTCTGTGACTATCTCCATAAAGCAGCATCACACAGTAATTGTTAAGTATCATTTTAAAGCTGACATTCATGCAAATAAATTAAATACAAATTGTATGGGTCTACATTGTACATTGGCCATGATATTGAGCTTTGCTTTTCCAAAAAGGTAAAAAAATGCACATTATCTGCATTCCTTCCCAAATACTTAATAAGGACTTTGATACACACTATCAACATTTATGCTGTTGGAAAGGTCAGTGTCTGCTGAACAACTTTCGCTTTTACATTTTTAGTCTAGCTGTTATAGTTAGAGTTATGAACATTTGTTTTCTGTATGGTATTACAAATGGACTTTCTGAAAAGGCTGCACTGTTGTTTCTATGGTGGAATTAAGGAGGCAGCTTTTTCTGAGCTGCTCTGGAGTGAATGAGTTAAACAAGTGTTTGTCAGGAGTGGAGATTTTACCCAAGGACTTCTATTCAATTTTTGCTTGAAAAAAACACCAGAATAAACACTGCACAGCCTTTAGGAAGATGACTGTAATCAGCAGGGACAACGACTTAAGGTGACCTGTCTGAATGAAAAAAACCCTAAAAGTCTTAATGCAGGTTGGCTGGTCTCTAGGTTATCCTCCCTTATCAGGAGTCCAACAAAAGAAAATGGAAAATGGCACACCTCCAAAAGTGAATGTTAGACTGTAAACGGAGTGTGTAAGGTTGTATAGACAGTGTTGGTCTTTCAAAAGCTTTCAACTCTGCTGATCCTGGTGGCAGTTGTTTTTATGCTGTCTCTTCCCTACATAATTTTATAGTGTAATTTCCCTGGTCTCTTCCCCTTGGAAGATCAACATTGGAATCCTATACCTGGTTTCTACTGTTGCTTCTTTCTCCTCACTGGAGACTAAATCAACTTCCAGGCATCCACAAAGGAGTCCTGAGCTCCAAAAGTGATGTCATCTCTTTCATTGTGAGAAACTGCAGATGCCTTCCTTTTTTCTTTCTTTTTGGCCTTATCCCCTCGGCTGTTGATATCCAGCCTGCCTATGTTAACCTGTTTTGTTCCCTTCCCCAGCCTCTCTCTTTATGAGGGCAGGAGGAATATTGTTTTGCAGCCCTAGACACACGGGTCCTCTGCCTCTTCAGGGAGAGAAGGGCACTGTCAGCCTTTTAACATGTGAGATTGTCATCCCCTCTCTAAGACAGGCAAGAGCTAGGAGTTGAGCATCATATACATGGCCAGGGATGTTGATTTTATATGTGTAGCAGATAGGGAGGCCATAACTGGGGAGCTGGGGCTGAAAAGCGTAACTTCACACCCATAATACTAGTGAGTTGTGCACCCCTTGTTACCAAGTGAGCCGTAGCCTGTTTGCAGTTGAAGTGTTCCTTCCACTGTCATTATTGGGAATTTGTTACAGGCAGAGTCTCCCTCACCCCATCATCATAGAATGGGCAAGACAACTTCAGGTACAGGCAGAGGTCAGAATTTATAGACATGAGCTGACTTTGGGAAGAAAGCAGTCTCTCTCTCTCTCATATATTCCATCTGTAATGTATGTAAAAAAAAAAAAAAAAAAAGAGGCCTGGAGAGAAAAGCTTTAACGTGACAAGTTCATTATAACCGTGCATCCAGGACATTCACATGTCTGGTAGTTACTCATAAGCCTAGTACAATAGACATTTAAACTTTATGAAGGAAATCTGGTCATGCAATGTACATGTAGACATTATCTAGTATTTCTGTACAAATGTTAAAATAGTAAACTTTGCATGGTGGCGGAGGCTGCACCAAAGCAGTAAGATAAGGGAAGGGGAGAGAAGTGCTGATTCCTACCCCCTCCTTTACTGCCTCCCTTCCCCCCACTGCCTATCTCTTAAAATTTTGTACAGTAGCTTGGTTCTTTTCAAGGACTGCTGTTTTCAGCTAATATTAGACCAATAGTTAAGGGGTGTAGTAGCTCAGTGGTACAAAATAAGATTTTTATCACTGCCATCCCTTCTTATAGGTGTCACCCTAATTCAATCCCTTATCCAAACAGACTTAACACTAGCAGTAGTGAAGCAGTTTTTACAGTGCAGGGAAGTACAATACATCCTGATGAGTCAGGAGGAAAAGTGTTTCTATTGACATTCGGTTACAACCTGTCTAGGCTGAAAGAAACTCTTGGAAGTGAGAAAAAAAATTAAAAATCCTGGCACTCAAGGGCTTTCTTCCCTTGCTATGCAAGGGCACCTCGCTGCCCATTGTAGATCTACAGTATGCATTTCTTTGTATTCCACTCTTTCAGAATCCTGGATGCTTTCTCAGGTTTGGAGTTGGTAGCAGTCACTTTTATCATTCATTAATTTTCCTAAAGATCTTCTCCTGATGAGTGTGATGGTAGTTGTGTAGAACAGAGTAGCGTTTCTTAATTCTAGTAAGAGTTTCTCTCATCCTGTGGGATCTCCAGATGTTCCAAGACAAGCTGGGAAATTGTCTCTTGTCCGTCTGCCTGTGTCCTTTGTCTGCGCCCATATTTCCTGCCAGTGAGTCGTGTTTGTTGCACCTCCCTTGGGAGACCCACAGGGGATAACCTCCGAATGCACATACCACCAAAATTGAATCCATTCATCATGAAGGAGCAGTGGTGTAATTTATCTTCTGGATTGCCAGGCTCTCTATTCTTTCTTGAAGAGTAAGCCTAACTGCCCTGCAAAGAAACCTTATTTCTGCCGCTTGTGTATGCGGTCCCTGTACTTTCACTCACTACCTTAAGTCCTTGACCATAGGTGAGGGTATGGAAATAGACTGAGTGAGTGGTAAAGTAAGACCTTTGTGCAGTCGTTCAGCTCTCACGTAATCATCACAGTCCTGCACAGTACTGCCACTGCATCCATCCATTGACCAGTCTCTTGAGCTCTTCCAGTTTCAGTCATGAACAAGACCGTTAAATATGGTGGAGTCTGGATGTACATGGGAAAGAACCATGACCTCTAATTTTGAGGTGTGTTTTGTACCACTTGCTTCACACAGTAGTGAATCACTTTAGTGCGTTCTTTAGGTCCTGGCCACACGAGGCTAAGAGAATATCATCTTCAAACAACAAAGGTGCAGCACTCATATCTTTAGACTGGATGCTTTCCAAGCTTTGACTGCACCTTGATATAGTGTCCATGAAAATTACAAACCATAGAGAAAGCAATAGACAGTCCTGTTCTGACCTTGAATGTGTTTATCATAATGCTGAGTGTGCAAATACAATGTATTGCTCAAATAAGAGTACTGAGTGGTAGGTAAAAGTAGCTAAGAGACCCTGTAGTATTATAGCACCTCCCGCAAGACTTTTCATTCTACAAGAATGCACGGTCATGTGACTCCTCTATATTTGCAAAACGCACAAAAAAAGTGCACTTGTAAATTACTTAAGGAGCAGGTCAGACTAAAATATTGATTCATTCTATTACGTGAAGACACTGTTTTTTCTGAATTATAGCTTGCTTTGGATGTCTTTCTAAATTGCATTCAAAGGTAAACTATACTTTCCCTCTTTTGGTTGCAAAAAGTCTTGTTTATTTAAATTCACTGATATAGTAGGCAGTAATGCCATTTTCACCCCCAACATATAGTCATATGAATTGAGCAAAATTAAGCTGTGCTCTGATTGAGAAAAGTTCCTTTCCTTAACATTTCTCTACTTGCTGGTAGATCTTGATTGTTAGATATTCCTCCTAAGGAAGTTAAATGACTTAAAAGATCATATTCTTCAAAAACATTTCTGTGCACAGGCATTCTAAGAAGGGACTAAATCTATTTTATCTGCATGTCTGGAAATAAATGACCAGCTGATTAAATTCTTTGTAGCAAAATGCCCAGAACAATATAGGTGTTTGTTTCCTTTTATTTGTATTTTATATTTTGGTATCTAGTAATCAAATGCAGAAAAAAGTTGGGACTTGTAGTTTTATTAATACCAGAATAACAGAAGTACCGAGTAGAGAGGGAATACCTGTGGACAGGCATAAACAGTCCATAAAATAGCTGGTGTTCGTTGTATGAATCACTGCTGCATCATTATTTGTGATGTAGTGGAATTATCCACAGGCAGATGTCTGCATCCCTGGCACAACTCCCTGAACTTCGCAGAAGTTTGAGTATAAGCTGGTTCCTTCTTCATGTATGGTTGTGTAGCTGTATGCTGGAGAAAAGGGGTAGTCCAAGTGTACCATCTTCAGTTTTTTTTATTACACATGATGCTGTATCTTGGCTAGAAATTTCGGTTATTCCAGTCTTGGCACAACACCTTAAAACGTCATAATTTTGTGAAAGATAAGTGCACCCACTGGGGAGTTTTTCCATTTGCTGTTTCTTATTTTGTCATTACTGGTGAATGATTTCCAGGCATACTGTGTTTCCTTGGTCGTGCCTTGTAAAGTTTTTTTGCAGCTGCTAGCAACAGATCCTGTATAAAGGATTATTCTGTTGGCTTCTTTCCAACTGACAACAGTGGTACTTCCTACCTGTGCAACAGAGTGGAAGCCCCCCCCCCCCTTTCACCCTGCCTTTGGTATTAAACCTGCTAACAGACATCTGGCTTGCTGGTAGTCCCAGATCTCCAGGCCTTCAGACAGATTGTATGGATGATCTGATACTCATTCCTCGCAAGACCTGTTTTTTTGAGGAAAATCAAAGTATTGATGAAAGACAGAAGAACTACAGCAAGAAAGTGGTGGGAGGGTGGCATAATGGTTAAGGCCATTACCTTACATGCACAAGGTGCAGGGTTTGATTCTCACATGGGGTAATTGGCTAGGCTTAAAATGGCCCACAAGGGCAATTAGCCTCGTAGTAACCTATGAACCTAAGAAAGCCTAAGAAGTCTGACATTTGTATCAAGAATGACCAGAACCCCAACAGAG
The DNA here is from genome assembly GCF_019279795.1 of Protopterus annectens. NCBI lineage: Eukaryota > Metazoa > Chordata > Ceratodontiformes > Protopteridae > Protopterus > Protopterus annectens. The sequence continues at coordinate 1,512,332,166 of NC_056737.1, forward strand.
CATGACCACCACTAGTACTTACTAGTCTCTCAGTCTTTGCAACAGAACTGTCCTTCAGTCAAAATACAAAGTTCAGCACATCTGCCTGTTGACTCTTGGCAAGTTGTTTGCTGGAGAAGCAGTTCATTAAGGATGTCTGATATGCCTGCCTCCGAGGACTGCTAACATCTGACCTTTATAACCCAAATTTGGCCTTAACCTGAGTTTTGCCCCCCCCCCCTTTTTTTTTTTTTTAAGCTAACCGTTTCTGTTTCACTCAAGTACTACTACCTGTGATGGCTACTTCTGCAAAGAGGATTTCATAATTGCAGGCTGTCGTGCAAGAAGCCTTTCATAGCATTCAACAGGATCAGGGTAAATATTGCAAGTAATCCTTCTGTTGTAGTCATAAATATATAACAACATTAAGAATATACCTTGGATGCCTACAGTCAGAAAACAACACTTAAGTATGTGCAAATAAATTTTATTCTTACAGTGCTGGGTGACCATCTTCATAGCAGTTGGTAAGTCAGTCTCACTTGACAGAGTAAAACTGTATTTTTATACATTTTTCTTATCAAGGTGGACAGTAGTCTCTCCTTTGATAAGCACATCGCCACATTGGTCAGGAAATCCTTCTACGTGGCACACCTCATCACAAAAGTTTTCTCATCCAGAAAAAAAAAAAGAGGTCATTGTTCCCCTCTAGTCATCACTCATTAGACCCATTATAGAGTATAACGCCCCTTTTGGTATGTACCTCACAAGACCTCTACAACAACCAGAAAGGCCGCAGAAATACCTCACAAAGAGGATTACTTGCCTCAAACAGATGCCCTACTCAGACCATCTCAAAAAAACTCCAGCTTTACTCCGTCGCATATTGCCTACTCAGAGGCAATCTCTGCCTAACATACAAAGCTATGTCAAACCCAAAGTTGTTGGACATGCTCCACTTGAAGAAATACCAATCCCTCCAAGCTACACGCTGTAGGGACCTAAACCTTGTCACCACAATAACCAGAACATGCCGGAGGGATAGATTCCTGTCCCAGAGACTTCCCATACTCTGGAACAGACTACCTATCTATGTCAAACAGAGCTCCTCATTAGCACTCTTCAAGAAAAATCTTGATGATTGGAAGGGAAATAGGAAATTCACCCAGGGGATCACTTCTGTGGCTCTGCTTGACAGGGGCGCAGGAAAATCATTTTCTTGGGTGGCGAAAGCCAGGGTACCTTTTTGGCTAGGCTTATATAGGCCCTAGGGCCAATAGCCTAGTACCTACCATTGAACCTATGAATCAAACTTATCATGCAGTTTTTTATGTTATGACTGTGTCAAATGAAAAACTTTGCAAATGTCCTCATCCCTCGTGATTTTCACCTCAGACTTCACGTGAACACCTTCCTATATATGATCCACCTGCTTTCAAGGGGTCTTGTTTTCTGACCTTGGATGTTTCAACCCTTCCGTTGCAACAACACTCTCCTAGCCTGGAAGAGTCAGGCTAACAAATTCCTTCTACAGTAGGTAATATTCCTCGACTTCATACAACACTTGCTTTTTCCTTGTTACATATTAAAAGGATGCAGCTGAGACACAGCAGTAACTCTAGCTTATGAAGCTGAATTTTTCCCCAGCCCTGCATACAAATTATATTTGCTTTTTAACAATCATATTATAGCATCATTAATGAAACTGAAATTAATATACATTTTAATAAGCTGATCTTGTCCCAAAACAGTTCCCCCCCCCTTTGATACTGTGTGTCATACCATAAATGTAGTTATATTTTTATTTCCTTAACTTGATAAAGTATGCTTCTGCATCATAATAGTCATCTTCTCTTATAACAGAATTGTCATTGATTGGTACATGCAGTGGCATTTCATGTGCAGGTGAGGTTAAACATCTGGTAATGACAGCCTTTAGAACCGAAAATACCAAAATGATCAGAAATATAATAAAAGTACAATGACAATACCCTGGATTATGCTAGTTCCCAAGTTACGAAAAATACTGCCCAACCATCCAAAAAGTGTCCATTGTTTTGATGTGCTGTCCAAATCTTTGGCCCTTTGCGCCATGAAATTTGCCAGTTTTTCCTGTTGATTATGATAGTCAGTAATATATGAACAGCAACGACTCCCTATGAGAGCACATGACCCCCCCCCCCCCCTTTTTGCAGTAAGCGTTATATCAAGTGCCATTCAATTCTGGAATACCACAGTTCACATTTAAGTCATTTCTCGGTTTGCCATCCTGATGTGATATGAAGTTTTGTTGGCCACCTCCTGTAGAATGCAAGCATGGTGATTTCAAGCATTGTTCTTTGCACGCCATACCCAGGATTAAAGATTGAAAATACTTGCTGTGCCCAGTGGATTACTCGCTTATTTCTCAGTCTACCTGCTGGTGGGTTTTCAAAATGTTGAATAGCAGGAGTAATATAGCCTACAAAGCAACATCCAGACCAGTTTGTAGGCAACCAGGGGTAGGCACAATCACCACAGATGTAGTAATGGTCACTTATGCCCATGCCATGCCCTCAGTCATACCTTTTTAAGTGCAAAGAGTCTAACACACTTTCATGCCTGGTGTCATTACATTTGTTTTTTCATACTTGTACAGTCCCATTTCTGGCATAACCTGTGTCTCCATGATGTGTGGTTGCAAGCTGATGAGAGACAACCTTTGAAAAATCAGTTAATTATGCTAGGTTAGACTAATGTCATTAAGGTCCTTTTCAAATGACACCTGTGATGCAGGGATGGGAATAAGAATCTATGCCTTAGAATGAAGAGGTATATATGAACATTTCTAGCAGTTTTTTTGTTTAGATTTTTGGCATATTGCCGAAGGACCAGCAAGAAACTCTCTTCTCTCGACCAGTTTATATAAGGAAACAGAAACAAAGCAAAGGTACCTGTTGTCACTGGATTCATCATGGACTGCTACTGAAATTGATTTTCTCACTGGGCAGATTTATCTGTTGCACCTCAGTCTCCCTCTGTTGGCTGCGATGTTTCGTTTGGGGTCCCCACATGGTACGTCGTCTTGCAGTGAGACGAATGGATCCACATTGGTAGTCCTGCACAGCGAATAGCCGTCAAGGTTGTTAGGAGGACCTGGAAAGGACCCTTCCACCTTGGGCTGAGGCCATTTTTCCTCTGGAAAACTCTTACGTAAACCCAGTCACCCAGTTGTAGTTGATGACAGGCCTGGTCAGGAGGCTTTGGTAACGCTGCACTTACTGTTCGATGATATTGCTGCAAAACATTAAGGAGTTTCATGCAATAAGCAATCATAGCATCATCTGCCAAAGCTAAATCGGCATTTCCCACTGGAGGGGTAGCAGGAAGGGCCGTAGATCTCCCCATTAATATTTCATACGGACTCAACTTCCTGGTGGCATTCATTGAGGCCCTCATACTCATTACTGCTAAAAGAAGGGCTTTGGGCCACTTTATGTGGGTTTTAGCACAAATCTTCAAAATTTTATTTTTAAGGGTCCTGTTTACCCTTTCCACTAATCCAGATGACTGTGGATTGGTTGGGGCAGTGAAGACTCAACTTAGTATTAAAAACGTTGCATAATCCCTTAAGCAATGCATTATTAAAATGTTTTCCCTGGTCACTATTGATAGTACATGGTATACCAAATCTCTGTATATAATCGTCCAGAAACTTTTTAACAACTGTGACTGCATCAGCTTTGCGACATGGCTAAGCTTTCATCCATGCTGAGAACATACATACCACTACCAAAATAAATTGTAAATTATTAATCTTAGGCATCTAGATGAAGTCTTAGCTGTATGTTAACAAAAGGTCCCCATGGTGGAGGTAAACATGCACCCCTACTGTTGGCATGTTTGCTCACATTATATTGTAGACATATACTACAATTTCGTACATATTGAAGTATCAGAGGAGACGTACCAACTTTGGGTAATTTGATTAAATAAAGCTGTCTTACCTGTATGGGTCAGTAGATGATATGCCCTTGCCAAGTAAGGTAGCAAAGAGTCAGGCACCACCAGTCTGCTATCCGGATGTCACCATATGCCGTCAAGAGGATTTCCTACATCTGTCCTTGAGCCACCTCAGAACTTCTCCCTGTGATGCTTCAGCTTGAAAGGCTGACAACTTTTCAAAATCAAACACATCATTACTGTAGTAGTTCATACACAGATTTTTGCAACAATCTGCTATTGCTTGTTTAACAGCTTGGTCTGCTAAATCGTTACCCTTTGTTATAGCATTCAGGCATTTTTGTTGTGCACAACATTTGATTACAGACAGCCTCTTAGGTAGCAAAAGTGCATCTAACAATAATTTTACGTACCCTAAATTTTTAATTTTTAATTTGATTTCCTGAAGAGCAAAAACTCTCTCTTTCCATACTTGCCCAAAGTCATGTACCACGCCAAAAGTACAACGTCTGTCTGTAAAAATATTGGCCACTTTGTCTTTGGCTAACTCACAGGCCTTTTGTAGAACAACTGACTCTATTTGAGCAGAGTGAACACACTCTAATCTTTGTTGCAACAATATTGTCTCTGCGGTGCAGACTGCTATTCCTGAGGTCAGCTGCCCTGTTTGATTTCTTCCGTAGGAGATGCCCATGAACAAGTTCAGATCGGCATTGGGTATATGAGTGTCCTTTAAGTCCTCCCTATGAGAAAGCAAATAGTTACACACACACAATCATGCTCTTCACCATCCTCAGCAGTAGGCAACAGAGATGCAAGATTTAAAACAGGACAGCTGATCAGAGAAGTAGATGGATCAGAAAAAAGTGCAAGTTCATATCTAGTTAAACGTGCAGTCAAGAGTGGTTGAGTTTTTTCATTTTAAGCAAAAGAGATGATGCAGTATGATGGACCGCTACTGTGAGATCATGCACAAGTACAACGAATGGCAGCAACAGCAACTGCCCTTAAACAGGGTGGAAAACCTTTTGCAACAGAATCAAGTGCTGTAATAAGCTAATGGACGATAGCTGTCTCCATGTTTTTGTGCAAGTACTCCTTGAGCAAATCCATTTCTTTCTTGACAGAATAAAATAAAAGGTTCATAGGTTGGTACTAGGCTATCGGCCCTAGGGCCTAAACAAGCCTAGCCATAACAATTCCCTGGCTATTTCTTCCCACAATATTTACTTCCCTGGACCCCTGTCTAGCAGGGCAACTAACGTGATCCTCTGGTTGAATTTCCGATCTCCCATCCAATCGTCAAGGTTCTTATTGAAGAGGGCCAAACAGGCGCTCTGCTTGACATGTATGGGCAGTCTGTTCCAGAGTCTGGGGAGTCTCTGGGTCAAGAACCTATCCCTTCAGCATGTTTTGTTCATTGTGATGACAAGATTTAGATTCCCTGGAGCGTGTGGCTCTGAGGGATTGGGATTTCTTTTAAGTGTAGCATGTCCAACAGCTCTGGGTTTGACATGGCCTTGTATGTTAAGCAGAGATCGCCTCTGAGTAGACGATATGCGACAGAGTATAACTGGAGTTTTTTTTAGACGGTCAGCATAGGGCATCTGCTTTAGGCCTGTGATTCTTTTAATGAGGTATTTCTGCGGCCTTTCCAATTGTTGCAGATGTCTTGAGAGGTACATACCAAACGGGGCGTTGTATTCTATAATGGGTCTAATGAGGGATGAGTACAGTGGGACAATGACCTCCTTTTTTCTGGATGAAAAGCCCTTAGTGATGAGGTGTGCCACATAGAAGGATTTCCTGACTGTTGTGGTGATGTGGTTATAGAAGGTGAGACCACTGTCCACCTGTGTCCCTAAGTCTCTTATCGCACTTTAGGTGGTTAGTGTACTGCCACCTATGTGGTAATTCATGGGTACATGTTTTTTCCCAAAGGGGATAACTAAACATTTCTTGGCATTGAGCTTGAGCCCATGGTTCTGGCACCAAGCATCTGTTTCTTTAAGACCCTTTTGTAGAATATCCACATCATTTGGGGATTCAGTAATGGCTCCCAGTTTGCAGTCATCTGCAAACTTTGTTAGCCAGAGTCCCTTAGTGTTGGCCTGTACGTCAGAGAAGTAGATGCCAAACAAGAGCGGTCCCAGGACTGAACCCTGAGGTACTCCACTTTATGGAGGTTTATCATAGTCTGGTAACCATAAAGCTGAGGCAGTAGCTAAAGCTTGTTTCAAATTCTGAAATGGATTTTCCTCTTCACTATTCCAAAGGAGAGGCTCTGGTGTATCCTGCTTTTAAAAGATTTCTCAAAGGTTTGGCAATTTCTGCGTAGTTAGGGATCCACTGTCTGCAGTATCCTGTCATACCTAGGAAAGAACTAAGCTGTCTCTGAGTAGTCGGACATGGGGCCTTAGATGTTGCATCAATACGAGATGGTAACACTTGCCTGCTACCCTGTAATGTTAAATGATCACAATTGTAGTTTTTCTGTAGACACTTTGTATCCCTTTTCTGCAAGGATAGTCCGAAGATGGAAGATGCAAGGTATCCAGCTGACATTGCTGAAAGGAATCTGATGCCATCAGTAAATCATCTGTGTATTGTACTAACACAGACCCACCTGGAAATGTCACATTCTCTAAATCTTTTTTTCAGATTTGAGAAAATAATGAAGTAGATTCGGTATATCCATGTGGCAGCCATGTCCAGGTGTATTGCTGTCCCTGATAAGTAAAAGCAAACAGAACTGACTGTCGGGGTGAATAGATGTAGAAAAGAATGCTGAACATAAATCCATCACAGAAAAGTAACTAGCTGTATGTGGTATGCAACTGTATTGTTGCTGGATTTGGAACAACAGGAAAAGTAGGCAGTACTGCATTATTTACAGTCCTTATGTCTTGTACAAGTCTATAAGTATCCTTGTCTGTTTTTTTCCCTGGAAAAATAGGAGTATTACAAAGGCTTTTATCTGGTATTATTCCTTGCTGTATTAAAGACTGAATTACAGGTCCGATTCCCTGCTCTGCTTTTGGCTTTAGTGGATATTGTGGAGCTCTAGGGAGACGTTTTGATGGATTTATTTTTATTTTTACTGGTTCTGCTGATTTCAGTATACCTACTTCATTTGTAAATTTACTTGTCAGTGCTACTGTATTTTTAATGTTTTCATTGATATAGGAATGAATGTTTGCTTGTTTTTATCCTTCACATTTTAAGTATTGTTACTAAACTGTGGAGCTTTTCTCCCCGGGCCTCTGCTGTAAATGGACCTCTGTCCAATTGGACTATCCCAGTTAACAAATGTAAAATAAATAAATTAGCCCACAAGTTGGCAGGTACCTGCTGTAGTAACTCTCCATCTGCCTGTATGCTTCTAACAGGCTGTTCCTCTGCTTCTGCTAAAACTGCCAATACTTCCCCCTCTGATTCTGTTGGAAGATTTAGATACACCCCTTCTGGAGTACAGTAAATAGTACAACCCAGCTTGCATAACAAATCTCTTCCTAGTAGGTTTAATGGTGCAGTAGTACTCAAAAGAAAATAATGCTTTTCTTCGATCAGCCTTAAGTGGAGATGGGTTCTGAAACAGGATACGTGACATCAGTATTTGTTACTCTGACTGCCTTGACTTTACGCTCTGATACTAGTATATGCTCTGATACTAGTATTTGGCTGTCTGAAGTAATTTTTAATACTGACCTAGTGGCTCCATTGATGATGGCACCAGAAATGGGGCTTTCTTTGAATTTATTTTCATCTTAACGTAGGGTAAATTTTGATCTATTTGCAGTAGAGGGTTATGATTCACTTCTGTATTTCCTTAACCTAGTCAGTATGGAACTTCCTTCCAATCTGAGGAGGTGGTGGAGGAAAAACTGCAGTATTATAATTTGGTTGCCATTCAGTCCATGTATCTTGGACTCTCACGTTTGCCTGTGTGGGCATTCCCCTCCCCAATGTCATGCTTCTCCACAGTAGAAGCAAGATGTGTTAGATGAAGCTGGAAGGGTCACTGCCAGCTTTTTGTTGCCAACCAGCTGCACCTTGTTCCCCTCGGTCAGCACTTTTACTAAATCCTCTAGCAATTCCTCTACCCCTTCCCCTGCTTCTGCCTCAACCCCTTGGGTTTTCCAGCTGCCCGATTTATAAAGTTAGCTTATCCTCAGTATCCTTTCTTCGTTTTTCTTGATACTCTGTACATTGATTTGCAGCACTTTAAGTCCTTTCCTTGCCAGTCTGAGTACTTGGTTTATTTGATTTTTTTTACAGGTGCTTGTGAAGCCTGCACAAAGGCTGCTGCAATAGCTGGCTTAGCTTGCTCTTCTGGGTCTGGTATTCCTGAATGTGTAGCAAATACTGTCTTAAGGCGACTCAAGTAGTCTGCAGGGGCTGCCTCTTTATTTTGTTTACATCCCTGTATTTTAGACCAGTCAGGTCTAACTTGGTACACATAGGTTCATAGGTTCATACTAGGCTATCTGCCCTGGGGCAATTATAAGCCTAGCCCGATTCTGTATGGCTTACGCCACCCCTTGATTTGAGTATACTGTGCCCTTTTTTAAGGTTTAGTTTACTGTTCCTCTGTCTAATAGTGACACGGGAGTAATCCCTGGGACAAACCTACGATCCCCCATCCACTTATCGAGATTCTTCTTGAAGAGATTCAGTGAGGTGCTCTGCCTCACATGAACTGGAATTTTATTCCAGAGCGAAGGGAGCCTCTGGGTTATGAACCTGTCCCTCCAGCAAGTTCTATTTATTTCTGTGCTGAGGTTCAAGTCCCTCGGCGTGTGGCTCTAAGGGATTTAGATTTACTGAGGTGGAGCATGTCCATTAATTCTGGATTTGACATAGCTTTGTATGTCAGGCATAGATCGCCTCGAAGTAGGCGGTATGCAACTGAGTAGAGCTGGAGTTTTTTTAACCGAGCAGTATATGGCATCTGTTTGAGACCCTTGATCCTCTTGGTGAGATACTTTTGGGGTCTTTCTAATTGCTGTAGGTGTCGGGTAAGGTACATCCCAAAAGGGGCATTGTATTCTATGATGGGCCTGATGAGGGATGAATAAACGGGCACGATTACCTCTCTTGATCTAGATGTGAAACCCTTCATGATGAGGTGGGCTATGTAGAAGGTCTTTCTAACCACTTTGGCAATGTGGTTTTCAAAGGAGAGATTGCTCTCAACTTGGGTCCCCAGGTTCCTAATAACTTTCTCTGTACTTAATGGGTTTCCGCCTATGTGGTAATTTGTGGGCACATTGTTTTTGCCAAAGGGTATGACTATACATTTTTTGGCATTTAGCTTTAAACCATGGCGCTGGCACCAGTTATCTGTCTCTGTGAGACCTTTTTGAGGGATGTTTGTGTCAGCTGGAGAGTTGATTATGGCGCCCAGTTTGCAGTCGTCTGCGAACTTGGTGAGCCATAGTCCTCCCACGTTTGCCTGTATCTCGGAAAAGTATATACCGAACAAGAGTGGTCCCAGGACAGAACCCTGTGGGATGCCACTTGTGACCAGTTTCGAGTCTGACATGGCTCCAGCAACTCTCACTCTGTGGGTTCTGTCTTTGAGCCAGTTTGCGACCCATCTTGTGACATAGGGGTTTATATTTAAGCTGGATAGCTTATCTATGATGCCCGAGTGGGGTATTGTGTCAAATGCCTTTGCAAGGTCCAGATAGGCTGTGTGGACTACCTTCCCTTCATCTATGGCTTTGGTGACTGTTTCAAAGAAGTCAACCAGGTTCAAAAGGCAGGATCTACCCTTGACAAAGCCGAACTGGGTAGGATCTAGTGTCTGTAGGTCCCCAATGTCTTTGTTTATGAGCTCCATGATGATCCTCTCCATAGCCTTGCAGACTAAGCTAGTCAGGCTTATGGGGCGATAGTTTCCAGGGTCCGTAGATGCTCCACTTTTGTGGAGTGGGACCACTGTTGCTGTACGCCATTCTGTGGGCACATATTCTGTAGTGAGGCTGAGATTGTATAGCTGTTTTATTTGAGGGATTAGTTCCTCTTGTAGTTCATGTAGGATGCAATCTGGGACGCCATCTGGTCCCATGGAAGCGGTGTTTTTTTGCTTTGGAGAGGGCAGCCTTCACCTGAGCATCTGAGATGTTTGGGAGGCAGCCCTCTGCCGGGATAGATATTTGCTCTTTTGGGGGGGAGGGGGTGGAGAAGTTTGCACTGAACCAGTCTGCCAGGATATTGGCGATGTCTGTGGGTTCAGTGTATTTTTTGTCGTTTAGAAATCAACTCAGAACAAGTCTGGGAGTTGCATCCCAGGTTTCTAACATAACTGAAAAAAGCCTTATGATTGTCTTTGGTGTCTGTGCAATTTTTCTCTCGAAGCTGGCCTTGGAGGATTTTATGAGGGATCGTAATTTTTTGCTAGTACTGATCAGAGATGCCTTCCCTATTAGGGATTTTGCTCTATCATGTAGTAGCTTCCTCCTTCTGTTGTACATTTTATTTATGGCAGGGGTCCACCAGACTGGACGCCTGCCTTTGGATGATTGGGTCTTGGTTTTGTTTGGGATAGCATGATCCATGCATTCCTGGAGATGTCCGTAGAATGCATTTATATAGGATTCTGCAGTTTGGGCTGTAGTTTCCACTGGCCCTGGGGCCTTGAAGGATTCCACTTGGTTTTGAGAAGTGAGAAGTTCGCTTTTGAGAAGTTTTTCACTGTGGTTTTCTGGGCTGGGGTGGGGTCGGGATGTGGACATCCAGTGAAATTAATTTATGGTCTGATCTTACCAATGAGGGATATACTTCTGGTGTGGAGCATAGAGTCCCCATGTTGGTAATGATCAGGTCTAGTATGTTGTCCCCTCTTGTGGGAGTGGTGACTAGTTGTTCCATAGCATTTGAGTTTATAATTTCCAGGAATCTTTGGGCTAAGGTGCTGGGGCTTGAGTAGTGCTTCCAGTCAATGTTTGGGTAGTTGAAGTCGCCCAATATAATGGTGTTCGGAGAGATCTTCATGTTCTCCAATGTTTTCAGGAAAGCCGAATGGGATTCCTGACTTTGAGAGGGTGGTCTGTAGGATGCTATAAACGGAAAAGCAGTCTTGCCCACTGTTAGTTGCACATGGATGGTCTGCGATACTCGTGCAATGCCACTAACCTGGAGGTGTGGATATCCTTGATAAATATGGAAACTCCCCCTCCTTTTGTGGTTCGGTCCAGGTTTTGGGGCTGAAAAGCATGATATGAGGTATAGCCTGGTAGTGCTGGGGTGCTCTCTGGAGCCTTGAACCAGGTTTCTGTCACTGCACAGATATCGATGTTCTCCATACTGAGGAGGCTTGAGTGTGTGCATCTTGAGGTTAAGACTTCTGGCGTTTAGCAGCATTACCCTTAGTTTCTTGTTCCTTGTGCTGTCTATGGGGGTGGGTTTGACTTTTGAGCCTTGCCTAATAAAGGCACTATGGGGTGGCAAGAGCCTTTGCCAATATCCAAAGCCCAGTGGTGACAGGTGCAAGCCGTCCCTAGCGAAGCAACGTGGCTTGTCAAGCATGTCATCCCAGGCTGACAGACACTGGATCCCCTTTGAATGACACCAAAATTTTAGCCAATTGTTAAAATCGATCATTTTGTCTTTGTACTGTGGCATCATTCTAGGTGAGGGTAAGATGCTGCTCAAGGTCAGAGTCATACCAGCCTGGGCTACATGATCAGAGAGCTCCTCTGTCTCTTTTCATGTAGTCCAGGGAGGTACGTCTCAGGTCATTCACACCAGCATGTACAATGACTGAGTCATATTTGTATTTGCTTTGGAGTGACCTGAGTGCTTGCGTTATGTGGCGGATCCTAGCGCCCGACAGGCAGCTCACTGTGACCTTCTCTTTATTCAGCCTGGTGAGCGGGACGTCAGTGTGTCTGACAATAGAGTCACCTGTAACAAGAGTATCAGGTGTGTTATTCAGCCTTAAGGGCTGTGGCTGCTTGGCACACTGACTTTGTGGGTTATGTGTTGTGTGTGTTTTGTTTTGAGGTAGCATTTGCTTGGATGTCTGCTTTGGAGGTCTCTGTTGCTTAGGTAGATTTTTATTTAGCGCCTCCGAGTATGTTTTTGTGTATTTATGTGTTTGGTTCGCTGATGTGGTGGGACTATGTGATACTGGAATTGTGTTGTGTGAGGTTACCTTCTCCTCCTGACTGGTTACACCAGTTTTGAGATGAGAGCTCTCAGCCTCCAGTTGGGCTAAATAGTTGCATCTCTCACATATATTTGAACCTGTTTGGAGGAGGAGAGGGTTGTCCGTGTACATGAGACAGTTGTAACATTGCCTCAAAATTCCAAGATTCACCAGCTGGACTGGAGAGGAAACCATTGAGTGACCTTTGGACATGCTAGAGTAATAGGGAAACTGAATTTAAGATGGACCAATGGAGGACAGGGTAATCGTAGAGAGTATAAGAGTAAGTAGTGCTTATGGTTTAATAGTGCTAACTTGTAGGATTACTTAATTGGACCAGTGAAGGGCCTTAGAATGAGAATATGGTGTTTAAATTGAGAGTTAGAGCAGTTCTAAGGGAAAAAGTGAAGAGCAGACTTTGTGGAGCCAGGAATAGTTTAAACCCAATTAGGCGGCGCTGCCCGTTGTTGCGCTATGCTCAAAAACGCGCAAAACCGTGCAAAAGAGGGTTTTAAGAGAGGAAGATGAAGGAGTTTTGGAATTGACCCAAAATGGCCAATAAAACTACAGTTTCAAGTCAGTAACCACTCCCACAGGGGCAGGCAGGCTGCTGATTAACAATGCTGATTATATGTTAACAGATTTCACTCTCACAGGGAATGCATTATCTCAGCCTTTTCCAGTAACTGCTTTCTTATTTCATCTGAAGTAACTGCCCTCAGCAGTTGATTTAAATCGGTCAAAATAGGATTGCAACATTCTATTATAGTTTTTAATTCTTCTTTGAATTTTAATATATCTTCTCTAATAATTGGAAAATTTTGGACATATTATGCAAATCTGCAGGGTTCCAAAGCCGATGAACAAGTTCTCTATTGTTAGCTCCCAAAATTTCCCTGAGAAGTTCCAAAAGATCCCCTCCAGAGGTTGTAATTGCCTGTTGTACCCTATCATGTGAGCGTGTATGGTGAGATATAGGAGTGTCAAATACTAATGTCCCTGTTGGGGAATTAGAAGCTGTCTGAGAAGGATAAGAAGAGGAGCCTCCCTCGACTACAGATGCCTGTTCAGAAGATGAAGATTGAACAGGGCAACCAGTCTGAGATGTACCAGTATCATGTGAACTGGGTATCCACTGGATAGTGGGCCAAAAGGTAGGGGTCTGAGAAACAAGAGAGTCTTGTACAGGAAGAACCTGTACTGGCACATATGAGGGTGGGGATGCAGTAGCTACTGGAGGATTATCATCCTCTCCAGAGGTTTCTGCTTTTTGGCCATCCTCAGTTTGTATCAAACCAGCTTAGACAGGATAAAGAAATCTCTTTTTACTGGTCTGTACTGCCTTTTTTAACCTCTTTTACTTGCTGCAATGGTTTCTTATTAACATCCTGCAACCCTCTTAATGCTGACTCCTTTTCCCTTTTAAGTGCTTCACTGTACCAAGAATAAAATGCTGTCATTTGTTCCCCACCTACTTTGCTTTTCTTTTCTTCCAACCTTTCAGTGTCATCAGTTTAGTCTTATCATAAGTTCCATTTAATGGAAATACCCACCAGAACAATTCTTTTTAAGCTGAAACCAGTCATGCAAATATTTACAACGTTCCTTCTCATAGTTAAAATACATAAAATATGCAGGTGTTCCCTTTTCAGCGATTTGATCTTGCTTTCTTATCTTTGTCCCATTTTTCTTATTTTATAAATAAGTAATAATAAAAATGTTATGTTTACCTTATAACTCCTGGATCCTGGCAGTTCCAAAGAGAGAAAGTAACTGTAGTAATCCACACACCATACAGGGAGTGAAGGGTAGGAAGTCTGTCTGCGTGCAGTAACAGAGGAGAGGTTTCGATCATCCTTTTCCCACAGCACCTCATTGCTTTCATGCCAGCCCAAGCTCAAAAGTTACAGCTCCAGCATTGCAGTCAGGATAACAGGGTGAATTCGGACCCTCTAAGGGTACTTCCATTCAATCACACTTTTAAGTCCCAGCGTGTTATGGGCTCATGAATTTGTTTTAACAATGTATACCTCTACATCCTATCATGCCGTAGGCTCATGAATTCATTTTAACAGTATAAAGTCTACGTCCCTCATGCTGTGGACTCATGAACTTGTTGTATAGTCTACGTCCCAACCATGCGGTGGGTTCATGAACTTGTTTTAACCTTATTTATTTTATTTTTATTTATTTTCATTTGTTTACTGGGAAATTCCGACTGGACACAGGTCCTTTTTCAGCGGATGCCCAGGGAGAAAAGCTCCATATCATGTACATGATAAATGGCGATACAAAGTTGCAGCAGTAGTAAACAGCATTACAGGTTGTTGGCTTTAATACAATAACAAGATATTGATTATCAATAGTATATACAGTAAATGTTGCAAGTTAAGATAGTTTCTTGTTTATAATATTAGTAACAAAGTTGTCAGACAAGATTTTGAGGTATGTAAAGACAACTAGTTAATTCTGACTGTGGTTAGTAGTGGCGGTAGTATAATTGGGTTAAGAGTCTAGGTGGGTGGGGGGATAAGGGGGGGGGGTGTTAGTCTGGATTAGAACAAGGACAAAGCCAGTGCAAATTTAAGTGGAATTTGAGTGCAGTCTTGAAAAGGCTGCTGGAAGGTAGAGTAGTTATACAGGGTGGAAGATTTGTTCCAAAGTTTAGATATTGTACATAAAAATATGGCTTCTCCTGCTGAGTTTTTGGGTTTGATAACAGTGAGTTGATTTTTGTTGCTTGATCTCTCCTGCTGAGTTTTTGGGTTTGATAACAGTGAGTTGATTTTTGTTGCTTGATCTTAGGGGCCTAGTGGAGTGATAGGGTTGGAGAAGGGTTTGAAGGGAAGGGATGTTATGGGGGTGGTTAATAAGTTTGAGTGAGGGTGAGTTGATGAAAGTGAAGGAGTTGTGGGAGTTTTAGCCAGTTTAGTTCTTTAAGGGAGATACAGTGATGGCTGCGGTAGGAGGTTCCAGTGCCAAATTTAGCAATTTTGTTTTAACAAGCATCCAGCTTGTGTAGGTCTGTCTGTCTAAGGTTGGTAAGTATGGGGGATGCACAGAGTAGGGTGGAGATTAGCTGGGAATTGGCTATGGAGGTTCTAGCCGCCTTGGAGTTTCTTGTGATTTTTTTTTTTTTATTGTGAGAGATCTGTGGGTGTCAAATCTAAGTTTGTTGTCTATTTCCACACCAAGTAATTTTGTGTGTTCTGATGGAGAGATGATGGTATTGTCTTTGGCGAGAATGTTGAAGTGGGGGGTGTTTTGGGTGGCTTTGGAAGGTTGGAACAGGAGAAGTTTTGTCTTACTTGGGTTGAGTAGGAGCTGAGCATTGGATAGCCAGCTTTCTACAGAAGAGAATGATTCCTGTGTAATTTGGTGTAGTTCTGATAGTGGGGACAGAGCAGATAGAGTGGGGGCAGAGCAGGTGGGGACAGAGCAGATAGAGTGGGGGCAGAGCAGATGAGAGCAGTCATCTGCGTACTGTATAAGAGATGCTTGTGTGGTGGCAATATGTAGGTTGTTAGTGAAAAGTGAGAATAGCAGAGGGCCAAGGATAGACCCTTGGGGGGGATCTCCGGGAGTAACTGGGAGGTGAGGTGATAGGTTAACGTCCCATATTACTGATTGCTGGCATCGGTGTAGATAACTGTGGAACCAGCTGCAGGCTGATTGTGAGAAGGAGAGGTTGGAGAGAGTAGTAGCTCATGAGATACCATGTCAAAGGCCTTTGAGAGATCTAGAAATACGGCAGTAGAGAAGAGGCCATTGTTTTTGTGATGAAATATAGTGTTGGTGAAGGAGAGCAGAGCGGAGGTAGTACTGTGATAGGCCTGAAACCATGTTGGGTTTTGGAGAGGAGATTATTAGCTAGGAGGTAGTTGGAGACCTGGGAGTTGATACATTTTTCAAGTATCTATCCAATAGATAGTAGCAGCTATCTCTCCAATAGGCAACAAGCTGTCTAATGGAAAAAGGCCACCTCCTCCTTCCTCAACACCCCCACAGGTGTCCCTCAAGGTTCCATACTGGGACCCCTTCTCTTCAGTATTTTCATTAATGACTTTTACCACTCCGTCCCTCTTACTAGCGTTATCCAATATGCAGATGATTCCACAATCATCTGTGCTGTCCCATCCATCCCAACTCTTTTAAAACTAACTCAAGATTCCTTCACTACCGCAGAGCAATGGATGAAAGACAACCATCTTGCACTCAATGCTGGTAAAACTAAACTTATGATTTTTACCTCCTCTAAAACCAAGAACTTCGATACAAATTTATTCTCCATCACCAGCCAAAATTCAACACCTCTTGAACTGGTATCCGAAGCCAAACTACTAGGAGTTCAAATCGACAACAGGCTTAAATTCAATTCCCATCTACTACTAAACATAAAATAAACCACCAAAAAATTGGTATGCTCTACCGACAAAATCGGTTTCTCACCACAGCTACCAAATTTACTCTCTCTGCTACATTTCTCTTACCCTCCCTTCTCTATGGAGCCCCCTTCTAACAAATCTACAAGCCTCTCTCAAAACCAAACTGTCTTCTTGCTACAATAAAATTGCCAGATTCCCCACTAGCAACAAATCATCAACACATCACTGTGAATCTCTCCACAAACTAAACTGGCTAGAACTACCAAACTACCTATCCTGCATTCAGCTCACCTATGCCCATAAACTCATCTTCCAGCCTTCCCTCTGTCCCTCCCTCTCCACTACCTTTAAAATGCACCACACACACAGACTTCTCAGATCTAATAATCAAAACCTTATAGAAGTTTACCGACCCCCTCCACCCCCCATGACAATACCTCCTGTCACACTCTTTAGCTCGCTTATGGAACTCCCTCCCCCCCCCCTCCATTCGTACCACTACTAGCCTCCAGTCCTTTAAAAAATCACTCCACTCTCATGTAACTTCCACATGGGAATGCTCATGCTCCCATCCCTCATAACCAACACTCTACTTCATTCACCCTTTCCCTTCCTTCTCTCAAATTCCAGATAACAAATTCTTGCCTGCCTCTAGTACCTAGTAACTCCTGACCCTACTCCATCTAACTACCTATCCTCATTCCAACTGGAAAAAAAAAATTGATATAGTTTCCTTTGATTGAAATACTTTTGATCAGTCTGTTTACCCCTGTAATGAACCTGCAATCTGTGTGTATATTAATCTTTGTGTAACATGTATTTAGGAGCTTTTAGGAGTATATTAAGCATAGTTTGTTTACCTCTGTAATATACTTGCAATCTATGTGTGTATATTAATCTTTGTGTAATATGTATTTAGGAGCTTTTCTCCCCAGGACTCTATTGAAAATGGGTTCATTAGGCCCAATGGACTATCCTGGTTAAACAACTGCAAATAAATAAAATAAATAAATAAAATAAGTATCTTGGAGAGAGGGGGAGAGGATAGCAATGGGGCGGTAATTGGAGAGGTCGGTGGAGGGAGTATCTTTCTGGAGGGGTGTGATGTGGGATATTTTCCATATCAAGGGAACATAGCCTTCTGTTATGGAATGGTTGATTAGAATTGAAATTGGGTAGGCTAGTGTATCAGCTGCAGTTTTCAAGTATTCAGAGAGGAGGTTGTCCTCTGCGAATTTGGTGAGTTTAAGTTTTGACAATAGTCTTTTTATGTTGGAGGTAGGTACTGAGGTGAAGAAGAAAAGAGGAGTGAGGGGTTTAGGGTTAGGAGTTTGGGGGCTGTTGTAGGGAAGTGTTTGTTTAGAGATGTCATAGTTTCAGTGAAGTGTTTGTTGAAGGGTTCAGCAATACTGCTGGAAGAGGGGGCAATGGATGGCTGGGGGGGTATCAACCTTCCCTGGGTGGAGGATAGTGTTAATAGTGGACCAGAATTGCTTAGGGTTGTGGTTGGTAGAGTTTAGGATGGATTTATAGTAGAGGGATTTGTCTAATTTTATTAGCTTTTTAGCTTTATTGCGCAGTTCAAAGAATGATTGCCTGAGTTATTTTTTGTTGGTCGCCAGTTCTCCCAGGCCTTATTTCTGGATTTCATTAGGGTTCTGGTGGTCTTTTGTAACCATGGGGCATGCCTGGATCTGACTTTGGCATTTCTTACAGGAGCATGGGTGTTTAGGATGGAGAGGAAGGTACTGTTGAAGTGGACAGCCTCATCTAAGTTGAGGTATTTTAGTGGTGACCAGTTCATTTTTTGCAGGGAGGAGATGAAGGAGTTTTGGTTGAAGTTGGACTGGATGTTCGTGTTTCACTGTTGCAGTCATTACATTTGGGTTATCTGCTTGCAGGTAGCCCTCAGTCTGCCTGATTATCAAAGTCTTGGGTCCTGCGTCGGTTGCTGTCTCATCTTCCATGACGTCAGGTAGTTAGGGGTATAAAGCATGCAGCCTGGGGGGGGGGGGGGGTATAATGGTTAAAGTGTTTACCCTGCAGGCACACAAGGTACAGGGTTTGATTCTCACATGGGGTGATTGGCTAGGCTTACAATGGCCCAGAAAGGCAGTTAGCCTAGTACTAACCTATGAATAGCCGATGCCATTACACCAGTCTTTCTTGCCATGCGGTGCCCGAAGCAGAAGCAGTTCGCAAGTGCCGGTCGGCCGACTCCTGAAATTTTTCGTTTTCGAGTTTCAGATCCGAAGTCTTTAACAAAGGTAAGTACCCCATTGGGGATCCTTTTTCTTGCTCTCAACCGATGTCAGTAAAAGTTAACAATTGTATTTCTTGTGGAAAGCAAATACCTCCTAAAGATTTTCATACGTACTGCATACCTTGCTTAGGCCCAGACCACAACATCCCTCACTGTCGGTTTTGTGCCTCATTCAAACCTCAAACTATTCGTCGTCGGTCCATTTTCGCATCTAAATATTTTGGTACTCTGTTCATTTATCCAGAAATGGCTTTGGTAAGTCACCAGACTACTGACATTCTGAAAAAGTGCAAAGGTAAAGACAGAGACAGACCGCATAGGTCCAAAGCTGCTGACGATGCTTCTGCTAAGCTAGATGCCAGTTCGCTGGTACTCAGTGAGGCGCTTTCACAGCCCCGGATACCCGCTACTTCAGATTCACAGGCCTCTACTGAGACCCATTCAGAGTCCGGTATGCCGCGAGATGCTTCTTCAACTGTGGAACCTGCAGATGCCTCTACCTTGGATGGGTCCGGAGCCGCTGTGCAGGCACCAGCTTCTGAGGGAGTATTCAGGCCTACTGACTTGCATATTAAATCAATGCCATCTACTTCTTCTTCAAGGCCTAAAATTCGATCCACGCCTAGAAAACCGACACCCAGACTGCATGGTCAGGCCCCTATGCCTAATTTTCCTTCTGATTCTACTGATTAGGATTCTGAAATTTCTGTTTTCTCTGATGACCAGGAGTTGCCCTTATCTACCTATGAGGATTCTGATGCAGAGGACTCCATTCCCTCTGCTTCCCCTCCAGAGGATTTCTCTTTTGGTGAAACTTTGCATACTCTTTGGGAGCATTTCCGCTGGGAAAAGCCAGGATTACTCAGACTCCAAAAAGAGACCTAGGGAATTCTTACTCCTATCTCAACACAGGCCTTTAGCTGTCCCTCCTGTACTGGACATTGTAGATGATACCTTCTTGGAATCTAGCCTGGCTCCTGGCACTTTACCTCCAGCTCACAGAAAACATGACCGGTATTACAGAGTACCTGACTCTCACAAGTTCCTCTTTAAGAATCCTACTGCAGATCCTGAGACAATTTCACAGGGACCCCAAGGGCATTAAGGCTACTATTGCCAAAAACCCTACCCCCTCTGATAGAGATCGCAGGGCCCTAGACAGATTGGGTAAGAAGCTGTACACTTTTGCTGCTTTGGCCATTAGGGCCTTTAAACTGCCAGTTTCATATGTTAAAGTATCAGCAACATATTATTAGATTGCTTAAACAGAAAGTGATGTTGATTCCTGACTGTGCTGAAAATAAAGAATTACAGGATTTAATGCATTCTGCTGAACAAGTACAGGATTTAATGCATTCTGCTGAACAAGTTGGAAAACATACTTTGCATTGTGGTTTTCATTCATTAGAGGTATCTTGCAGGACTGCTGTCACTGGGTCTGTACTTAGAAGGCGTGCTTGGCTTAAGGAGCAAACTTTGCCAGATCATGTTAAAGCTAAATTACTGGATGCTCCCTTAAACCAAGACCGCCTATTTGGCAACAAAGCAGAATAAGTACTTAAAAAGATGGAGGAAAAAGCTAAATCTGTGCAAACTGTTAAAAGATTTCTTACAAGTACAGCCTCCCAGATTTAGTAGGCACTGGCCTTCTAAGAATTGGTCCTTTCCTGCCTCTTCCAGGCCTTCTCAGTCCAAACCAAGGACCAGCAGACCACCCAGGCTTCAGTCTCAAGGTACTCACAGGCCTAAACAGTGGGGGGGGCTCCCATTTCCAAAGCTGGGATTAGCAAAACACCCCCCTGTGGGAAACTGTCACAATGACTTAACTTTAAACCTTCCAAGCCCTACTCAACTGACTGTTCCTTTAGGGGGAAAGATCACTCTGCATGCAAAAAACTGGGAACTCATTACCCAGGACAAATGGGTTTTAAATATTGTTTCCCAAGGATACAGATTCCACTCCCACTCATTACCAACCCCAAACAGTTGGCCAGACCTACCCCTAAATCAGTGGGCAGAGGCTCAAAAGCAGATTCTTTCTCTTCTAAGTATCAGAGCTATTCAGCCTGTCCCAGAAGAGGAATGGAGGCAAGGTTTTTACTCAAGACTTTTCCTGGTACCTAGAAAAGATGATTCCTGGCGTCCTATCCTGGACCGGTCTATCCTAAACACATTTTTGGTAATCCCAAAATTTAAAATACTAACTCTTCATCAGCTGCTTCCCATGCTAGGCAAAAATGCCTGGTTGGCAGCACTGGATTTAAAGGAAGCCTACCTGCACATCCCAGTAAGGTAATCTTGCAAAAAATACCTATGCTTCAGAGCATATTACATGCACTATCAGTTCTCTGCACTGCCCTTTGGCTTATCTACTGTGCCCAGGGTATTCACAAAGTGCCTAGCTCCAGTCATTGCATACTGCAGGCAAAGAAATATTCAGAAATATCCATACCTGGACGATTGTCTAATTCAAGCAGAAAGCCAGGACATACTATTAAATCATCTAGTATTTGTAAAGAAATTACTAACTTCTCTGGGGTACACCATAAGCGAAGAGAAATCACATCTAGTACCCTGCCAACAAATTGTATTCATGGGAGCAAGCTTGAATACAACTTTCCAGATGGCCTACCTCACGCCAGAGAAACATGTTTATTTGACAGCCTACTTCAAACTACTGGCCACAAAGACCCAGCTATCTGCAAGGAAAATACTGCAAGCCTTGGGGTTCATGGCCACTTGCATTCTACTAATTCCATATGCAAGACTGCATATGAGGAAACTGCAATGGTATCTAAAAAGCCTATGGTGGCAACATTCTCAGGACCTGGAATCGATGACAGACAGAGTTCCTTTGGTGGGCAGAGGCCTGCCACCCCAACAAGGGACTGCCTTTCACTCTACCCCCTGCCGCCCAAACCCTAACAACAGATGCATCAGACTGTGCATGGGGGGCTGACTTGGCAGGGCAGTGCATTCGGGGCAAATGGACAGAGTCAAATGCACCTGCATATCAATCAAAAAGAAATGTTAGCTGTACAGAATGCTTTGACAGCCTTCAAGGACCACATTCTTCCAGGACAATTATTGGTAAAGACGGACAACCACTGTTATGTGGTACATAAACAAGCAGGGGGGAACCCACTCATACCCTCTCTGCAGACTAGCCATGGCTCTGTGGAACACAGCCTTGAGCTACCAAGTGCATCTATAAGCTCAATTCCTGCCAGGCAAGCTAAATACACTGGCAGACGACCTAAGCAGAAATCTCATGGACCCACACGAGTGGAAACTGGAACCAAAGATATTCAACATTTTGAGAAACAAATGAGGGAGCCCAGAGATGGACCTGTTTGCCTCCCCTCAGAACTACCAACTGAACAAATTCTGCACAAGGACTCCCCATAGACAAGCTTGGAAAGTGGATGCCCTGTCCTTCATCTGGAAAAACCTATCAGTTTATGCCTTTCCCCCTCTGCCTCTCCTCTCCAAAGTTCTCCTAAAGATCAAACTGGACAAACCAAGGACAATTCTCATTGCACCAGACTGGCCAAGCCAACACTGGTACCCCCTCTTGCGCAGTGTGTCACTGCTGTGACCATGGCACCTGCCTCGGACTCCTTCTCTGCTCTCCCAGCACGAGGGCCAGATTCTGCACCCCCAGCTCCAAACCCTGAACCTTGCAGCCTGGCTAATTACCTACGTTCTCCGTTATCATCCCTCAGTGAGAAAGTGATGGATGTCATTCTGGAGGCAAGGAGGCCTAGTACTAGAAAATCCTATGCTGATAAATGGAAAAGATTCTGTTCTTGGAGCCAAACTCAGGGGATAGTCACATCGGTGCCCAATTTACCACACATTCTTCAATACTTAACTGAGATGCTTCACAAGGGCCTTTCCTTTTCTTCCATTAAAATTCATTCCTCTGCCATTTCAGCACATTATAATACAGAGCCACCCCTCTTCTCTCATCCACTGTTGAAGCAATTCCTCAGAGGGACCAAAAGCATAAGACCACCCAGGAGAGCCCCTACTACAGCCTGGGACCTTAACTTTGAATTGGAAAAGCTCACTCTACCTCCCCTTGAGCCAGCTGCAAATGCAGAGTTGAAATTCCTTTCTTGGAAAACAGCCTTCCTTCTAGCCATCACTTCAGCAAGAAGGGTGTCTGAATTACAGGCCCACATGGCAGTGGAGCCTTTCATCATCTTTCATGTGGATAGTGTGTCCCTCAGGACCAGTCCTTCCTTTATGCCCAAGGTGGTATCCAGTGTGGCCCTTAATCAGTCCATTCATTTGCCATCCTTCTTTTCTAATCCACAGAACAAAGAGGAACGAATACTGCACTCCTTGGACGTGCACAGACAACTTAAATTTTACTTGGACCTCTCAGGATATCTGAACAGCTGCTGCTTGCATTTGGTGCAGGGGCAGAGGGGAAGGCCATTTCAAAGCAAACCATTTCTAAGTGGATAGGCCATTGCATTCATTTCTGCTATAAGCACCATGGAAAACCTACCCCACAGGGGATAAGACCTCATTCAGTCAGGGCTGCATTTACCTCTACAGCCTTTCTCTGAGGTGTCCCTACCAGGGACATCCTGGAAGCTGCTACCTGGAGGTCTGTACATATCTTCACCAAGCATTACCACTTGCCAGTTTTTTCTAAATTTCAGAGCTGGTTTTGCCACTGCAGTCCTGCAGGGCCTAATAACTGGTCCTAATGCTCTCTAATTGCCTCCTCCCTTCGCTTTGGGAATCTACCTAAATGTAATGACTGCAACAGTGAAACACAAAGAACATAGTACAGTTGTGTACACTTACCATAAATGTAGATGCTAGAGTGTATTCACTGTTGCAGTCCTGGTTACCCTCCCTCCAGCCCCCTGATTTCTATTGACTATACCTCTCTTCTTGTTTATTATACTTAAAGCTTTCTGGTGTATTTACTTTTTGTTGGAGGTGTAACCTTGTATATAATTGCTTCCCATTATGGGGGCACCTGACATATGGGGCAAGATGTAATGGCGTCGACTGCATGCTTTATACTCCTGACTTCCTGACGTCATGGAAGATGAGACAGCAACCGATGCAGGACCCAAGACTTTGATAATCAGGTCGACTGAGGGCTACCTGCAAGCAAATAACCCAAATGTAATGACTGCAACAGTGAATACACTCAGACATCTACATTTTATGGTAAGTGTACACAACTGTACTTATTTGCTTGTGGATAATGGGCTTGAGACTGTTTGTGTGGTGCTGGATTAGGAAAGTGGGGGAGTGGTCACTAAGACTGTCAGGTAAGCAGCCTGCTAGGTAAGAGTGAGGGGCTTTGTTGACTAGGATCCAGCCAAGTAAGGTATGATTGTTAAGGTTTTTGTTGATTCAGGTAGGGGATTGAATGAGTTGAGTAAACCCGTGGAGATTAAGGTGATTAGGTGAATGGTTGGGAGATTGTTATTACAGGGTAGCCAGTTGATGTTAAAGTCACCAAGAATAATAGTTTCTTGGGGTAGAAATAGAGTAGCCCCGCTCAAGAGATTTTCTAGGGGTGTAATATTTTAACCTGGTGCGAAATAGCATCCTGTGATATTGATTTTGTTTGGGTTTAGTTTGAGATTGACATAAAGGATTTCTTCATTGTTGTGGTGAGGGGCAGATATGTTCAGGAGTTGAATATTGAGGTGGTGTTTAAATATCAATGCTGCACCATCACCTTTTTTGGACAGTCTGTCTATGCGAAGGATGTTGTATTCAGGTGGCTGTATTTCCTCACTTTTGATGTGAGGTTTGAGCCAGGTTTCAGTTAGGAAGAAAATATCTGGGGAATATATGCTTATGCTGGCATGTAGTTCTTGGATTTTGTTGCATATGCTTCTGATGTTTAGGGACATTATAATTAGGTCTGCTTTTTTTTTGTTGGCTAGGAGTTGAGTTGTGGGGGGTTGCTTGGACTAGGGTTTGTGGTTGGGTTGGATTTGGAAGGACCAGGGTTTGGATGGATGTCTCCAGCGAGGGCTAGTTTATAGAGGGTTATTAAGATTATGTTTTATATACATAGTTAATTGCTTATGGTATCTTAGGGATATTTTATTTTTGTGCGTGTTAGGTGTTTGGTAATGGAGTGTGTGTATTGGGAGGATGTTGTGGTGGCAGGGGTTGTGTAGTTATAGTGTAAATGTTTGAGGTAGTGTGTTGAGAGAGTACAGTGGAACTTGTTGGGGCATGTGGCTGTGGAGCTGGTAGGATGTCATGTGAGCTAGAACTACGCAGGTTAGGATTGTTGTTATTATTAGGTAGTAGCATGATTGTGTTGGATGTAGGGGGAGAGGTGATTAGTGTAGCCTAATTGGTGGTAATTAGGGGTGGGGTTAAGGCTAAGAATAAATGTAAAGGTACTAGGGGGCAGGGAGGGGAGCGAAGTGAGGGGAGTGAACAGAGCGGGCTAGAAACCCCCAGGCTAAAGATTGCAAGTTAAGTGTCTAAATAGCCAAATTGTTTGGAGTTATTAGAATCTAGTACGGAAAAACATCTATAGACCTGATTTCAGCTGTGTCCTTTCTGGGTAGATACCTAGTTTGAAGCAGACAAAACGTGGCAATTTAAGTACCTTTTTACTTCTATTTTACAAGTGGCCAGTTCCAGTGTATCTACTGGGTTACCTTTTTTTTTTTCATCTAGAGCTTTATCTTGGTTCACTGATAACTAAAAACAAAAAGTTTAACTGGGGAAAAACAAAAAGTTTAACTGGGGAATGTATTTGCAGCTGATGGGGGTGGGGAGCAGCTGCTGTCCCTAGCCGTGGGTAGAGCCAATTATTTCTGCTTTAGACCAGGTACTTTCTACAGTAGCAGGCTAAGAGGGAAATGTAGCTAGACACCTACAATAACTTATTTTCTTTTTAAAGCCTTCGAGTCCTTGTGGCTGGTTTCTTCACTGCAGATGCGGTCACTGGCCAAAGATTCAGCAAGGGAACTGAGAGAGGACCCGTTCGCAGGGACTATGGTCACGAATGAAAAGATGGAGACAAAAAGAATTTTTACATTAAGGTCTCTGAAAGGAGAATGAGAGAGAAGTGCTATAAAAAGTTACTGAAATAATAAATTATCACCCAGGCAGGAAGGGTATTGGGTTTAAGAGTAGAAGCACGTTATACTATTTACACAGGTACAAAGTGTTAAGTAAAAAAAAGGCTCGGGTAACTGTTATGCATTTGCATATGAAGCCCTTGACATAAAAAACACCTTACTTAGTGTTATGTACTGGATAATTTAGGTAGCCCATGAATTTAGAGTCTCAGTTCTATCACAGATATACCAGTAGTAAACTATCACAGCAATTGTATACAACAGTACTTAAATATCACAACACAGACATTTGCATATCTACATTGCTATAATATTTCTCATGGTACAGCAGTTAAAACAACTAAGGATCGCTCTGACTTGGCAGCAAAACAGGACTTTTAGCCGTAATATGGTGTTCTGTATTTAACTTATGCTTTCCTTCAAACTGAATCACAGAACACTCAGTCACACTGCTTCACATCTATTTTAACTAAAAAGTATATACTAAACAAAAGTGATGAGTTGCAACCCAGTTTGATACTATAGCATCTGTAAGTGCTAGCCGCATGAAGCATACTAAGCACCAAGTCAGAAATGGAAAATGATACATTGTAACACTTTGTCTGCAACTTGTATAAATAGGAGACCAGTTCTGCAACAGTAGCAATGCTGACAGTAACAAAGCAATATAACAATCGAGTTTGTAGGGACCTTAGCTGCAATATAAAAAGTAAAGCTCAAACACTTACATTGAGATACACCACGAGCTGAAGGTAATGGGCAGCTGCCGTGAGTAAAGCAGCTAAGATGGCTCCAGAGGTTTAAAAAAAGCTTTGCTGAGACAATATTGGAGGAGGGGGGTGGCAACTGCTTTTAACCTTAGTTTTGTTCTTTTCTTTCTGTCACACATTCATACATTGACAGATTAAAATATCTTACTTTTCAATCCTGAAGGTACCAGCCTCGACACAAGGCGCCTCCTTATGTTAATTTGTCCTTTACTGTATGTGCACATACATTTACTGTTCTCATTTGCTGTGGTGTCCTACTGTTACTTGTATTCCTTACAAACAAGTCAGTCAAACAAAAACACAGTCATGCACTTATTCTCCATTTTGCTAAAAATTGTCTAAGAGAGAGAAAGAAGAAGAAAACACACAAAAAACACCCCTTTTCCCTTTACAACACAGTTTCCCTGGCAAGGCTAATATGTTTGCACACCCTGAATAACTGTACATCTGAGTCTCTGACTATTCCATACAAAGCAGTGTGGAATTCACAGAAAATTTGTGATGGGCCCTATTCCAGAAGTACCCTGCAGCAATACCAAAGTTCAGATTCAGAGCACAGCACCAAAACGTTATAGTCATAAGTAAATAACAATAAGAATTTACCTTGTATGCCTCCAGTCAGGAACAACACTTCAGGATGTGCAAACAGAAATTTTATTCTTACAGCACTGGGAGACCATCTTCATAGCAGTTGGTAAATCAGTCTCACTTGACAGAGGAAAATTGTATTTTTATACAGTTTTCTTATCAAACTTATCATGCAGTTTTCTTACATTATAATGACTCTATCAAATGAAAAACTTTGCAAATGTCCTCATCCCTCCTGATTTTCACCTCTGACTTCACGTGAACATACCTCTCAACCTCTTAGAGCAAAAAATCTGGACAAAGCCTAAAATGATGGGGGGACAAGTAGGGGCAGATTTTAAATATCGCTCTTACAAACATAGAAAGTTGATAGAATAATAAGTTTTGCATTAGCATGAATTTTCTGAAGGATGTGGAGTGTTAAACTTAAATGTTTGTCATTATTTAATGACTTCAATTCTCAGCTATTTGCCAGAAAAGTACAGATTTTAGGAGGAACACACCAAAAATACGAGGCAAAAATCTGGACATTCTGCAAAAATCTGTACAGATGAGAGGTATGCGTGAACACCTTCCTGTGCATGACCCACCTACTTTCAAGAGGTCTTGTTTTCTGACCTTGGATGGTTCAAAACTTCCCTCGCAAAAGTACACTCCTAGCCTGGAGGAGTCAGGCTAATTCCTTTTACAATAGATAACATGCCTCGACTTCATACAACACTTTCTTTTAATATGTAATGAGGAAAAGGTATGCAGTTGAGACACACCAATAACTCTAGATTATGCAGCTGTATTTTTCCCCCAGCCCTGCATACAAATTTTGTTTTTTAACAATCATATTATAGTATCATTAATGAAACTAAAATTAATATACATTTTAATAAGCTGATCTTGTCCCATAACACTTCCTTCATGACAGAAATGTTGCCAAATATGTGCTTCCACCAGACATTCAACTGCCAGTCTTCTTCTGAAATCAGAAAAGAAAAACAGAGAATTTTGCACATAGACATCTGAAGCAGTACTACATGATAAATGGTGATTTTAGGCAAAACAGTACAATTGCTCATATCCTTTGTACCAGGAAAAACTGGACAGTCCATTTTCCAAGCAGGCTTTTTCCAAATGGTAGGCAAAGTACATTTTGTTCTTATAAAAAGCATAACAAGTCCGAGGTTATTTCTGGAGCAAGTGCTACATCACCAGCCTTTTTCAAAAATGTCTTCACTTGGAGAATTTGAGACAGCTGCATGGTGCCGCCTCCTTTCGTACCTTTTTCAAGTGTTGTAAGGGAAGTGTAGTTTGGTGTTGCTGTCTTGCAAGACGCTCTGTGAGCACACAACACTTTGATTTCAGGGGATAGAAAACAGGATCAGTTATATTCATGGTGATAGTTTCTTCCATTCTTTTATGACACTGCTTTAGTACTCTTCCTGTATACAGTGGTGTTATGGAGGCTGTCAAGTTACTGAAATGTAAAAGAGGAGTTATTACCCATCATTGTCGCTTGGATAATCCACAGTGTGAACAGTCAAAGTACTACAGTTGGGACCCTATGTTAGATATTCCTGTCTCTGTTCTATGCACTAAAGGAAAATGAGGTGGAGAGATTTTCTTTAACTGGGCATATCCCCCAATCCTTCACTGGCTGAAGTCCTTTCCTTACTGCTGTCTACTCATGTAGTCAGTATAAAGTGGAGCTTCATCCTTAAATTCATGCTTTGATCAATGTGGACAGGTTGTAGGTCTTTTTGTTTTCTTGGCTAGTTGTCACTTGGGAGTCTCTTTGAATTAACACCCCTTAGTCATTAATAGGGAAGCCTATTAGTCCTTAGTTCCACAAAGGACAGTTTTGATAGCTGTGAAGATCACAGCTGTGATGTCTCAATGCATACATAAGTTTCCTCTTTCACCTAAGCATTTGTATTGGCATTGATGGAGCTAAAAGCCAGTTTAAAACAATTTTCACTAGTCTGTATCAAAATTCCCAGGTAACATCTGCATACCTTATCAGTTTTTGGTGTTGAAATTTTGCCCTCCATTGTATCTATGTCACTGGGGACAATAAGGTAGCTTCAGATTATACTGCTCATCTTGGAACAGGTTGTCGTTTTGTTTAGAGGTAGGTGTAGGTATGACAGATTCCGAATGTATGAAATGCATCAAAATTTCTTCTAAGTCATTACTTGTACAAAGCTTCCTTTTTCACTACATTTTTTCTGTTGTTTCAAGTTTGAAGAGAAGACAGGGCAGAAATACAGTTTTCTGTATGACTTTTGATTCCGTTTCATCAGTTTCCTATACTGCTGTATTAAGTAGACTCAGTAACTCTCTTGTTCAGTAAGGCAAGTGTATCTGAACCATTTCTTAAAAGTACAGTCTCAGAATTCCCACCCAGGGATAGAGGTAACATGCATACAACTGATTTGTCTTATGAATAGTGATAAGTAGAGTCTTTGGCTGAAGTTTCTCAGTATAGTTTTCTATCTGCACTGTGACACCCATGTACTGGCCCAGTAATTAAGGAGCCTCCATCCTAACCACTAGCACCAGTGAGGGATGTGCACATTCGGAAGTATAACAGGTACACACACAGTAAAGTACAATTTCCCTTCCCTTCCACACAGAGATCGCAGTCAGTTTGGGGCTGGTTTCTCCCTTTCTCTCCAGATCCCCAATAAGACTCCCCACTGGCACAGCTGTAGGGTTCAGATCTCAGCCGAGTAGTCAAACCAAAACCTCCAGTACCCTCTCTGTCCAACCAGTGCTTCATGTCCCTGCCCAAGTAGCTGACACACACACATACACACTTTGAGATTTGTGTTTATATACAAACACACACACTGCTGGGGAAGGTTGGCAGAGGTTCTCCAGCTCTGCCCCCTCCTGCCAGGCTAAAAGGTAGTAATGACTGCCACCAACTATTCTTATCAGCTACTAATAAGGCCCTTCCCAAAGGGTCACTAATTTCACTGTGTAGTATTACTGTTCTCCAAATAGTAAATGTGACTGAGCAGCAAGACTATTGGAGTGGCTTGGATGGTACCACTAAATACATGCAAGTACTTTAGAGCTTAAATTATCTCTACACAAAACAACCAAAGTTAAAAGGTTTAAAAATATTTCATAAATAAAAACACAAAACAATACTTTATTTCAACACAATGACATTACAGAGTTCAGAAATCACAGAAAACTTTTTAAAATGATATTGTAGGATAGTCTGACATAAATATAGAAAACAGCTGGACTAGTCTTACTATTTCTATCTACCGCTAAGAGAAATACTAAAGTCTAAGATCCTACTTACAGAGCAAAGGCAGAATGCTGGTGAGCTGATGTTCAGGTTCAAACAAAATACAAAATCCTCTCCTTTCATTTTGTCCTTAAATTGATAACACAGTACTGCTGAGTCATTTCAGATTACTTCATTAACAATTCTGATTTAGTTTCCCAGGCTCACAGAACTTAAAATTTACATTTATTTTTGTAATCTGCCCCTACAGGAAGGCACAGCAATAAAAGACATTTTACATGTAAAATCTAGTAATTAAATCGTGTCCTAAGACAATAGAGAGAATTCCTTAGTCCAGATATCCTGTCTCTGAGCTTTGAGATCAGACAGTCCTAAAATGCTTGACTTATCAGCTTTCTTCCAGCAGAGTGCACTGTGGTTTCATTTGTGAAGCTCGGTACACCATATAGTTTAATCATAACATATAGTTCTCTTTACATTTGTAAAGCAAGCCTGTGGGGTATATTAATATTTATAATGACATAGAATTATTTACAAAATTCTATCTAGGTAGGCTGTCAGCCTTCACATGCAGTAATACTATTTCACCCAAAACTGGTTTTCTTTTAACCACTCTTCAAATGTTGGCAGGGTGAACAGAATATTGCATGATTTCAGATGCAGAGCGCACTGCCTTTGGGTAAATGGTGAAAGGAAATATTGAAAATATATTACGAAACAGAATTCCTTCCATGTGTTCCTCAACATCTTGCTCTATGGCATGTCGAAATTAATGACATTACTGCACTGCAGATCAGTTATTTTCAAGTAATGGCATGGCAATGCAATGACCAGATGGAGGCATACAAGTGTGAGCAGCGGTCATAAACTTGCCCATCCTGAGAGGATCACCCTAGGCTCACTGCAAGAGTTAAGAGCCCAGTGGTCTCCATGCTACAGGCTGTATACAGCTTGGTCAGGAGCTTGTGCATTGGGTGAAGACTGGGAAATGTGCATGACCACAAACATGTTGGCTCAGAGGTTCTTGGCCTTTGTCAGTGCATATGCTCTGGAACAGCTTGTCAGCACACCAACAAGAAGCTGAAATGTCCTGGACATAGTACTCACTAACATAGGCAAGAATTGCACCTTCCCCTGTGTGATGTCCCCCATGGTAAGATTGGACTATAAATCAGTCTTGTTCGATGTAATTATAAGACCAGATACTCTGTCAAGCTCAAAAACACTTACGAATTTTTCAGAGACAAACTACCTCCTACTAAGTGATTTGTATAAGAAGTCTCAAAGCCTCCTCTGACGCAGATAACATGGACTCCTATGCAGAGGTGTACACCAATGCCCTGTATAACTACTTAAGCAGTTGTATAGAATGTGCTGTACCTGACAGGACTAAAACCAGGTTTTGCCAAAAAAATAACAAGCCACCCTGGTGGGACCCGTGGTATAAACAGGCTGTACAACAAGACAAAGAAACTAATATCTAAGAACAAGAGGGAACTGGTTCAGCAGAGGAAGAAATCCCTCTCTAGCTTAAACAAACAAATTAGAGATCTTCACTGTATACCACAGAAGAGACAAAAACTGAATTAGCGTAAAAAAGTTTTAATCTCCACTTTTGTAAAACACTTCATCAGAATGATAAAAACATAGTACCACACACTGTTTAAACTTATAATGTGAAGTCAGTTACTACTCAATTACAGTCAATTAAATGCAATTAACAATGAGAAAGTTTTTTAACCATTTATCTTCCTACTTTCTAAAAAAATATATCTGTGTGTTCATTCAGACCTGGTAAAACATCTGCACCAAGTCTAATCTGCCAACTCACTTCTTTACTTTCCACTTGATTCTTAAAATTTCCCCCTTTTGTCCGTACTGACTTGCTCTAAAACAGTAAACAAACTTTTTAAAGTTGGTACACACTCTGGAATGTTTATATAGGGCATTATTTTCATCCCTTCTTTTTATTGCCCTTAAATGTTCTTGTATCCTTTCACATAAACGTCTGGTGGTCATACCAACAAAAAAAATCACAGGCTGAACACAATGCGAGGTTAACCACCCCAGTAGACCCGCACCAATATCTAAACCTAAAATTGATGTGTATATATATTAGGTGAGGTAACATAACAAAAGGAACCCTCGTGAATGTATCAGGTTCAAATTATATGATCGGACGCTAGAACCCAAATGCACGAAACCACATAATTTCGAAGGAACGGATCAGCAAATTTTTTTACCAGGGAAAAAAAAATCGCTGATCCAAAAAAAAAAGAAATGTACAGGCAACATAAAGTGGGGGGCTTCACCCCCACACCCCCCCGATGTGGGGAGGCTGTGCCCCCACCTTAAATATACCAACTCTGAGATCGCACCACAGTGAAAAAAACAGCAAGGTCCAGAGAACTGCCCAGTGAATTGTTTCCCTGGGACAAAATTTGCTGGTCCGTTCCTTCGATATTTGGTGGTTTCGTGCTTTTGGGTTCGACAAATGAGCGTTTGCTATTTCTAGCGTTCGCTCATGTAATAGGAACTCGAATGTATCTACAACTAGAACATCCATTACATCTATAGGTTCCTTTGCTCTTACTAGTGGTGGTGGTGGAAATTTTAGTATCTCCTTTTTCTAAAAGTTGTTTTATACCGTGAACCTTGGTGTTAACAAATAATGGCATATTACCCAGTACTTGCCCAACATCCCTATGACTGCTAATGATTCTCCAATTGTGTGTAATAATATTTTTAATACTGGGGGTGTTAACGGACATCTCTAAATAACGTGGTAAGTCCCCAGAAACTTTTTGATCTTTTTTTACCTTAGCCCCAAAGCCTTCCTTTAAAAGTGGTGGTAAAATAGTGTTCCTTTTAATATAAATGTCATCAATCGTCTTGTCTAATAATGCTGTTGGATAACCTCTTTCCAAAAATAAATGTGTGATGTATTCCACTTCCTTTTTGAATGTGTCATCATTACTAATTATACAGGATGCTCTTATATATTGTCCCCTAGGAATATTCTGTTTCATGTAATCTGGATGGTTGCTTGACCAGTGTAGATAACTATTGAAAAAAGTACTTTTCCTAAATAAATTACTATGAAAGCAATCTATAGTGGAATTCCATGTTAGTTTAACGTCTAAAAAATATCAAGAACTTCCCAGTGTAAAGGACAAAAAATCAGTTGTCTTATTTAAATGTGTCAAAAAAATGTTGGCATCAATTTCACCTTTAATGACAAATCCTCAACAAATCTGTTCTAAAATAAAATAGCTTTAAAACCCATTATTTTAGGCAATAATTCTCGTTCCCACCATCCAAGTACAAGGTAAGGTTAGCATATGCTGGGGCTGCACTTGCCCCCATTGCTGCACCCTTACTTGATGTGGAAAAGAAAAAAATTATGTAAAACCATATCCAACAATGTGCAAGACACATTAATTTGGTCAGCCGTCATAGCACTGAATTTGTTTAAATAATCTCTAATACATTCTGTCCCTTCATTAATTGGTATAAAAGTAAATAAGGAAACTATATCCACAGTGACAAGAGTAAAACTATCATAATCCTAAGACCATTCTACCTGAAAATTCCTAATATGATCTAAAAAATCCCAGGAATCACGGCAATATGAAGGTTGACATTGCACAAATGGATTCAAAATAGTATCC
The DNA here is from genome assembly GCF_019279795.1 of Protopterus annectens. NCBI lineage: Eukaryota > Metazoa > Chordata > Ceratodontiformes > Protopteridae > Protopterus > Protopterus annectens. Next base: position 1,512,366,266 of record NC_056737.1, read on the forward strand.
AAATAAATAGACATCCCCTCCATAATACTGCCAGCTGCAGATACTGTTGGTCTAAAAGGGGGGCGGTTTGGATCTTTATGAATCTTGGGTATTCCGAAAAGAATACCTGTATGTGGATGTTTGGTATAAAAGAAGTTGTACAGATTAATATCCATTTCTTTATTCAACATATTGTCCAACAAAGAGTGTAAATACTTGTATTTATTGTGAATATCACCAGTGAAAACTTCCTGGTAGTAGTCTTGGTTGCTCAACATTTCTTCCAGACTTAAATAATAATCTTTGTTGTTCAAATTTATACTGCTCATCTTGGAACAGGTTGTCGTTTTGTTTAGAGGTAGGTGTAGGTATGACAGATTCCAAACTTATGAAATCCGTCAAAAAATAACAAGCCACCCTGGTGGGACCCTTGGTATAAACGGGCTGTACAACAAGCGAAATAAACTAATATCTAAGAACAAGAATGAATTGGCTCAGCAGAGGAAGAAGTCCTCCTCTAGCTTAAACAACAAATTAGAGATCTTGTAAAGTCATCCAAAGCTAATTATGAAGCAAAAATAGCCTCCCTATCTAAGGATAATCACAAAGCATTCTTTAACTCTGTCCAAAATCTAAAAGGGAGTACTGTGCTATATGCTGAACTGGATGTGGATGGCATCACCCATACTCAACTGAGGTAATAGCCACCCTGCATCTGATAGATTTGGAGCAAACTTCACCCCTTCCCCATCCCCTCTAGTCATCCCCCAAAATATACCTGCCACCATTCCTCAGCCTATTGTCTCAAAGCAGGTCATCTTGGCACTCTCCAAGGCCAAAAACACAGCGTCAGTGGGACCAGACAACATCCCTGGTTGCCTTTTAAACAACGTAAACAAGACCTAGCAGACCCACTTGTATCCCTATTTAACCACAGCTTGTGAACTGGCTATTATCCGGCAGAATGGAGGGCAGCAACTTTAATCCCCATGCACAAAAGGGGGCCATCAGCTGACCCTGGAAATTATAGGCCCATAAGCTTGACTACCCGCATCTGCAAGGCCATGGAAAGAGTCATTATGGACCTTATTAACAAGGACATGGGTAATATTCAAACTCTGGACCCAACCCAGTTCAGATTCATTAAAGGTAGATTATGACTTCTTCAAGAAGGTCAGTAAGGCCTAGGATGAGGGAAAGTTTGTGCATGCCACGTATCTTGACCTAGCCAAGGCATTTGATACAATTCTTCACTCGGGTATTATAGAGAAACTGTCTCCCAATTCAGAATTAACCCGTACATTACCAGATGGGTAGCTAACTGGTTTACCAACAGGACACACACTATCAAAGTGGGTGACTTCGCCTCTAGCAAAAGACTAGTCACCAGTGGGGTATCGCAGGGTTCTGTGCTGGACCCCTTAACTGTTCAGAATTTATTTCTCTGAAGTCCAGGCAAATCTGGACAGCCTGTGGCTGACCATGTTCACTGAGGATTGCAAATTGGGAGCAATTATTGAGTCCCCCCAACAATGTTAATATACTGCAGACAGGGTTAACACAGACAGATGATTAGTGCCAAAGCCATGGATTAAAGCTAAATGCAAAAAATGCCTTATTATTCCCTTTGGGAAAGCTGACATCCCTGCTAATTACATTATAGACAGCACCCTCCTAAGTGTAGACCCAGTGGTACGTGGTCTGGATACTCTGATAGCATCCTGAACTTTGACCACAACATATCAACAGTAGAAAGGAAATCCTTCTATGTGGCACATTTTAAGTAAAGGCATCACAATTAGATCTAAGGATATTATAATTCCGTTATATTCTGCCTTCATCAGACCAGTAATTCTGTACAGTGCTCCCTTTTGCACATACCTCACCAGGCCCTTTCAGCAATTGGAGAGACCACAGAAGTTTCTCACCAAGAAATTATAGTGTACAAAAAAAGTATTGTGCAGAAAGACTGAAAGTCCTGTCACTATATTCTTTCTCCTACAGGTTGCTAAGAGGTAACCCGTGCCTGGCTTACAGGATAGTCTCTGACCCAGTCCTGATGGGAATGCTACACATTTGTAAATCAAACTGCACGAGTGTCACTTGCTCCAATGATCTTAACCTAGCCTCTGACTTGAACAGGTCATGCTAGAAAGAGAGAGTGATGCATCTCGCAGACACTGCGTCTTCTCTGGAACAAACTTACAGCTCTCGTGAAAGAGCACCTCTCTGACCCTCTTCACATGCAACCTAGTTCAATGGATAGGCGACCACAAATTCACTCCCGGGGTGGTGCCCATGTCCCTTCTGTGTTGACTACCATAGACTCTTACCTCTGCGAACTTCACTCACCTAACCACCGACAATTGGGGCAACTCAGGATAATTATGACTAGGCTTGTAAGGGCTCTAGGGCCATTAGCCTAGTAACCTTTTGTGAACCTATGCAGGCAGTTCCCAAAGGCAGCACTTGTGATGCTTCCAAGGTTGTTAATAGGGTGGGAAGGTTCAGTCTTGGCAGTAGTCTGATGCTGCAGTAACAGTCTCCTCACTGGCCCCAATGGTAGGTTGGTTGAGTCCAGGAAGGCTAAGGCATGTCCAGCAGTCTTTCTGATTAGAACTTTTGTATATGCAGATCAAGATTTATTTTTTTTTTGTCTATTGGTGTCCGAGTGAGATTCAAAGGTAGAGAAGTATTTTTTGTAACGATTTAGCTTAAGTTGGGAACTGTCTAGACAAGCTTTAATTGAAAAGGACTGTCTGATAACTTTTTAGAATTTAGACAGATAGTAAGCTATTGAGATGAGAGTTGAGCCATCTGCTTACTGAATGAGTGATCCATACATGGGCAGAGGCTTTATGGAGGTCGTTTGAATATTAAGCAGTCAGGGTCCTCCTTCAGCAGTGAGTGGAAGAAAGGAGTGTAGAGCTAAATGGCACATTGCAGGTTAGTGTCTGTTGGTTAAATAGTTGGAACAGTTTGGAGGATGGAGTATAAGAGTCCTATAAACTGTAGTTTTGACACAGTTTGTCATGCGAGATTGTGTCGAAAGCCTTTGACAGTTCCAGTAATATTGAGTAAACCATTTAGCTATTGTTTCTTTAAAGGTTGATGGTATTGTTAGAGTCCAAGGAGGCAGTTGTGATTTAGTATAAATCCATGTTGGGTAGGAAAGAGGGTACTCTTATCTGTGAGTTGTTGGAGTAGTCAAGTTTGAATGCATTTTTGTAAGATTTTTTGGAATATGGGGAGGGATAACAGTTGGCTTGTAGTTTGATACCTCTACAGTGTGCTCTACTTTGTATAAGAGCAGGATTTGAGGTTTTTTTCCCCAGATAGCTGGAACATATTTTTCTTGGTCTGTTTAATATGGGTACTCGGTTGGCTACTACAACTGCTGTGTCCAAAATGGGGGTGGGGGTGATGTGTGTGTGCGCACATGCATATGGGTTATCCTTTAATCAAGTCAGCATTTGTTTTGTTATACACTTTGGTCTATAAAAAAACCTTAGCAGTTGTGTAAGATCGCACAATCTGTGGGGTTGAGGAATATGTCCTTTCTGCGATATTGTGCACTATCAGAGTTAGAATATATAATTAGCATAGAGGGTGCAGTGATCTGCAGAAAACAGTTTTAAAGCTGCATGCATGTACAATGATGTTGCGAGGCATTACTTTTTAGATTTTGTGTTGACATTAAGCATGTCGACATTTGAGTGTTTCACGTTTTTTAAAATTACACCCACATACACAGTAGGGTGCATGCACAGCTCAGTGGTGAGATAAAAAAAAAGTGGGATGCAAACAACTTTGGATGTTGAAGATGCTGTGAAGAATAACTTGTGCAAGATAGGATTTTCTAATCACCACTGAAATGTGGTTGTGAAAGAATCCATTGTGAGCATATATACCCAAGTGCCTAGTGACGTCCCATTTGAATGGAATTTTGTCTACGTGGTAATGATAAAGTTTCAAAGAAATTTGTACTCTTTGTGTTGAGAGTAAGCCCATAATTATTACAGTGATAACTTTGTACTGACTGACCCAGCTGAGGAGTACAAATATCAGAATGAAATTTAATAACTGCCCGCCATTTGCAATCGGTAGCAAACTGGATTAGCTTTTGTCCCTTGATAATCCTCTTATTTTGTCATAAAAATATACCAAAGAGGATGAGATTTGGGACTGAGGCCTGTGCGATACAGTTGGTGACATTTTTGTCTAGGCCAGTGCCACCATCCTTAATGGTTTATGTTCTATCCGACAGCCAATTATCAATCCAGTGAACTATGTATGGGTTAATGTTTTGAAAGGAAGAGAAAAAATTGTAGGGTAAATAAAGGGGTATTAAGTTGCATAAGGAATTAAAAAAAATAGTATGGAGTATTATGAGAGAGAAAAAATGTATGAAGAAAAATGAGGGAGTGGTTGATGGATCAGAGGTCACAGTGAAAGGGGAATAGCTTTCACCTTTTGAATTCTAAGTAACCAAGATATGATAGATACACGGAAGGAATAAAAAATGAAGATGAGCAAATTTTAAAATCAGAAATTGAGAAGTAGAAGGTTATACGATAATTTGGAAGATGTGCATTAAAAAAAGATAGTTTGAGTGAAGTTTGGGGAGAAAAATCACATCATTACAGAGAGGGCAGAAGTAGGGGAGTAAAAGAAGAAAGTGATTTAAGGCATACATTTATGTAGTGTTAGCGGATGTAATGAGTAAATGGCTTGAGAAAGATTTAAAATCAAAAGCTATAAAAATTCAGTTTAAAGTTTACTTGGAAGAAAGGATAGGCAAAATATCGCTTTTGTTAGAATGTGATTTATAAGCTATTGCTCAGATAAACAAATCATTTAAGAATAAGGGATGTGCTTTGGGAAGTGTAAGAGGTTTCTGGAATTGGAGATAATCTGATTAAGGACTTAGTCATATTGTAAATAAAAAGACAATCACGACAGACATAAGAGTTTTTGATGACGTTGCATAAGCAGCTATTCAAAACTAAAAAAAAAAAGCTGTGATTTTAGTAAGAAAGTACATTAATAAATTCAGTATGTGGTCACAATATTATTATTCTAGTAGATGTTGGAAAGGAGAGAGAAGGTATTATATATGAAAAATGGCATTACACATGGATGCCCTCAACGTCTCTTGTCTTTCGGCTTGGTATTGCCTGTAGTCTTCTTCTTTCGGCTGCTCCCGTTAGGGGTTGCCACAGCAGATCAACTGTTTCCATTTCTTCCTGTCCTCTGCGTCTTGCTCTGTCACACCAACCACCTGCATGTCCTCTCTCACCACATCCATAAACCCCATCTTAGGCCTTCCTCTCTTCCTGTTACCTGGCAGCTTCATCCTTAGCATCTTTTTCCCAATATACTCTGCATCCCTCCTCAGCACATGTCCAAACCAACGTAATCTTGCCTCTCTGGCTTTGTCTCCAAACCTTCCAACCTGGGCTGACCTTCTAATATACTTATTCCTAATCCTGTCCATTCTCGTCATACCCAGTGCAAATCTTAACATTTTCAACTCTGCCACGTCAAGCTCTGACTCCTGCCTTTTTGTTAATGCCACTGTCTCCAACCCATATAACATGGCTGGTCTCACTACACTCTTGTAGACCTTCCCTTTCACTCTTAATGGTACTCGTCTGTCACAAATCACTCCTGACACTCTTCTCCACCCACTCCATCCTGCCTGTACTCTCTTCTTCACCTCTCTTCCACACTCACCATTACTGTGAACTGTTGATCCCAAGTACTTAAACTCATTCACCTTCGCCACCTCTACTCCCTTCATCCTCACCATTCCTCTATCCTCCCTCTCATTCACACACATATATTCTGTCTTAGTCCTGCTGACCTTCAATCCTCTTCTCTCTAGAACATACTTCCACCTCTCCAGGGTCTCCTCCACCTGTTCCCTACTCTCACTACAGATTACAATGTCATCTGCAAACATTATAGTCCACGGGGACTCCTGTCTGATCTCGTCTGTCAACCTGTCCATCACCATTGCAAATAAGAAAGGGCTCAGAGCTGATCCTTGATGTAATCCCACCTCCACCTTAAACGCATCTGTCACTCCCACCGCAGACCTCACCACTGTCAAACTACCCTCGTACATATCCTGTATCACTCTTGCATACTTCTCTGACACTCCCGACTTCCTCATACAATACCACAACTCCTCTCTAGGCACCCTGTCATATGCTTTCTCTAAATCCACAAAGACACAATGCAACTCCTCCTGACCTTCTCTGTACTTCTCCATCAATACTCTCAGAGCAAACATCGCATCTGTAGTGCCCTTTCCTGGCATGAAACCATACTGCTGATCACTAATCATCACCTCCCTTCTTAACCTAGCTTCCACTACTCTTTCCCATAACTTCATGCTGTGACTGATCAGTTTAATCCCTCTGTAGTTACTACAGCTCTGCACATCACCCTTATTCTTAAAAATTGGTACCAAAACACTTTCTCCATTCCTCAGGCATCCTCTCACTTTCCAAGATTTCATTAAACAATCTAGTTAAAAACTCCACTGCCATTTCACCTAAACACCTCCATACTTTCACAGGTATGTCATCGGGACCAACATCCTTTCCATTCTTCATCCTCTTCATAGCTATCCTTACTTCCTCCTTGCTAATCCACTGCACTTCATGATTCATTATCCGCACATCATCCAACCTTACTGTCTACCTCTTGGCAAACAAGATGAGTCTCCTACTATTTGTATGTGAGGAGTGATGTCTGAGATTTGCATATGTCCTTCACTAAGTCACCTTTGATTATTGCTGGTATTGCCTGTAGTAATTAAGCAAATTAACACAGAAACAGCAAGCAAGTGACGACAGAATCCCATCATGTTTTTAGTTACACTGATGACATGGTTCTGATTGTGAAGAACAGTAAGTCTGTATAGTACATGATTAATTTAGTAAGTAATCCAAGTATGAAAGAATGTAAATGAATAGGGGAACATACAGGGAATATGTTGTTAATATAAGCTAATGAGAATGTTAAAAATTGGAATAAGAAATACAAAACCTGGAAGCAAAGAATGGGGGGAGGAGGTTAGATTTGCAGCAATTCATAACTATTCTTTAGTAGGTCCCTGGTGTTATGCTTGCATAGGAGTCTGTTTTGACATCCTCTCCATCCTGGTGCCAGGAGCCTTTGGAAACCTATTGACCTTCACGACCTACCTCTTGGCAAACAAGATGAGTCTCCCACTATTTGTATGTGAGGAGTGATGTCTGAGATTTGGATATGTCCTTCACTAAGCCACCTTTGATTTATTGCTGGTGTTTGCAGAAGAGAATGAAGTGATGTGGCATAGGATTAGTCTCTGGATGGCTCAGCCTTCATCTGTGGGGACTGTCACTTCACAAAAGTGAGAGATACTTGCCCTCTTCTGACTCCTTGGATATGGAGTTGCATGAGGAAGATTTGACTAGGTCCATGGAGAACTCTTCCCCATGGCTGTGACACAAGGAGGCAGTCTTCATCTGGAGGGTGTCCTCTTGAAGAGACTGTAAACTTGATGTGTGAACAGTTTATGTGGGGCTCCAAAGAGGTCTGGGTTTCATAAAAGATGTTTGTATCTCCATAGGTTTGGAGTACTTGAGGCCCAGTACTGTGCTCCTGTTTTTCCAGGACTTTAAGATGTATTTCACTGCCCCCCCCCCTTCCTTCCAAGAAATGGGGCAGATTGTACAGGGTCAAAAAACACTTGCACAGGAACTGTGCATTGCATCATGTAGTGGCATCCATAATTGCTGATGGTGTTAGACTTGGCTTCAGGGCTCTCTATTGTGTCTCTAATGAAGTGCAGTGTTTTAGTAATATTTGGTAAAAAGTTGTGCATTTCTACAACATTGCCCTTTAAAGGTATACAGTGTCAGGCCTACACTATCTGATATCAAGAGGACATCCTCAGTTTAAATAACGGATATGGAAGAAGTCAAGGATACTGACGTACAGAATGAAATTGTTAGGTGCACACAGTAGCTTTGGACATTGGTAAACATACTTAAAAATGTGTATAATGCTGTTGATGCTTGCAGAAGGGTGTTGCAGCTGAGATAGTAAGACTGCTGACTAAGAGTACAGGCTTTATTGTGTGATGTCAAGGAACAGTTACTGAATCTCCCCTGGACAATAATGTATTTAGTCTCTCTTAACAAGAAATCTTTAAAAAATGAAAGATCAGGGAAAGACCATAAATGACTGGCTGCAACCTTGTAGCCATACTTTAAATGTGGATGTTCTTTGTGTTTCACTGTTGCAGTCATAATATTTGGGTAATCCTGCTGGCAGGTTGCCCTCAGTCGGCCTGAATTCCAAAGTCTTGGGTCCTGCGTCCGCTGCTGTCGCCCCTTCCCTGACGTCAGGTCGTCAGGGGTATAAAAGATGCGGCTGACGCCATTTTCTTCAGTCTTTCTTGCCGCACGGTGCCCGAAGCAGAAGCAGTTCGCAAGTGCCGGTCGGCCGACTCCTGAGATTTTCAGATCCGAAGTCTTCAATAAAGCGAAGTACCCCATTGGGAAAACTTTTTTCTTGCTCCAGACCGATGTCAGAAAAAGTAAATAAATGTACTTCTTGTGGAAAGCAAATACATCGTAAGGATTTTCATTCTTACTGTATTCCTTGCCTAAGCCCTGATCACATCGTTTCTGGTTGTTGGTTTTGTGCTAGATTTAACCAATGCACTATTAAGCGTCGGTATGATTTTTGCTACTATTTTGGATGCCGGTTTAATTATCCAGAAATGTCGTCTGATAGCCATCCGACTTCCGGAGTTCACAAAAAACTCAAAGAAAAGGAGAGAGATAGACTACCGAGGCCCAAAATCCACGACGAAGCTTCTCCTAAGCCAGTCGCCGGTTCTCAGTGAGGCGCTTTCGCAACCCCTGACGCCCGCTACTTTAGAGTCACAGGCAGCTACCGACTCCCACGTAGAGTCGGCCATGCCACTGGAAACTCAAGGTATTGGAGCCTTGGATACTATTCCTTCAGATGGGTCCGGAAGCCGCTGAGCAGGCACCGGCTTCTGAGGGTGTATTCAGACCTAAACATCTTTACATTAAACAGACTTCATCTTCAAAGGCAAAGACTAAAGCACCTTCTAAAGCAAAGAAACAAACTCAAGAGCCACGTGGTCAGGCCTCTATGCCCAAAAAACAGATGCTCAAAATGGAGCCACGTGGTCAGGCCTCTATGCCCTAAAAACAGATGCTCAAAATGTCTGAAGACTTGATTACCTTGATGGGTTCCCATCCCCCTCCTGATAAGAGGCCTAGGCAAGAGACGGATTATGAATCTTCAAGTCAGGTTTCCATTTCTTCTGATCAGGAATACCCCCCCCCCCCCATGAGGATTCTGATGCTGAAGAATCTATACATTCAGCTTCCCCTCCAGAGGACTCTTCTTTTGGGGAAATCTTGCATACCATGAGGGAGCATTTCCACTGGGAGAGCCAAGATTTTTCAGAATCTAAAAAGAGGCTCAGGGATTTCCTTTTACTACCTCAACACAGGCCACTAGCCATTCCACCTGTGTTAGACATTGTAGATGATGTGTTTTCGGAGTCTAGTCTTAGCCCTGACTCCTTACCTCCAGCTCCTGTTAAGCCTGACTGATATTACAGGGTTCCTGACTCTCATAAATTCTTTTTTTAAAAACCCTGCTGCAGACCCAGAAACTATTTCACAGGGTCCAAAAGGAGTTAAAGCTTCCGCTGCAAAAAACCCTACCCCCTCTGACAGAGATTCTAGGGCACTGGATAGATGGGGGGAAAAAGGTTTACACATCTGCTACCTTGGCTACAAGGGCCTTAAACTGTCAGTTTCATATGCTCAAATATCAGCAACATGTCATGGCATTGCTTAAACAGAAAATGTTGTTAAACTCTGAATGTGCAGAAAACAAGGAAATTCAGGATTTATTGCATGCAGCTGAACAAGTTGGAAAGCATGCTTTGCAATGTGGTTTTGATTCTTTGGATGCCTCCTGCAGGGCCGCAGTTACGGGTTCTGTAATTAGGAGGCATGCTTGGTTAAAGGAACAAAATTTGCCTGATCATGTCAAAGTTAAATTATTAGATGCACCTTTACAGCATGATACTTTGGTGTTGAGGCAGAAGAGGTGTTAAAGAAAATGGAGGACAAAGCTAAGCTAAATCTATGCAAACTGTCAAAGATTTTTTACAAGTACAGCCACCTAGGTTTAGTAGACACTGTCCAACAAAGAATTGGTCCTTTCCTGTGTCAGACAGACCTCAAAGGGGCAGATCCCAGGTGCAAGGTTCATACAGGTCAAAGCAATGGGGTGCTTCTACCTCCAAAGTTGGAGAAGACAAATCACAACCATACAGGAAACAGTCCCAATGACTTCCCCCTGCCTGCACCAAGCACTTATCTCCTGGCAGCACCCTTAGGGGGAAAATTATCACTTTTTTCTCAAAATTGGCACATCATAACCCAGGACAAGTGGGTTCTAAATATCGTGTCACAAGGCTACAAGTTCCATTTCCATACCCTGCCAAAATCAAACGGCTGGCCAGATCTGCCAAAAAAATCAATGGGAAGAGGCATAAAAACAAGTCTCATCCCTCATGGACATGGGGGCCATTCAACAGGTACCAGAGCAAGAGCAGAGACAAGGATTTTACTCGAGACTGTTCTTGGTACCCAGAAGGGACAAGGCCTGGAGGCCAATACTGGACCTATCTATTCTGAACACATTCCTGGATATACCAAAATTCAAGATGTTAACTTTGCAGCAGCTTCTGCCCATGCTGGGCAAGAACTCTTGGCTTGTGACTTTAGACCTAAAAGAGGCATACCTGCATGTCCCAATCAGACAGATATGCAGAAAATACCTCAGATTCAAGGCTGGCTCAATGCATTACCAATTCTCTACACTGCTCTTTGGCTTATCTACTGCGCCCAGGGTCTTTACAAAGTGCCTGGCACCAGTAATTGCATTCTGCGGACAAAGAGGAATACAAATGTAGCCTTACTTGGACGACTGTCTAGTTCAAGCAGAGAACAAGGACATTCTTCTACAGCATCTGGCATGTGTGAAAAGACTTCTAACATGCCAAGGGTACACAGTCAACGAAAAGAAATCAAAGCTAGTACCCTCTCAAGAGATAATATTCCTGGGTGCAAGCTTAAATACAACTGCCTAGATGGCTTATCTCACGCCAGACAAAGGCAACTGACTACCTATTTCAAAATGTTGACAACAAAGGCCCAGTTATCTGCAAGAAAAATTCTGCAGGCTTTGGGCTTCATGGCATCCTGCATCCTACTAATTCCATATGCAAGACTGCATATGAGGAAACTTCCATGGTACCTAAAAAGTGTTTGGACTCAACATTGCCACAGCCTGGAAACTATGATTACTCTCATTCCCTGCCTGCAGCAGGAGTTTCGATGGTGGGCAAAGGCTTGTCACCAAAACAAAGGACAGCCATTCACATTACCCCCAGCCAGGCAGACACTGACCATAGATGCATCAGATTATGCCTGGTGGGCCCACATGGCAGGAAGATGCATTCAGGGCACATGGACCTCAAACCAAATGCATCTACATATCGATCAAAAAGAGATGCTAGCTGTTCAAAAGGCCCTGACAGCCTTCAAGGACCTACTTCATCCGGGACAACTACTGATACAGACAGACAACACCACGGTCATGTGGTATATAAACAAGCAGGGAGGCACACATTTTTACCCCCTTTGCAGACTAGCCATGACTTTGTGGGACACAGCATTGACTTGCTAAGTACATCTGCAGGCACAGTTCCTGCCAGGAAGGAAAAATACTCTGGCAGACGAACTAAGCAGAAACCTCATGGATCCCCATGAGTGGCAGCTGGATCCACAAGTCTTCAGCATGATAACAAGGAAATGGGGATGCCCGGACATAGATCTATTCGCCTCCCTTCACAACTGCCAACTAAAAAGATTCTGCACAAGGATTTATCACAGACAAGCATGGAAAGTGGATGCCCTATCTTTCAGCTGGAAAAACCTATCAGTATATGCCTTTCCCCCTCTGCCTCTCCTCCCCAAGGTACTCCTAAAGGTCAGACAGGAGAAGCCAAAGATGATACTGATTGCCCCAGACTGGCCCCGCCAGTACTGGTATCCAATACTAAGGAACTTGTCTCAATGCCCAGCTTGGACCTTACCTCAAATACCTCATCTACTGTCCAGCAAAGCAATCAGATCCTGCACAGCCAACTCAGGACTTTAAACCTGGCAGCATGGCGGATAATGTAGTCATACAAAACGCACCTCTCAGTAAAGCTGTGATGGATGTCATTTTGGAAGCCAGAAGGCCTAGTACTAGAAAATCTTATGCTGGAAAATGGTGGAAGAGATTCTGTGCTTGGAACCGTGGAAGAGATTCTGTGCTTGGAACCGTGGAAGAGATTCTGTGCTTGGAACCATGCACAAGGAACTGATGCAGGTGTGCCAAATATTCCTCAGATTTTACAATACTTAACTGAGATGCTGGACAAAGGCCTATCTTTTTTTCATCTATTAAAATTCATGCCTCTGCCATATCGACTCATTACAATATAGAGCCACCAATCTTTTCTCATCCCTTATTAAAGCATTACCTCAGAGGAGCCAAAAATTTAAGGCCTCCAAGGAGATCACCAGTGCCTGCATGGGCCCTCAACTATGTCTTGGAAAAACTCACCCTGCCTCCTTTTGAGCCAGCTGCTACTGCGGATATAAAGTTATTGTCTTGGAAAACGGCTCTGCTCCTAGCAATAACTTCTGCAAGATGAGTTTCAGAGCTACAGGTACTCATGGCTGTGGAACCTTTTATCATTTTTTATCCAGACACGGTCTCTCAGAGGACAAACCCAACATTTATGCCTAAGGTGGTGTCCAGTGTTGCTCTTAACCAAACTATTCATCTGCCCACTTTTTATCCAAATCCACAGAACAAGGGGGAGAGAATTCTGCATTCTTTGGATGTACACAGACAGCTTAGATTCTACTTGGACAGAACCAAAGTTTTCAGAAAGACAGAGCAATTACTAGTGGCATATGCTTCAGGATCACAAGGAAAGGCTATCTCAAAGCAGACTATTTCAAAGTGGATAGGCCACTGCATTCATTTCTGCTACTTACTCCATGGCAAGCCAGTGCCCAAGGGCATTAGGCCATATTCAACCAGAGCTGCAGCCACTTCAGCAGCCTTTCTCAGGGGGAGTACCAACCAAGGACATTTTAGAGGCAGCTACTTGGAGTTCAGTGCACACCTTTACAAAGCACTATCATCTGCCACTCTACTCTAAATCCAGGGCAGGCTTTGCCACTGCAGTTCTGCAGGGCCTCATAGCTACTCCTAACGCTGTTTAGCTCCAGCCTCCCAACCATAGCTTTGGGACTCTACCTAAATGTAATGACTGCAACAGTGAAACATGAAGAACATAGTACAGTTGTGTACACTTAGCATCAATGTAGATGTTCAAGTGTATTCACTGTTGCAAGCTACCCACCCGCCATTCCCCTTTTCTTCTGTTGGAACCTATCTTTCCTCCTTTGATTTATACAACCTATGTGTTGTATTTGCTTGTAGAGGAAGGTAAAGTTTATATTGGTGCAGAAGGGGCGACAGCAGCCGACGCAGGACCCAAGACTTTGGAATTCAGGCCGACTGAGGGCAACCTGCCAGCAGGATTACCCAAATGTAATGACTGCAACAGTGAATACACCCGAACATCTACATTTATGGTAAGTGTACACAACTGTACTTTCTCCACATCTGTATAGTGGTTCTGTCTTTTGCCTAAAATAGGTCCTAATGTACAGGTGGCTGGAGTGCGATGGCAGTGCTTTGGCCCAACCTAAGGTATCACTTTCAAAGGTTCATTTACACTGTGTATGTAGTTGCAGACTGCAACAGTATGGTGCATGTCCCACACCACAGTAGTGGGGTGTTTTGAGAGAGGGATGACCTGTATATTTCACCTTTGGGCAGAGAATAATAAGAATTGACTTCTATTGAGAGTATCTGAAATTCTGAGGGCCATGACTGAGAGTTTTGTATTCTCCCTGCCCCTTGGGAGTCATGTTAGTGTTAGTAGCAGGGGTATGGGAAGTGGAGCCCCTCCATTGGGACGTTTTAACTGTTTAGTAGCAAATAGGTTCATAGGTAGGTACTAGACTATCTGCTCGAAGGCATTTATAAGCCTAGCCAGAATGTGTTTGCTTTCGCCACCCCCTTAGATTAGTTCCCTGTGCCTCTGTCCAGCAGAGCCACTGAAGTGATCCCCGGGGTAAACTTTGTTTCCCATCCACTCGTCAAGGTTTCTCTTGAAGAGTGTTAGCGAGGAGCTCTGCCTAATGTAGATTGGAATCTTGTTCCAAAGCATGGGAACTCTCTGGGACAGGAATCTATCCCTCCCGCATGTCCTATTTATTGTTGTGGTGAGGTTTAGATCCCTAGAGTGTGTGGCTCGAGGGGATATGGTTTTCTTTAGGTGGAGCATGTCCATCAATTCTGGGTTGGACATGGCCTTGTATGTCAGGCAGAGATCACCTCTGAGTAGGCGGTATGCAACCGAGTACAACTATAGTTTCTTCAGTCGAGCTGCATAGGGCATCTGTTTGAGGCCAGTGATCCTCTTGGTGAGGTACTTCTGTGGTCTTTCCAGCTGTTGCAGGTGTCTTGTAAGCTACATCCCAAATGGGGCATTGTACTCTGACGGGTCTTATGAGTGATGAGTAGAGTGGCTCAATGGCCTCTTTTGATCTGGATGCGGACCCGTTTATGATTAGGTGGGCCACATAGAAGGATTTTCTAACCACTCTGGCAATGTGATTATCAAAGAAGAGATTACTATCTACTTGGGTCCCCGGATCCCTTATTACGTCTTCTGTATTTAGGGGACTACCACCAATGTGGTAGTTTGTGGGTACTTTGTTTTTTTTTTTTCAAAGGGGATGACTGTGCACTTTTTGGCGTTTTAGCTTGAGGCCATGATTTTGACACCAGGTATCCATCTCAGTGAGACCCTTTTGGAGGATGTCTGTCAGCCGGAGAGTCAATTATAGCCCCTAGTTTGCAATCATCTGCGAACTTGGTCAGCCATAGTCCTCCTGTGCTTGCCTGTACCTCTGAGAAGTATATGCCGAACAGGAGAGGTCCTAGGACTGAGCCCTGGGGATCACCACTTGTAACCTGTTTAGAGTTGGACCTAGCTCCCCCAACTCTAACCATGTGGGTTCTGTCCGTGAACCAGTTGGCAACCCATCTTGTGATGTAGGAGTTTATGTTCAGGCTGGTGAGCTTGTCTATAATACCAGAATGGGGAATGGTGTCAAATGCCTTTGCGAGGTCTAGGTAGGCTGTGTGTACACCTTTCCCTTGTCTGTAGCCTGAATGGTGTCAAAGGCCTTTGCGAGGTCTAGGTAGGCTGTGTGTACACCTTTCCCTCGTCTGTAGCCTTGGTAACTGTCTCAAAGAAGTCCACCAGGTTTAGGAGGCATGATCTGCCTTTAAAGCCGAACTGGGTAAGGTCCAGTGTTTGGAGGTTCCCAATGTCTCTGTTAATGAGTTCCATGATGATGCGCTCCATAGCCTTGCAGACCAAGCTAGTCGGGCTTATAGGGCGATAGTTCCCTGGGTCTGTTGTGGCTCCACCTTTGAGGAGTTGAACAACTGTTACTGTGCGCCACTCTATGGGTACATAGCCTGTGGAGAGGCTGAGTTTGAACAGTGTGTTTAGGTGAGGGGTTAGTTCATCTTTGAGCTCATGTAGGATGCAGCCTGGGACACCGTCCGTTCCCATTGATGCTGTGTTTTTGACTTTGGAGAGGGCTGTTTTAACCAGAGTGTCTGTGATTTCAGGGGCTCTACATTCTTCTGGTATGGTTATGGGCCCTTTCGGAGGTGAGAGGGGGCAAAGTTTGCACTGAACCTGTTTGTCAGGATGTTGGCGATATCGGTCGGTTCAGTGTATTTTGTGCCATTCTGCACTAACTCCAAGCAGAGCTGAGCTTTGCCACTTAGATTCTTGACATAGCTAAAGAATGCCTTGTGGTTATCTTTGGAGTCCTTGGCAGTTTTTCTTTCGAAGCTAGCCTTGATGATTTTATGAGGGATTGTAGTTTCTTGCTGATACTGATCAGGGATGTCTTCCCTTCTTGGGATTTTACTCTTTTATGTACTAGTTTCCTCCTTCAATTTATAGCTTGTTTATGGCAGGGGTCCACCAGACTGGTTTCCTTTTCTTGGAGGAGTGAGCCTTGGTTTTGCTTGGGATAGCACGATCCGTGCATTCTTGCAGGTGCCCATAGAATGCATTAGTAAAGGATTTTGCAGCTTGGACAGCATTATCTTTTAGCATGGGGGCTTTGAAACTTTCCACCTCGGTCTTAAGTAATGTGAAGTTTGCGTTTGAAACTTTTTTCACAGTGGTTTCCTTGACCAGGGGTGGGGACAGAATGTGGATATCCAAAGTGATTTGTTTATGGTCAGATCTAACTAGCGAGGGGTTGATCTCCAGTGTGGAACACTGGTCGCCCATGTTGGTGATGACCAGGTCCAATATGTTGTCATCTCTGGTGGAGTGTTGACCAGTTGATCCAGGGCATTTGAGTTTATAAATTCTAGGAAATGTTGGGCAAGGGAGTTAGTACTTGAGTAGTTCTCCCAGTTAATGTTTGGGTAATTGAAATCACCCAATATTAGGGTGTTTGGTAGGACCTTTATTTTTCCCAATGTTTTCAGAAAAGCGGAATGGGGGTCCTGGGATATGGTGGGCGATCTGTAGCAAGCTACAGTTTGAATTGCAGTTTTGCCCATTGTTAGTTGCACGTGGATGATCTCTGAAGCATCGTGGAGTTGTGGGTATCCTTGATGATTATGGATACGCCCCCGCCTTTTGTATTTCGGTCCAGGTTCCGTGGCTGAAATGTATGGTAAGAGTTGTAGCCTGGTAGTGCTGGGGTACTCTCTGGAGCCTTAAACCAGGTTTCTGTTACTGCGCATATATCGATTTTCTCCAAGAGTGCCTCGAGTGCGTGCATTTTGAGGTTTAGGCTTCTGGGATTGAGTAACATTACCCTCAGTTTTTTGTTACTTGTGCTATTTACGGCGGTGGGTTTGTCTTTTGAGCCTTGCCTAAAAAAGGCACTATGGGGGGTGGCAAGAGCCTTGGCCAGTATCCAAAAGCCTAAGGGTAACAGGTGCAAGCTGTCTCTAGCGAAGCTACTGAAATTCATTTTTTGTTGGATTACAATTTTTTTCTTCAAGTTTGGGGACCTACAATTTCTGGGCTATAACTTGATTGTGTCCATTATTGCAGTTTCTGTCTTGTACGAGTCATTTGGTAATTTTCTGAGTTTTTGTTTGATTACTTTTTTTAGCCTTTGGAACTTTGTATTCTAATCGGAGAATGCTCACTGTATCTATGTATTGCCTTTGTGTATACTATTTATGCTGCCACTCCCAGCTGAGGGACTGTATGCCGTTGCTCATCACTGCTAATGGAAACCTTTTTGCTAGGATTGGGTGCCTTCATAGGGCCTAAATTATCTGATGCTATAGAGCCTGGTCTATATTCATCTGTAAGAGCTCTGGGTTGGCAGGACTGGAGCAGCTTAGCACATAAAGGTTTCAAGTTCCTGTTTACCCACAGTCCAGTGAAAGAAAGGATCTCTGTTATTCAGTGGAAGATGGCACACAAAGAAACATAGCACAGAACTCAGTGGAGCAAAACCCATATCTTAAGACTGGGAGAAGTAGGGAGAGCGTCAGTGGTGAAGATATGCTGCAGTCCTGCATATCTGCCATTATGGTAAGTACACAATATCCATGTGTGGGAGAGTACTTGGTCCATCTTTCACTGCTTATAGGACAATGTCCTCAGGGCAAAAAAAAAAAAAAAAAAGTACTAGATGGCTGCTGAACAAAATGTAAATGAGATCATCTCTAAGGGACTATAAATAGAGATAACTTATGGTTGTGAATGTTTCATGGACTACCCGAGATCAGAACTAAAGCTAAACATGAGGCCAGCAACAAGATTTTGAAAAATACATTTTAATTTTGAGGCAGTGGTAGTAGAATCTGCATACACGACTAAGAAGTAATGCATATAATAGAAATATATTAGTCAAAATGAGTGTTCTAAAAAGAGTGAAAGCATCAAGAAAACCGTTCATTCTTAAGAAGCCCATTAGGGAAGGTGAAAAATTGACAACTGTTTCAGAACAACAAGAAGCTCTGACACAATCGATACTGGATGTGGGCAAAATTCCCTTTTCTTAATGCATGCTGCCAAAATATTTATGAATGCTGCTAAATGTATTCAGTGAAATGTACGTTTAGTGACTTCTTGTGTGGAACACGGGTAATGCACGGGTTCATTATGTGTTGGAACTCCTTTTATATGAAATAAAAACATAAAAAGATGAGTAGGGACCTTAAGAATCTTCTGCTTTTCTAGTTTGATAGCTGTGGTTGCTGGTGAATGGTTTAACAGACTAAGGAATGCACATGTGAAGCCTTAAGAAACATAAGGCATGTTACAGAAGAAATTGAACATATTTGAATAAAATCAGTTTGCATAGGTCCTTGGGACTAAAGATCGTCCTTAAGTGCATAATTTTAAAAGGGAGATCATGGAAGTAAAAAAACATTTCATTATACTGCACACAGTAGTACATATAACTGAATAGCAGCTAGTTACTCTAGTGCAACTCCCACATCCTGTGCACATTCCCATTAGATGGACTGTGTACTTTGATCCATAGGTTTACTTCAGTGTTTTCCTTCCTAAGCTTTTCTTCTGAAGGTGCCCTTTACTTAGTAAGAGCAACTCTTTTTAACAGAGTGAAATTTAATTCCGAGAGTTATACGGCCTAGATTAAGTAATTATGCTTGTTTAAGAGCATTGTTAAGAGTTATTGTCTATGTTCCAGGTGTTTTGAAATTGCTGGAAATTTAGAAGCAGAAGTATGACTTGCAGGGCCATCTGGTACAGTAAATTTATCCAACTGAGTGGTGGTATTTATGTGCACATGGATGGTTGTCTGTCGTTCACCTTTCATATATATGCAGTCGTGGGGAGTATTGTAAGCAGTGTTCATTCATCTTCAGTCTTCCATAGGGAAAGAAGGAAAATATAAGACCCAATTGGATGGGAATTTGCATGAGTTAAAAGGAAGTCAGTTTAATTCTACTACACTTGAGTGGTAGCAAGACAGATGCTAGAAGCATCTGCCGTGCAATGGAAAGTCATAAGTAATTGCTTGAGGGAGAAAAAATGCAGAATACCCAGATGCAATTATCGCGATGAATTCACAACATAAAAATCATGTCAGGCAAATCTGAAAGATCTATTGCATGAATAACCATAATGTTTGATACTAAAGAGGTTGATGCATTTGAACAAGGCATCACACTTTTGTAAATCAGGCTAGGAGTGGTTCCTTGTATGCTTTCATTGCTAAAATGCTGGCTAGGTATCGAGACACTGCAGGTTACGTGGCATCTGTGCAAGTAAATTAGTGTGACGAGTGAGGTGTTGGGTTGTGCAGTCACTGTGTCCACTCTGTGAGTCTAGAATGGAGTGGCTAACTACTTTGACCCCACCCACAGCTGAAACATCTAATGAACTAGTCCACCATTCCACATATTCAGTAGAGTTCCTATGGTTGCTACTGAATCTGAGGTTCAGTTGTCAGACTACAGAAGTAGGCAACACGCACACGCGTGTACAGAAGGGAAATGCAGTCTGCAGTCTATACAAAAACAGCCCAGAGATGGCTTGGGCAGTGGTATTCAAAAGATAAAACTTGATTTCCCTAGAAAATAAAAACCAGCAAAAGTAGTTTACAAAGTCCTGATTTATGTTCCTTGTAATGTACAGTTGTAACAAATGACAAGGTAACTGAAGTATATCCCTGAAGGGATACTGTCCTCCTTTTTGTTCATAGCAAAGTTAATTGTAATGCTTGTTGAATTCTCAAGTTAACTTGAGAACAAAAGTTAGTTTTTGAGAACGGCACTTGAGAGACTACAACTAATCTTATGAGTATGACCGGTAGTAAAGTCCGCAGGGTGAGTTATTACAAGGAAATAAGGGACCACCTTACTGCTTTGTGAGGCCTGGTGCTGCAGGCAGAGGGCCTACCCACACCTTGAGGTCCATTATTTCCAAGTGTCATCCACCATTGAGGGCAGTTTTAGCTTAAGAAATGGGCTATCGGTTAATTTACTTTGCATTTATTTTATTTTTAATAGTTATTTTTATATTGCTCATGTAAAATAGTTCCTCTGCATATATTTTAAAAATGTTGGGTGGGATATGTAATGGATGGTGATTGTTTAGAACACTTTCATACTAGTGTTAACTACAGGAAATTATCCATAGGCGTCTGTGAAAGTCCAGCCCAATATTAAGTTCAGAACCTTTAATCCCATATGTAGTGGGTGTCCACCTTTGACTGTGTACACATTGGATGTCTGATTTGGATCCAGTCACTGAATAAATACATAAAAGTAGCTGCACTATAAAGTCAGCATCTAGCTATGCTGTCTTTGAACTGCCTTGCTGCATTTTGACAAATTCACCTTAAAATCTCAACATCGAGGATAGTGATGGTCTGCTTTTCAGATGAACGTCAAAGTTGTTTCATTTCTGTATAGATCCACAAACACACATACGCAAATGTGTGTGTGTGTGTGTGTGTGTGTGTGTGTGTGTGTACAGTGTTTGCATAAACATAAATGTATACATATGAAAAATTTAAAACAATAAAACTCGAGCAAAGGAACGACCAAGATGACATATACTGCAAAAATTCTGTAGAAATTCAAATAAGGACGTTTATTGTATCCAAAATAAGAGGTAAGCGCTTTCGCAAGGAATTGCTTCTTCAGACCTTTAAAAACACCTAATAAAACAATTATATATATATATATATATATATATATATATATATATATATATATATATACAAACAGTAAAATTCAAACTCTCCAATCAAGAAACAACTACAATTGACTGAGAACACATCATCAAGAAGCATCCTTAAAGACACAATACATTCTAAAAAACAACAGAATAAAATCACACATCATAATATATAATGAAAAAATCTATATGTGAATAATAATAAGAACATTACCCTACTACAAGACTGCTAGTAAATATCTAGTTTATTCACTTCGGAACCCTTCTTTTCCTTAGCAGAGGCTTTATTGTAGCACGTTCATTAAGACCCCTGCCCCTATCTGCTCTCAAGATGATCATCCAATTGTTCTCCTTATGTTCAGTGTGGTTGCAGAAATCACCCGCTCTAATATCCTTATTACTACATAATAACCTTTTCAAATTCCTCGTATTCCTATAAAGGAAAGATGGATTGTCACCAACAATCCCGTTAATCTCTGGATCTACTTGTAAGATGGACCAATTCACTCTAAAAATATCCCTTAATGCTCTATGGTCTCTAGTAAAAAAAAAACAGGGGTATTTTGACTCGCCTTTGTAAGTTTAAACAATTACTTATTACATCTTCTACTGTCGGACCATAATAAGGTGCTGCTGTCCCTTCTCTAAGATGTTTCAAGTCAGACCAGCCTCTAGAGATCTCAGCCTGACCATGTCCCCTCTGTAATAATTTCTCTTCAAGCTGTTTAATTTCAGACTGAAAACCCTCCTCAGTAGGGTTCAGTCTGGAAGCTCTAATACCTTGTCCATGAATGAGATTATTAAAAACATAATTTGGATGCATACTACTTCGGCTTAACAACGTATTCCTAAAACAAGTCTTATGAAACACTCCTGTATTGATCATGGATCCCTGGAGTTTCTCTATGAATAACTCCATATACTCAATCCGAGTCCTGGAGGCAGACATAGTGAATTTCAAACATTCACATAGCTCATTCATTTGTATAAAAAAACTATCCAATTCAGGTTTCGTCCCCCTCCAGAGAAAAAACAAATCGACAAATCGTCGGTAAAATATGATCTGTGTGTCAAACTCTCTCATTTTAAGTAAGACTGTGTTTTTCCAATGTCCCAGGAACATATTTGCGTAGCTGTTGGCACAAGACGTGCCCATAGCTATACCATGTTTCTGAATAAAGATGCCATCATGAAAGGTAAAAATATTGTTCTCTAATACAATCTCCAAGAAGAAACAAATCAACTCAACTAATGTCGCATCATATTTGCCATGAGACTGCAAATATTCCTGTGCATACCTTGTCCCCAGGGCATTGGGTATCATAGTAAAAAGTGATTGTATGTCCATCGTCACAAAAGTTATATTTTCAACATCATCTAAGCTATGTATACACTCATAAAGATCCAACAAGAATTGTTTAGAATCTTGAAGCACAACCCTATTCAAATTAATAATCGGTCTGAGGTGCTTCTCTATAAAGATAGAGAATGGTTCAGTGATCCAACCAGCGCCCGAGACAATAGGGCGCATGGGTGGAGCCATAGGATTCTTATGGATTTTAGGGAGTCCTTGTATTACTGGTAATAGTGGGTCAGACACCATTAAGAAATTAAACGTCTCCCTAGATACTAAACCAGCCTAAAAAGTCTCTAATATGGATTTCTTAATGGACTTAATGATTCTGTGTACATCTTCAACACAAATCTTATAATAAAAACTACTCTGGCCCAACATATCCTCCATAATGGTATTATATTGAGTATTATCCATCACTACGATGGAACCACCCTAATCTGCTGGCCTTATAATGATGCTTGAGTTCTCCCTAAGACGTTTCAGGGCCCTTCTTTCTTCAAGGGTCAGGTTAAATCTCATTCCATCTCTATATGTACCAGCACAATTATCATAGTATTGAAAAATATTATCCTCAGTTAACTTCATCTAAGCCTCAATTAATGGATTATTAGAAGGAATCTGTGTACTGAGCTTCTTAAAACTCGGTAAATCCGGTACTTCACCATTATTAATCACTGCTGACTGGTTATTACCATACAGGTAACTTAACTTTACATTCCTACAGAACACACTCAGATCTAACACAGTATCAGTCAATTTACTATTACTAGAAGGAATAAAGGTTAAGCCTTTACATAACACATTCGATTCGTAATAATCCAGTTCATAAGAAGAGATATTCACAATCAGTGATTCGACATCTTCCCCCATATTTTCTTTAATGTCCGAGTCTGATGATATTCCCCTGACAATTTTCTCTTTTGGCGCCCCCTGCTCATGGACCTGCTCCTTCCCCTGAACCTCTCCGGGTGAACAGGCAGTGGAAAAGGGAGGTCCCCAGTGGGAACGCCAACTGAGGAACAAGATACAGAAGGATAGGGGCAGGGGTCTTAATGAATGTGCTACAATAAAGCCTCTGCTTAGGAAAAGAAGGGTTCCAAAGTGAATAAGCTAGATATATATGTTTTATTAGCAGTCTTGTAGTAGGGTAATGTTCTTATTATTATTCACATATAGATTTTTTTTCATTATATATCATGATGTGTGATTTTATTCTGTTGTTTTTTAGAATGACTGTATTGTGTCTTTAAGGATGCTTCTTGATGATGTGTTCTCAGTCAATTGTAGTTGTTTCTTGACTGGAGAGTTTGAATTTTACTGTTTGTATATGTAATTGTTTTATTAGATGTTTTTAAAGGTCTGAAGAAGCAATTCCTTGCAAAAGCGCTTGCCTCTTATTTTGTATACAATAAACGTCCTTATTTGAATTTCTACAGAATTCTTGCAGTATATGTCATCTTGGTCGTTCCTTTGCTTGAGTTTTATTGTTTTAAATTTTTCATACGTATACATTTATGTTTATGCAAACACTGTACACACACACACACACACACATACATTTGCGTCTGTGTGTTTGTGGATCTATACAGAAATGAAACAACTTTGACGTTCATCTCAAAAGCAGACCATAGAACATTAAGGGATATTTTTAGAGTGAATTGGTCCATCTTACAAGTAGATCCAGAGATTAGTGGGATTGTTGGTGACAATCCATCTTTTCTTTATAGGAATATGAGGAATTTGAAAAGGTTATTAAGTAGTAACAAGGATATCTTTAGTGACCCAGTAGAGGATGGGGTTATACAGCCATGTGGGAACTGCAATTTTTGTGGTCTCATCAATGTGTCTAGTTTTTTTGACCACCCTGATTTGAGGCGAAGGTTTAGTTTTAAGGTGAATGCCAATTGTAGGACCACTAATGTGGTCTACTTGGCAGTGTGTGTGTCTTGCATGTCCTATGTGGGTAAGATGAATAGGTCGTTGAGAGAACGCATGAGGGAACATGTCTATAATATACGCAGGGGTGTTGACAATAACGCCTTGTCGAAGCATGTAATGAGCTCTGGAGCAGGACATTACTTTATGTTTAGAGTCATAGATATTATTAAGCCCACTGTTAGAGCGGGTAATATCCGCAACCACACTGAATATAAGGAGAACAATTGGATGATCATCTTGAGAGCAGATAGGGGCAGGGGTCTTAATGTACGTGCTACAATAAAGCCCCTGCTTAGGAAAAGAAGGGTTCCGAAGTGAATAAACTAGATATATACGTTTTATTAGCAGTCTTGTAGTAGGGTAATGTTCTTATTATTATTCACATATAGATTTTTTCATTATATATTATGATGTGTGATTTTATTCTGTTGTTTTTTAGAATGACTATTGTGTCTTTAAGGATGCTTCTTGATGATGTGTTCTCAGTCAATTGTAGTTGTTTCTTGATTGGAGAGTTTGAATTTTACTGTTTGTGTATATATATATATATATATATATATATATATATATATATATATTTAAAATTGCTTTATTAGGTGTTTTTAAAGGTCTGAAGAAGCAATTCCTTGCGAAAGTGCTTACCTCTTATTTTGGATACAATAAACGTCCTTATTTGAATTTCTACAGAATTCTTGCAGTATATGTCATCTTGGTCGTTCCTTTGCTCGAGTTTTATTGTTTTAAATTTTTCATTGTTATTAGTGAGTGACGGAATTTTCATCCAGTGGATTATCGTTTGTCTTCTAATAAATGTATACGTGTTTGTATAGCACAATCCTCCACCTGTCATTGGAAGACACAGACAAAAATATTTCAAATTTGTACAGTAGTTTTCCACCAAGTTCATTCATAGATTTGAACTCTTGATGCAGACTATGGGTTTCAGTTGTTGCAAGGTCTACAGGAGAAGGTTAAAGTAAATGATAGTTTTCTTAGTGGAGAATTTTAAATGTCCACTGGAAATCATGATGCCTCATTTGTTTTGCACTAAAATTAGTGTAACTTTTTTTTTTTTTTTTTTTTTTTAACATTACATCATTCCCTAAAAAAACTTAGCATCACATTATTCCCTTCCCTGCTATTGGTGTGTATAGTGCATTTCAGAATGAGGCATTCATAATGATGGTGAGTGTGCGTACTTGTCAATCTCCCTAATATGTCTTATTCCTACTAGTGGCCCCATTGACAGTTGTTAAGAGCTGGTTAGTATTCCATCCTGATATTTGCTGAGCGCAAGAAAAAATGTCTTCTGTTTTTTTACTAATTTTTGTATAATTAAATGTTTTCCTTTCTGATTTAATTTTCTCTGCTCCCAACAACTTTTCCTTTTGATTTCCTTTTTAGGGATGTCCTTGCAGCTGCTCGAACAGGTAGTGGTAAAACATTGGCATTCCTCATTCCAGCAATAGAACTTATTTACAAGTTGAAATTTATGCCAAGGAATGGTAAGAATTCAATTTTGTCTTGTAGAGTTTTGCTGTGCACCAGAAGGTTACTGAAATGCACTGTGGATGTTACACCTGGTGGTATGAACCTTGGCTCTAGATGTCGCAGTTCTGAACCTTTGGGAAGACCTTTTAATATTTTAGTTTAGGAAGACTTTTTTCTTTTTTTTTTTTTCTTCTCCACCTCACCTTTTGTTTGGGGGATACCAGTTTGGGGGTGGTCTGCCCAGGGCATCAAATTAGCAAGCTACAGCTCTGATATCCATTAAATTACTGAGTAGTATTCACTGTAGCTCTCAGAAATAGTTTTTTATTTAAAAATCTTTTGATACTTTCTTTTTTTATAAAGATCTCTTGACTGCATGCACATTAAATGCTATGATGTGTGTCTTGAAGAGCACAGACTATAGTATTATGGTGAGCAGGAAGTATTTTTAACATAATTGCGTACTGTAATATTCTGCAGTTAAACACTGACCAGTGAGTATCAGATTGAAGTCATTGCTTTTAGTCAGCTTGTTGAGGAAGTTTGTTTTAACTAGATGATATGGGTTAGGTGTCTACCCACAGCCAAGTACTGGTAGTAGTCTGAGCACTGGATGGAATGTTGACGGGAGGTGGTTAGGAAGCAAGGTTTTGAAGTATCAGTATGCCAAAGGAGGTTCGTCTCCTGGAATAGCAGTCCAAGCAGTAGTGTTTTGTGAATGTCTGAACCAGTGAAATGTACATGGCACGAATGTCAACAGTGGACAGATTTTGAAACAAGCTAGGTGAGTGGCTTTCACCTTATTTTCTCCTGGAGGTATATTCTGACCACACAGCCTGCCCTCTGAACACAAAAATTGTCCTGGCCTGTATGTGGTTTCACCAGGGAGAGGATGCAAGTGACTTTCATATTAATAATTTCTCATGGGGGATGTTGTTGCCTTTTTTTACCCCGGGACCTTTGTTTACATAGTGGAACAATAATGATGTAAAGGGCTAGCATGACTCCATCACCTCACACTTTGAGTTCTGTGAATCTGAACATTGAAATAGTTTGCGTGGCTTCTCCTTCGGGTAAGCAAGGATAGGCGTGAAACCTGCAAATCTTGCCTTGTATCTTCTGCAATAGTGAATTGGCTGGGGTAGTATGCAGTAGTTTATTTTTTTTATGGCAGTACTTTATTAGATTATCAAAAGGTTGAATTTCCTTTCAAGAATGATTGCCTAATTGTTTCTATAGCATATAAATCTTGCAAGGTTAGAAAAATGTTTACTAATGCAAGTATTTCCTTGAATAATCTCAGATCATGTTTTCATTTCATGTTGTCTGAATACGTTAGCTACAGCTTCAGTAACTGGAACAAAAATGTTTTGATGTGTTGAGAAATAAATCTGTTCAAATATTTTAGAATCTTCTTCTTCTTTCGGCTTTTTCCTGGTTAGGGGTCGCCACAGCGGATCATCTGTCCTCTCGTGATTGACAGTGGAGTTTTACGGTGTCTAGTTGCCAGCCCGGCACCCAACCTTCCACAGAAGGCACACACTCGCACCTACGGCCAATTTAGAGTGTCCATTCCACCTACTGCATGTCTTTGAGATGGGGGAGGAAACCGGAGCACCCAGAGGAAACCCACGCAGCCACAGGGAGGACATGCAGACTCCACACAGAAGGCACCTCAGCCGAGAATCGAACCGGAGAACCTCTTGCTGTGAGGCGGCAACGCTAACCACTGCACCACTGTGGCCGCCCTGTTCAAAGACTTTAGAATAATGGGATTATAATAATGCTCAACTTACCTGCAACCTTAACAGATGGTCATCCTTTTAGTATTGTGTAGCTAACATTTTGATAAGTGCCTCTTATGAATTCACATTTCTTAGCTGTGGAAAAGTCATTGGCGATTAAATGTGACAAATATGTTTTGTTTAAAAAATAGCTGATAAACAACTTCCAGAGATGATTATTTCACGACTTTGGCTAGAAAGAAAGGTCTATACCAGATGGCAAAGCTGGGAATATTATTTTCAGAATTTTTATTGAAAGGGTTTCAGAATAATATTTAACAAGTACGTCTTAGAATACTGATGTTCTTCGTGTTTTACTGTTGCAGTCATCACATTTGGGTTATCTGACTGCAGGTAGCCCTCAGCCGACCTGAATACCAGAGTCTTTGGATTTCTGTGTCAGATGCTGTCGCTTCTTCTTTGACGGCAGGTCGTCGGGTATAAAACATGCAGCCGACACCATTACATCAGTCTTTCTTGCTGTGCGGTGCCCGAAGCAGAAGCAGTTCACAAGTGCCAGTCGGCCAACTCCTGAAATTTTCGTTTGAGTTTCAGACCCGAAGTCTTCAAAAAAGCTAAGTACCCCATTGTGGATTCTTATTCTTGCTCTAACCGATGTCAGTAAAAGTTGTCGTACCTGTGGAAAGCAAATACCTCCTAGAAATTTTCATTCTTACTGCATCCCCTCCTTAGGCCCAGACCACGACGTCCCTCGTCGGTTTTGTGCCTTATTCAATGCCCAAACTATCCGTAGTCTGGCTATTTTTGCAGCTAATTATTTTCGTACTCATTCTGTGTACTCCAAAATGGCTTCGTCAAGCCATCCGACTACCGATCTTTCGAAAAAACATAAGGATAAAGACAGACAGACCGCATAGGTCCAAAACTGCCAGCAACGCTTCTGTTAAGCTAGTCACCGGTACTCAGTGAGGCGCTTTCGCAGCCCCTGATACCCGCTTCTTCTGATTCGCACGCCTCTACTGAGACCCTTTCGGAGTCCAGTGTGCCATGAGATGCTTCTTCGACGATGGAACCTGTGGATGTCTCTACCTTGGATGGGTCTGGAGCCACTGCGCAGGCACCAGTTTCTGAGGGTGAATTCAGGCCTACAGACATTCATATTAAACTGATGCCATAGTTTTCATCCAGGCCTAAAACTCGCACCACGCCTTGAAAACAGACGACCAAACCACAGGCCCAGGCCCATATGCCTAAAAAAAAAAACAAATGCTTAGAATGGCTGAAGACCTCATTACCTTAATTAGGGGAAGCCAACCTTCACCCTCTGAGAGACCTAGAACTGAGTTTCTTTCTGATTCTTCTGATCAGGAATCTGATTTTTCTGCTCCTTCTGATTATCAGGATTTGCCCTTATCTACTTATGAGGATTCTGATGCAGAGGATTCCACTCCCTCTTTCGGTGAAACCTTGCACACTCTTAGGGAGCATTTCCGCTGGGAAAGCCAGGATTACTCTGACTCCAAAAAGAGGCTTAGGGAATTCTTACTCCTACCTCAACACAGACCTTTAGCTACCCCTCCTGTTCTGGACATTGTAGATGCTTTCTTGGAATCTAGCCTTTCCCCAGACACTTTACATCCAGCTCCCAGAAAACCTGACCAGTATTACAGAGTACCTGACTCTCACAAGTTCCTCTTCAAGAATCCTTCTGTGGATCCAGAGACCATTTCCCAAGGACCAAAAGGCATTAAGGCTACTGCTGCCAAAAATCCTACCCTTCTGATAGAGATTCTAGAGCCTTAGACAGATGGAGTAAGAAGGTATATACTTCTGCTACTTTAGCCATCAGGGCTTTAAATTGCCAGTTTCAAATGTTAAAGTATCAGCAGCATGCTATGGGGCTTCTTAAACAGAAAATTATGTTCATTCCCGACTGTACTGAACACAAAGAATTACAGGGTTTAATGCATTCTGCAGAACAAGTTGGTAAACATACTTTGCAATGTGGTTTTGACGCTTTAGGAGCATTTTAAAGAGCTGCTGTCACTGGGTCTCTACTTAGAAGGCATGCTTGGCTTAAGGAACAAAACTTGCCAGATCATGTAAAAACTAAATTACTGGATGCTCCCTTAAACCAAGACCGCCTTTTTGGCAAAAAAGAAGAAGAACTCAAAAGGATGGTGGAAAAAGCTAAATCTATGCAAACTGTTAAAGATTTCCTACAAGTACAGCTTCCCAGATTCAGTAGGCATTGGCCTTCTAAGAACTGGTCCTTTCTAGTCCCTTCTAGCCTTTTCAGTCCAAACCCAGGAACAGCAGACCACTTAGGCTACAGTCTCAGGCTTCGCACAAACCTAAGCAGTGGGGGGCTTCCACTTCCAAAGCAGGGAGTAGTAAGCCACCCCCCTCTGGAAAAATGTCACAATGACTTAACCTTAACCCTTCCAAGCCTTGCTCTACTGCCTGCTCCCTTAGGAGGAAAGCTCGCCCTGCATGCATAAAAATGGGAACTCATTACCCAAGACAATTGGGTTTTGAACATAGTTTCCCAAGGATACAGATTTCACTTCCACACCCTACCAACACCAAGTGGTTGGCCAGACCTACCCCCAAATCAATGGGCTGAGGCCCAACAGCAGGTTCTCTCTCTCCTCAATATCAGGATTATTCAGCCTGTCCCAGCAGAACAAAGGGGACAAGGCTTTTATTCAAGACTTTTTCTGGTACCCAGAAAAGACAACTCCTGGCATCCTGTCCTGGACCTCTATTCTCAACACCTTTCTGGTAGTTCCAAAATTCAAAATGCTAACTCTGCAACAGCTTCTTCCCTTGTTAACCAAGGATGCCTGGCTGGCAACCCTAGACTTAAAGGAAGCTTACATGCACATCCCAATAAGGGAATCTTGCAGGAAATACACTTCAGGGCAGGCTGCATGCACTATCAGTTCTCTGCACTTCCCTTTGGCTTATCTACTGTGCCCAGGGTGTTCACAAAGTGCATAGCTCCAGCCATTGCATTTTGCAGGCGGAGAAATATTCAAATTTACCCATATTTGGACGATTGTCTGATTCAGGCAGAAAGCCAGGACTTGCTATTACAATACTTGGCATTCGTGAAGAAACTTCTAACCTCACTGGAGTACGCAGTCAACAAAAATAAATCTCTCACCTAGTACCCTGCCAACCGATTGTATTCCTGGGAGCAAGCTTGAACACAACTTCCCAGATGGCTTTCCTCACTCCAGAGAAACAAGTCTACTTGACAACCTTCTTCAAACTCTTGGCCACAAAACCCCAGATATCTGCAACGAAAATACTACAAGCCCTGGAGTTCATGGCCTCTTGTATTTTACTAACTCCATATGCAAGACTGCATATGAGGAAATTCCAATGGTATCTAAAAAGCCTATGGTGTCAACATTCTCAGGACCTGGAAACAATGATTTCTATCATTCCTTGTATCAACACAGAGTTCCTGTGGTGGGCAGAGGCCTGCTACCACAACAAGTGGCTCCCTTTCACTCTACCTCCTGCCGCCCAAACCCTAACAACAGACTCATCAGACTATGCATGAGGGGTTCACATGGCATGGCAGTGCATTCAGGGCAAATGGAACCCGAGACAGATGCACCTGCATATCAATCAAAAAGAAATGTTAGCTGTACAGAATGCTCTGACAGCCTTCAAAGACCTTTACTATTGGTAAAGACAGACAACACCACAGTTATGGGGTACATAAGCAAGGAGAGGACCCACTCGTACCCTCTCTGCAGACTAGCCATGGCTCTGTGGAACACAGCCTTGAGCTACCAAGTACACCTACAAGCTCAATTCCTGCCAGGCATACTAAATTCACTGGCAGACAGCTTGAGCAGAAATGTCATGGACCCACACGAATGAAAACTAAATGCCAAAATATTCAACCTCTTGAGGAACAAATGGGGGACTCCAGAGATGGACCTGTTTGCCTCCCCTCAGAACTACCAATTGAACAAATTCTACACAATAACTCCCGACAGCCAAGCTTGGAAAGTGGATGCCCTGTCCTTTACCTGGGAAAGCCTCTCAGTTTATGCCTTTTCCCCTCTGCCTCTCCTCTCTAAGGTTCTACTAAAGATCAAACAGGACAAGCCAAGGACAATACTGATTGCACCAGACTGGCCACGCTAGCACTGGGTACTCTGTCTTGCGCAGTATGACACTGCTACAACCATGGAACCTGCATCAGACCCCTTCCCTGCTGTCACAGCAGGTGGGCCAGATTCTGCACCCTCAACTTCAAACCCTGAACCTTGCAGCCTGGCTAATTCCTTGAGCTCTCCCTTAGCATCCCTCAGTAAGAAGGTACTGGATGTCATTCTGGAGGCAAGGAGGCCTAGTACTAGAAAATCCTATGCTGAAAAGTGGGAAAAGATACTGTTCCTGGAGCCTGGCTCAGGGGATGGGCACATTGGTGCCCAGCTTACCTCAGATTCTACAGTACTTAACAGAAATGCTCCACAGGGGCCTATCCTTCTCGTCTATTAAAATTCATGCCTCTGCCATTTCAGCACATTATAATACAGAGCCACCCCTTTTCTCTCACCCCTTGCTAAAGCAATTCCTTAGAGGGGCCACACATTTAAGACCCCCCCCCCCAGGAGAGCTCCCACTCCAGCCTGGGACCCTAACATTGTATTGGAAAAACTCACCCCCCCCCTTTGAACCAGCAGCAGCCTTCCTTCTAGCCATCACTTCAACAAGAAGAGTGTCTGAATTACAGGCCCTCATGGCAGTGGAGCCTTTCATCATCTTCCATGTGGACAGGGTTTCCCTCAGGACTAACCCTTCCTTTATGCTCAAGGTGATGTCTTCTGTGGCCCTAAATCAGTTCCTTCATTTGCCTACTTTTTTCCCTAATCCACAAAACAAAGAGGAATGAATACTGCACTCTCTGGACGTGCACAGACAACTTAGATTCTATTTGGACAGGACTAAGCCTACCAGAAAATCTGAGCAGCTGCTAGTTAGCTTTGCTGCAGGGGCAAATGGGACAGCTATTTCAAAGCAAACCATTTCCAAATGGATAGCCCACTGCATTCATTTCTGCTACAAGCACCATGGAAAAACCTACCCCACAAGGGGATAGGATCACATTCCACCAGGGCTGTATCTACCTGTGCGGCATTTCTCAGAGGGGCCCCTACCAGGGACGTCCTAGAAGCTGGTACCTGGAGCTCTGTAACATACCTTCACCAAGCATTACCACTTGCCTATCTTTTCTAAATCCAGAGCTGGATTTGCCACTGCAGTCTTGCAGGGATTAATAGCTGGCCCTACTGCTCTTTAACTTCCTCCTCCCTTCCTTAGCTTTGGGAATTAACCCAAATGTGATGACTGCAACAGTAAACACGAAGAACATAGTACAGTTGTGTACACTTACCATAAATACAGATGTTCGAGTGTATTCACTGTTCACTGTTGCAGTCCTGGTTACCCTCCCTCCAGCCCCCTGATTTCCCTTGGCTCCACCTCTCCTTATGGATGGTATGTCTATTTTTTCTTGTGTATTTGCTTTTTGATGGGGGGTTTACCATACCATTTAATTGCTTCCTATTATGGGGGCACCTGACATCTGGGGCAAGAAAAACTGATGTAATGGCATCTGCTGCATGTTTTATACCCCTGAAGACCTGACGTCAAGAAAGAAGCGACCGCATCCGATGCAGAAATCTGAAGACTGTGGAATTCAGGCTGGCTGAGGGCTACCTGCAGGCAGATAATCCAAATGTGATGAATGCAAGAGTGGGATACACTCGAACATCTACATTTATGGTAAGTGTACACAACTGTACTTTCTGACTAATTCAAAAATATGCGGTCAAGTGAGTTTTAAGGACATGCAGGTAGGTGTGTGTGTCTGTGCGTGTGTGTGTCTGTCTCTCTTCTTTGAAAGTTTGGTGCTGGGCTGACAACTCGACACCATAAAAAAAACTGCTATTCCATCTGCGGACTAGTGATCCACTGTGGTGATCCCTAACCAGGATAAGTCAAAAGGCAAAGACTTTTGACAGCTTATGTTCTAAAGGAATGCTTGGGAAGTTAAGGCTTCCTCATATGTGGATTCCTGCTCAAAAACAGAGAGGATTTATGAAATTTTTATGGCTTTGCTTATCCATAAATGCTCTGATGCAAAGCTTTTAGAGCAAGAAATCTGGACAAAGCTTAGAACAGTGGGGAGACAAAGGCTCAAAAATAGGGACAAACTTTAAAAATTACTCTTACAAACTTAGAAAGTTGCTAGCATAGCATGATTTGTGTTGGCATGCATTTTCTGAAAGATATGAAGTCTGGACCTCAAATGTATGCAGTCACTTAATGACTTCACTCCTCACTGATATGCTAGAAAAGGGTTCAGGCACCTAGGCAGTAAAAAATTTCCCTTTGATGCATTTGGTTGGGGACACATGACTGAAGAGACATTCAGCTGCAAAGAAATGAATGGCTGTTGCAAATTCCCTGTGGGCAAAGAAGCGCACACTGCCATGCCTTCAGCTTTAATAACAGATTGCATGAGGGCACTAGTAGTAATGAGTGTTGTACTCCGTGTATAGTACATAATGAAGTGTGCTATAGCATGGAGAAAATCTTGCATCCTACTGTAGTCATATGTATGCTCCAGTATGCATTTTAGATAGTGTTCTCTGGACACTGTGAAGGGGGTAGTGATCTACACCACCAATTATAAAGACACTGTCCATTGTGCACTGCATTTCTACTGCCACTGACGCCAGCCATACTGCTTGCTGTCTCATTGCCTTGGGGGCCATAGCCATTATTTTCCCCTGTGTGTTTGGTTACTGAAGCTGTGGGTATGGCACTGCGTCCTCCCCTCTTTGTCCTCAGGGAATTTGCAACAGCCATATTTCTTTGCAGTGGAATGTCACTTCAGCCATGTGTCCCCAACCAAATGTACCACAGCTAAATGTCTTGCTGCCTAGGTGCCTGAACCCACTAGAAAAACGCATGTTTTTATAAGGAGTACACCAAAATATGAGGCAAAATTCTGTGTTAAAATTTGTGTATTCTAATTGGGGAAAAAGTTACATTTTTACAACTTGCCTGTTTTACTGACTACTGCTGCCAAGCTTCCTCGAGAATCTAGCTTGCTTGTTTTTTTTTTTTGTTGTTTTTGTTTTTTTGGGATTAACTAAGGAATAACCTACCATTTCCTCTGTTCCACCAAAAGAAATTGCTAAAACACATTTGCCACAACTGCAGGCTGCTAAAGTTCCTCAGCTGCAGGTAGGTGACTCCAGAGGCCAGAACTAGTTCTTGGGATCACTTATCTTTTTGTCTGTCTCCCTCTGTTGTAGTAGTCCTTACAGCCACCATGGAGAGGAAGTTATACCTTTTTTCTGCAGCTGTTAAGAATATCATTGGTGGGCAAGGGAAGAGATACTTTTTATTGGCCTTGAGAGAATGGGGAGAGAATAACACTATGGCTTTTTCTGTAAAACGGTGTTTTTCTTTCTTTCTGACCTGACTGTGAAGAAACAAAAACTTGGACACGTGTCCTCCTGTCCCAGTTACTCTGGACAGGTGTCATTTATTGGGCTTCGCTCAGGCTCCTGACTATACTCGCATAGCTGTTTCTGGTAAAAGAAAAATTCTGTGTTTTTGCAAAATGATCAAGATTTTAATCTCAAAGTGATTTTGAAGGACACATTATTTTTTAATTTTTTTTTTTCTCATTGGGAAAAACAGTGATGATGTTCCAGTCCTAAGAAAATATTCTGATTTATTTAAACTGGATATCCAGAACCCTACCCCCAATTCCTCCCGTTCTTTCAACTTTGGAGGATGTGTTTGTCACAGACTCTAACTTGCCTTACAGCCAGCCTGTTGCACTTAAGGGAATGGGTAGATTGTATAGTTCCTCAGTCTTTTAAGATTTTATACATTAGTCACAGATAAGACCAAGCAGGTATTTTTTTTAGTGAACTTCGCTTTTAGTCCTGCTGCTGCTGACAAGGATGGAAGGTTTTTGATATATTTGGAGAAAGTGTATTCTTCTGCAACCCTTGTTTTTGGAATTAGCATCTGTCAAGCTCAGATGTTAAACTTTGATGCCTCTTTTGAGAATGATGACTATTTTGGCATCTGCTTCCTCTTCTGAGGAAGAATCTGCTTTGTGTAATTTGGATGTTCGTGTTTCACTGTTGTAGTCATTACAGTTGGGTTATCCTGCTGGCAGATCCTGCTGGCAGGCTACCCGCAGTCGGCCCGAGTTCCAAAGTCTAGGTCCGGCGTCTGTTGCTGTCGCCTCCTCCCTGATGTCAGTGCGCCAGGGGTATAAAAGATGCAGCTGACACCATTTTCTTCAGTCTTTCTTGCCGCGCGTTGCCCAAAGCAAAAGCAGTTCTCAAGTGTCAGTCGGCCGACTCCTGAGATTTTCAAATTCGAATTTCAGATCCGAAGGTCTTCATTAAAGCTAAGTACCCCATTGAGGAAACTTTTTTCTTGCTCCAGACCGATGTCAGAAGTTAATAATTGTATTTCTTGTGGGAAGCAAATACCTCATAAGGATTTTCATTCTTACTGTATTCCTTGCCTAGGCCATGACCACGACATTGTTAGTTGTCGGTTTTGTGCTAGATTTAACCAAAACACTATTAAGCGTCGGTACAATTTTGCATTTCATTACTTTGGCAGAAGATTCAATTATATAATGCCGAATGAACAGCCGACTACCGGAGTTTATAAAAAGTGCAAAGAGGAAGAAAAGGACAGGCATCCGAGGTCCAAAACAGACGACGAAGGTTCCGCTAGGCCTGTCGCCGGTTCTCAATGAGGCGATTTCGCCGCCCCTGAAACCTGTACCTCAGAGCCACAGGCCGCTTCCAACTCCCACGTGGATCTGACTAGGCTGCTGGAAACTCAAGGTATTGGACACTCGGAAACTGTTCCTCAGGTGGGTCCGGAGCTGCTGAGCAGGCATTGGCTTCTGAGGGTGTTTTCAGGCCTACACAGATATATGTGAAACCTACTTCAGCTTCAAAGGCTAAGACTAAAGCAGCTGTAAAGACAAAGAAACAAGTACAGCCATTCACCTTACCCACAGCCAGGCAGACATTGACAACAGGTGCATCAGATTATGCCTGGGGGGGGGGGCCCATATGGCAGGAAGATGTATTCAGGGCACATGGTCCGCAAGTCAAATGCATCTACATATCAATCAAAAAGAGATGCTAGCTGTTCAGAATGCCCTGACAGCCTTCAAGGATCTACTTCATCCAGGACAACTACTGATAAAGACGGACAATACTAGAGTCATGTGGTACATAAACAGGCAGGGAGGCACACATTCCTACCCCCTCTGCAGGCCAGCCATGAACTTGTGGGACACACCATTGACTTACCAAGTACATCTACAAGCACAATTCCTGCCAGGAAGGACAAATACTCTGGCAGACGAACTAAGCAGAAACCTAATGGATCCCCACGAGTGGAAATTGGATCCACAAGTCTTCAGCATGATAACAAGGAACTGGGGATGCCCGGACATAGACCTATTTGCCTCCCCTCACAGCTACCAACTACAGAGATTCTGCACAGGGACTTGTCATAAGCGAGCATGGAAAGTGGATGCCCTATCTTTCAGCTGGAAAAACCTAACAGTGTATGCCTTTCCTCCTCTGCCTCTCCTCCCCAAGGTACTTCTCAAGGTCAGACAAGAGAAGCCAAAAATGATGCTGATTCCTCCAGTCTGGCAACGCCAGCACTGGTACCCAATCCTAAAGAGCTTGTCTCAATGCCCAGCTTGGACATTACCTCCAATTCCTCATTTATTGATCCAACAAGACAGTCAAATACTGCACAGCCAACTCAGGACCTTAAACCTGGCAGCATGGCGGATAATGTAGCCATTAAAGACGCACCTCTCTCTAAAGCAGTGATGGATGTTATTTTGGAGGCCAGGAGGCCTAGCACCAGAAAATCCTATGCAGAAAAATGGAAAAGATTCTATGCTTGGAACCAGGCACAAGGTTTTGACACGATTGTTCCAAATATTACTCAGATTTTGCAATACTTAACTGAGATGCTTGATAAAGGCCTTTCCTTTTCATCAATTTAAAATTCATGCTTCTGCCATTTCAGCTCATTACAATACAGAACCACCTATTTTTTTTCTCATCCATTACTAAGGCAGTACCTCAGAGGGGCCAAAAACATAAGACCTCCAAGGAGAGCACCAATACCTGCTTGGGACCTCAACTATGTCTTGGAAAAACTCGCACTGCCTCCATTTGAGACAGCCTCTGCAGCTGATATAAAATTCTTAGCCTGGAAAACAGCTCTGCTCGTAGCAATAACCTCTGCTAGACGAGTCTCAGAGTTACAGGCACTCATGGCTGTGGAACCTTTTATCATTTTCCATCTTGACAGGGTTTCTCTGAGGATAAAACCCTACCTTTATGCCTAAGGTAGTGTCCAGTGTGGCCCTTAACCAAACAATTCATTTGCCTACCTTTTATCCAAACCCACAGAATAAGGGGGAGAGAATTCTGCATTCTTCGCACATTCACAGGCAGCTACACTTCTACTTGGACAGAACCAAAGCTTTCAGAAAGACTGAACAACTTCTAGTGGCATATGCTGCAGGATCACAAGGAAAGCCTATCTCTAAGCAGACTAGTGGATAGGCCACTGCATTCATTTCTGCTATTCACAGCATGGCAAATCAGTGCCTAAGGGCATTGGGCCACATTCAACCAGAGCAGCAGCCACTTCAGCAGCCTTCCTCAGAGTTGTACCAATGAAAGACATCTTAGAGGCTGCAACTTGGAGTTCTGTGCATACTTTTACAAAGCACCATCACTTACCTCTCTACTCTAAATCCAGGGCAGGCTTTGCCACTGCAGTTCTGCAGGGCCTGATAGCATCTCCTAATCCTATTTAGCCAGCCTTCCAACCTTAGCTTTGGGATTCAACCCAATTGTAATGACTGCAACAGTGAAACACGATGAACATAGTATAGTTGTGTACCTACCATAAATGTGGATGTTCGAGTGTATTCACTGTTGCAGTCCAGGTTATCCTCCCACCTTCCCCCTTTTCCTTTGCTGGGACTTCTCTGTACTTCTCTATTCTATACAACCTATGTGGTGTATTTGCTTGTAGATGAAGGAAAAGTTGTTTTTTGTGCATGCATGCTTATTGGCATAATTTAGCCTACCATTTTAGGGGCAAGAAAAACTGAAGAAAATGGCATCTGCTGCATCTTTTGTACCCCTGGTGCACTGACGTCAGGGAGGAGGCGACAGCAACCGACGCTGGACCTAGACTTTGGAACTCGGGCCGACTGCGGGTAGCCTGCCAGCAGGATAACCCAATTGTAATGACTGCAACAGTGAATACACTCGAACATCTACATTTATGGTAGGTACACAACTGTACTTTGCTTCTCTTTCTCAAGTGGCTGCCCACTGAAATATGCATATGATTATGCTGTTTCCACATCCAAGTCTGCTGCCTCCAATACTGATGTGGGGAGGTTTGCCTGATTATATTAGCAAAATCTCCAAGAATATATCAAAATCAAATTTTGAGTTTTCACTTGGATAGAGAGAGCTCTTGGACCTTCTGCTGCAGAGGTCATTAAGTCCATGCATCTTCTACAACCATCTTTAAAAAGGCAAAATATGTAGTTCCAGAAAGATGCTGGTAAGCAAACTGTTAAAAAGCAGTGTCAGTGAAGGTTTCAAAAAGAAAGAGGGCTCCGTAGTCAGTTTTCTGTTTCTTCAGTATTGGCATAAATGTGGCACTTTTGCTTGGCTCTATGCTCATTTCCACAGAACACAAAAAGCTTGGTGTTCTAACCTGTGTTCAGAAGTGTTTTACGTGCTTCCACTGCCATCTAAACAAAGCTAAGTATTTTGGATTGTAAAATTCCACCTATATAACGTATTTAGGTATTTGCTGCTGTTTCCTTGCTTTTTTATTTTTTTTTTTGTGTGTGTGTGCATTTCACTGATATTTTGTATATGTTACCAGAAGTGCTTTCTTGTCACTGTTACTGCTGTTACCTTTCAGCTGTCCCTGATTTTAACTCAAATTTTAGGTACGTCCCTCTTAATCACATCTAAAATCGGTGTCTCTTGGAGGAAATTGTGACTTGGTTGAGTTATGCATAAAAAAATGACCATAATTTAAGAGTTCTAGACTTATTGATCGACATTCTGTTCTGTAAATGTCTCACTTTAATAATACTAGTGTTTTAAGTGCCCCTGATTATCCTGGATTCTTTCTGGGTTTGTTCAATTTTTTTTTTTTTTTTTTTTGTAAAATTTTCCCTGGTTTTTAAGTTGTGCAGTGAGGATTGTTTGTCCTGAAATTGCCTCCTGCAAAGTATTTCTAGTTAGTTTGTAATAGCATTGCTTTTATGGGATTCTTTTCAGTGTGTTTTTACATTAGGTGGACTACGGTTGTTCATTATTACATTAGGGGGACTGGGATTGTTCATTTTGTAGCAGAAGGCATTTGCCTGTTCTATCAGAGTTGTGAAACGCACAAAAGGGCTCTAACACCACGCATACAGCCACACTCAATGATGACCCAAAAAGCAAAGCCCTTTAAGCAAAAAAAAAAAAAAAAAAAAAAACACACATCTGTCATGACTCTAGTCATAGGGGATTCCATTTAAGACATATTGATGCCCCTCTAACCAGGCTGAGCAAGGAGAAGATAACAGTTGCATTCCGGGAGCCATGAAATGCCAAATACACTCAAGTCATTTCATCACAGGTAAAAGTATGATTCTGTCATAGTCCATGTACGTGTAAATGACCTGAGATGTACCTCCCTGGAGTATATTAAGAGAGAGAGATTATGGAGCTGTCTGACTCCGTATCTCAGGGTAGTATGAACCTAGCACTGAGCAGCATATTTTCACAGAGAATGATGCCACTAACTAAACATAACTAACTCCAAAAACAAACAGCCCTGATGGCTTTTCAAATTAGACAATATATACAACAAAAGGAAAAAAAATGTAAAATATCAGAAAATGCAACTCCCATAAAGATAAAAACTTCTGTTAAACTAAACGGGCAATTTGGAGGGCTAATTTAGTTCAACTGAAGCCAACTTTGAGGCTAAGATTACCTCCCAGGCAGGTGACCAAAATAAAGCCTTCGGTTGTATCTGAAACCTCAAGGGAGCACACAGCAGTGTGCTGAACTAATGGTTAATGGTGCCATGTTCACTGACCCTGGCAATATAGCAAACATGTTCACTGACTGATTCAGTTACAGCTCTACCCC
The DNA here is from genome assembly GCF_019279795.1 of Protopterus annectens. NCBI lineage: Eukaryota > Metazoa > Chordata > Ceratodontiformes > Protopteridae > Protopterus > Protopterus annectens. Next base: position 1,512,407,051 of record NC_056737.1, read on the forward strand.
ACAGCCAACTCAAGAAATACCATCAAATATAACCCTTCCAACTCTAACTGGTGAACGTGTCCTGGCTGTGCTTGTATAAGACCAAGAATGCAGCCTCAGTGGGTCTTGATAACATCCCAAGGTGCTTCCTGAACAGTCTAAAAAATGAGTTATTGCTGCTGGAGTCACTGGAGTCACTATTTAACTATAGTCTTACTGCTGGAGTCACTATTTAACTATAGTCTTACAACAGGCTTTGTGTCACGAGAATGGAGGAATGCAGTGATCATCCCCCTCCATTACTAAAGGACCATCAACAGTTCCAGGAAGATACAGACCCATTAATCTGACTAGTCTTAGTTGCAAAACTATGGAAATGATCAGCAAAGACATAGGAGACCTCCAGACACTGGGTCCATCCCATTTTCCTTTTGTCAGAGGAAGGTTATGTCTTGAACCCAATTGATTTCTTCTTTGAAAAGGTCCTCAAACCAGTGGACGATGGTATACTGGTGCATACTGCGTACCTTGATCTGTCTAAGGCATTTGATACAGTACCCCCCTTATTAACAAAGTTATGGAACTAGGCATAAACTCCTAGCTAATGTGCTGGATGACCAGTGAACTCACAGATAGGACCCAGATGGTTAGGAGCAGTAAGTGGAGTCCCTCCGGGCTCCATACTGAGTCCACTCCTCTTTGGCTTTGACCTCCAAGAAGTAGATGCCAATGTCAGAATCATCTGGCTGACCAAGTTTGCAAATGATAAGTTTGGAGTAGTCCTAGAATCACTTAAGATGGAAACACCCTACAGGAAGGTCTAACACAGGTGAATGACTAAAGTCATGGCTTGAAACTAAATGCCAAGAAGTGCATTATAGTATTTTTTGGGAAGTTGGCTGCCCCCAGGAAATTGCGTAAAACATCTTGATTCACTAGTTGGGATCTGGAAACTCACATACATAGTCACCTAGTTTTCGACCTACACAGTGTCCAATGTAGTAAGAAAATCCTATGTTACTAAACTTATAAGTAAGGGCATGGCACCTAAGTCAATGGACGTCATCATGCCACCATACTTGTCCCTCATCAAAATCATCATAAAGTGTAGTGCTCCCTTTAGTATATACCTGACCAGGCACATGCAGTAATTGGCATATACCTGACCAGGCACATGCAGTAACTGGAACGTCTGCAAAGATTCCTTACAAAAACAATACAGAGTGTAAAAACAATGTCCTGTGTGGATCACCTCAAACCCCTATCTCTCTATACTCTATACAGACGATTGAGCAGTGACCTATGCCAAGTGTACAAGGTCTTTTTGGACCCTGATCTGATGAACCATTGCACATCCCCAAAACAAACCGCATCAGAACTGCTAGAGCCAAAGACTTAAAGTTTTCTTTTGACATTAATAGGACATGGAGATAGACAGATGTGTATCTCAGAGAATTACCATTCTTGAAATGGGCTTCTCATCCGTGTGAAGCCAAGTCCTTCCCTTACTCTACTTGAGCATAACTTGGCCAGTGGGTGGAAAGTCAGAAATTCACTCCTGGTTTGGTGCCTGTGTCTCTTATTGACAGAGATGGTCAGTAGTGCATGTCATTAACAAAAATTGCCCCTTCTATAAATGTCTTAAACATAAAACTTGTGGCTTGCATTTGTGTTGCACAACTAAGCTTATTAGAGCCCTAATGTTCATAAACCTACTACACACCTACTAGTCCTCTGAGAACAAATGTCAGACTAACAAATCTGAATATTGCAAGAGTACCACCCCCCCCCCCCCATCCCACCTTGGCAAACTCCTTTATTCTTCCAGAAAGTCCAGACTTCATTTCTCTCTGACAGCAGGTAGTTTCAGGCAGATGTAGCCTTGAGAATAATCCATCAAGGTTATGGATGGCAGTGGGAGTTTCCCCCTCCTTTCCGAGCAGTTTACCTTCGCCTGCCAGACCAGACTTTTCTTTTCTTTTCCCTCCTGTCATTTGGCATATACTCGCCTATGGTGTGATAGAAGTTAGGAGAATGGTTTTATTCAAGGATGTTTCTAGTGCCAAAGAAAGAAGATTTTTGTAGACCAGTTCTGGATCTTTCCTTTTTTTTTTTAACCTGTTTGTCCTAGTGCTCAAGCTCAAAATGTCACATCATAACTTATTACCCCTTGTTCCCTATTTGAGTGTTTAAATATCTTAGTATTAAAAGATGTATTGTCATCACTACATTCCTTTAGATCCATATTTCAGGAGTTTAAGGTCTGCGTCTGGATCACATTATCAGTTCTCTACATTACCCTTTGGTCTGTCCATTCTCCAAGGGTGTTGACAGAATGCCTAGCTCCTGTAATGTCATACGGTAGATTGAAAGCTGTTATTTAGGTGACGTCAATGCAGATTCATTTGTGCCAGGTATCTCTAATCTGGGTAAAGGATCTCCAGCACAGACAGGGACTCTGAGAGAATTTAGTCTGACTCCTCACAGGATTATTTTCCTGGGGTGGCTCGTGTACACCTCAGTTTAAAGAGCTTTTTGTTGACAGGAAAACTACATCTTTCATGAGTTTTTCCACCAGACTACTGTCTAAGCAAGGTTCTGGGTCTCATTTGATTCTCATGATACCTCTTGCAAGACTTGAGAAAAATCCAGTGGTATCTGAAATGTGTATGATAGTCTGAACATCCTTTTTGTTTTTGTTTCAATTTTGAGGTTTTGAAAAGGAAGACTTGGTCTTAAACTCCATTTCTCCCATTCTCCTCCTCGTCCGCTCCAGCACAGTTGGTCGCAACAGGTGCCTCAGATTTTGCTTGGGGTCAGTGTCTGTGGGCATAAAAGTACAGGGCCTTTGGAACAGAAAGGACAGACCTCTTATGTTTATGCATTTTGATGTTGGTACTTATAAATGCTCTTAACTCTATCATCTGTGGTCCTCGGGACTTCTACAAGTGTTTACAGACACCACCACAGCAATGTGGCACTTAATCAAGCAAGGGGAAAAACGATCTTACATCTGCGCAGGCTAGCCTTGGTATTGTGGGATATAGTTTTTTGCACAATCTCAGTCTAAAGGCGTCTTGCATACTGTCCTAACAAATGTGTGTGGTAGAAGAGCTGAGCAGAACTGATGCCAATCCTCACAAATGGAAATGGAATCTGGGATCTTTCAGGAGTTGATACAGCTGTGGGAAGCTTCTCATGGGTCTTTTTGCCTCCTCTCGCAACAATCAGTTGTCAAAATTCTGCTCAAGAACTCCATACATGAAAGCATAGAAGACTGATGTTTATTTATTTTATTTTTTTTTTGACAGGAATGGTCATGTATGCTTTCCCCCTCTTTCCTCTAATGTCCGGGGTCATTCTTAATCTTCAGGACTCCCCAAAGATGATTGTGGTGGCTCCCTTCTGGCCCAGGCAAAAGTGGAGTTTCTCACTTTTAGAAATGACCATGGGCAATTCTCACAAGCTTCCTCACAGACTGGGTGTAATAGCACAAGTCCAGCTGCATGTGATAAATCTTGATGCCAGACTATAAATGACTGCCTAGATGACAGAATCCTGACACATTTTAGGCTCTGTTTTTTCTATTTACATGCAGCAGCTGTTAAAGGAGGCAATTTTTTTTTTACTAGAACATCGTAAACAACACACCTGATGCACTTGTAATAGGTGACTCTGTCGTCAGGCACACTGACGTCCCGCTCACCAGGCTGAGCAAGGAGAAGGTCACGGTGAGCTGCCTGTCTGGCGCTAGGATCCGCCACATAACACAAGCACTCTGGTCACTCCAAGGCAAGTACAAATATGACTCTGTCATTGTCCATGCTGGTGTGAATGACCTGAGATGTACCTCCCTGGACTATATGAAAAGAGACATATTGGAGCTCTCTGAGCATGTAGCCCAGGCCGGTATGACCCTGACCTTGAGTAGCATCTTACCCTCACCAAGAATTATGCCACAATATGAAGACAAGATGATCAATTTCAACAATTGGCTTAAGTATTGGTGTCATTCAAAGGGGATCCAATGCCTGTCAGCCTGGGATGACATGCTCGACAAGCCACGATGCTTCGCTAGGGACGGCTTGGACCTGTCACCCCTGGGCTTTCGGATATTGGCAAAGGCTCTTGCCACCCCCATAGTGCCTTTTTTAGGTAAGGCACAAAAGACAAACCCACCTCTATAGGTATCACAAGGGATAAGAAACTAAGAGTAGTGCTACTCAATGCCAGAAGTCTAAACCTCAAGATGCACGCACTCGGAACTCTCCTTAGCATGGAGAACATTGATATCTGTGCAGTGACAGAAACCTGGTTCAAGGCTGCCGAGAGCACCCCGGCACTACCAGGTTACACCTCATACCATGCTTTTTGGCCTGAAAACTTGGACCGAACCACAAAAGGAGGGGGAGTATCAATATTCGTCAAAGATACCCACACCTCCAGGTTGGTGGCACAGCACAAAGCATCAGAGACTATCCATGTGCAACTAACAGTGGGTAAAACTGCCTTTCAGTTTATAGCCTGCTACAGACCACCTTCCCAAACCCAGGAACCCCACTCTGCCTTCCTGAGAACACTGGAAAATATGAAGGTCTCTCCAAACACCATTATACTGGGTGACTTCAACTACCCAAACATAGACTGGGAGCATTACTCTAGCTCCAACACCCTAGCCCAAAGGTTCCTAGAATTTATAAACTCAGATGCTATGGAACAACTTGTTACCACTCCCACAAGATGGGAAAACGTACTGGACCTGATCATCACCAACATGGGGGCTCTATGCTCCAGACCAGAAGTGTATCCCTCACTGGTAAGATCAGACCATAAACTAATCTCACTGGATATTCACATCCCGACCCCACCCCCTGCCCAGAAAACCACAGTGAAAAGCTTCTCTAAAGCAAATTTCACACTCCTCAAAACCGAGGTGGAATCCTTCAAAGCCCCCGGGCCTGTGGAAAATACAGCCCAGACCGCAGAATCCTTTATTAAATGCATTCTATGAACACCTTCAGGAATGCATGGATCATGCAATCCCAAATAAAACCAAGACCCAATCCTCCAAAGGCAGGCGTCCTGTCTGGTGGACCCCAGCAATAAACAAACTATACAATAGAAGGAGGAAGCTACTACATGATAGAGCAAAATCCCAAAAAATGGACGGCATCTGTGATCAGTATTAGCAAAAAACTACGGGCACTCATAAAATCGTCTAAGGTCAGCTTTGAGAGAAATATTGCACAGGACACCAAGGATAATCACAAGGCTTTCTTTAGTTATGTTGGGTACCTAGGTGGGAATTCCCAGATATGCTCAGAATTAGTCCAAAATGACAAAAAATACACTGAACCCACAGACATTGCCAACATCCTAGCTGACAGGTTCAGCGCAAACTCCAACCCCCACCAAAAGGGCAAATATCTATCCCAGCAGAGTGCTGCCCCCCTGACATCTCAGATGCTCTGGTAAGAGCCGCCCTCTCCAAAGCAAAAAACACAGCATCAATGGGACCAGACGGTGTCCCGGGCTGCGTCCTACATGAACTCCAAGAAGAGCTAAACCCAAACATAAAACTACTGTTCAGTCTCAGCCTTACTACAGAATATGTACCCAAAGAGTGGCGTACAGCAACAGTGGTCCCTCTCCACAAAGGTGGTGCCTCAACGGATCCTGGAAACTATCGCCCCATAAGCCTGACTAGCTTGGTCTGCAAAGCTATGGAAAGGATCATCGTGGACCTCATAAATAAAGATATTGGGAACCTACCGACACTGGATCCTACCCAGTTCGGCTTTAAGGGCAGATCCTGCCTCTTAAACCTGGTCGATTTCTTTGAAACAGTCACCAAGGCCATTGACGAGGGGAAGGTGGTCCACACAGCCTACCTGGACCTCGCAAAAGCCTTCGATACAATACCCCACTTGGGCATTATAGATAAGCTCACCAGCTTAAATATAAACCCCTATGTCACTAGATGGGTTGCAAACTGGCTCAAGGACAGAACCCACATGGTTAGAATTGCTGGAGCCATGTCAGACTCCAAACCAGTTACAAGTGGCATCCCACAAGGCTCAGTCCTGGGACCTCTCTTGTTCGGTATATATTTCTCGGAGGTACAAGCCAACACAGAAGGACTGTGGCTGACCAAGTTCGCAGATGACTGCAAACTAGGTGCCATAATCGACTCTCCAGCCGACACAAGCATCCTACAAAGGGCCTCATAGAAACAGACAACTGGTGCCAGAGCCATGGCCTCAAGCTAAACGCCAAAAGTGTATAGTCATCCCCTTTGGCAAAAACAAAGTGCCCACAAATTACCACATAGGTGGTAATCCATTAAGTACGGAAGAAGTAATTAGGGACCTGGGGACCCAAGTTGATAGCAATCTTTCATTTGAAAACCACGTGGCCAAAGTGGTTAGAAAAACATTTTATATAGCCCACCTAATCATGAAGGGATTCACATCTAGATCAGGGGAGGTCTTCGTGCCTCTTTACTCATCCCTCATCAGGCCCATAATTGAGTACAATGCCCCTTTTGGGATGTACCTTACCAGACACCTGTAGCAACTGGAAAGACCCCAAAAGTACCTCACCAAGAGGATCAAAGGGCTCAAACAGATGCCATATGCTGCCCGGTTAAAGAAACTCCAGCTCTACTCAGTGGCATACCGCCTGTTCAGAGGCGATCTGTGCCTGACGTATAAAGCCATGTCCAACCCAGAATTAATGGACATGCTGCACCTCAGAAAATCCAAATCCCATCGAGCTACGCGCTCGAGAGACCTGAACCTCAGCACTTAAATAAATAGGACATGCTGGAGGGGCAGATTCATAACCCAGAGGCTCCCTTCACTCTGGAATAAAATCCCAGTCCAGGTTAGGCAGAGTCCCTCATTGACTCTCTTCAAGAGGAATCTTGATGAGTGGGTGGGAGATCGTAGGTTTACCCCGGGTATCACTTCTGTGTCACTGTTAGACAGAGGCACAGTATACTAACCTCGAAAAAGGGCATAGCAAAATATTTTTAAAATGGGTGGCGAAAGCCAAACACACTCTGGCTAGGCTTATAAATGCCCTAGGGCAGATAGCCTAGTATGAACCTATGTATATTACCAAATGGTTTTCTAGTTGGTGCCAAGAAAAAGAACCAGCATTCACTCAGGGCTAGTGTTTTTCTGGTTATAAATTATTTGTGTGAGCTACTATCCCCTGACCTGTTTTACCCCTCAGTAAGGGTTCATTTTTCCACCAGTTCAGTATATCTGCCTATGGATCCCCATCTTTCAATGCAGACTCGTGTCAAAATGTTTTTCAAAGGGGTGATGCATACAGAGCTACCCAGAAAATGGGTGGCTCCTCCTTTCAACCAGCAGATCAGCCTGACTTCAAGTTCTTAACATGGAAAAACAGCATTACTCATTGCTGTGATCTCTGCAAGAGGAGTATCTGAGTTGCAAGCTTTAATGGTGGATCTACATCATCTTATTTCCCACACAGAGTTACTACTTAAAGAAATCCCTACATTAGGCTAAAGTGGTATCCGAGTTTAATCCATTTCAGTCTTATTTCCAGAACCTGAAAATGACGGAGAGAGGATATGCCATACCTTGGATGCTCGCAGACCATTCTTACTATCTTGACGGAAAAAAAAAAAAAAAAACTTTCTGGAACTTGGATCAGTTCTTCATTTCTTGTGAAGGTAAGAAGAAAGGATAACTTGGAGCAAACTATTACCACGTGGCTGTCTTATGCTATTTCCTTTTGTTATAGCCATCACAACAAAACAAGTCCATGCCGGATCAGGGCTCATTCTGCAAGAGCATTGGTTTCATCTGTGGCATTTTGGAAAAGGTTGGATTCTAAAAAGTATACCAGAAACAACTTGGTCTGCTATGCACATGCTTACAAAGCACTATAAACCAGATTCCTTATCAAGGTATAAGTTAGGCTTTGCTGGGACTATTTTCCAGGGGCTTCTAGACCCTCCTATGTCCTCAGTCTGAGTTACTGTAGTCTTGGCATATAGTTATGGCTACTTGCAATAGTGATCAAAAAATAAACATAGTATAGCTGTGTAAGTAAACTTACCAATGTGAGAGTGTTCAATCTCGCCTTTGTTCTTACACATGGGGTTTGGAGCCGATCCTCGGCTCCGTGCCGGCCGACTGCAAGCTCTGCATCGAGAAGAAGCTCGAGGACATCTAATACCCACAATCCCCCTCTGCCTTTACCCCAGATCTAGTTTGCCGCTGCTGCAGTACGCATCGCTGGAGACTAGCTCGGGGCTGTTCAGATAAGATTTTTTATCTATTCTGTACTAATTTCTGAAAGTTTCTTTAATTTCTAGTTACTTAAGTAAGAGTAGGTGTGTGAGTGTCAGGAATTCTCTATACTTAGAATAAGTTAACTTGTTAACTTTCGAGTTAGAGTTTTTCGGGGCCTACCCCTTCTTGGACTTGTGACTAAAACTTTTGTAGTCTTGCCTTTTTGGCAGTTATTACTGGATTAGACTTCGGATTCGACTTCTTTGACTAAAAACTTGTGGTAGTCTTGTTTTTAGCTTTATCAAACAGACTCTTATTCCCGGATTTGACATTTTTACTGGATTGGACTTTTTACTGGACTGGACTGTCTTCTCATTTGTTAATATGTCTGAAAAGATGAAATCTGGTTTTAAACGTTGTCAGTGTGGCCAAAAAATGTCGGTCACAGACAACCACAGTTCCTGTGTCTACTGTCTTGGCCCTCTCCACTTACAAGAGGACTGCTCTATTTGTCACTCTTTTAGTGGGAGGGTCATGACAGATAGGCGCAGGAAACTGATGGATAGAGGATTGCTGAAACCCTCTTTCCAGGAGGCTTTGGATGCTTCAGACCAGGCATCCAAGTCTTCGAAGGGGTTGAAGGCGTCGGAGCCAAAGACATCGGCTCCGAGCTCTTCGAGTCTAGTTAGATCACCGGTTCCACAGACTTCGGGGCCGAGTGTTCAACTGTTAGCAGTTTCCGAGCCTCGAGTCTTGGAACCGGTGACGGAGCTCCCTCCGACTCTGTTGAGGTCGGCTCCGTCTTCGATCCCTTCGACTCGTTCTTCTAGAGCCCTTTCCGACACCGACGTGGACCGTGTGGTGCAGAAACTTATGGAGCATACGGCCCTGTCCAAGCTTATTTCGGTCTCCTCTCAGTTGATGTCGAGACTTGAAGGCCTGCCACTATCTCCATCTGTTCCTCCTCCGAGACCTGTTCAGTCTTCGGAGCCGGAAGAAGCTGACCTGATGATTGTGGAGCCCTCGGTGCCAGCCGTCTTTTTCTCGGTCGGCACCGTTTACCTCGACTCCATCCGATCCGGTACCGGAGTCTCGGGCCCGAAGATCTGTCCTTGGTTCCGGGACCGAGAGTCGGACCGATGTTTCGGTTCCGACTCTCCCTCTCGGGGCCTCGGCACGGATCGATTCGGTTCCGTCCTCGGGGTCGGTGCCTTCGGTTCCTGTTTCGGGGATTCTTCCCATTTCTTCGGAACCGGGAGATACCTCGACTTGGGACCCGGGGGCCTTCGACCTCATGAGGAAGGTGTTGTCTACCCAGACAACCACATCAGCAGGTACAGCTTCTCCTCCCCACAAAGGACCGTTATCCTCCTCTGCACCCACGGCCACGTCCAAGCGTCGGGCACCAGTGTCTCAGCCACCCCTGGAGGGTGCCCCCTCTTCCTCTGAGGCTTCTTCGGATGCTCCCCACGAAGAAGTTCCTAGGAAAAGACTGTGTAAGAGGAGACACTTGGATTCTCCACAAGAATCCTTGACATCTGATACTGACTTAGATGAGTCAGAAGGGTCCCCTAAGTCACCTTCAGAGGATGTCTCTTTTCTGACATCTTGGAGATCCTTAAACAGAGAGGTGACTGGCAAGCCCTCCCCCCTTCTGAGGATGAGTCAGTTTTGCTGAAGGCATTTGGTGCCCGTCCTTCCTCCTCCTGGGTCACTCCGCCCTTTGATGAATTAATGGAATTAATTGCTCGAAGGGCGTGGGAGACTCCTGACACGGTGGAACCTGTCCCTAGGAAGCCAAATAAGTACATCACGGCACCACAGGACAAAGCTTACCTTACCAAAGGAGTTCCAGTAGACGCCATGGTGGTGGCAGCGGCCACGAAAAAGGAGATGTCGGAGTCTTCCTCATCTGTCCATCTGCCTAACAAAGATTCTAGGACCATGGACAGATATGGGAAGCGCATTTTCAGTTCAGCGGCTTTCTCTATGCGTTCCCTGAACTATTTGACCCATTTTACACGTTTACAGAGGGATCTAGTCAAAGAGTTGGGAGATACCCTCCAGGGTGCTACAGATGCTGCTGTCTCAGAGAAAGTTACAGTGCATCTCAACACCCTTACGTCTATTGTGAACTCGTCCATGAGGCTGATATCCTATGCAGCCGAAGGATCGAGTAGGGCAGCGGCTTCAGCGATTGCTCTTCGTAGGCAATCCTGGATGCGCTTATGTTCGTTTGCGGAAGCCTTCAAGTCTTCCTTTGGTAACGCCCCATTTGATGGAGCCACACTTTTTGGCCCTAAAGTAAAGGAGACCCTTACCCGGTGTGAACAGGAGGGAAAGACTCTGTCTGCTGTCGGAGTCCGTTTTTCCACCCCTTCCAGACCGTACCCCAAAGGGCAACGTGGTGGGAAAATGTGGTTTCGAAAACCTCAAGGATCTTTTCCAAACACACAGGGTGATGCCCCCTCTAGAGGCAGAGGGGGGGGCAGAGGTGGAAGACGCCGCCCTGGCGGCAGAGGGGGTCCGCAAAACCAAGGTGACAGGGATAACCTCCCTGGCAAACCTTTTCAGCACTCCTGAGAGGAGGCCCGACTGTCCTGCTCTGGAAGCAGTCGGGGGTCGCTTAGCTTTATACCCTCAGGCCTGGCAAAACCTTTCTTCAGACAATTGGGTAAAAAGCGTTGTTACCAGAGGTTACAGAATCCCTTTTCTATCCACCCCCATTCCAAAGAAAAAACTCCCAGATGTACCACCCCATCTGCGAGACCCAGCAGCTACAGAAATTTCAAAGCTGCTAAGAAAAAGAGTCATCCAACCAGTCCCAGCGGACCAAATAGGATTCGGAACTTACTCAAGGTTCTTTTTAGTTCCAAAGAAAACAGGGGACTGGAGGCCAATTCTGGACCTAAGTCATCTCAACACCTTTGTCAAGAAGGAAAAGTTCCGAATGGTCACGCTTCAATCGATCCTTCCATTCTTACAGAAGGACGACTGGATGTGCTCAATAGATCTGAAGGACGCATACTACCACATCAAAATGGCCAGGGCGTCCAGAGATCACTTGCGCTTCCGGCTGGGAGCCAGTCACTATCAATTTCGAGCCCTGCCCTTTGGCCTGACCACAGCCCCCAGGGTCTTCACCAAATGCATGGCAGTGGTAGCATCTCATCTGAGGCGCCTAGGATTCCAGGTGTTTCCGTATCTGGACGACTGGCTCCTGTCTGCCACCACCAGGCGTCAACTGATACAAGCCAGGGATTACTCCCTACAACTTTGTACACACCTTGGCATTTCAGTAAATTTCGAAAAATCTTTGCTACAGCCATCACAGCATATCTTATTTATAGGAGCGGAATTGGATACGCATCAGTTAGTTCTAAAACTTCCGACAGAAAGAATACTAGCACTTCAATTCAACATTTCCCTTCTGCTGTCGTCCAGAAAATCCCCAGCAAAAATTGTTCTGAAAGTTTTGGGTCTCATGGCAGCTTCTCTCATAGCAATACCATTGGGAAGACTGCACATGAGAGTGCTACAATGGCTTCTATTTGCACAATGGTCATTCCAACAACTTCCACTGACTCACGAAATTTTGATAACGAAAACATGCAAATCACACCTAATGTGGTGGTTACAGACTTGCAACCTATCCGGCGGAAGACCATTTGTGCTACCCACACCGTCAGCGACGATAACCACGGACGCTTCCCTGATAGGGTGGGGGGGCATCTTTCAGGGACAGACAGTCCAAGGCGAATGGACCAATCTGGAGTACAATCTGCACATCAATGTTCTGGAGTTGAGGGCAGTGTTTTTGGCGTTGCAACACTTTGCTCCCCTTCTTCCTCCAGGGACCATTGCAGTTCAGACAGACAACATGTCCGTAGTCTGGTACATAAACAAGCAAGGGGAACCAGGTCCTACCAACTATGCAGAGAGGCCATGAGAATTTGGCAATGGGCAGAGTCCACCGGTCGCTTTCTGATCGCAACGCACATCCCGGGGTCATCCAACGTCATAGCCGACAGGCTGAGCAGGGCAATACTATTGCCTCACGAGTGGTCCCTCAAACAGTCAGTTGCGGAAAAGATTTTTCGCAAATGGGGCCAGCCTACCTGCGATCTGTTTGCGTCTCCAATGAACGCCAAATGCAGGAGCTACTTTGCCCTATTACCCCCTCCAGGGGAAGTCCCAAGGGACGCGCTGGTGCACGATTGCCCCCGGGTCTCCTATATGCTTTTCCTCCATTTCCCCTGATTGCAAAGTTTCTGCAGAAAGCAAACAACCTTCAGAGGACTATAATTCTCATTGCTCCGTTCTGGCCTCGTCAAATTTGGTTCCCCTTTCTCTTGCATCACCGCATTCGGGGACCTTGGATGCTGGACCCAGAGCCAGATCTACTGACTCACTCGTCAGGAGTTCCTCACCCATCCCTGGAATCTCTCCATCTAGCAGCTTGGCTGCTCCGCTTTAGCCAGGTCAATTCCCCTTACATCGGCGGTTCAAGATATTTTGGTAGCTTCTCATAAAGTTTCTACTACAAAGACTTATACTAGTAAATGGAAACGTTTTGTCTTCTGGGCGGAGTCACATCAGTTGGACCCTGTTACAGCTCCGCTGAATAAGGTCTTAGAATTTCTAACCGAATTATTTCAGGAAGGAGCTTCTCCGGCTACCTTAAGAGTACAGTTGGCTGCCATTTCTAGCTATCATATAGAAGAAAGTGGTGCACCTATTATGGCTCACAGACTCTGTAAAGCCTTTTTAAAAGGTTCCTTTCATATCAGACCACCAGTCAGAAGCCCGACATCACCGTGGAATTTAAATTTATTGCTCTCTAAATTTATGCTACCACCCTTTGAACCAGCTTCAAGTTGCACTTTGAAATTTGTGTCATGGACAACATTATTTCTAGTGGCTATTACATCGGCTAGACGGGTGTCTGAGCTGCAGGCCCTTTCGGTCAAACATCCCTATTTAATTTTTCATTCTGACAGAGTATCCCTACGCACTAATCCATCCTTTCTTCCCAAAGTTTGTTCTACTAGTAATATTAATCAGTCCATTGAATTACCCACCTTCTTTAAAGACCACTCTAATAAATTAGAGTATATGTTGCACAAACTGGACGTCCATAGACAACTCAGATTTTATTTGGATAGAACAAAAGATCACAGGAAATCTGATCAGCTATTTATAGCTTTTGCTGACAGCAGAAAGGGTCTTGCAGTTACAAACGAACTCTTTCTAAGTGGCTAACTGATTGTATCATTTATGTTTATGAAAATTCTGATCAAACATTATCAGCAAAACCCAGAGGACATTCTACCAGATCAATTTCTACATCTTTGGCTCATGCAGCTCGTTTACCTTTAGACATCATTTGTGCGGCTGCTACTTGGGCTAAACCACATACATTTATTTCTCATTACAAAGTGGACAGGGTTTCTAGGGATAGGGCAACCTTTGGTTCCACTGTGCTCAAGAACGTTCTCCCTTGAGTTCCTCAGGATCATGGAGCTAGGGTCGCTACCCATGTGTAAGAACAAAGGCGAGATTGAACACTCTCACATAAAGAAGTTATGTCCTTACCATAACGTTCCATGTGGAGTGTTCATCTCGCTTTGTTACACTCCCACCCTTCCCACCCTTAGGAAGAACGTTCGATTTGGTGCCTGGTCTGGAGTATTCTCCTTCTGCTGTTGCAGTGTTGGTGTTGCTATCATACCCTTGGTATGTTTGTATATATGTAATTATGTATATAGTTTGGCATGTATGCGTGATTGTTGTCTGGTTTGCTTGCAAACTAGATCTGAGGTAAAGGCAGAGGGGGATTGTGGGTATTAGATGTCCTCGAGCTTCTTCTCGATGCAGAGCTTGCAGTCGGCCGGCACGGAGCCGAGGATCGGCTCCGAACCCCATGTGTAATAACCAAGGCGAGATGAACACTCCACATGGAACGTTATGGTAAGGACATAACTTCTTTTAACAGTAGATGTTTGACTCTGCCTGCCTGTAATTTTTATCTTTTATACCAGGGTCTGGTCCTTTGCTGTTTTCCTAACATTGTTCTTGTTGGGAATTTAATCTCCCTTTCTGTGTTGGCATAAAAGCTGTGAAGAGCTTGGCACCCAAAGCAGATTTACTGGTTTTGGCATGTGGAAGTAGCCCTTTGGAAATTGGACAGCTGTTTATACTCTTGGTAGGATATAGCCCACGTTACTAAGGCTACTACAGCAGTGATATTCAGACATCTACTGTTTAGTGTAAGTTTAGTTACACCATTGTATGTGTAGCGGGGAGACATTTAAAAATAAATGGAGACTTCCATTGTATAGCCCTAAACGCAGATTACAACATTTAAGCTAAATTAATCTGTTACGGTCTTCTCACTCTTCCATGTTATGTAACAGCCAAGTAAATTCAGGTTTATTTGTTTGGAGAATAATAACTTGGCCATGTTCTTCCTTTCAGATGCTAACAAGAGTGTAGCTACTTTATTTTATGGATTTGCATTCACAGGCAGTTTAGTTTCTACATAACCAGAACACAAACCTTCAGAAAGAATGATCAGCTGTTTTTTTGTTTCCCTGCAAAAGAGAAGGGGACAAATTACTAAATATATTAATTTATAGATATTTAGCAGACTGTGTAAAGTTCTTTTCCAAAGATGAATCGATTTTTGTCTGTAACACTATCTCTTCCACCAGGACCGTTTCTACTTCTGTGTTTTTTTATACGCAACTCCAAGGGTAACTTCATTGTCACAGCAACCTCCCAGTGTTTGCAAAATAGTTTTTGCCAAGCATTACAGACTGGGCATTGCTTCCAGAAGAAGGCCATCCTTTGGTGTTATTGTCAAAAGGATGCTGTCTTGATCAGAACCACCAAGGAAAAAGTTGCACTGTAAAGACTAGACTGTGTTGATGCCTGCTTGTGTTAACTGCATAGATAGTTGTCTTGAACTGTGTTCTGTTTTCAGATCATTGACATAGTGGCATCTTTTGCTGTAGTGATTGTATCAATCCATTGCATTGTTGGTTTATCTCTTCTGTATTGATCAGACCATAGACTCTCAGGTAGAATGAGCAGTAATTTTCTGATCTGAAGTAGTCTTCAACCTGTGGGTTACGGATCCGTATTTTGTGTGTGTGTGTGTGTGTGTGTGTGTGTGTGTGTGTGTGTGGGGCCATAAGCTCTGTCCACCTGATGGCCACACTCTGTGCGTGGTGTGTTTAGGAGAGGCCCATTTGCAAACCTCCTGCTCTCTCTGCTGGGTTTAGTCCCAGGGCACTGAAGGACAGGAGGGATACGCTCATTTTGAGGGGCCTACTTCCCTATTTGGGGACTGTAACTCCTACTCTCCCAGCTTCTAGAGCAGCTTCAGCCTCCGCTTCTACCTTTTCCCCGATCTCTGAGACTCAAAACTCCCGCCAAGTGGCCCGCCAAAATCTAGACCATCTACTAGACCAGGATCTCCCTGGCTCCACTCTCCCAGGTTTTCCTCTGAGCCAGAGGAGTCCTGGATCTGGTATCCCATGCAAGCTTCCCCTCACCGTCACTCCAGTGACATGTCTGTAGCCTCTTCCTCCCGCTCCACCCAGAGCCTTAGTTTAGCAGAGATGGACAAGATGATGCGGAGGTTTATCCTCACTCAAATTCAGATGGGAGACTTGCCTGCCCCCTCTCCCTTTGGAGCGGGGAGCATGCAGTCCTTTTTCACCCCAATTATTCTTTCTCCGATCCAACGTTTGGTTTCGGAGCCCTTGGATCTGAGGGTCCTCGGGGTCGAGGTGTCGACCTTGTACCTTGACGCCAGCCATGACCTTGAATGTGTGTGATCTGACAGGGCCGGAGCCCAAGCCTCAGCATCAGATCCGAGAGGGTGTTGTCTGCTCAGAGTGTGTCGTAGCGCAGTATCCCCCTTGGTATCTCGGCACTTGGAGGTTTGGCACTGACTCTCCTGTCAGGATGGAAGGGAACCGCTCTTGCTGGCCTTTCTCAGGATGTCCGTTCTCCTTCAGCCTTTGATGTGGTGGAGAGGGTCTTCTCAATTTCGAGACCCTTGACCATCTCGTCCTTGGACTCTGCCCTGATTCATGCTGTCTTGAGTATGGTTCCTGCCATCTCATGGATAGCCTGCCACCGTGTTGCCTCAGGAAGCTCCCACTTGGGAGCAGCAAGACGTTGGTGAGTCCTCCTCAGAGATCCCCACTGAGGAGATCCCTCGCAAATGCACATGCAAAAGAAGGCGTCACTCACCAAAGACACTGATTTGGAATAAGGGGAAGGTTTCCCCCCCATCACCCCCCTGAGGATGTCTCATTCTGAAACATCATGGAACTCCTTCACCAGAGGGGGGTGGTCTGCTCAAAAGCCTAACTCTGATGAATCCGTGTTTCTCGTGGCATTCAGCACAGGTCCCTCTACTTCCTGGGTGTCCCCTCCTGCTGAGCCTTCAGTGGACCTGATAACCTCTCTGGTGTGGAAGGAACCGGGCTTAGTGGAGCCTATCCCAAAGCACCCAGATAGTGTTAAGCCCCCCCCCTCCATCTGACAGGATGTACTGGAATAAGGGGTGCCTGGTTGATGCTATGGTGGTGGTGGCAGCCGCCACCAAGAAAGAGCTTGCACAGGAGAGCTATATGGTTCATCCTTCTGATCCGGACTGATTTGGGAAGCGGGTGTATGCTTCAGTGACTTTGACTTTGTTAGAGCTCTGAATTACATGGCACATGTGATTCGGCTACAGCAAGACCTAGTGAAGGACATAACTGACTCAACCCCTCCATGTCTATGGAGACAAGACATTTTCCGCTCTTATGGCCAATCTGAAGTCCATTGCAAACACCTCCATGCGTCTTCTTTCCCATGCTACCGAGGGAGCCACTAGGGCAGCTGGTACAGACATTCCCATTAGGCGAGATGCCTGGCTCTGGCTCTGTCAGTTCTCGGAACCCTTCATAGGTTCATAGGTTTATACTAGGCTATCTGCCCTAAGGCATTTATAAGCCTAGCCCAAATTTTTGTGGCTTACGCCACCCCTTATATGAAAAAATACTGTGCCCATTAGTTTGTTGTGCCTCTGTCTAGCAGTGACACAGATATGATTCCCGGGGTAAACCTACGATCTCCCATCCACAGGTCTAGATTTCTCTTGAACAGAGTCAGCGAGGTGCTCTGCCTCACATGGACCGGGATTTTATTCCACAGCATAGGGAGTCTCTGAGTGATAAATCTATCCCTCCAGCACGTCCTATTTATATCCGTGCTAAGGTTTAAGTCGCTTGCTCTAGTGGTTTTGGTGGATTTGGATTTTTTGAGGTGGAGCATGTCCATTAATTCCGGGTTGGACATGGCCTTGTATGTCAGGCACATGTCACCTCTGAGCAGACGGTATGCGACTGAATAGAGCTGGAGTTTCTTCAATCTGGCAGCATATGACAGATTTTGGAAGCCCTTTATCCTTTTGGTGAGGAACTTTTGGGGTCTCTCCAATTGCTGCAGATGTCGGGTGAGATACATCCCGAATGGGGCATTGTACTCGATCATTGGTCTGATAAGTGAAGAGTACAGGGGAACAATGACCTCACTAGATCTGGATGTGAATCCCTTCATGATCAGGTGGGCAATGTAGAAGGTCTTTCTAACCACTTTAGCAATGTGAGTGTCAAAAGAAAGGCCACTGTCAACCTGGGTCCCCAGGTCCCTGATAACCTCTTCTGTGCTTAGTGGATTGCCACCTATATGGTAGTTTGGGGTTACCTTGTTTTTCCCGAAGGGTATGACTATACATTTTTTGGCGTTTAACTTCAGGCCATGGCTCTGGCACCAGCTATCTGTTTCCGTGAGTCCCTTCTGAAGGATATCCGTGTCCGATGCACTTTCCACTATGGCGCCCAGTTTGCAGTCGTCTGCAAACTTTGTCAAAGTCCTCCCATGTTGGCCTGTACTTCTGAGAAGTAGATGCCAAACAATAGGGGGCCAAGGACCGAGCCCTGTGGGACACCACTTGTGACCGGCTTGGAGTCTGACACAGCGCCAGCAACTCCAACCCTGTGGGTTCTGTCCTTAAGCCAGTTTGCAACCCATCTTGTGACATATGGGTTTACATTTAAGCTGGTAAGTTTTTCTACAATACCCGAGTGGGGTATTGTGTCGAAAGCCTTTGCAAGGTCAAGGTAGGCTGTATGGACTGCCTTTCCTCATCAATGGCCTTGGTGACTGTTTCGAAGAAGTCGACCAAGTTCAAAAGGCATGATCTTCCCTTGACAAAGCCAAACTGGGTTGGGTCCAATGTCTGCAAGTCCCCTATATCTTTGTTTATGAGCTCCATTATGATCCTCTCCATAGCTTTGCAGACTAGACTTGTTAAGCTTATGGGGCGGTAATTACCAGGGTCCGTAGAGGCGCCGCCTTTGTGGAGTGGGACCACAGTTGCCGTACGCCACTCCTTGGGCACGTATCCTGTGGTAAGGCTGAGATTAAACAGCTGCCTTATGTGCGGGTTTAATTCCTCATTTAGCTCGTGTAGCACACAGCCGGGGACACCATCCGGTCCCATAGATGCTGTGTCTTTAGCTTTAGAGAGAGCAGCTTTCACCTGCGCATTTGAGATGTCCGGGAGGCTACACTCGGCTGGGATAGTTATCTCTCCTTTAGGGGAGAGGGGTGAAGTTTGCACTGAACCTGTCTGCCAGTATGTTGGCAGTGTCTGTGGGTTCAGTGATTTTTGTATCATTTTGGACCAATTCTGAGCATATCTGGGAGTTTCCACCCAGGTTCCTAACATAGCTGAAAAAGGCCTTATGATTGTCCTTTGAATCCATGGCAATTTTTCTCTCAAAATTGGCCTTAGTTGATTTTATGAGTGCTCGTATTTTTTACTAATAATGATCAGGGGTGACTTCCCTTTTATGGATTTTGTTCTATCATGTAATAGCTTTCTCCTCTTATTGTAAAGTTTGTTAATGGCTGGGGTCCACCAGACTGGACGTTTGCCCTTTGTGGAAAGAGTCTTGGTTTTATTTGGGATTGCCTGATCCATGCAGTCCTGGAGGTGTTCATAGAAGGCATTTGTAAGGGCTTCCGCAGCTTGGGTTGTGGTTTCCTCTGGCTCAGGGGCCTTGAAGGATACCACACCAGTCTTGAGTAGTGTGAAGTTTGCTTTAGAGAAGTTCTTCACTATGGTCTTTTGTTTGGGGTGGGGGCGGGATGTGGATTTCCAGTGAGATTAGTTTATGATCAGATCTCACCAATGAGGGATATACTTCCGGTGTGGAGCATTTTGTCCCCATGTTTGTGACCATGAGATCTAGTATATTTTCTCCTCTCGTGGGAACAGTGACTAGCTGTTCCATGGCATTTGAATTTATGAACTCCAGGAACCGTTGGGCTAGAAAGTTAGGGCTTGAGTAATGTTCCCAGTCTATATTCGGGTAGTTGAAGTCACCCAATATGATGGTGTTTGGAGATACATTTATACCCTCCAGTGTCTTCAGGAAGGCTGTGTGGGGTTCCTGAGTTTGAGAGGGTGGCCTGTAGCATGCTACAATTTGTAGAGCAGTTTTGCCTATGGTTAGTTGCACCTGGATGGTTTCCGAGCTTAGTGCGTTGCCACCAACCTGGAGGTGTGGGTATCCTTTATGAATATGGATACACCCCCTCCTTTTGTGGTGTGGTCCGGGTTTTGGGGCCGGAACGCATGATATGAGGTAAAACCTAATACTGCCGGGGTGCTCTCAGGAGCCTTGAACCAGGTTTCAGTTACAGCACAGACATCGATGTTCTCCATACTGAGAAGGGCCTCGAGTGCGTGCATTTTGAGATTTAGACTTCTGGCATTGAGCAGCATTACCCTCAGTTTCTTCCCATTTTTGTTTTCTAGGGTGGTAGGTTTAGAATTTGAGCCTTGCCTAAAAAAGGCACTATGGGGGTGGCAAGATGTCTTTCACTAATACCCCGTATGATGGTTCCTCCCTGTTTGGAAAGTCAGTATGTGAGATTGGTCCAGAATGAGGAGGACAGGAAGACCCCTGTCTGCCGTCGGGATCTGCCTCTCCGCCCCTCAAAGATCCTTTTCCACGGATCAGAGAGGGACTAAGATGATGTGATTCCGGAAATCTCAGGCGTTTTCCTGAGACACTCAGGACTCTCCTTCCCCTAGAGGCAAAGGAGGATATGATAGACGTCGCCCCAGAGGCAGAGGGGGTCCAAGAAATTACATGTCTCGAGAACCTTTCTCGGACAGACCCACACAGCAGCCCTGAAGGGTTGCCTGGCTGTCCATCTCTGGAGGCAGTCGGGTGTCTGTTATCACTACACCTAATGGAGTGTGAGTCCATAACAATGGATTATTGGGTGTTGCAGATCATATCCAGAGGTTATTCAGTCCCGTTCTTCGAACCACCGAAACACCTCCTGGACGTTCTACCCTTGCACAGGGAGGATGCAGCACTAGAAATAGCAAAGCTGCTAAGAAACAGAGTTGTCCACCCCATCCCCGTAGACCACTCCGGATAAGGCATTTATTCCAGGTTCTTTTTGGTGCCAAAGAAAACAGGGGACCTAAGACCCATTCTGGATCTGTCTTGAACCGGTCAGTCACCAAATCAAAATTCCGGATGGTCACACTTCAAGACCATCCTGCCCTTTTTGCAGAACAAATTAATGTGCTCTCTCAACCTCCAGGACACGTACTATCACATCAAAATAGACAGGCGCTCTTGGCGGTTTCTCAACTTCATTATCAGTTCAGAGCACCCCCCTTTGGTCTCACCACAGCCCCCAGGGTGTTTAGCAAAATGATGGCAGTAGTAGCGGCACACCTGGGACTCCAGGGCATTCAGGTATTCCCCTACCTGGACGATTGGCTTCTCACTTCCCCCTTCTAAGCATCAACTTTGCCAAGCGAGAATTTTTTTCTCTTACTAGCCCAGAGGTCATGTATCACTATCGAGCTCAGCAAGTCATCTCTGGCCCCATTTCAGACATTGGACTTCACTGGGGCTCGCTCGATTAGACACTATCCAGATTTTTTCCTTGACTATAGACAGGATATGTAGCCTGAAGCTTACATGTTCTTTGCTTCATGCAAGCTCACTTTCTGACAGCAGAAGTTCTATGGGCATTGGGGTATATGGCGGCCACAATCACCCTTCCACCCTTGGCACATCTTCACATGCAGATTCTTCAGTGGACTCTCACAGTGCAGTGATCACATCTGGACCTGCCACTTTCTCATCCTGTTCGAATCTCCTGAGTGTGCAGGGACTCTCTTCGGTGGTGGATTTACTCCCTGTACCTGGTCTGGGGACGTCCTTTTCTCCCTTCATTCCCCAAGCCCATGGTGACTACGGATGCCTCCCAAGTGGGGTGGGGGGCAGTATTCTGGAAGGATGGTCCAAGGTATGTGGTCTCCCTCCGAGACCAATTTGCATATCAACGTCTTGGAGATGAGAGCGGTGCTTCTCACGTTGCAAGCTCTCCATGCCCATCTTCCTCTAGTAAGGATTGCTATCCAGATGGACAACATGTCAGTGGTCTGGTACATCAACAAACGGGGGAACTAGGTCTCAACCTCTTTGTCACAAAGCCATGACAGTGTGGGAATGGGCAATCTCGACTGGCTGTTTTCTGGTGGCAACACACATTCCAGGATGGTCCATCATTCTAGCGACAGGCTCAGCAGATCTGTTTTGATGCCTTCTGAATGGTCTTTGAATCCTTCAGTAGTGGAGTGGATGTTTCTCAAGTGGGGTCAGCTTTGCTGCAGTCTAGTCGCATCCCCTTCCAGTGGGAAATGCAGCGAGTTCTTTGCTCTGAATTCCCCACCCCCTGGGGGAAGCCCACAGAAGTCTCTGATTCATGCTTGGCCTCCTGGTCTCCTGTATGCTTATCCTCCTCTACCTCTGATACCAAGATTCTTCAAAAAGCTTGCAGACTGGCAACATAAAGGTCACAAGCCTCACTGCCCCATTCTGGCCCTACCAAGTCTGGTTTTCCCTCTCTGTGTTCTCATGTAGTAGCTCCACCATGAACATTAGATCCAGTTCCGGATTTCATCACTTATCCCTCAGGAATTCCCCAGCCAGACCTGGATAGTCTAAAGCTCACTACTTGGTTGCTCCAGTTCCAGTGATTATCAGGACACCCAGTTTATCTTCTCCCGTTAAAATAATCTTTGTGGCGACTCATAAGTCTTCGACCAGGTAAGTCTGCCAGAGTAAATGGAAATATTTTTCTATATGGGCTTCTCAATGTGCATTGGATCCGTTTACTGCTTCAGTTTCTGCGATATTGGAGTTTTTATTCGGGATTTTTCAGCAAAGTGCCAGTTCATCCACAAAATTCAGTTGGCTGCAATTTCTAATTTTCATGTGGGGGAAATATGGCTTTCTTAGCATCTTCTAAACTTTTACATGACCTTTCTTAAAGGTACTTTTCTTCTGAGTCCCCCGGTGAAGGACCCTACACCACTGTGGGATCTTACATTAGTGCTTCAGGCTTTAGTTTCACCCCCCCCTTTTGAACCAGCAGCTTTGGTGGATTTACAATTCCTGTCATGAAAGACTGCATTTCTAGTTGCCATTACTTCTGCCAGGAGTGTGTCAGAACTTCAGGCACTATCCATTAAGGTTCCTTACATGATTTTTCATAAGATCAGTGTGTCTTTGCATACTAATCCCTCCTTTCTTCCCAAAGTGGCCTCTGAGGCCAACATCAATCAAACAAATATTCCAGTTTTCTTTTCAAATTTCAAAAATAAGGGAGAATATGCATTACATTTGTGGCTTCATATAGGCAGTTAAGTTTCTATTTGTACAGGACTAAAGCTTTTCGTAAATCTGAGGAACTTTTAGTTTCTTACTCCAAACCATTTCTGGGCAATCTAGTTTCTAAAGTTACTATTGCCCGCTGTATTACTCAGTTTATTATGTGGGCGTATTCTGTCAAGGGGATTCCCCCTCCAGAACAGGTTAAAGCACATTCAGCCAGATCTATGGCTACTTCAGCAGCCTTTTGGTCTAGAGTTTCACTGGATGATTGTTCTGCAACTACGTGGTTTTCATCTCATACTTTCATTTCATATTGTAAATTGGACATAGTATCCAGGAACAGGGCATCTTTTGGCTCTGCTATGCTCCGAAATATCCTTCTATGAGGGCCTTCCAGGTGTATAGTAGCTGGGAACTCTGTCCCATAGGTTGAAGACCAAATGAAAACCACTACTTCAGATAAAGAAGTTATGTACTCATCATAACATTCCATCTGAGGAGTAGTTCATTTGTCTTCAACCATTCCCACCCTCCTTCTGACTTTGTCCGATTTTGTTTTAGGATAATGTAAATATAAGAGATGGGCACCCTCAAGATGCCCTTTGTTCTGCTGTTTGTTTAGAGAGGCTTGTTTCTGTTAGTAACGAGGTTTTGTTGGTTCGAGTGTGAGTAACAGGTTGGGCAGCAAACTCGCTCTGAAGGGAAGAAGGAGACGGGGGCATTATGGGTAAGGGGAGGAGCTTTGAGCTCAGATCAGATACTGGATATGCGGCCGAGTCGGATCCGATACAGATCCATAATCCACAGGTTGAAGACAAATGAACAACTACTCAGATGGAACGTTATGGTGAGTGCATAACTTCTTTTTCCCCCCACAATGGGAAAAGTGTCACGGTATTGAAACTGAAAAGTCTGTGTGTTTGCAATTTGCTATTAGATTCTGTCCTACTGATGGACCACATCCAAAGTTATTTACTTAACCATAATGATAGATCTGTAGTAAGTCCAGCTTCAGAAATGCACACCCTTCCATTTCCTGCATGCTTCCCCTCCAAGCCAAGTGTGACAGGGCAGGCTTTGGTCTTATTAAGCTTTCGTACCTTGAGTACTGGCTTGTGACCTTTATTTTGCCAGTCTGTTTCTGGAGGTTACTTTTCTTTAAATGTCTGTCTGCACTTCTCTAAAGAACTAGAAAGCAAGGTGGAGAAAAACATGATGGCCATGAAAAAGTTTTAGGTGTAGAGTGGTCCTGATGTCTGTGGTGTAGCAGTCTTACTGTTTATGGAAGATGTACTGTACATCTTAGAGATATTATTCTTAGTACACAGCTTTCATTTTTGTCAGTCTCTGGTGTCGTCTGACAGAACCAAGTACAAAGTGGTGAAGACCGGGAATCTTCAGCCACCTTCTGCAGCTATACTGTTTTGAAGATATGCTATGTAGCATTTAGGTGCTATTGTTTTTTTATTTTATTTATGTGTTTGTCCTTTGACTGCGTTAGTCACACTAGGCTAGTAGCCTCATTTAAGATGAGACTCATGTTTTTTTATACTACTATGGGAAATTTTTGAAAAAAAAAATTTTCAGTGTAACTAAGGATGGGCAGGTTAACTGTGGTAAATGTGAGGTGGAGAGAAAATGTTTATAAAATTATACCATTATATGCATATATAACTAGCAAGGAAAGATAATTTGTTTTATCAGATATTAGACTGGTGATTAACATGAAAGTTGTAATTGCAGGGGAATGTATTGTAATTTAAGGGGAATATGTAAAAAGAAAGGAAAAGATGTAATACAGGAAGTGATAAAATGTGGTAAATTAACTGTGTGGAACAAAAATCAATGGCCTTACAGAAAGGGGGCACATGGATCTAAAATTATTTTGTATTAGCGGAAGGCTGTGGGGTAGCAGGTGGTGACAGGGTTTTTAGACTTTATCAATATGGATTGAGGTGATGGAGAAAAGGGAGTATATTAAAATAGTGAAGGGTATAGAAAGAAAGAAATGAGAGATTATACAGTGAAGTTAGTGAGAAGTATTGCAGTTAAGGAAGGATCGTATAACTATGCAGAACATCTATAAAAACTGGTCTGAATGTAAAACTGAATTAAAAAAAGTATAAAAAAATGTGCATACAAGTTGCTGGACATAGGTCAGTCATAGAATAAAAAGATTTCTGATTGGTCGTCAGTATTTTAAATACTGAAGCATGATTTTAGTTATTAGATCTGATGAAGGGTTATAAGAACCCCGGAAGTTCTTATCATATTTATGTTGTTATTTTGTGCTTTCGAAGTTCTTGAGAATTTTAACGATTAAAGTGGATGCATTTTATCTTGAGCCTGGTGACCGCAGTGGTTATTTTATTTTGTGTAGTAATTACTGTTGAACTTTGCGGCTGTTTGACTGTTGCTTCTGGAATTGCTGGATTTCTATTTGAGACTTTTACCTGTGAACAACAGTACATGGCTGAAGGGAATGATCAAGGTATGACCGAATTGGAATTGGATTATTGTTCTGGTAAAGATTCATATCCTCTGAAGAAACTTTTGAAAGCAACGTGTAATCCAATTATATGCTTGAATCTTATGGAAGTAAGTGGAGCTGCCAGCTGAGGAGTAACCAACCGAGATGGAGAGTTCTATACAGAACATGAGAGAACTTGAGAATCTGCTGTGTAAATTGAAGCAATATCAATGGCAATGTCTTCATTTATAGGCAATGCCTACATTACAAAATTATTCCAAGAGGTCTAAGGGTATTGCTCATGCTGATAAATGGTGTTAAATATTCTGAATTACTTAGTAAGTGACAAACATTGAATTTGGAGTTTGGTTTTAACTATATACGTTTGCTTTATTGAGGTTTCTTACACCAGTGGAAAGAGAATTTCTTTCTGAAATAGATAAATTGCAACAACTGATTGAACTTAAGTATACAGAAGAAATGTATTGTTACCAGGCTTGATGAGATGTTCTTGAATGTGTCAT
This sequence comes from Protopterus annectens, assembly GCF_019279795.1. Taxonomy (NCBI): domain Eukaryota; kingdom Metazoa; phylum Chordata; order Ceratodontiformes; family Protopteridae; genus Protopterus; species Protopterus annectens. The sequence goes on from NC_056737.1 coordinate 1,512,433,077, forward strand.
CATATGACACTAAATTAGAACATATCAAGACCAAAAAATTGGCATGAGATTTTAAAGATTTCAAGAAAGGTCACATTTTCATTTGGCCACGGATTGTATCTAAGGATATTGAATCAAGCACTTCATCCAGTGAGAGGACAGAAGAGACAGACCCTCAACTCAACTTCAGATTCCAATTTGCATGATTTAATGGCACAAAATGTACCTAAACAGCAACTTAAAAAGAAAGAACTGGGAGCGAGACCTAAAGAAAATAATGTTCTTCCTTTAGTTTTTCCAGCACTCCCTTTGCAGGTAACTACATCACGGAATAGAAGGGGAGTCAAATCCCTGAACAGGGGGAGGAGGAAACTGAGATGCTGTGTGGAATGGAAAGATCAGGCTGGACAGAGAAAGCGACATCAGGAAATGAATCTTTAGTTATCGATCTTTCGAGTAATGAGATTACTTCTGAACAAGAAGCACTGTTGAATAGAAGTTTGAGCTTTGTTCCAGCTCATACATCAGTTTTGAGTGATTGCTATATTGAATCTGAAACTCTTTGCTGGTAATATAATGCTGAAGTCAAGGTATGGTTCTGAGAACAATACTGTTCTGAATAATATGAGGAAACCTAGTGTATTTGTTCCTCATAATTGTCTTGTTCTAGAAATCTTTTTAAATATATTTGAATGAGATGTCTAAAGTACTTGAGCCAAGGCATTGTTGTTATAATCTTCCAAAGGGAGAACAGCAAGCATTATGGCAATTGAAAGCTAATAAGGATATTATGAGACTAGCAGATAAAGGAGGTGGAGTAGTGATGTATTCCTCATGTGTATAACCAAAATGGCACAGATGTTACAAGATGATAATACTTATGTTAAGATCAATAAGATTACAAGTGAATAATATGGTTGCTAAAGTTAAGACAAAGTTACTGTCTGTCATTCTCAGGAGAGATCTCTCAAGACATATACACAAGTAAAGTGCACAACAACCAGTCATCCCCAAGATCAGTGGATTGCCTAAAATTCATAAAAAAATCAAGAGGATCCACCAGTGTATCCAGTAGTAGCTAGAAATGGATGGCTGATGGAACCTATTTCTATGTATGTAGAACAACAGTTAAATTCAATGTTGCATAAAGCACAGGCTGCTGTTAGAGATACGAAACATTTCTTACAGTCTTTATATGATTTTATTGTTACTTTTGCATATGGTGTGAATTATTTAATGGTCACGCTTGATATCTGTAGCCTGTTTGCTGTTATTCCCAATGTTTATGGCATTTCAGCTATTCGCAAATTTTTTGAGAGGAATAGTGACTTTATCTTAGCCAAGATTGATGTCATTAGTAATCTTAGTTTGATCTTGGAGAATAATTTCTTTGTATTTGAGAAGGATATTTACTGGCAGAGATGAGGTGTTGCAATGGGCATCCCATGCACAAACAGTTATGCCAAGCTGGTATTGGTAAGATCGGAGGCAAACTATAATTTTAATGAACATAAAAGTGATTTGTCGATGTATTTTTTATTATGGGGAGGTGCTACCAGGTCCCTGAATGACTTCAATAACTTGGAATAGACTACCAATTTCTTAGGTTTTGTAAAGCATGCTTCTAATGACAAGATAGTTTCTTGCTGGGCAAGTATCCATGGACACTGGAGAAACCGTGAATACAGCATTATGTAGGAAAGAATGCTGGAGGAACAATATTTTATTCAGAGACAGTATGCACCCTCCTCATACTTTTCGTAATATAGTGAAGAATCAAGCTATGAGGACACTGAGACCATATACGAAAAATGAAGACTTCATTGAAGCTTTCGATAAAACTTCTTATCAATCTCCATGACCGAGGATATAAGAACAAGGATGTAGAAGCTCAGTTGTGTAATGTGAAGAGCCTAAGAAACAAGTCAAGCCTGACCTTTCTTTGGAACAAAAGGGACAGATTAAGGTATCACAGAGACTTCAGCTACAGTTACATTTCGAGAAAGCAGGGTCATTCTGTCATATCCAAGTGACATCAGTTTTGTATGTGATGATATTAACAATAATTGGAAGATTCTGCTAACTCATGCTAAGTTAAGAGGCAATGCATCACAATTTGCATTCAAGAGGAATAAGAATTTGAAACAACATCTCTGTTATAATTACTATACCAATAGATTTTTGGAAGAACTGGCACGTTTCCATGTAGATCATACTCTACCTGTAGGTACATCTCGAGTAATGTATTTGGATCCTGTTACAAACAAAAGGTGGTCTCCACACATATGCAGATTCCAAAAAGAAACATCTTGTATGTATAGCTACATGTAATTCTTGCAGCTGTTTTTATATGAGAAAAACTGACAGACAACTGAAAGAGAAACATATGAGTAATACTAGGCTACAGGATACCAAGCGCCAGGTAGCAAAACATACCATGTTGAATCCAGGTCATTATTTTTCATTTGTGGTGATACAAGTGTTAGGACAAAACATTCATGGAGGTTATATTGTAGATGGAACAAAACTGTCAGAAATGACATGGATAGCAGATAAAACACCTGGACTGAACAATAATCTTTCCATCAAACCAGCTTTGAAAAGACGGAGACTCCCCAAAAAATGAGATGTACAAGTAAATATATGTAAAGACTGTAATGATTGTTATCATTAAGATCTTAAGCTAAAGAACTTTTTGTCAAGATTTCAACTGATGCCATTGATGAGATGGAAACTAATGCTATTCTACCTATCCATTTTTTGGGTCTATTTGTATATATTTTATATAGGATTTGACATCAACATTTTTGATGTGGACACTTGCTTGCATATGTTTATGTACTGGATCTAACAACAATGATTTTTTTTGAGGAGCTTCTTTCATTAGAAGTGTAGACTTGCACTCATAAAGAACTTGCTCTTTTTTATTTTTTATTTATTTATTTTTTTAACTTAACTGTATATAATTTTAGACATTTTCTATGCCGTTTGAAATGAAATGGAGTACTTGGGAAGTTTTCTTTTTATATTAAGTACTAGATGCATGATATATAAGGTAATTTTTTTTTGACCATTATTTATTCAAAATAGTAAGACTACTCATAGCCATGGTCTGCTGTTCGGTGATTCTCAGTGGTGGTTGATTTCATTTAATGACCAGTTGGAAAGAGCCGGCTTAGAAGTTTTCACTGGTTGATATTTGCTGTTTTGCTCCAATCTAAAACTATTATAATGACATCTATTATATTATGCCTTGACATTTTTGAAAGGGAAATGTCAAACTTAACTAAATAAGGAAGTTATGCCATGAACGGCACTTGTGTTGTGAAGTTACATTATACTGTGTAAATAGTCCTCTATCAGAGATTTATTTATTATTTACAGACTGTAGAATGTTGACGGGTTCATCTATACAAAAAACGTTTTAGTCTGACTGAAAATCAAGATTTTAGGATTTCTATTGTTTTTTATTTAATTTGTATAACATGTAAGAATGTATGCCTTTGGGAGATGACCTCTCACATAATTGGTGATTTATTCTGTTTTATAACAGATTTGAGATGTCTGTTTTGAAGTTCGGTATTGGCAGATGCTTAAGGCTTGCCAGTATTTTAAAGAACTTAATTATCTGGAAAGCTGGAATGCATTCTTGACCTGCTGTGTAGTGGCCGAGTCGTGGCTGTTTTGTGAGAAATAATGTATCTGATTTTAATTGGCTTCAGTGTAGTGATTACAGTCCAGTAGTAAGATGGCTGAACTTGCTCTATGATTGGTTTCTGTTTGAGAATGATGGCCAGTTATGTTCTTTGGCAGAATATTTAGGATGGAGATGTTCTCCTGGATATTTTTTAATTGGTTATTACGAGTTGTAACCTGATCAATGAATACTCCATATTTTTGCATTCTGATGTGCATACAAGTTGTGCATACAAGTTGCTGGACATTGTTCAGTCGTAGAATAAGATGATTTCTGATTGGTCGTCAGTATTTTAAATACGGAGTCATGATTTTAGTTATTAGATCCGATGAAGGGTTATAAGAACCCAAAAGCGCTAATTGTATTTGTTTTATATTTTCAACATTCTTGGAGAGTTTTAACAATTAAAGTGGATGTATTTTATCTTCAGCCTGGTGAGTATAGTGAAAATTAATAGAGTGAGAGTGTTGGTGAATGGGTGACTGAGTAAAGAAATGTATATGAAGTGTGAGATAAGTCAGGAATATCCCATAAGTGGAATATTGATTGCACTGGTAATGAATGCGATAGTGAGTGAAATGGCGTATAAAATGAAAGATGTTGATATGTGATTCAAAAATAAGTGGGGATTCCAGTAGTTTTTACATCTACAAAGTAGTTGTAGTTGCTAAGAACAAAATATGGATGATGGAAGTGTTGGTTTGTCTGAATGAATGTTTAAGGAAAATGGGAATGACCTTGCATAAAGATAAAAGTAAGGGGTGGGTAATGTGATGAAAACTGGGGGTGTGCTTTTCAGTGAATGAGGTACCTTTTCTATTGATAAAATTTGGGGAAAATTGGGTAGTTATGCAATGAGACTGTTTGATAAAAGAAATGAAAGTAGTATGCCTTATGTGGAGGACAACTAGATTAGCATTCAGGGAAATGGTTATCTGGTGAGTTCTTTTTTTTCCTTAAATTGTTTTATTGAATTTTATAAAACAAGAATATGATTTACAGTATCATAGCAAACTAAACCTACTAAAAATATTTACATGGGTGCTAAATTGATAAGATAAAAAAATGCCTTCAAAGTGTAGTATGAGATCATATACATATATATATATATATATATTTATATATATATATATATATATATATATATATATATATATATACACACACACACACACACACACACACACACACACACACACACACACACACACACACACACACACACACCAGTCTTTTTTCAGTATTTCCACCACCTTTTGCCAGGAATTGTAATAAGAAGTGGTCTTAGTTCTCTTCCTGATGGTTGACAATTTCTGCTAAGATACAGATAATACAGTACTTCTAAAATCTTTAAAATTTGGAGATGTTTCACTCTTCCAGTTTGTTGTGAGTTGTTTTGCATGCAGTGGAGGGATCCATAGAAGTGAAAACTTTACTCTAGAGAGACATTGAGGAATGGAAGCATTAAAAAAATTAAAGATTCAGATGACCGGAACTTATCATTAAAAACAGTTTGGAAAATGATTTACCTTATCCCAAAATTATTTAAGTAGTTGATAGTCAAACGTGTGCTGCCAGCTGCCTTCAATTTTGCTTTACATATCCAATAATTTCTTGTTCAAATATTAATTCTGATTTATGTGTTGTCAGATAAGACCTAGGAAGAAATTTCCAGGCAAATAATTTACAATGGATTTGCAGGGAAGTGCATTTAGGAGAAGCAAGTAGGAGCTTGATATTTTATAATCCCCCAAATGTACTTTACAATATATTTTAGTGCTTTTAATTTTATTTTATATTTTTTGATAAATGACCTTTTCCTTGGACAGTATGCTTTAAGTAAATGAGATATTCAGCATTTTAGGGGCATTTTGTGTAATAGTTGGGCTCATTAACTCAAATCTATTTCTAACACATTGCCTTCGATTTGTGTTGCTAGCCACTTACTGCTGTCCAGATTAAATTTATTTTTAATTTGTTCCATTGATAGAAGTTTGCCTATGTGTAACTATGTGTAGCAGTTGATGTCAATAGATTATCTCCTTTTCTTTAAGAATTTTGATTGTGGCCACATGAAAAAGTGATCATATAATCTTGGGTACAGGCAATTGGGTATAACAAAAGTATCCAAGCCTTGATATCTGGATTCTTGTTCAGATAGTTATTGTAAAATTTTAATGCTTCATTTGTAAGGAGATTATTAAATACCAACTCTGTGTATTGCGGTGACATGGTATTTGTTTCCAGAAGAAGTGCTTAGCCACAGAGATAATGATAATATATAAACCTCTATATCAGGAAGATTTATATCCCCCGCTTCCCAATCATTCAAGTAATGATTAATAGCTATCCTGGGTCTACTATTAAACCATAAAAACTTTAACATTATATATATATATATATATATATATATATATATATATATATATATATATATATATATATATATATATATAGTTTAGAGGGGGAATAGAGAATGTTTGTATAAAATACAATAGTTTTCAAAAATATTTTTATTATGTATAATCTGTTCTCCATTGTAAAAAAGAATTTGTTCAATTTTTGTATGAGGCTTTTCATATGGTTTAAAATATTATTATAATTAGCAGTTAGTGTGTCATTTCAATCCCTAGTTAATATGACTCCTAAGTATTTAATTTTATTATCAGGACAAGATATTGAGAACCTTTCTTATTTAAATTGTTTTTAATCAGAGTTTAACAGCAGATGAGAAATAGACTGAAAGTAATCAATTGATTAAAGAGTTGAACCTTAATTTCTATGTTCTTCCCAACCAATATATTTTTAATATTTGTATTTATTCTAATATAGTATGCAAAGGGCTCTGTGAGTAAAGCAAGCAAACCAGATATAAAGATTATCCTTACTTTGTGCCATTAGTAATTGGGACATGTTTTTTTTCTTCTGCATCAATCTTAACAGGGGCTAAAGACTTTTCATAAAGTGATTTTAATAATTGAGCAAACCTGTGTGAGAATACATAGGTTTCTAATACTAGGGTTAGATAATTCCCGTTAACCAAATCAAAAGCACTGTTTATATCTAGACGCACTAGGGTCAGTCAAAGAAAGCATTCTTTTAATGTTATCATAAGTGTTCCTGCACTTTATGAAGCTCGTTTAATCCTAATCTACTGATGAAGAAAGCAGCTGCTTAATTTTGTCTGCATGGACGGACATGAATAATTTATAAGCAACATTCAAAAGGGATGTATATCTGTAAGAGGAACATTCATTAGCACTGTTTTCAGATTTCAAAATAGGGGGATTTACTATATACTTCCACGAAGGAGGTATGTCTGTGCCTTCCTTTACTAGATTACACACTGTTAACAAGAAGTTTGTTTGTGTCTTTCGGCTTTTTCCCGGTCAGGGTTCGCCACAGCGGAACTCTGGTCCGCTAATGATTAGCAGTTGATTTTTACGTACCGGCTTGCCACGCCTGATGCACAACCTTCAACGAAGGTACGCCCATTCACGCATGTCTCCACGCAGAAGACGCTCTAGCTGAGAATTGAACCGGACAGCATCTTACTGTGAGGCGACAACGCTACTGCAGCACCACCACAAACAAACAAGAAAACTACAGCTTCCTTAGGTAGTTCAAACATCTCTGGAATAATATCTATATCAAGCAGACCTGTCAACAAATCAGGGACAAATTTTAACAGAATCAGGGAAAAGTCCAGAAAAAATCAGGAACAATCAGGAACACTTTTAAAATATTAGTGCTATTAAATTGAAACATTGAGAAAATCTGAGCATATGAATTAATGCACCTTTTCTGAAGTAAAAGAAGTGTATAACTCTTAACTATTGTCATTATTCATTAAGTGTAATTTACCACCTTTCTGCCCAAAGTCACTAGTGGATTCAGAGGGACAGAGCTAAAATTTGAGTCAAAATCAGGGACGTCTGTGAAAATTAGGGACAGTTGAGAGGTATGATACCAAGTGCTTTATTACGTTTTAGCTTATTCATTTGGGATTTAAGTTCAGCCATTATTTATCATTGAACTTAATATGTTGATCCTGTAGTTTATCGCTTGTCTTAAGAAAAGAACTTGTTACATGTTGTGGTTCTTAATTCAGTATTTTGCAAATTAATGGTATGCTAATGTTTTTTAAATGCTTCCAGTATGCCTTCTAAACCTAACGCTTTCTTCCTGGTGTATATACTTCCTTTAGATTTCATTGTATTATCTTTTTAGTTCTATTAGCAATTCTGTTTCGATTTCTAGGGTTCATCGAATAAGTAACAAGTCTAATCTTCTCTAGATTAATCCTAGTTTTGTGATGCAGTATTTCTAAATATTTTTTATTCTTCTCTTCCAGTTCATTAGTTAAGTGCTTCATCCCTTTCTGAATATTAAATTTTAACCTGTCAATGTTTGTTTGTAGCTCTATTAAATGTCTACTTATCATACCATCCTAAAGATTTGCTATACAAATAAGACTTCAGTGAGTTATTTACACACACACACACACACATATATATAGGTACAGAGGTTGGTACTAGGCTATCGGCCCTAGGGCCTAGATAAGCCCCTGGACCCTTGTCTAGCATATATATATATATATATATATATATATATATATATATATATATATCTATCTATATATATATATATATATCTATATATCTATATCTATATCTATATCTATATATATTGTGTGTATCTAAAGTGTCTTCATTGAGGTTTATTTATAGTAAAGATTGTATTTCTTTAATAAAACAAATTCCTTAAAATCCTTTGATCTGAAGTAGTTACTTCATTTGCTCTGCAACCTGTGGGTATCGGATCTGACCTCCGATCCGAGCCGGCAGCTTTCCACGCTACAAGATCCGAGCACCTAGTCCCTCCCCTACCCATAACCCCCTGCAACATGCTGTATTACCTCGGATCGTTTTTTGCTGCGGCTGAAGCAGCTACCTTTGAAGAGCTCCTTGGCTTTTGGTGAGGTTGTTACCTTTCTCAAACTTTTTTTTCTCCACTGGGAAGATTGTAGTTTTTAGTGTACGTGTGAGTAGTATCCCTGGGTTTTGTTAGTCGTAGTTTAGATACTCGTTATTTTTTAGTTGGTTGTTTTTCTGTGTGACACCCCTCCCCCCTTAGTGTTTGGGTGTGTGTGAGTGTTAGTCAAAATGGCTGAAGGGCCCAAAGCTGTTTTTTCAAAGTGTACTGAGTGTGGCCATAAGCTTTCTCTGGCTGATGGCCACACTCAGTGCATTTTATGCCTGGGGGTGGCCCATTTATCAACGGCCTGCCCAATATGTGCGGCCTTTAACCCCCGGGCACTTAGGGACAGTAAGAATAAGCTGATCCTGGCGGGCTTGCTTCCCCAGGAATCGGCTTCTTCTTCCTCTCCCGCTCAGGCTGCCTCGGCAGCCCCAGTGCCTTCTGCGCCCCCTGCTCAACCAGGGACTCAACCTCCCTCTTTGGATGTGAGCTCGGGGGACTCTGGTGCCTCTTCCTTCAAAGAGAAGAGGCACAAGGACAAGGAAGGCACAAGTCTCAGAAAAGGCAGGCTGAGACTCCACCCTCAGCCCCGCCATCTAAGCTGGTTAGGTCTGACTCAAGGGTCTCCGGATCCTCCCCCTCTCTGCGCCGTTCACCCTGTTTTTCGCCGGAGTATCGGTCTCCCTCGACGACTTCTTAGGTCGACCAGAAGCCTCACCGACGCGGACATGGATCGGATGATGCATCGATTCATACAGACCCAAATGCAGATGGGGGTGCTCTTGCCTCCCCCTCTCTGGGGGGGGGGAGTGCGGCCCCCATTTTTGCTCCGATCACTCCTTCTCCGACTCGTTTTCGGGTCTCTGAGTCATTGGATCCGGGCCCTTTCGGAGCCGGGGATTCGTCGGCACTGATGGCTCCGGTCTCTTCGCCGACTGTGCCCTCGAGCGTGTCGGATCCGAGTTCTCGGGGCCGAGGGCTGAGCGTCAGATCCGTGGGAGTTGGTGTGTCTTCGGCGCCGCTGAGTTTGGAGCATACCTCTCTCTCGACTCTGACTGCATCGGTTCCGACCCCGATTCCTACCTCGGAGCCGAGGAGATTACTTTCTGAGCCTGGCGAGAGTAGTTCTCCTTCGGCTTGTAGTGGAGAGGGTACTGTCGAGGTCCTCCAGTTCCCCGGTTCGGGCTTCGGTTCCTCCCGTACCCCCGCTGCATGTGGGTATATCCTCCGTCATCCGACCATCGGGACAGCCTGCTCAAGCCCTCCAGCTGGTTCCCCTGGAGGAACAAGACCCCGTTGACGAGCCCTCTAAGGACAGTCTCACCAAGGAGGTCCCTCGTAAACGTAGGTGTAAGAGGAGGCACCTGGACTCCCCTGAGTCCGTCACCACCGACACGGATTTAGATGAAGGGGAAGGTTCCCCAAGGTCACCCCCCAAAGATGTCTCTTTCGGAGACATCATGGAAATGTTGCGTATTAGAGGGGGGTGGTCTGCCCAAAAACCTTCCTCGGATGAATCAGTGTCCCTGGAGGCATTGGAGGCAGGCCCGTCTACCTCCATTAGGCTGCAGCGAGACTCTATTAAGGAATATGCTGCAGCCCCCCCGGAGTCCATGTCGGTCGAGGACAAGAATGTTTTTTCAACTCGTATGGCCACTGTAAAATCCATATCTAACACGTCCATGCAGCTACTCTCCCATGCTACGGAGGGAGTCGCTAGAGCCAGCGGAGCCGGGGTCTTCTTGCAGCGTCACGCCTGGCTCCATCTTTGCGATTTTGCGGATCCCTTCAAGGCGTCCTTCGCAAATGCGCCCTTTGACAGGGCTTCGCTTTTCGGCAAAACTGTTCGCAAAATGCTGGTCCAAAGCGAGAAGGACGGGAAGACGCTGTCTGCCGTCGGAGTCTGCTTCTGTAATCCCCAACGATCCTTTTCAAGGAATCAGAGGGGACAAAAGAAGCTGTGGTTCCGCAAGTCTCAGCAGTCCCATCCAGCTTCGGACCCCTCATCCTGTAGAGGCAGAGGAGGACAAGGTGGGTGCAGGCCCAGAGGCAGAGGGGACCGCGTAACTTCGGGTCTAGCGAACCTTTCTCGGACAGACCCTTTCTCGGACAGACCCGCGCAGCAGCCCTGAGGGCTTACCCGGCTGTCCCTCTCTGGAGGCAGTCGGGGGGGGCGGTTGACGGAGCACCTGTCAAATTGGGAGTCCATTACGACAGATCGATGGGTGCTCCATATCATATCCAGAGGTTATTCCATCCCCTTCATAAACCTTCCCCCCACGACCAGACGCCTCCCCGATGTACCACCCGATCAGAGGGAGGCAGCGGCTTCAGAAGTGTCGAAGTTGCTATAAAAAAGAGCCATACAGCCCGTCCCCCCAGACCAGTCCAGATTGGGTTATTACTCCAGGTTCTTTTTGGTGCCAAAGAAGACGGGGGACCTAAGACCCATTCTAGACCTTTCCGCTCTGAACCTGTTCATTCCCAAGGAAAAATTCCGGATGGTCACCCTCCAATCAATTCTCCCCTTTCTGCGGGAGAACGACTGGATGTGCTCTATAGACCTCAAGGGTGCGTACTACCACATATTGATGGATAGACGATCCAGAAGGTTTCTCCACTTCCGGCGGGGAGTCGGTCATTATCAGTTCAGGGTTCTTCCGTTCGGCCTCACTTCATCCCCCAGGGTGTTCACCAAAGTCATGGCAGTGGTTGCAGCCCACCTGAGACTTCAGGGCATTCTTCCCATGCCTAGACGATTGGCTCCTTACCGCCGCCAACAGGCATCAGCTCTGCGTGGCAAGAGATTATGCTCTGACTCTTGCCCAGAGCTTAGGCATCTCAGTGAATCTACAGAAATCCTTTCTTTGCCCCGTTCAGGTCCTAGAGTTTATAGGGGCCAGGTTGGATACTCGTATCTCACGAGCTACTCTAACTTGCAGCTTGTTGTTTCAGGTACAAGCCCTTCTTCAGAGTCCTGCTCTGGCGGTGGAGTTAGTCCTGAGGGCACTAGGGTCTATGGCAGCGGCGATCGGTCTCTCCTTTCATGCACGTCTACGGATGAGGGTATTTCAGTGGACCCTTCAAGTTCAGTGGTCTCTATTACTCCACCCGTTGAACACTGCGATACCACTGAGCAGAGTTTGCAAGGACTCCCTTCTTTGGTGGCTCCACACGCGAGAACTGATGGAAGAGAGACCCTTTGTGATTCCCCCGCCCCAAGCCACATTGACCACGGATGCTTCTCGCCTCAGGTGGGGGGGGGCATTGTTTGGGCAGAACCGTCCAAGGCACGTGGACTTCTCTAGAGACCGCTTTGCATATCAGTGTCCTAGAGATGAGGGTGGTGGTGGTGCTTCTAGCATTGCAAGCTCTCCACGACCTTCTCCCTCTGGGGACTATTGCAGTCCAGATGGACAACATGTCAGTAGTCTGGTACATAAACAGGGAGGAACCAGGTCTTACCCCCTTTGTCGAGAGGCTATGAGAGTTTGGGAATGGGCGATATCCACCAACTGGTATCTGGTAGCAACGCACATTCTGGGACGGTCCAACATATTATCGGACAAACTGAGTCGAGTAATTCTCACTCTGTATGAGTGGTCTCTCAATCCATCTGTTGCGAAGCAGATCTTCCACAAATGGGGTTGGCCTCGCTGCAATCTTTTTGCTTCTCCATTAAACACAAAATGCAGTGAGTACTTCACAATACTTTCCCCCAAAGAGGAAAATCCCAGAGACGCTCTAGTTCATGCTTGGCCTCCCGGTCTCCTTTATGCTTATCCCCCCCTCCCGCTTATGATAAAGTTCATACAGAAAGCCTGTCGGTTGGGGAGCAGAGTTATCCTCATAGCCCCATTCTGGCCTCGCCAGCTCTGGTTTCTTTATCTTAGGTCTCGCAGTGTGACTCCTCCATGGATACTGGATCCCATTCCAGACCTGATCTCGCATCCTGCAGGATACCAAACCCCAAACCTGGTGAACCTCAAGCTTGCGGCTTGGTTGATCCAGTGCCACTGATGGCTAGGACTCCCGCTCTTCTCCTGTGAAGGCCATACTGGTCGCGGCTCATAAGCCGGCTACCAGGAACATTTACAATAGTAAATGGAAACGTTTCTCCGTCTGGGCTAAAGACATGGGCCTTGGTCCATTTACATTTCCTATTCCGACTATCCTGGACTTCTGCTGCTGATTTTTCGGCAGGGAGCAAGTGCTTCTACGGTTAAGGTGCAGTTAGCCATCTCCCATTTTCATGTGGGAGATGGCTTGGGGTCCTTGGCATCTACAAAATTATGCAAAACTTTCTTGCGGGGCATCTTTCATTTGAAGACGCCTGTGAAAGCTGTGGTACCCCCATGGGATTTGACTTTAGTCTTACAAGCCCAAGTCCACCCTTTGAGCCTGCGGCCTTGGTTCTGTTAAAATTCTTGTCTTGGAAAACAGCCTTTTTGGTGGCTGTTACTTTGGCCAAGAGGGTTTCAGAACTTCAAGCACTGTGTATGAAACCCCCCTTACCTCATTTTTCACAAGGATAGAGTGTCCCTCAGGACTAACCCGTCTTTCTTACCTAAGGTGGCTTCAGAGTCAAATATCAGTCAATCAATAAATTTACCCGTGTTCTTCCCAAATTTTCAGAATAGAGGGGAGTACAAATTGCATAAACTGGATGTACACAGACAACTGTGTTTTTACTTGCACAGGACTAAGGACTTTCGCAAGTCGGACCAGTTGTTTGTGTCCTTTGCAAAATCAGCCATGGGTAGAATCATTTCCAAAGTGACTGTAGCAAATTGGATTTGTCAGTGCATAATTCACGGGTACATATCTTCAGGCAAACCAGCTCCTTTTGGAATTCACACTCATTCTGCAAGGTCTATGGCCACCTCAGCAGCCTTTTGGTCCAGGGTTCCGTTGGACGACATATGTTCATCAGCTACCTGATCCTCTTCTCATACGTTCATTTCTCATTATAAACTAGATATGATTTCGAGAGTTGGGGCTTCCTTTGGCTCCGTGGTGCTTCGGAATATCCTTCCGTAAAGGCCACCCATGTTTTTTCATAGGTAGCTGGGGGACTCTGTCCCACAGGTTGCAGAGCAAATGAAGTAACTACTTCAGATAAAGAAGTTATGTACTCACCATAACGTTCCATCTGAGTAGGTAGTTCATTTGTCTGCAACCGACCCCCCCTGCCATCCCCTGAACCTTTGTCGGGATCTCTGGTCACCTGAAATTCTCTTGTCAGGAGGTTAGATCTGGTGTAATCCTCTGTCGAGGTTATGAGTTGTGTGATGGGGCAAAAATCGATCTGAGGTAATACAGCATGTCGCAGGGGGTTATGGGTAGGGGAGGAACTAGGAGCTCGGATCTTGTAGCTTGGAAAGCTGCCGGCTCGGATCCAAGGTCGGATCCGATACCCACAGGTTGCAGACAAATGAAGTACCTACTCAGATGGAACGTTATGGTGAGTACATAACTTTTTATACAGGATGGTATTCTAGTGATGTGTGTGTGTGTGTGTGTGTATCTAAAGTGTCTTCATTGAGGTTTATTTCTAGTAAAGATTGTATTTCTTTAATAAAAAAAAATCCTTAAAATCCTTTGTTATACAAGATGGTATTCTAGTGATAGCCCCCTTTTGTCTTGTGTGTCCTAAATCAAAAGTAAGTGTATTATGATCTGATAGGGGACAAGAAATTACTTTAACTCTATCTAGCTTTGTAATTAATTCTCTTGATAAATATATTCTATCAGTTCTTGATGAGAACCATGCCTATGTGAATAAAGTCTGTAAAATGAATTTGGGTCAGCATATTCATTTATATCTACTAAATTAAACATGTCCGTAATTTCAGCCAATGCCCTTGCAGTTTTCTTCTGTGTTTTATAGAGTTAGTGTCACTATCATTTATTATACAGTTGAAATCTCCAGCTAGTATTATTTTACCTTTGCGATATTGTATAATGTCTTTGCTGTTTATAGACCAGGAAACCAGTAGAAATTCATTCACTGATATATATATATATATATATATATATATATATATATATATATATATATATATATATATATAAATTGTCCCATTTAACTCTGAAGTTACCAGACAAAACATTCCTGATCTATCCTGATAAGTATTAGATTTTAGGCATAATGCCTGAGTTCTTCCACAGAATCATTATACCTTTTGTCTTTACGATGTGAGCTTGCTAAAACTGTATAGTTAGTAATACTAAATTTGTTTAAATCTATTTGTATGGGACGTATTTTCTGTAACAAAAAAAAAAAAGCTGTATTAAAGATTTTTAAATATTTAATCAAACTTCCCCTTTTGCAGCTATTATTTAGGCGATTTACATTAATGGAAATACATTTCATACTTAAGCTGTTATTTACAGAATTTCTATGCATGTAGATGTGGTACTGCCAGAGAGAAGAGTAGAAGTATACATAGAACTAGAATAAATTATTTGACTATTTGATATGACTGTATTTCTAATGTAGTACTTGGGCACCCATAAAAGAAGAAAAAGGAAATAAAACATTCAATTTTGAATTAAAAAACAGACTTAATCAATGGAGAAAAAGATTCCCTGCACTTGAATTCCTAAGCCATCCAAGTACATCTTCTTTAGTTCCTATCCAAGTTATCCCTATGTCTGACTATAACAGAAAGTAAGCAATTATTATTTTATACTGAAGTATGTATGTCCACCTTATCTGAAATAAAGTAAAACTGCTGTAACCATTCTAGGACAACCGCGTGGTAGCTACTCTCTTCTTCACCACTAAACCGCTCCTTGTTGTTTCCCTTATCTCTGAACTTGTCCTGCTCTCCCTTAGTCCCTACTTCTCATTTCTACTGTTGTACTCATATCTGAGTTTCAACTCTTTGTCTTCTAGACCTCTCCTCCTCTTAATCTGCCTTCCCTATCCAGCTGCATACCTTACGTCTCCTGTAAAACCTTCCTGGCTATATCTTCCTCCTAATGTACTTCTATGCCCTACCTTTACTCCCACTGAAACCACCTCAGGTCAGTTAACTCTGATTCCCAAGCTGAAACCTTCAACCTCTCCTGTTCAAATGCCTTCTATCTGATTGTTTTCTGGGTTTCATCTGACGGGTGTAACCCTGCTCCGTTCGCCCTCGCTATGCTTGGGCTCAGTTTGCTCCCGTACCCTACCCCCATTCCCATCCACCCCATTACAGTTTCCTTTATACCAACCTCTCTCTCCCCTTCCTGTTCCACCGGCCTCACAAACTCCACTTCCTGCAACATAACCACTCCTACCCACAAAATCTGTCTGTCTTCACTATCTTACCTCATACCATTTTAATGGCTCCCCCTACTGGTCCATCATATCAAAGTCTGCCCAATATGCATTACCTTCTTATTCCCACAACACTCCTCTTCATACTATCCTCCATGACCACCTACCACTCTTACCTTCAAAACCCACCCTTATGCTATCCATAAAACATCATTCCTGTTACTTATACTATCTCCCAGCTCTATTTTACCTCTTCAACCATATGTCTGTTTAAGCACTCCATCCTCCAAGTCCATATACCTATCTATAAAAAAACTAAGTAATTGCTATATAAACTCCAACTTCATATTGCCACACTTTGTACTCTTAGAAAAAAACGACTCTGCTCTGGAGACATCCATCCCAACTCAGGCTCAACTCCCATTCGTACCTACCTGACCCCTGCCAAGGCCCACCCCCTCCACAAACTCCACACAAATTCCTCCCCATCCACAACAGCATGTACAGAACCTAGCCCCATCACAAAACCTAACCGTTTTCTCACTAAATATTCAGAGCCTAACAAACAAAGTCACTGAGCTCCACAGTTGGATGGCTCATACTACCCCACACATTCTCTCCCTATCAGAAACTTGGCTAAAGCCACAAATCTCTGACAATGAAATACTTCGACCTGGCTATAGTATATTTCGCTCAGACAGATTTACTGAAAAGGGAGGCGGAGTAGCCATATTGTACTCCAAAAGCCTAAATATCTCACCTTATCCCTCGCCTATACCCAACGTCTACCCAGCAGAAGTTATAATACTAAACTGCCATTTGAACCTTCCAAAGAAATTTGCTGTTGCTTCCATCTATCTTCCTCCAGGTAACCATTTACCGATCCTTGAAAACATTCTATCGTGGTTCTCCCAAAATATACCATATGAAACCCTTATACTAGGTGATGTCAATATCGACTGGTCAAAACTCATTACTGACTCACCTCAACTCAGTATCCACCTATATGGCTTCCACCAAATGATCTCATCCCCCACTCGCTTCCACAAAACATCATCACTACCATGATCTTACCACCCTACCTGACTCCCTCAGTGACCATCTCCCTACCTCTATCTTAAGATACTACTCTCCAGCACCAAAACCACACCTAACTAGAAACTGTCGGAAACTATCCAATTTCAATTCCACTCATTTCAACTCTATTCTCTGTAGTATAGACTGGACCATACTAAAACAAATCCCACTAGACGATGCTGTAATTATGTTTAACAACATATTTCTGAATACTCTAGACTTCCTAGCTCCTTCTAGGAAAATCAGAATTAAATCTAACTTTGCTCCATTGCTATCTAAAGAAACAAAATTACTAATGAAACAATGGGACAGTGCCTGGAAAGCCTGGACTAAAACAAAACAACTCCCCCTCCTTCACAAATCTAGACAACTAAGAAACCTATCGAAAAAACGTACTACATTAACGCGATTAAACCCAGTGAAAAGCAATGTTGTATACGAGTGAAGATGAAGGGGGTTTGGGGCTACTAAATGTAATTGTTCTTCTTTACCCAATTTAATACTCTCTACAAGTTTAAATGAAGAAGGTGATAAGTTCAATGTTTAAATATTAGTACAGCAAATTCTGTGAGATGATGTTGATGTTGATGATGTTGATAAAGAAGATATATATATATATATATATATATATATATATATATATATATATATATATATATATATATATATAATTGAAGTTAAACGTTTATCAAGAAGAAAATATTGAAGTGGAAAATAAAAGTTGATGATACAGAGAAAGCTAGAAAGATGTGGTATAGTTATGTGAGGAAACAATATTATGTAAATTCATGGGAAAATTTACCAGTAGAAGTGATTAAAGCCATTAAAGTCAGGAAAAAGTAGTGTAACAAGATAGTGTCAGGATTTCCTTTGGAGACTGGTAATAACTAACTTACCAGAGTGTCATATAAAAACAAAGTTGAAAGAGGTAAAAAATAAAAACTCGCAAGGGGGTTTAAACGCTCCAAATCCCAACAGCAATCCAACAAATAATTGCTGATATTTTTGCTTTTATGGTCTGATGAAGCCCTAATGGGTGAAAGTGCTTACCTGCACTACTGGACTGGAATAAATGGCTTTTTATACCTTTTTGGATGACATTTGAATTCTTCAGCCTTGCTTTGCTCAGTCACCCTGTGGTTTTGCTTGTTAAAGTTGAAAGAGGTGCTTAAAGTGTGTTTATTTTGTTGGGAGGAAGAGACAACAGATCATGTTTTTAATGTAACAGTGGTGACTCTCTGGTAAAAATTATGTGAATAAAACATTTTTGAGATGATTAATGATGAACAGTGTAGATCTGAATGATTATGTATGGATATTATGATAGAGTAATGTGAAAAGGGTAGATGATTTATGTTATGGAACATTAACATGGGTTGTTTGGAATGAAAGATTGAATGAAATGGCAGATAATAATGTGAACATTTTAGATTATGGTTTGGGAAAAAGGAGTGGGTGTCAGTTATGAAAGAGGAACTTGTGCAGACAGGGACCTAACTTTTGACCAATGTGTGTACATTGTTGTAGAAAGGTCGTATGTTGAGTAGCTTATGAGCATAGGGATTGTGTTAAGATCTAGGGATGTCACTGCTCATTAGGTCAACAATTGAATGTAGTGCCCCCTTTTGCATGCGTCTGTCCAGACGCGTGCAGTGGCTAGAGTGTCCATGGAGATGCCTTACTAAAGGGATACAAGGCCTAAAAAAACATGTCCTACATGGATGGAATCAAAGCCCTGCCACTGTATTCTGTGTTCTACAGACTGCTAGGAGGTGACCTGTGTCTGACATGCAGGGCATCCTCAGACCCAGTACTGGTGGATTTACTGCGCATTGACAGGTCATATATCATCGGAAATACTCTGCCTAGGGATCTAGGCCTCTTCTGCAACATCAGCAGAACAGTTTGGAGGTACATGTTATGTCTCACAGAAGATACCACTGCTGTAGAACAGACTACCCATCCACATGGAGCAAAGTTCATCCCTGTCCATATTCAAGTGCAATTGGATTTGCGGATGGGAAACAGAATGTATTACAGGACTGCCTCCTATGCTACTAATGGTCAGAAGCAGCTCCTAAATGCTGTATGCCATGCAGGGGTCCCCTCAAATTATCTATGGTATGATCCCAGTTATTCTTATTAGGGATAATATATAATTATTGACCATTGGGTAGGATGGGTAAGGCTAGTCTATGACAAAGTGGGGTAGGTTAATTCAAGCACAAAGAGAGATTTGTAAGGCTTAAAATGACCCACAAGGACACTTAGCCTAGTACTTAAGAACAACAATGAAGATGTTACAAGAAAAATGAAATAGTAAAAAAAAAAAAAAAAAAGTGTGTATATATGTACCTGTAAATATGTACAGTTTGTAAATACGTACATGATTTTTTTTCTTTCAATTATGTATAAAATAAAGGACCCCTTCTCTTTGATAGGGGCCTTGGGATCTTTTACATTCAGCTCCGCTACCACCAATTCAAGCAGATGGGACTTTGGTTTAAAGTCTCATCCGAAGATGACGCACACAGGAGTGCAGCACCTCCCTTTTGCTGACATTGCGGTATTGTGTTCAGTCTACCCTGCGTGAGAATAAAACCCGCAGCCTTCTGCACTAAAGGCATGTGTGCCACTTGTTGCACCACAGACACTGTCTGTTATTAGTTTGCCTTGGATGAGGTGGGCGAAAGACGTTACAAAGTGGTTACTTCTCATCAGAGTCTGAGATTTGGAAGGGCTTGGCAAGGAACTACCATCTTTCTTGATAAAAACTGGGTGATTCTATCCGTGAGTGTAGGGTTTCAAGTACACTCTGGGGATCATTCAGATTGCCCTACTGGATAGGGACACTGTGAACTAACACTTAGTGGCACGGTGCCTGGGCAGTTTTTGGGCTAGGCTTGTAAAGGCTCCAGGACCATTAGCCTAGTACACACCTATGAACCTATAAGTAAAGTTTTCTGTAGTTTGTTAGGCTCAGTGATTTGTCTGTAGTGTGATATTATGCAGAAGGGGGTCTTTCTTGGAAGCTTCTTGTTCAGTAAGTAGTTACAGCTGTGTTGCTGACATCTCGTCTTGTTGTACTAGATCTTCCAAAGTGTTTCGTTCGGCACACAGTCTCCTTTCCCTGGTGAAGATTATTGTTAAAGTACTAGAGATTTGATAAGGCTGTCTCTTTAGTTTCTTCATTTGTCCCTTGTTTGCCTTCCTGTGTTTCTCCATAATGGAAATTCTTTGAAGTATGCGGAGAAAGAACAAGGGTGTATTATAACTGCTGTGCATTTTATGTCACAGAGTCATGTGACTTTTGTACGCACTTGTCATTAACAAGGTTGAAATGTTACCTGGCTGCTAGATTGTCTCCATTTATGATGCACTTGTTGAGTTACTAAACACTTCAAGCAAAGCTGCATCTTGTCACCCTTCCTGTTTGTGAATTTCATGCACAATATTTAAAAGGAATAAATAGAGTATCCGGTTTCTGAACTTGGTGGTTTCATTGCTGTCTGCAAATAGTGTCCTCTTAATTTCAAGTGATGCCCGCTCGAGTGCTTTTCTGCTTAGTATGAGCTTGAGAATCGGCATATCCAAAGTGGAGGTCATGTTTGTGTTGTAGAAATAAATAATTACTGTTGGCAGATGAGGTTTTCCAGGTGGAGGACTTTTAAGTATATGTTGGTCTTTACACAATTGAGGCTAAGTGGGATAAGGAAATTGTCCATAGATGCTGCTGTGCTAATTTCGTCGTAATTGCTATGCATTGTGGTGGTGAAGTCAAACCTGAATCATAGGAAGAAGCATTGTTTATATCCGTTGCTCTGTCCATCCTAATCTGTTTTCACAAGCTACCAGTCCTAACCAAATAGGTGATATGACCGTTAACAAATAGCAGAAGTTACTTTAGTTTGAGGAGTTGTTGCGTTCATTTCCTAGATAGTGTGAAAAATTTAGAAGTGTAGAAGGTTGTTGGACTGTTGAACTGGAGCTGCTGTTCCCATGTTTTTGAATGGAGCCAGCTAATATGGTTTGAGTTTCTAGTGAAGATGTTCCTTGGGATCGTGTAGCAGGAACTATACCAGCCAGTCCCTCTGAGAGGTCACTGAGCATGCACTGGATATACTGGAAAGATGATCTACATTAACTTGTTTAGAAACAGTTGGGGCACCCATAGGATGAGCTTGGAGACGGTTGTTGGAATAATAAGTCTGGTGTGCATTGATCAGTTTGCTACTCCTGCAGACGTCACCAGGACATTATGCTTAAGAGGTCGTGATGGATGAAATGTTTCAGTCGATACCTTGCGGGACTTAAAGTTCATGTAACTGCAGTTTTAAAAATACTGTTTACATTTGTTGACTTCCAGTTGACTTTAACCATTTAATATAAAGTTAAATGGCTCCAGATACAAGTGTATGCGCTCAGTTGTAAACTATGATGTTAAATATCACAACCTTAAATCTTTAAGCATGTGCATTGAAGTGACACCCTGACCACATGTGCAAAAATGGGAAAAGGATGGATGGATGGATGCATTGCCACACTTGTCTGTTTATTAAATTTACTGGACTGTCCTGTTTATGATGTTTATATACCTGTGTCTTTGGTTCATAGGTGTTTACTAGGCCCTAGGAGGCCCTTATAAACCTAGCCATGTTTTCCTTTGTAAGTGTTTGCATAAATTACCCAGGGGCATATAGCTGTGTGTAGGTGGCAGAGCATTTGCAAACTGCCTGTGTCTGGGGGGGGGGGGGGGTGCTTAACCTGGTCTGTGATTTTAATTGAACTTGTTGGCGGGATAGATTTGTGTCCCAAAGACTCCACCGTCTGTGGAATAGACTCCCTCTCCATGTCAAGCAGAGTACCTCTCTAGCCCTGTTTAATAGGAACCTGGACGACTGGATGAGAAACGGAAAATATACCCCTGGGATCCCATCTGTGTCCCTGCTGGACAGGAGAAACAGATGCTGACTTTGAGGGAGCATGGACGAAATTCTTGGCTAAGCTTATAAGGGCCTCCGGGCCAATAGCCTAGT
Source organism: Protopterus annectens (assembly GCF_019279795.1). Classification (NCBI taxonomy): domain Eukaryota; kingdom Metazoa; phylum Chordata; order Ceratodontiformes; family Protopteridae; genus Protopterus; species Protopterus annectens. The sequence goes on from NC_056737.1 coordinate 1,512,455,116, forward strand.
ATCATCCTATGAACCTATGAGACTTAAGTTATGAAAAAAATTGTGCACTGTCCTATCACAGCATTTTTGTTAGTCATTTATTTTATATGTATGTATACATATATATATATATATATATATATATATATATATATATATATATATATATATATATACATATATAGGTTTACTATCACAATGCCGACTTGCACGGCTATGAAGTATTCGAACAAGAGATGTTCGAATACTTCATATTTCGGCAGGTGATGTGAGCGAATGTTACCATTGCAAATGGACTCTGCATTCGCAATTCTAACGTTCGCTCATGTGAGGGGATCGTGGTACAGTGTGGTTAGGGAAATACATCCCTTTCCTCACTGTAGTGCGATCTCGGAGTTGGAATATTAAGGTAGGGGGGGTGCAGGCGCAGCCCACAGGGGTGCAGGGGCTTGCTCCCCTGCATAACTGTGAGTTTAGGCTTGGTAGGTAGGTAGTTATGGGACGGGTGGGAGTGCTGTGTATTGCCGTAAATGTCGCGAGCGACATTTTCGACAATACACAGCTGTTTTTGACTTTAGGTTAATTCAGAAATGTTCATTTCCGATGTATAAATTCGAAAATGCAGACACATTTTTTTCTGATTTTCGAATTTATGATAGTAAACCTATATATATATATATATATAGATATATAGATATATATATATATATATATATATATATATATATATATATATATATATATACACACACACACACACTTGAGTGCTAATGACATATACCTGTTTTCGGTCTGCTAGCCCTGTGGTGCAAAACTGGCAGCCTGCTCGAATGTACTTTATCCCCCAATCAGGCCATCTCATGTCAGTCAAACAACAGTATTTCCCCTCTCTGTCTTGCTCAGTGTGCTCTTTCCCGTCATTTTCAATTTCAGCAGACTTAATACGGTCTGCCATTTTAGAAGAGATGAGCAGTTCATTTCTTCTACATAAGCTTCAGTTCTTAAGAGACTTGGTCATTGCAGATGTTGTCTTTGCTCTTTATCTGCCTCTGTAAGTTGTAGTTTTGCTGCATTGTCACCTCTGAGAAGTCATGGTCTGTAGTAAGTAACCACCCATCTATATAGTACCTGGCCTTCCATGCTACAAAAGTTGGTGCAAGTCTTGCTCCTTTTGATAGCTGTTTACCAATTAAGCTATTGTCCTTGGATTCATATAATTTTTTGCAGCTTAAGAAAGTAGTACCTGGTAAATTGTCTCTGTTTACACTGACGTTTGGTAGAAACAATCCACAGAGCTAGTTTTATTTTGGCAAAATCCAAACTGTTCACCCTTTCCTCGCCTTCCGAAACTCCAAACAGACATGGATCTTTTCTTCTAGTAAAAGCAACTGCAGTTGGTTTAAACTATACCTTTGCCTCAACTGTGTCATGCATTTCTTGTGTTTTTTTTTATTTTACCAACCTTATTGCTTCATATTGTTCATACAGAAAATTACAGTCTTCAACTTTGCATTCTTCCATTTAGTTGGCAGTCTCCATTTAACAGTTCTGGTAAGTACCTTAAATCATGCAGTATTTCTCACAGTAAAGTTTCAAAGTCTTTTGTCTTCTGATTTCATGGCAGGCGCAAGCATCTCGGTCGGTCGGTCCACATCATGCCGTCTATCCCTACGGTATTACTTCCTCACTTTTCAGCATTTATTCTACCAGGACATTTTAGTATTTTTACATTTTCGAGTCAAATAATTTGTTTGCTAAGCTGTTGTAGTAATCAAATAAGCAAGTAAAACAACCAGTGAACAGTGACCAAATGAGGAAATATTGAAGCAACCAATAAATCTCCAAAGGCAAACTCAAAAAGATATGTTTTAAGGGATCTTCTTTGTCTAGTGAGAGTCAGGGATGTCCTTGTCCACCCTGCTAAATATCCAATGTTGTAACCTGTGATGAGCAAAGAAGGGCTCCCCAGAGTAATTAAGCTGGACTCTTGGCATCCTCCATTGTGTAAGGGTGGACGAGAGAGGGGTATGGCCAGGACAGTGCCATTCAAGAAGTTCCCCTCAGTAGGAATTCAGCAAAGCAAAATAAGACCAAAACCTCGTAAGCGACTAGCGTAAGTGACTAAATTGGCAGCCAGTGTTGGTTCCACAAAACCAGTGTAATATGATGGTAATGAATGAGCTCAGTCAGTAGCTAGTTTGCATATGATTGTAAAGTTCTGAATCTGTAAGCCCCAGGTGCATGGTGTTACAGTAGTCCAGGACACCATTACATTTTCCACTGTCATAAGATTTGACTGAGTAAGATGCTCGACAGTGGAGTTGAGGAAGATATTCGATAGGTGAACTCATGAAGACATTGCAACAACAGACACCTGTTAAGGCCAAGCCATTTGATACATCGCTCTTAAGTCATGCATCTTTGACACTAACGTCAGTTTGTTACCATATTAAGTAGTAACAGGACACATTTGGAGCAAATGAATTAACACTGGCATGAATGACCATAGTAACAGGTTTGAAGGTACTGAGCTTCTGCTAATTGTTGACCCATCCAGTCATGAAATGGTCAACTTCTAAAGCTAGTTAGTTTAATGCAGATGTGGAATCTTGAGGGAAGGAAGGTACAGCTTCATCAGCTTTAACAGTGATCATTCAAGCCTTAACCTTCAAGTAGTGTCCAAGAGGCAAACAGCACCAGGTCCACAGCAAAGTCCAAAAGCTTCCCACATGTCAGAGAGAAAGGTGAGGAGATGTATAATCTAGACGTGACCGTCTGAGAATGTCCGCAAAGTTAGGACAGAAGCCATACTATGACAATACCCAAGGTGAAACTGTTTGTGTCTTTTGGCTTTTCCCGGTTAGGGGTCGCCACAGCGGAACTCCGGTCCGCTAATGTTTGGTAATTGATTTTTACGTGCCGAGTTACCAGCTCTGATGCACAACCTTCAACGAAGGTATGCCCATTCATGCATCTCTCCACGCAGAAGATGCTCTAGCTGAGAATCGAACCGGACAGCGTCTTACTGTGAGGCGACAACGCTTCCGCAGCACCACCACCAGTTCAATTGGAATGCATGTGCTACCATGTCATTTGCTGAAGGACCAAAATGGAATGGTGTCAGTCTCTTACCAGTAGAAATCATTGAAGACCGTAATAACGTACATCTTCAGACTACATCTACACTGAAAAACAGTCTGGGATACCTCAAAGATTGATTATCACGTGAATACAAATATAGTTGCACAAAATGACCTTCTTAGAAACTTGTCAACAACTGGGAGATTTGAGATTGGTCTGTAATTACCTAGGCCAACTGTCTGTAAACCTTCCTTCCTCCGTATGGAATAAAGGGGCCAAGACCTCCTTTAAAATAGAAGGAAAAACACTGTCCGTAATAGACAGCAGTGATCTGGTAAAAATCTGAACATTAAACTTCCAAGCAAGATATTAATACTACAAAGCCCAAATGTGATAAAATGCCTGCAAGTCATTGTCATCTTGTATACTAAACTTGTGCCATTAACAAGAAGGTGGTCCCTCTGCCAGACCTCTGTCTGTTTTATTAGTGCATTTTTTTGGTAACATTATAGTAAGCACCAGAATAATGATGTAATGATGACTTTTGTTATTGCCTACTACTGAACCCAGAAGCAGTTTAAAAATTAGTGTTCAAACATTACTTATTCAGCTGAAATCCTCCCTGGTGGATGAGCTGTTCATTTCTTGGTGCTGGAGTAAACTGCGCTGATTTACTGAAGTGCTGCAGTGGATTATGTATAGTAAATTAATTCTGCATGTAATTTAGAATTATAATTTGCAACATCTTACTGCATCATTTTAATTTTAGGAACTGGTGTTCTCATTCTTTCTCCTACCCGAGAATTGGCCATGCAAACATACGGTGTCATGAAAGAATTAATGACGCATCATGTTCATACTTATGGTCTCATAATGGGAGGTAGTAATAGGTCAGCAGAGGCACAGAAACTTGCCAATGGAATCAACATTTTAGTTGCAACCCCTGGAAGATTGTTGGATCACATGCAGGTAACTTTTTTTTAACTGTATGTGTGTGGTTCCGTCTGTATGTGTTTGGTTTTTTTTGCTTAGTAGTCTTTTTAGTCTTGCAATGATTGTAGGGAATAATTTGTTTTGCAGAATACCCCCGGATTTATGTACAAAAATCTTCAGTGTCTTGTAATTGATGAAGCAGATCGAATTCTGGAAGTTGGATTTGAAGAGGAAATGAAGCAGATTATTAAACTCCTTCCTAGTGAGTAAGCTTATGACAAGGAATGCAGAACATGTCAAATGTTTACTCTGAGATTCTTTTTGTGTTTTGGAATCTTATTTCAGAGGAGCGTTGGATAGTAGTTGGAATTAGTTTCCTGAGCATGCTTTCCTTGCTCAGTTCTTTCAGTGTACAGCTTGCACCCCTTGGACGTGTCCCTCTTGCCTGGTAAACATCAATGGCCGATCACCATCTGCAGTTTTTTTTTTTTTGCCTTGCATGCACTCTTGACTTTCATCCTGTTATGTCTTTTAAGAAATTTACTTAGTTTGATAATGAAAAATGTAAGCTTCTCTTAAGTATACATCTAGTTGATAGGTGGCAAGAGTAGATGTGCTCTGGTGTTTGTACTGGCATTGAAAGGAGCACAGAGTAATGCTGTATGTGCCAGGCATCTAGTACAGCTTACCAAGTGAAGGAAATTAAATGTTTGAAGATAGCCAGCACCAGAATCAACAAAAAAAAAAAAAGTCCCGTGCACAATCCCATGCAAGAAACAAAAGGGGGAGGGTAAAGGAGCATGAGGCAATGTTTTTCTAAAACCTTCAAAATGTTTTTTAAGATTTTAGTGTCTTATACAGTTTTACTGTTTTGAGTTCCTCCTTGGCTAATGAAAGATGACCTTTGCATCTGTTGTCAGATGATAACCAAGAATGGAACAAGAGAGGTGTTGTCCTGGTCATCTCTTCAGAGAGTGTCCTGTGATTCAGGTGTCAAACTTCCAGTGTTGGAGCATATACTTTGCCAGCCCACTCACTCATAATGAGCCCTTGGGTCCCCTGGTTGAATATTCTGAAGAAGTATTTGCGCTTGAGGCAATTTTCTTCGCCCATGTTACCTCCCTGGTTTGTGTCACACTTGTGAGTTAAGCATAATCCTAATAGCCCTCAAATGCACTTTAGAGCTTATTTGTTCCATCAGTGTTAGGTTTGTGCACATTGCTTGACATCTGATGAAACATCGTTGAGTAGGTGTGGGTTTTCAACATTAACGAATACAGTTTAATGCAAGTGCAGGGCACTGTGTGTACATGTTTTACACTGGTGCAATTGTTGATGTCTTCCTTCCCTCAGTGGAGATTGGTACCCCACATGGTTGTCTCATTCTGTTATCCAGTTCTTGAAGAATGTAGCAAGCACACTGCCCCTGATAACCTCTAGTTTAAGGAGAATAACTCATTTGCTAAGCTCTTGTTATAAAGGGGAATGTTAAGAGTCTGATATTGTAGTCTGTGAGAAAGGCAAGAATAGTGACCCAGCTGCCATTGGTAACTCGCGTCCTGGTGTTCTGTGTTTTGAAGAAGCACATAGGCTTATACAGTCTTTATGATTTGTCTTGAGTTTATTTGCTTTAAACAAGCAGAAGCAGGTGTACAAGCACTGGTGTATACTAAAAACACTATTGGATAAGCAAATTGTCCAATGAGAAGTATAACCACAGTGAGTAGCCACTTGGCTACCAGAGTGACCTCGAGTGACATCATAGTTCACTATTATTCTTGGTCTCGCTTTGCCCCTACTCCCAGCCCTTACCCCCCCCCCCCAGGTTTAATCTGTTTTGCTTTCTGATGTGTCACACAGCAGCCATGGGAGTCCGTTATATGATACTTGTGCCTTATTGCATCAAATGTCTTGAGACTCCATGTTAATCTGTCTCAATTGTCATAGCACTTAACTCCATCAGGAATAGAGACCGTCTAGATGTAAATGTTCCAGTAATAACCTTTTTATAATAAAAGCAAAAATTATTGCAAATAAGGATCCCCTGTGTTTGACCCAGAATCCTGTTTCTGGAATCCCCTAACAAAAAATACAATAAATACTGTAGCAGATCATTAATTTAGTTTGTGCTGAGGAGATTTATAGGAATATAGGTTCTCACAGTCCCAGAAGACTTGCAGCCAAGTCATCACTGTGCCAGCAAAGTCCTAATGTGGCTGGGAGCATGTGCTGCAGTATTCTAGGAGTGTGAACATCACCAGTCGAGGATTCTGTAGTTGTGTGAAGTGGCAGCATACCTCAGTGCCAAGTACATCAGCCCTCAGAGGGGAAAATGTTTCTATTCAAGTCTGTCCCATCCATCTTCCAAATGTGTCTTAGTCCCTTCTATTGCCCATGTCAACTGCTTGTAAAGCAGACTAATTTCCCAGCATGTCAGTCTTTGTCCACTTTACCTGTAGCATAAAGTGTACCAACTTTGGATTTGTCTGTGCCGAATGAATTGACCTCCTAATCTCATGAAGTAAGTAATGTACCACTCTTAAAGCAAGTAATTGTTGGCAGCAAGGCCATACCATAAAGAAAATTGAATCTTGCTGTTGGTGCATTAGTTCACCGTCTGTGGGAACCATCCTATCCCTCCACTATCCAGAACCAAGTGGTTTTCTTGTCCATTTAAGCACTACAGCTGTAGTGTCCACTACCATGGGAACAGACTCAGTTTTGGTTTAATCTTCATGAGGTTAGATGTTGCAGCTGCTAGTGTATATTTCCTTCCTGATTCTTCAATATTTATCATGGAAATAATTCCATTTATTACTCTGTGACTCCTCACAGAGTCCGGTAGATGATCCGTGACCTGTAATCTTGACCCATGTGCTGTCAAAAGGGCTGCTCTCTGCTTAGTAATCCCAGTGTAAGGGGAGAAATGTCTCTCAAGCCCCAGAGTGTAGTAGTTTAGCACGCTTCTGCCTAGATAAGTGCATTCCCTCCAAGTAAATAATTTGGTGGTGCAATTTTCTAAGATGGTCACATACTCTCATCCTCTTAATCAGCCTTATATTTCAAGAAAGTGGCTATATTTATTGTAGAATCACAGGCCACAAGTAATTTACTGACCATCTTGTTAAATGTAGTTACTGTAGCAGAATACAATACCATAGTAAATCCTCCTTGGGAAATCTTCCTTACCTGTTTCATTTGTGTGTAATGACTATTCTTTTCTTTTCATTGCTCAAACTATTGGCTCAGTTTGTGGCTGAAAAGGGTCAAGTCAGTCAAACATTCTAGTTACTCCTTTTAACAAATTGGGAAGTTTTAATTTTTATTTACGTAAAACAACAGCCAATTGTTCCTAAATGTTAGGGCGTTAACATGTCAATTATGAAACCATCCCGCATAAACCTCTAAAGAGTAACAGTGTGAGTAAAGAGGACAGCCAACAGACATTTTTTTAGTATTGCATCTTTTTTGCAATCTTTTTTTGTAATTTTTGCAGGTGTGTAAATGAGAACTCTTGAGTGCACTTTCCTATCACTCTATCCAGCATCAGATTTGTCATCATGGTACTGAATAATCCTCAGAAGTCACACTTATTAAAGATAGCATCCGTAAATAAAACTGAGGCCAACTGAAAAAAAAGGTTCTGTAAATTGTCTTCTAAGATTTAACCCTCAAAATTTAACTCCCAAATGTGTCAAGAACAAACTATTCAGGTGGTACAACTAGTAGTAACCCAAGGTACTTGAAAAGTATGTTACTAACATAAGCTTTGTCCGGGTCTATATTAGAATCGCGAACGTTCACGATGTCGAATCTGACATTGTCGACATTTAAACAGCGAAACCGCAGAACATTGAAAAGGAAAACAGAAATCTCCATGAAGGGAGATTTCCGTTTACTTCAATGTAGTGCGGTATCGGAGTTGGGATGTTTAAGTAGTGGGGGGTGTGGGGGGTGCAGGGGTGCTTGACCCACTGCTTAAAGCAAGTAGGTGTATTTTTTGACTTTGTGATGTTTTTATTAGGTGTTCGATGTTACTGGACATCGATATGGTGCCGATCATATCGTATTCGAAGTTCAGTACCTTCAAGCATCTAATATAAACCCCTTTGTCCATACATGTGTTTGTTTTAAAAGGAAATATGAGTCAACTTATAAGAACATCCTCCTAAGAAAACATTTATTGTTTCTTTCTCTGTTTGTCAGTAGATAAAACAGTGAACTGTTTATGGGGTTCAGTATCCTTAGAGAGCATTACCCTGATCTTTCTGTTTTGCTGTTGCAGTCATGACTTGTGAGATTTCCCACTGTGGAAGCCCTTAGCCAGCCTGACTACCAGACACTATTATTTCCCTTCATCCTGAAGCTGGCAGACACCCTATCTGATGTCACTACATTTGGGTAAAAAGGGAGTATGCTGGTGCCATGACCCCAGTTCGTTCTTGCCATCTGTGCCTGAAGCAAAGTGCTATTCAGTGCATTGGTTGTTCTGCACCAGAGAAAGAAGACATCTAAAGCAAAGTATGCCATTGGGGAACTTTTCATGTGCTTTTTGACTAATGTTAGAGGAAGTTGATAACTGTCTCCATTGTGGCAAACAGATACCACACCAAGACTGTTAGAGTATAAAACAGTGACACATAGGGCTGAGTTTCTTGCTAAACATTTCAGTGAGTCATTAAGGCATTTGCTTACCATGTCCGCCAGTCAAGCTAATGTAGATCTCCCTAGGCAGAAAAAGGAAAAGTGCTTCAGATTCAGGAACTCTGAAGATGCTCGCTCACAGTCGGCTAGTCTTCCTAGGCTTGTGATTTGCTGAAGAAGGTTTGGCACATTTGCATCCCCCTTCGACGTCTGAGGTGGTGGCACAAGCCCCTGTTGAGAATTGTTTAGAGTTTGATATTGCTCTGGGTCCCCTCTACTTACAAGCCGAAGGACTTAGCTCACTGGTTGGGTCCGGGACCGCTTTACAGGCTCTGGCTTCCAAAGACTGCAGTAAAACTGATCATGGCTCTTAGCATCAAGAGAGCACCTTGGCCTGCTGTTCGCAGGAGTCAGGTGTTCGTCCAGGTACTAGCGCGGAGGTCAGCCCTAAACCAAAAACTAAGGCCATTCACAAAAAGGCAGCACCCAACCTACCTCAGCCTAGGCATACTACATCTCACTTCCAGACCTACCAACAAGACCTAGAGAGGTTGGCTGAGGATTTGATTTCCTTGTTTCAGTGGGAGGGAGATGTCTGGATCTCACCATCTCCTGGTAAAAGAAAGAGGGATACCCCACCACAGGAATTTTATGACTCTTGATGACTTTGATCATGATGAATCCACCTTTGAAGAGGGTGCACCTATTGCTTCCTATGGGGATTCTGACTCTGAGGAGAACCTTGCCTCAGTCTCTCCCCCTGAGGATATTTCCTTTGGAGAGATGTTGCATATCCTGAGGGAGCACTTCAAATGGGAAGCTTAAGACTGTGCCCAGTCCAAGAAAAGGATTAGGTAATTCCTTAATCTCCCTGAGCATAAACCCGTTACCATTTCCCTGTCTTAGAGGGGGGGTAGACGATATCTTCCCAGATTCTTCATCTTTACAACCAGACTTTGTATCCCCTACCTTGAAAGGATGACAGATTTTACAGGGTTCTAGATTCCCCAAAACACCTTTATTTAAGAACTCTGTGTCAGTTCCTGAAGTGATGACTCCAGGCCATAAGGGAGACTTGCCTACAGGCAAGAAACCAAAGCTTTAGATAGGTTTTGAAAGAAAATCTACACTTTGTGCTTCCCTCGTCATGAGGGTTTTTTTGTATTGCCAATTTCAGATGGGGATTGAAAATAAGGCCCTCTGAAAGGAGTTAATGGATCTGTGCAACTCCTCCTCTCAGGTGGCCAAGCATACTCTGCACTTCGGCTGTGGTGCCTTGGGAGACTCCAGCAGGGCAGTAACCATAGGATCTGTCACTAGAAGATGTGCCTGGCTGAGGGAACAGACCCTTCCTGAGCATGTCCTATCCAGTCTCTAGATGCCCCCTTTGACAAATTCTGTTTGATCCTAAGGCTGAAGCTGTCATTAAGAAAATGGTGGAGAAGGCCAAGTACATGCAAACTGTCAAGGACTTCCTTCAGGTTCAACCCCCTTGATTAGTGTTTGGTATAAAACCGGTCTGCTTTGAGTGTTTCTAGACTTGTTGCCTGAATGAGGCAATGGTCTAAGCAAGGGTAAATCTGAAATCCCTTTGTCCTGCAGAAAGCTATTACTGGGGTTAGGCATTTTGTGAAGACCCTGGATGCAGTAAACAAGCCAAAGGGCAGAGCACAGTACTGACAATGCCTCACACCTGCTCTGAAGTGTAAGAACCTTCTGTGTGATTCCTCTGTGGGGGTATGGAGGTTAAGCGTCTTTTAGATCTAAGGTTACAATGAAGGCACTGGGGATAATCATGGGCAGCAATTTGTGTAGAGTTAGCATTGTGAATTTAAGGACCTGTAAGAAATGGTCGAGTTTTGATAGGTCTAGAATTGGACTCCAGATACCTTCTCTTCTGGGAAACTAGGAGAAGTCTGGCATAAAAGCCTTTTCCTTGTATGGATTTTGGTACAAGTTTCAAAGAGCCTTGAGTGCACAGAAGTTCTATTTGGATTAAGACCTCTGACTTTTGGTTTGGAGGAATGTCTGGAAAATCTAAGCAAATCAAGGGTGGTTTGAACTTGAGTTTGTAGACTTTTTGAATGATGTTTGGCACCCACAGATGGTAATGAGTCTAGTTCTAGTAGAAATGTGACCCCCCCCCCAGCAGCTTGGGGGAGAATGGGAAAGGGGGGGATGGGAGGAAGGGAGAAAGGAGTGCTATGCAAGAGAGTCATAATTGCTCCCTGCTAGGTCCTTGGGGACATGATGCTGAAGGCCTATTGGAGTCAGACTACCACAGTTTAGGCTGCTGGTGCTGTCACTGTCTCCTTTCCCTATGAAGTTTCTTTTGTCCAGGCATAGACTGGGGGGCTTGAAAGGACCAGTGTTTGGTAGAACAATTACACTTACTAGTGGGTTTCACCATCAGTGCACAAATCTCAAACCCCACAAGCAGAATTTTGTTTCTAGGAGACTTGCTGGGCTCTGCTCTTCAGAAAGCTTTCGTTCCTCTGGACAAGATTCCCTTCTTAAACCTTTACATCAGAACAATTTTGGATAGGGCATGCCTCACAGCCAGAGGGAATCTCAGGGCCCTGGTCTGCATGGCTTCTTGCATTCCCATGATCCCTCTGGACAGACTGCATATGAGAACTGCAGTGGTATCTTAAAAATGTGTGGTGCCATCATTCAGAGTCTCTCACCTTCAGAATAAAACTACTTCCTTGCCTCAGGAAGAGTTTGCCTGGTGGGCCCAGGCATGCTGCCTCCATCCGGGCCTTCCTTTCAGGTTCATTCCTCAGGACAAAACTCTGACAACAGATTGCATCAGAAATAGTCCGGGGAGTCCACTTTACCAACCTCCAGACTCTAGGGAAATGGCACTCCAGTTCAAAAATAAATATCAACCTAAAAGAACTAATGCTAGGCTAAAAAGGGCTTATTGTCTTCCAGAAGAAATGGAAACCTGGAGTCGTGCTAGTGAAGACGCACAATACCACAGTTATGTAGTGTATAACAAGCAGGAGAGGACCCACTTTTACCCCAGTTCTTACCCAACCATGGATCTTTGGGAAATGGCAAACTCCCTAGGGCTGCACCTGATGGCACAGTACCTACCAGGAGAAACCAAGTTGCAGATCACCTCAGGATGAGCCTGTCAGCCCCCCACAGGTGGCAAGTGCATTGGGACATATTTTTCAGCATGGCTGAAAAATGGGGAGCACCACACTTTTTTGACACAAAAGAAAACGCTCATTTGAAAAAGTTTTGCGCCAGGAACAATATGAAGTCAGCCTGGAAGGCAAATGCCTTTTCCCTTTTTTGGACAGGCCTATTCCTTTATTCCCCCCATACCACTGCTGCCCATGTTATTGCTAAAAAATAAGGGAAGGGGAGCTAAGGATAGTCCTAATAGTCCTAGACTGGCTGAGACAGCACTGGTACCCTCTGTTACTTAGTCTAACCAACAACGAACCATGGCAACTGCCACATACAGTGGATCTGCTAACGCAGAACAGGGGCACAATGATACACCCTGACCTGCACACACTCGAATTGACAGCTTGGGTGATACCCGGATCCTATGGAAAGGGTCTCTCCAAAGGACAGGAGACCTAGCACTAGGAAGTCTTACTCTGCCAAATGGAAAAGATTCATTCTTTGGTACAAACAGAAGGGAGACAACCCTCATCGAGCTCTGATCCCATTTATCTCGTCATACGTATCCCACCTTTTTGAAAAAATGTCTCTCCTATTCCTCTGGAAAAAAATCCATCCTTTGGCTATTTCTGCCTATCTGCCATGTCAGTCTTCTGTCTTCACATCCCGTCATGAAGCAGTTTCTGAGAGGAGTTGTCCATCTTGGACTTTCCAGGAAATCTTATGTTCCTTCCTGGGACCTCAGTTTCATTCTGGAGAAGCTCACCCTTCCTCCCTTTGAAACAGTGGCCTCTGCTGATATAAAATTTGTCACCTAAAAGACAGCTGCTAGCCAATACCTCAGCAAGAAGTGTGTCGGAGCTTCAGGCCCTTGTGTGTAGAACTTTTCATCATTTTCTACCTAGACAGAGTGTGTCTCATGACTGAGTCCTCTTTAAACAAGACCATATACTTACCTACATTTTTTCCTAACCCTCAGGACAAGGGAGAGGGGATTTCTCCATTCTTTGGATGTACATAGGTAGCTGCGTTACTGCTTAAACAAAACCAAGAACACCAGTTAATCAGACCAGCTTTTTTGTGGCCTTTGCCAGTAGCTCTGAGGGGAGACCAGTTTAAAAACAAACATTTCCAAATGGATCTCCCACAGTATCTTCTTTTGCTTTAGCAATCATGGTAAGAAGCCTCCTGATGCTGCGAGGACACATTTCCACCAGGGCTACTGCTACCTCTAATGCCTTTTTTAAAAGGTTGCCACCAAAGACTGTTTGCATACCTTAGCCAAACATTACCATCTTCCTACCTTTTTCAAGTCCAGAGCAGGATTTGCCACTGCCATTTTGCAGGACATCATTGCCTTAATGTTTCTCTCCACCCTCCTTTTCAGCTTTGGGAATCATCCCACAAGTCAGGAATGCAACAGTGAAATAGGAAGAACATAGTACAGTTGTGTACACTTAACATAAATGTGGATGTTCCAAGTGTATTCACTGTTGCAGTATTCTTTTTTTCCCCTCCCTCCTTCCCCTCTGGCCTATGGGATAGGCTAGGACATTCATCTTCAGTCAGGGTGGCTCCACTTCCTCCTTCACACTTATTCTGGAATTACATGGTCCCAGACACCTGGCCTCAAGGACACACTGGGGCCTTCCTGCTTGTTGGGGCAAGAACATACTGATGTAGTGATGTTGGGTAGGGTGTCTGCCAACTTCAGGAGAAGGGGAAAAAATAGTCTGTGGTAGTCGGGACAGCCATGGGCTTCCACTGCGGGAAATCCCACAAGTCAAGACTGCAACAGTGAATACACTCTTAACAGCTACGTGTATATTAAGTGTACACAACTATACTTTCCCAGCAACTGTTTTGAAAATTTTACTGTCTAAACAGCCCAGATGGACATTGCTTCTGTGAGTATCAGGGCAAAATTAGTGCAGTCCAAACAGTTTCTGGCAGAGAATGTCAGAGAAGCTAACAAAGTAGTCAAGAGGTAATTAACAGTTCCAGTGTTGTCTGTTTTCGACTGATTCAGCCTTTGAGTTATCTGATCTGACCTTGGCAACTTTTTTTGGAAACTGTGGATCCAAGACTCTTGACTCCTCCCCTACCCAGAATTACCTGTTTCCCAAAATTGTCAGATCTCACTTGCCACTTATGTCAGAAGAATGTGATCTACGAGGACTCTGACCTTATTTGGCAGATAGGTGACATTTTTTAGTGTTGTTAATTTTTATCCTTTTGGGTGTTTTATCCCATATAGCTGTATATCTTTCCTTAAATCTCCCCCTTGGCGCAAAAAAAAAAAAAAAACATTCTGGAGTCTGTTTCCTGTTTTTCTATGGTCTCTGCTTTCCTTTTTCTTTAGGATCACTATTAAGTAAAAGACAATATTTTCTACAGCTAGATAGTATTTCTCTACGCAAGTGTGATTGTTTTTCTAGCTGTGTAACTGTTTTTCTGCTTTTAAAGATTTTAGCTGTTGTAAATTCTGTTACGACAGATGAGGTTCAAGTGCTTGGCCAACAGGCACAAAAGTCCCCCATAGGACCCACACTCCTTAAGTGTGTACTGTCTGAGTGTAGCAAACCTGGGTTTAGACTGCAAGACGCATGCCTAGTTTGGTTCTGGAGCCTGAAAGGGACGGAAGGATCAAATTGGTCCTTAAGGGCTGCCTTCCCACCCAAGTGGGAAAGTTGTCTCCTGCTGCTGCTTCAGATTTTTTTCCCCATCCAAGAAGGATAAAAAAAACTAGATGCTTTAAGGAGTAAGAGAGGAAGAAGGAATTGGAGATGTTGATTAGGATTTCTGAATGATCCCACAGTGTGCTATTTGATATTGTGCTAGAGCACTGAAAAATTGTACATTAGTACTCACTGTGCTGAGGGTGCTGTGTGGAGGCAGCAACCTTGTAATGTTCCTCAAGCCTGGTGGTGCACACTGACAGTTCGCGGATTTATTTGCAATGAAACATTCAGATGTCCTTCTATTCAATGTTGCAGTATTCTATACATATGGGTAGTATTCCGATCATTGACCCGATATCCAGTTTGTATACAAAAGCTTGTAGCCACTGGCAGTATGTGGGACGTCACGTAGGTACTGACAACGTCGGCCATAAAAGGGATGTCCACCCATACCATCCTCAGAACTTTTTCGCTGGCATTCGGAAAGGTTGATTCCTGTGTATGGTCTGAGGTCTGATTCCTTTGCTCTGCTTCCAGATACAGATAAGTGCTCTGTTGGGGATATACTTTTTTGCTACTGCCGTTTGCTATTGTTCATGTTATCCAGGAAGGGCAAGTGTAGGTGTGGAAGGCATATTCCACATAAGGATAGTCACAAGCTGTGCCTATTTTGTTTGGGGCCTAGTCACAATCATCACTCCTGTTCTGTTTGACAGGCCTTCATGGCTAAGACTTTCTGTAGCTGTCTTTCGGCCTTAAATCTTTACCTTGAAAATCAGAGACTCAAACATCTGGCTAGGGATGCGATGGAGGGTTCCAGGGATCCTTCAATTGAGCCAAGTTTGAAGAGGAAGGTTAGCAAGCTAAGACCTGAAACCTCTTCCAGTGTGCCTGCCTCCTCCGATGTTCCTCTTGAGGACTCTGTGGTATGGTTGGAGGTAGAGTCCGCTTCTTCGGCGGCTACCTTGGAGGAAGCCGTCAAGTGTGGATTCTAGCATGTCTGAGTCTATGCAGATGTCCAGTTCGAGCGACTTGGGGGAACTGCGGCTCGTTTTACTGGAGGACTCTGGGGATGCCCCTCCCACTCTACCTAGGGATATATCGGCTGTTAGACCAATGTCCGATGTTTCTCCTCTGTTGGACAAGCCTGTTAAAAAGAAACAAAAAAGCACCTCAACATCCTTTCCACTCCTCAGTCAGATTGGTATGCTTTTTCACAGGAGCTTATTAGGGCCCTGATGGCACTGAGGCCTTCATCTTCTTCCCTCCCTATTCCACCATTTACAGCTTCTCCTCTGCTGCCTTCTGAGTCGCAGGCTCTATCATCTGGGCAGGTTTTGGAATCCCATGCCCTTGAATCTGATCCTGAAGACTCTTCTGATGAAGACTCCCTGGCATACTCCACCTAGATTCCTTCCCCCCTAAACTTCCCCTGAGGAGTAGTCTAATGGGAAGATTCTCCTATTGAAGAGCTTTCTTTTGCAGAAACTATTAATAAGATGAGGGAATTTTTTAAATGGGATTCCTCCCAGATTTCAGAAGCACAAAAACATTACAATGAGCTTCTTCAAATGGAAGCTCCTGCACTCTCTGCAGTCCTGCCTGTTCTTCCTGCTTGCTTGGATGCTTTTGCTTCCACTTCTAAAAACCCTCGACTCCCAAGCCCCTTCTCTCAAGAGACCTGACCGATTTTATAAGGTCCCAGATGATTGCAAGGTTCTTTATAAATACCCCTCTGCTGAGCCAGCTGTGGTCTCTATTGCCTCAGAAAAAACTTTGTGTTTGTCTCCTTCTGCTAAGCTGCTTCCTTCTGATAAGGAGAGCAGGATATTGGAAAGGTTGGGTAAGAAGGTTTATACTTCTCCACCTTGGCAATTAGGACTGTTAATTACCAGACACAAATGTCTAGGCACTCCCTGGCCTTGCTTTCTCAGGCTTCACAGGCTTTGTCCAAATGACCTGATTCAGAGGCTGTCTCAGGTTCTCAATCTGCTGTCTGCATCTTCTCAGGTAGGTACGCATTCCATTTGGTGCAGCTGTAATGTAGTGGATGTATCTGCTAAAGCTGCGGCCTCTGCATCTGTTCTTAGTAGACAATCATGGTTAAGGTTCCAGTCATTATCTGATGACATAAAGGCCAAACTGCTTGATGCTCCTTTAGATAATTCTGACCTTTTTGGTTCAGCTGCTGCAGAACTTTTCAAATCTCTGCAGAAGAAAGTAAAGGACCTCCAAGACTTAAAACACTTGCTTGTTTCCCCAGTCCCCAAATTCCATAGGAATTTTCTTGCCAAGACTACTTTTGACAGAAGACCTGCTCATTCCTCCTCTTCTGCTTTTCCTGCATCTATGTCTAAGAAATATTCTAGGAGACCTCCTCCATCAAAATCTGCTGCTCCTGCTACTCCTTCTGAACAACCCTTTCAGACTAGGCCAGACTGTCCGTGACAACCAAGCCATTCTTCCTAGTCATATGTCTGTGTCTCTTCATCTTTCTCTCTCTCTCTCTCCTTTCATTCTGGATGGAGATCATTCGGGATTCCTGAGTCCTTTCCATAATCCAAAAAGGTTACTTTATGACTTGGAAGACTCTTCCACCATTCCTAGGAATCCATTAACTCCTTTCCTGCCAACTTCATCTGTTTCCTCAGTTAGTAGCTCAACTCTTTCATCAAGACACAATCCAGGTTGCTCCTTCAGAAGAAAAAGGAAAGAGATTTTACTCCAGGATGTTTCTTGTTCCAAGAAGGGATGGTCCTTGGAAGCCTATTCTGGATCTGTCCCATTTAAACACTTTCTTAAAAGTGCCTTCTTTTTGCATGCTGTCTGCAAACCTTTTCCTTCTGGTTCCTCCACACTCCTTCCTGGCATCCCTAGATCGCAAGGATGCTTACCTACACATCCCTTTTCATCCTCAATACAGGAAATTCTTACATTTCTTGGTGGGTGCCTTGCACTTTCAGTTTTCTGCTGTACCTTTTGGTCTTTCCACTGTTCCAAGGGTTTTCACAAAGTGCTTGGCTCCAGCCATACCTTTGAGGGTTCGAGGGATTCAGGTTTACCCCTATTTAGACTACCTTCTTTTCATGGCCAACAGGATCAACTTCAGTTAAACCCCAGTCTAGCCATTCCCTTTCTTCAGAGTCTGGGGTTCACTACAAATTTCAAAAAATCCAGTCTTACCCCCACTCAGGACCTCATTTTTCTAGGGTGCAGATTCAAGACAGATTTGATGGTGGTTTACCATTTCCCTAAGACAAGGTTCTTTCTCTTACAAACTGCATGGAGGCTCTTCTGCCTCTTCCATGCATTTCAACCAGGGAATTCCTAAGACTGCTCAGATTCATGGCTTCCACAATCCCCATGCTACTTTTTGCAAAACTGCACATGAGAAAGTTTCAGTGGTTTCTGAAGACCACTTAGTCTTTGCATGCACATCCCTTTGATGTCTTAATTTCCCCTTCTTCCTTGCCTGAAAACAGAGCTCCTTTGGTGGATCCAGCAGCTATCTCAGAATCCAGGCCTTCCTCTTCTCATGCTCCAGCCTTCTAAATAGCTCTTCACAGATGCTTCAGTTCTAGATTGGGGACTTTGCTTCCAGCAAGGTTCATGGTCTTTGGTCACCTACTCAACAGAAGGAACATATCAACATCAGGGAGATGAGAACTCTGATTTTGGCCTTGCAAACCTTTCACCCTCTCTTCTTATCAGGTTCTCTTGAGATTCTTACAGACAATACCACTGTCCTGTGGTATATAGACAAGAAAGGCAAAACAAGCAACCTTCTTTGCCATCTAGCCCCTCCAGTCATGGGAACTGGCTATCTAATACAGGGCAACTCTACATACCGTCTACCTCCGCTCAGCATTCAGTGGCAGATGCTTTAAGCAGATCCATGACACAATCCCACAAGTGGGTGCTTCACAGAGATATGCTCCTGGACCTAATTCACCAGTGGCGTACTCCATTAGTGGATCTCTCTGCCTCCCCTCAGAACAGGCAGCATCCTTTTTTTTTTTTGTGCCAGGGTTCCTCACCCTCAGGCTTGGAAGTTGGATACTCTCTTTCTCATGGAAGGGGATGTTTCTTTATGCATTTCCCCCTTTCCCCTCCTTCAGAAAGTTCTGCTGAAAATTCAGCAAGACAAACCAAAACTCTTGCTGGTGACTTCCTTTTGGCCAAGACGGCACTGGTTCCCCCTTTTGCAGTTAGCCAGGGGCCATTACCACATGTTACCTCACTGGTTGGACCTACTCGCACAGGACAAGGGATTCCTGATCCATCCACATCTGTCAACTCTGCAGTGATCAAGTTTTTCTTTCAGGTACCTTTTCTCACAGGACATGTCGAAAGTTTTGCTGGAGGCTAGGAAATCTTGTATTTCTAAATTTCAAAGATTTTCTGTTTGGTGCCACAAAATAAATTCAAGATTTGCTTTCTGCAGGTATTCCAGTAGTGCTTTCTTACCTGTGTGACTTAACAGTGGTCTCTCTTACTCTTCAGTAAAGGTCCACTGCTCTACTCTGTCTGCTTGTTTGCCATTGACGCCTCCTTTAGCTTCCAGACCAGAGGTTACACTTTTCTTAAAAGGTGTCCTACATATGAAACCTCTCAGAAAAACCTGTGCCTCATCCTTGAGATCTCAACTATGTCTTAGGGAAGCTTACCCAGGCTCTTTTTGAACCAGCGGCCTCTGCTTCTCTAAAGTTTTGCACTTGTAAAATGGTGCTTCTGGTAGCCTTGACTTCTGCTAGGAGGGTTTCAGAGATTCAGGCTTTGATGGTTTCCCCTACTTTCTTGGTGTTTCACAAGGATAGAGCTTCTTTGAGAACTAACCCATCTTTCATGCCTAAAGTGGTGAATGAGTTGTTTCTAAATCAGTCCATTCAGTTGCCCACTTTTTTCCCTTCACCACAATCCTCTATTGAGAAGATTTTACATTCGTTGGATGTGCATAGGCAACTCAGATTTTACCTAGATAAAAAAAATCTGTTAGGAAGTCAGATCAACTTTTTGTGTCCTTTCATCCCAGGGCTCTGGGTTTGTCTGCTTCCAAACTATTTCTTCTTGGATTTCTAAAACTTGTGTTTTGTTATGACTTTCATGGGAAATCTCGATCATCTTCTGTCAGAGCTCACTCTACCAGCTGTGACCTCATCAGGAGCTTTCTTTAATGGTCTGGATACCCATTCCATTTTGGAGGCTGATGCTTGATCATCTGTTCGTACTGGTACTAAACATTACAAGTTGGTTACAATTTCCAGATCCAAGGCAGGCTTTGCTAGAGCAATTTTGTGTGGATTTGTAGAAAATATTTTCCCCACTTTCTTCATCTGCTCCCTCCTTCTCTCTGGGTTCCTTCTGAGCTTTGGCACTCTCCCATATGTAAAGAATACTGCAACATTGAATAGAAGGACATAAAATAGTTGTGTAAAATCTTACCATAACCATAGATGTCCTTCTGTGTTGCAGTATTCTGTCTCACCCGCCTCCCCCCCCCCTACAACTTGCCCCTTCCTAGTATGATTACCTTTTTTGCTTGGTTTTTGGACTGTTTTTCCTCATGGGGCTAACTTATTTTGAGGATGGTATTTGCAGACGTCCCTTTTATGGCTGACATTGTCAGTATACTGTGAAACATTCCCAACAAAGAATAGTGGCCACAAAACAAATACCAAAAAAAACCCCACCAGTGCAGCACTTTAAGGGAAACTGTAGTAATATTGCAAAAAACACTTCAGTGTAAAAAAAACACTTATTTTCTGCTCTCATCCAAACAAGGACGACTTCAGAATAACTCAACTCTAAAACCCAATAGTATTTAAGTAAAACCCACCCAATGGTAACCGATAACCAATCACAATATTTAAAAACACATACTAAATAAAAAAAATATATATATGTATATATGTATATATATATATATATATATATATATATATATATATATATATACATATATATATATATATATATATATATATATACATATACATATATATATATATATATATATACATATATTAAAAAACAACTCATACACTTGTAATTATCTTCAGTCTTTTTCTCTTCAAAAAGCATTTAATATTTACATGTTCATTAAGGCCAGGTATCTTCTCTGCCCAGAGTTTAATTTGCCACAGGATTTTTTTTTGTTCCACTGAAGTCACCTCCTCTTAAAGTCCAAGGCAAACGCCTTTACCATAGTGAAGCGAAACTTCTTAAACCTAACACAAACTTGCAAATGTTTAAACAAAGTGTTATTTTCATTCCTAGATTTAATGGCATGTAAATGTTCTCTAATTCTGTCTCCTAAGCTCCTAGTTGTTGTGCTAACATAATAGGCATTGCAGCTGGAGCATATGCAACATATACAACCCCCTTGGACTTGCAGGTGAAGTCCCCAGGAATAGGGAAGGTAGACGCAAGATGATCTAAATCAAGATAGGGTCCTTCCAAAATACATCTCCAAATGTTGCATTCACCACACTTGTACATCCCTTCCATTTTATTCCCGGTGTAGGAACAAAGGCTATTTTACTGTTACCATTTTGTAATGTCTTTGAATTATGGTTATTTTTATAAATAAACCTAGGACCAGGGCCAGTGCAAGAAATAAATTCAGAATTGCCCTCTAGAATCTTCCACTTATCTAAAATAACAGACGTAATGCTCTCAGTATCCACTATCCTATCAATACTACTCATGATGCCACATGCATAAGTGTTATGCTCATTCCTAACTAAGGGTTTCAAAAGAATAAGAGAATATAAATCATGCATTTTCGCCTTAAGAACCCCAGCCTTCGTTGTCAAAAAAACATAATCAGAGCTACTATCTACAAAGAAATGATATTCTCCACTTCTTTGTCAAATTCATAGTCGTCAGTAGTTAACCTAGAGGCTGTGATAAATTGTCCTTTGGGGGTGTTGTTGACCATAAAACATGAAAGTAGTTGTTGCTAAAGGTTTCCTTTCTAAAAATCTTGCTGCCCACCATACCTTTCAAATCATTCCACAGGAGTTGAATGTCTAAAAAACTGACCTTCAACCCACATTAGCCTAAGGTAAAAATTTCAAAAAAAATCAGAATTAATATTTGACATATTAACAAAATCAGTGGTATCTGTTTCTGTACTAGCTAAAATTACAAATAAATCTACAAAATGACAAAAAAGTATTTATGTGCGACATCCCACATACTGGCAGTGGCTATAAGCT
This sequence comes from Protopterus annectens, assembly GCF_019279795.1. Lineage (NCBI taxonomy): Eukaryota > Metazoa > Chordata > Ceratodontiformes > Protopteridae > Protopterus > Protopterus annectens. The sequence continues at coordinate 1,512,476,798 of NC_056737.1, forward strand.
TTTGTATACAGGCCGGATGTCGGGTCGATGGGCAGAATACTACCCATGTGTAAAGAATACTGCAACATAGAAGAGAAGAACATCTATGGTTACGGTAAAATTTTACACAACTGTTCTTTGCGTTGCTAAATGTGTTGGACCAGTTTGTGCCAGAAAGCTGCCAAAATGTATTTAAGTTGCATTGTTTAATATGCTTTTCAAATGTTTAATTTGTTTTAACCAAGATTCACTTGAAAGAGCTGAGTTAGACACCATTGCTGTAGTGCTTTAATACATAATCAGATGTCCTGGTGGTGGTATTAATAAGTCATCCCATGGCAAGATATCTTTATGCCAAGGATGAGGTGCCAGTCCTAGAATCCCCGGTTCTCCATTTTTCTTTGGAGGGGTGGAAAACATGCAAGCAAACATAAATAGAAAAAGGAAATAAGTTAGTGTTTCTTATGCTATGAGCAGCAGTTACAAAGAAAAGTGTACATGGTGCAGGTTAAGAATCCACCACAGCAGCAGCTTTGTTGATGATTTTAGAGTATTTGCCCTCTTGTATGTGCTGTGTCTTAATTCAAGGGGCCTGTAGCATTGAGCATAGCATTTGGTTAGAATTCCAAGCAGTATCCATTAAAAAAACCACGCAAATGCGTGCGCGCAGACACACGCAGATGCACGCACGCAGACATGCGCAGATGTGTGCGTGCAGACACACAGGCACACACGCAAGCACATACACACACACACACACACACACACACACACACACACACACACACACACACACAACAAGGACAGTTTAGCATCAAAATGCCAAAGAATGATATACACTGGTGTTGATATTCGAAACGTTAGTGCATAATAAAGATATCACAAAGGTGTGTCTGTCTGAAATACAAATGTCTGCCTTGGACATGTTCTTAAAGTAACCTTTAGAGACAGCCTGTCCCTGAGAACAAAAGTACTCAGTACTGAATAATGTGTTATCCTTCTCTAGAGAATAGGCAGTGCAGAAGACAGGTCATCTTCATGACAGTTTTTGTTGCAGGCTCTTGCATCTTTCCTTTCTTTGTACAAAGGAAACAGTTTGCCCATTTTCTTGTCTTTATTGACATGATGGAGATAGAACCATAAGTGTTTATGTGCAAGAAAAGTGTCAAAGGTGTACTGCTTTACAGCCCTTGTGGAAGACAGGATGAGTAAAATGACGGTTCAGTCACAAGCTTCAGGATGAAATGGTGATTGATTTTAAGGGACACTTTGGTCTTGTGTAGCATTAGCTTAATCTTGGGATAAAGGAGAGCTGTAAGATGACTGCAATCAGGTTATATTCCTGGAGACAGACCCCCTAATTCCTGAGCCAGCAATTTTAAAAGAAAACATGCGCACTAGAGTGATGGAGCTTGCACTCTAAATAAATAGTGTGAAAGGGCACAAAAAGAGTTTACCAAAATGTTCTACCCACTACAGAGGGCCCTTTTTGAAGATTGGACTATACAGTGAGCACTTGCATTTCTAATGTATTGTGATATTAACAGTTTGATGCATTCCGTATGCAGACTGCTTTGCTTGAACTTAATAATGTATGTTGATCAGCTGACTATTGAAGGCTTTCACCCCTTTGTAGCATCCCCGCATTTTCTCATTAGCATCTTGTAAACTATTTGCTTTCTATACTGAGTCTCATGTGTATTCTTTATTCACGTGTAGAACGAAGACAGACTATGCTTTTTTCTGCCACGCAAACACGCAAGGTAGAGGACCTGGCCAAGATCTCTCTCAAAAAAGAACCATTATATGTTGGTGTGGATGATAACAAAGATACAGCAACTGTAGATGGACTTGAGCAGGTGAGTTCATAGGTTGACCTGGGTTAGGTCCCTTATCTCAGCTTCTTTTTGACTTATCTTTAGTGAATCACACGTGTACTTTTGAAGTGATCCAAAAAATTATCTGAAAAGATGTAAGAATCCTGTCTGTTTATACTAAGGTGAAGTTGAATGACATGCCTTCATTTTATACAGCAATCATTTTATTTACTGGCTGAAGTAACAATAGGGTTATACTGTGTCATATGCCATGCAGATCACAGTGTAATTTTTTTTTCTGGCACTGTATACTTTTTTTTTTTTGTGGGCTTAGGGTTATAAGGGTCATGCTTCCATTTAAAGAAAGGGGCTCCTTCCTGGGGAGGGGGGATTCCTATGTCCTGTAAAGTGCATGCATGTTGAACAGAACCATGATAGGACCTTGCACTGGCTCTTGTGTTAGTAGTTAAATGAGAAGTTTGTCGTGTTCATCTAGTGCAACAGATGCAGGTTCTTAAAAACAGCTCTTTTTAAAACTAGCGAAACATGCTGCAAGTGTGATGCAATAGTAGATGAGTAATCTCAATTTGTGCAGTAACAGTAAAGACACAGCTATATTTATTTTCATTATGTACCATAAGGCATGTATCTGCAGCAGTGAAATAGTGGCAAGCAGAAATAACTTGATGGCTGGCTGCAAGCCAAGTATTATTTTGATAGCAAAAGTTACTGGTAAATATCGACACGTTTATATTGTGACTTATGTGGTAATTCACACCAGAAGTAGGTTGTTTGCTTCCTAATTGCCTAGATGTTTCCATATTTCCACTTGGATATTGTGCATATTAAGAGTAGTGCCTGCTTTTTATGCAAGTGAAAGTGCGGGAGTGACTTATTGATTAGTACAGTCAAGCAAATTTGCTGTTTTTGAGGGGATCCAAAGCCCTACACCTAGGAGATGCAGTTGCTGACATGGTCAGGGAGCAACAGACCAAAACTAGCATATAGAGTAAAAAAGTTCACTGTGATGAAACAGGATTGCTGTAGTCTAAACATCATCTTTAAATCTGCAGTCCTTTATAAGGGAGAGCGTAATTGTCGCTGTCCTACTTTGGACAGGAGTTTTTGTGGGTTCTGTTCAAACCGCTTTATTATATACAAACACATCATGATAGAGGTTTACTGGCTTTAACTTAAGTAACTTTTATATACAAACCAACTACTGCAATCATACATGCTGGCTGCAATCTCAAAATGGCACTGGGAATAGCACGTGCCTGGTATTTATATGTGCGCATTCAGTCCTTGATGTGCTTTATGCCGTGGTAGTGCAGCGGTAGCATTGTTGCCTCGCAGCAAGAGGTTCTCCCGTTCGATTTTCGGCTGGAGTGCGGGGAGTGCCTTCTGTGTGGAGTGTGCATGTCCTCCCCGTGGTTGGGTTGCTTTCGAAAGACATGCGTAAATGGGCGTGCCTTGGTTGGACGTTGAGCTTGGCACCTCGGCGTTCGTGAAAATCTACTGCCAATCATTAGCGGACCACAGTTCCGCTGTGGCGACCCCTAACTGAGAAAAGCCGAAAGACAAACAACAACATTCAGTCCTTGATATGCTTCTTAAAGATACTGCACATTCACTCTGATCTACAGTAATGAATCCTTACAAACCTTTTTTTTTAATTATTTAGATCATCCTTTTGGTTTCTAGAGTTCCACTCATTCAGTTCTTTGGTGAATCTCTTGTCTTAGTGTTGGAAGAATAGGAATATGTGTGTGCTAAATAATAAATACAGAGAAAAGGAAATGCCTTTTTGTGCAGCAAAGATCTGCTTCGTTGTACTGTTTTGTTTTGTGTGTGTGCAATCAATTTGCTGTTTTTACTGTATCTGAGAAATTGTGGATGACTTGTACACTTGTTTACACTGCATCGCTTTTTAAAAACAAATACATTTCTGTTTATTATGAAATGCTTCAGTTTAAAACAGAGAAATTGTAATTAGGAGGGTCCTGTATAAATGAACCTTTGTACAGGAAAGACCTAACCTAAGGGTATGGCCACATACAAGCCTGTGAGCTGGTTGCTGTTCTGTATCCATGTATTTACTTTCTGTATGAAGCTGAAGATCCTCATTGTTCTGGATAGGACATAAAATAGTGAAATATGCTTCTTTGTCATGATTAAAGACTGAGAATGTAGGCAGTGGAGTACTGATTCTGGATCATCTTGATTGTCTGTGCTGTGAGCAGGCTTCTTCATATTTATGCAACACAGTATTCTTTGTTGGCTCCTGCAGTGGTCTGTAAAAATGACTGGTCAATATAGATTGTGACTGATTTATGTTATAGTTTTGTCTACATATTATTGTATTTGGTGAGTTAACATTTGTTAGTTATTGATAATATCAAGGTTGATTGTATTCACCAGACTAATATAAGAAAAATAACAAGAGTGAGTTACACTCTTGCTTTATTCATATATTAGAAATAGTCGTACGGTTAGCAAGAATTCTTAGATATGATTGCAGAAGGTGTAATAACCAGGGTAGAGCTGGGATAAAAATCAGCAGCTACGTTGAGAGTGGTATATACTTAATTTACAAGTTCTGCAGTAAAATACAGTCTGAGAAGGTACATATGCATTCTATTTAAATTACATACTCTGAGCTGGGGGGTGGGGCACAAGCACACATATCAGATCACTGCTTGAGTTCATCCATAATATATGGGGTGTAGCCATAGGCTGACATCAGTTTTACGGCCTGACTTCTCAGAACTACTCTGATGTCCCCAGACTACATGCAGCATTACCAGCCGTATCAAAGTACATCAGCTGAAAACTCATCTGTAAAAGGAGGTAATTTGCTGTATCATTCTATTTTTCAGCAAGAGTGAATGGTTATTTTTGTCTCATTTGAGTCCATCTGTCACCCTAGTCAAAGCTTCAGGGGAGCAAGTATTCTGGGTTGACACTTGCCTGTTATTGCTATATTATTGTGTATTCTAATTCCATCTCCTAAGAAAAAAGCAATCAATCAGCAGTGAGCATAGTAAAACTATAAAAAAAAATCTGCTTAAGGTTGAGAAATCTGTAGAGCCTTTATACAGCATAGGATGTTGGTGGTAGAACAGCAGAGGACACCACCCCTCCCCAACAGACACATCTGCTAGTTCTGACCACAGTCAGTCAAAAAAGGATCTCTGAGGACAGTGCAGGCATCAAAGAGAGTGGCTGAGGAAGATGTTAACAATCATGCAAGTTTGCTCTGTAAGTGGCCTTGGGTACTTACGGATCCCTTACTTAGGCTAGGGGGGGTTGTATTCTGGAAAGGTGAAGGAGGTGCATCCCCCCTCAGCTGAGATATTTGTCCAGTCCATTGCACCTTGTTTGCCTCCAAAATAGCTAGTATAGAATGATCATGTTCTAGATGAGTGGTAGGTCTCAAAGGTTTTTAATGAAGCATAGCTTAGTGCTGGTTTCCAGGGATCCGTAGTGGAGGTGCCATCCTCTTTGGGAGGCTCTTAATGGTTGATAGTTGCTAGCCATGCGGTCCCAGAAACTACTGGGGAGCCTAGCCCTATTTCCCAGTTGTGCCAGAGCACTGTCTGGTAAGTAACTTGCTTAGAGTTGAACAGTAGGCAAATGGATGCTGAAGAAATCAAGCCCTGGACTTACAAGAAGCATCTTATTAACTGCTTATAGCCTTAATCCTCTGTGTTATCAGAGTGAAACTGTTGAACTCCCTCAATAATGGGATTATGGGAGGTGTACATATCACCCCTTAAGGGCATACAGATGTTCATCTTAATGGCTTTTTGAATGCACAGTGACCCTTTACTTATTTTACAGACCTTTGTTGATGTAGTCAGGCCATTAAAGCAGGAGTGCAGTGCTTGTAGCGATGACATGTTTCACCCTTTTTTGGAGTCCGTCAGTGCAACATAAGTACAGCATAATTGAGTTTCCATTTCTCACCCAGCACGTATTCCAGAATTTCCTAGAACTTTAGTGGATTACTTATCGAATATGAAATGTGCTGTCACTAAATGGTATTTTATCATTGCTGCTGGTCTTTTGGCCCTCCTGGTGAGACCTGCACTGCAGCTTAAATGTACTTGTTTTGGCTCCTTTGGTGTCTGCTTGGCTAAGTTTTGGAGATTTAGCAACTTGAAAAAGTGCCTTGCCGTCATTTGCTCAGCCTCCTTTATCATCTTCCCTAGGGATTAGAACACTGCAGAAAAGAAAGAAGGATCCATCCATGGGCGAGTCCTCTTTGAGTCTGATCTAGGAAAGTAAGATTTAGCATACACAGAGCAGTCCATCTTCCTCTGGATTAAAGCACCTTGTGTTCCCAAATGCATATTTTCAAGTCCTTGAAAATTATTTCCCCACCCCAAAGTAACTGTTCCACATCAGACAGATAAAGCTGTGGGCTGTCTTCTTGGCCCTGAATTCTTTATGGAGGAAGGTCAGCGGTTCACATGCCAAGGAAAATGAGCTCATTAGCAGACTGCTTTGCTTCTCTAGTCCTCTACTGGAGTTTGAATTTAGGAGGAATGTCAAATTTAGATATTTTGTAAGTGGATTGCTCCAGTGACTGGCTTTTACAGTATAAGGGAGACTTTTTCTTTCTGTCTTCCTGAAGTGCTTGGAGCAAAAGATCAAAGGTAAGAGGGGGGTGAGTATTGATTCGTGGTTTGCCTGTAAGCTTTGAAGGGAGGTAAATATATGCATTCTCCATATTCTGATTCTGGTTGTTTTCACAGAATGCAGAAGAATTACCAAAAAAATCCTCTAAACCCCACGGTGGCCAAGAATGTTATTGTTTCATGTTAGCTAGTCCTTGTTGGGCAGACTGTTCATCTAGATGTCCTGACAGAAATCACTGTTGCAGTATTCCTGACAAATGGGTTGTCACTGTTGATGTATGTCCTGGTTACTAAAGCTTTACCTTCCCGAGGTTTTATGTCTGATTCACGACCTCCACTTGTAGGGGTATGTAAATGGATGTATGAACGTATACCTCAAACTGGCTCACTGTCAGCCTGAACGTAGGTCATGTACCCATCAGACTGATCTCCATTTGGTCTTTGGTACAATTTCTTCCCTTGATTGTTTACTCTGGTGCCTCATTGGGAAACCTTCCTTTGACATTTTTGCTTACAGTTTTTTCTTTTTCCTAACTTGTTAGATGTCTGGTAGGAGAGGTAAGTGCGAGGGAGTTGGGCGTATTCTCTACAAGGACTTGCACATCAAGTACCTTCTCGATCTAGGCCCAGAACACAATTACAAAGCCTGCTCCATTTGTCAGTCGTTTGTTCCCAAAACCCTTAGGACAAGGCTTTCCTGTCTCTACACCTTTCTGGAAACTGCCTTAAATGCCTTGCCCAGTCCAAGATGTCAGAATCTGCATCCCTTTCCTGCTAAAGAAAAATCTTAAGAGCCGCAGAATGGATATGCAGTCTAATGTTACGGATGCAGATGTGTCCGCTGAGGTTACAGAACTTGCAGTACATTAGGTTACTTCTCAGTTGCCTGCTACTGAGACCCCCTCTCAGAGGCCTTTATGGCTCCTGAGGCCTTGCAGACTACAGATACCTCAGAGGAAACGCAACTTATTTTTGAGGGCCCTAATGACATTCCTCAAATATTAGGGAGAAGATTTCAGGTACATTAATAAAGGCATGGTAAGGTTCCGAACTTGTCTGTCATCCAGGCAGACATCACACCGAAAAAGGAAAATGAAGAAAAATACTTGGCATGTAGCTTCCCCCACAGCAGCAAGGGAAAATAAGTGGGTTGATTTCTCCTAGAGCTTGTTTTAAGCTATCATTGCCATGAAATCTCTTCAAAAGTCTAAAATTGTATTTCTTCTGAGGAAGAATAGGATTACGACTTTGACCACTCTTTAGACTTACCAAGACAAATCTCTTTGGATGAAGAGGGTTCCATTTCCCCAGATTCTCCTGTTGAGGAAGCTTCCTTTGGCGAAACTGTCCAAAATATGGTGAAACATTTTGAATGGCAATCTAAACAAATTTCTGACGTACAGAAGAGGTACTACATCCTCCTGCCCCTTCCCCTTTCCCTCTGGTTCTTGAGACTTTCCAGGATGCCACCTAGTCCAGTTCTTTAGTACCTGACTTTCAACCACCATCTCCAGAAAGACTGGATAGGTTTTATAAGGTACCTGATGACCTAAAATGCTTGTACAAGAATCCTATAACTGACGCTTCTGCATGGTTTCTCTCTCTGTTCAGACAAGCCTTCCAAGCTCTTGCCCAGTGCTAGTGCTGTACATTCAGACAAGGATAGTAAGGCTATGTATAGGTGGGGAAAGAATGTATACACCTCTTCAACCCTAGTTTTTAGTGTAATTAACTGTCCATCTCAAATGACCAAATATTTGATTTCTGTACAGAAGGGTTCACTTCTACTTCTGAAACTACGATCCCTCAACCTTACAGCAAAGATGGTAGGATTCTGAGCTGTTTTAGACAGCAGTTCTCTGAGGAAGTGTTAAAGGTTCTCCAGAAGGCAAGGAAACCTTCCAACTGGAAATTCTTAAATATCCAAATAGAAAAGATTATAATACTGTCTGAATAGAACAACAGCACCCAGTTCAAGCTAACTCTTCACTGGTACACTCCTATCTGTGTGAACTGCTGAAGTCTGGTCTAACGTATTCATTGATTAAGGCACATAGTTTTAGCTATATCTGCTTGTCTACCCCTGGATTCTCCTCCTCCTTACTAGACTAGAGGTTAAACAGTTCCTTAAAGGTATACATATAAACCTAGGAAAACTATCCTCCCCCTTGCTTGGGAATCTTGATTTTATGCTGGAAAAGTTTAATTTACCTCCCGTCGTGCCAGCAGCTTCTGCTTCTCTCAAATTCCTTACTTGGAAAACCTTTCTCCTGGTAACCCTCACCTCTGCCAGAAGAGCCCAAGTTGCTGGCCCTTATGGTTATCCCTCCATTTCTTGATTTTCCACAAGGACAGGGTGTCATTTCATGCCTGAAGCAGTGAATGAACTGTCCCTTAATGAGGCCATTGACATTTCCACCTTTTTTTTTTTCTAACCTACCAAACTGGGAAGAATCCTCCTTTCCCATGATTGTCCATAGATAACTCAGATCTTCTTGGATAAGACAAAAGATGAAATGAAAAACATTTGCAACTTGGACCAATTGTTTGTCTCATTCCAGCATTCAAACTAGAGAGCACAGATATGTCCTTCAAGGATGCATCTGCAGTCCTTACAAATGGGTTGTCCTGTCGTCAGGCAGCCCTTCGGTCGGCCGGATTCCAAAGTCTGGGTCTGGCCTCGGCTGGTGTCGCACTTCACCCGACGTCATAGCTGCAGTTCTTCGGGTATAAAGGCATCAGCTGACGCCATTTTCCTCAGTCTTTCTTGCCGCGTAGCGCCCGAAGCAGAAGCTGTTCGCAAGTGCCGGTCGGTCAGAACCAGAGATTACTACTACCGAATACTACTACGAAGACTTCTAAAAAGCTAAGTACCCCGTTGGGGACTCTTTCTTGCCTCAGCCGATGTCAGAAAAAGTGAATAATTGTTTAACTTGTGGGAAACAAATACCTCATAAAGATTTCCACTCTTACTGCTTACCCTGTTTAGGCCCAGACCACGACGTACAGCTTGTCTAGCCTGCGCTTCTTTTAACCGGCGGACGCTTAGACGTCGGTCTGAATTTGCCGAGGAGTTTTTCGGCTCCGATTTTGCTTATATTATGCCGTCGGATCCACCGACTACACAAATGTCTAAAAAGCGCAAGGAAAAGGACCGACACTCGCGGCCCGCGGCTTCGGCCGAAACCGTGGTTAAGCCAACCGCGAGTGTCTCTGTTTCGGCTGAAACCGAGCAAGCGGTTCTTCCTTCAGCCGAAAACTTACCTTCTACCGAGGCCTCTTCCAACCTGGTGGAATCGGCTTCAGAAAACACACCTGCTGTTGCAGTTTCTCAGGAATTATCTGACACTATTCCCTTGGATATTTCAACCCCAGCACGTGGGGCTGCTAGGCCTCCTGCAACCATGTCAATTAAGGCCTTTGCCAGGGCTAAAGCAGCTAAAGCAACTAAGACTGTGCCTGCTAAGACCCCCTCTCACAGGCCCAGCTCTAGTTCTCAAATGCTTAGTTTAGCAGAAGATCTCATTTCTTTAATCCGGGGATCCCAACCTCAACCAGACAGGGCCTCTCAGCCACCTCCAGAGAAGAGGCCTAGCGCAGAGCCCCCTCAGTCACTTTCTACAGATGATTCCTCTGATGTTTCAGATGATTCGGACCCTCCAGAGGCTCCTTTCTCCCCTTATGAAGACTCTGATGCTAAAGAGTCCATCCCTTCTGCCTCTCCGCCTGAGGAATTTTCCTTTGGGGAAACCTTGCATGCTATGAGGGAACAATTTCAGTGGCAGGGCCAGGATTTCTCAGACTCCAGAAAAAGGCTTAGAACCTTTCTGCATTTACCACAACATAGGCCTTTAGCCATACCTCCAGTTCTTTCTGTTGTAAATGATGCATTTAATGATGCTTGTACTGCTCCTGATTCTCTACCTCCGGCCCCTGCTAAGCCTGATATATACTACAGGGTCCCGGACACTCATTACCATTTGTGTAAGGCTCCTTTTGCAGATCCCGAGACTATCTCCCAAGGACCTAAGGCTGTAGCAGCTACTTCTGCTAAGAACCCCCTCCCCTCAGAAAGGGAATCCAGATCCTTAGAGAGATGGGGCAAAAAAGTTTACACTTCTGCTACTCTTTCCTTTCAGCTAGGGCCTTGAACTGTCAATTTCACATGATCCAGTATCAAGAATTTATGCTAGACCAGTTAACCAAAAAACTGTCCTCTGATGAATCATTAGACAAAAAATCTGTTCAGGAAATGGTACATAACATTCAGCAAGTCAGTAACCATTCCTTAAAATGCGGCTATGATGCACTGGAGGCTTCCTTTAGATCAGCCATGACTGGCACAGTTATCAGAAGGCATGCATGGTTAAAAGAGCAGGCCTTACCAGACCATGTCAAGTCCAAACTATTAGATGCTCCTATGGATAAGATCAATTTGTTTGGCGCTCCTGCACAACAGGTGCTGAAGAAGATGGAAGAGAAAGCAAAATCAGTCCAAACAGTAAAAGATTTCTTACAGGTCCAACCGCCAAGGTTTAGCAGGAATTGGCCCTCCAAGAATTGGTCCTTTCCAGACTCATCCAGAGCTCAGAGGGGCAGGAATAGGCGTTCAAGAGGCAGAAACCAATCCAGGGGTGCCTACAGGGGACGCCAGTGGCAGAGTAACAACCAGCGAAGTACAGCCACGGACACAGCCACCACCACAACTACAGGACAATCACAGTGACTTGGCTCTGGCACCGCCTACCAGGGAGCAACTAGAAGCACCCTTAGGCGGGAAGCTAGCCTTATTTTCAATAAACTGGCATTACATCACAAGAGACAAGTGGATTTTACAGACAATAGACCAAGGCTACAGGTTTCACTTCCATACTCTACCAGCGAAGAGAGGAATGCCAAACCTACCTCCAAATCAAAAGGCAGAAGCTCTAAAACAAATATCCCAATTATTAAAGATGAGAGCTGTGGAAAAGGTACCATCTATGGAGCAAGGAAAGGGATTTTACTCCAGACTATTCCTGGTACCAAGAAAAGAGAGCAAATGGAGACCTATTCTCGACCTGTCCGCTTTAAACACATTCCTCATTGTTCCAAAATTCAAAATGCTGACTCTACAGCAGCTTCTTCCCATGCTGGGCAAGGAGTCTTGGCTGGTAACTCTAGATCTCAAGGAGGCATACCTGCACGTCCCCATACGACCAAATTGCAGAAGATACCTCAGATTTCTTGCAGGATTAGAGCATTATCAATTCTCAGCATTGCCCTTTGGCTTATCTACTGCGCCCAGAGTGTTCACGAAATGCCTAGCATCAGTAATTGCTCATTGCAGGCTTCAGGGAATCCAAATCTACCCCTACCTGGACGACTGCCTGATACAAGCGGACAACAAAAACAAACTAGCAGAAGACTTACAAAGGGTCATCTACCTGCTACAAGCCCTGGGATACACCGTCAATATAAAAAAGTCAAGGCTGATACCATCCCAAAGAATAACCTTTTTGGGTGCAGAGTTGGACACATCAAAGCAAATGGCATTCCTAACAGTAGAAAAACAGGAGCAGCTACCTCTCTACTTCTTGGCATTAACAAAGCAGAACCATCTGACAGCAAGAAAAGTACTGCAAGCCTTGGGCTTCATGGCATCCTGCATAATATTGGTTCCTCATGCCAGACTGCATATGAGAAAACTACAGTGGTACCCAAGGAATTTATGGTCTCAACACAAGCACAGCTTAGAAACCCAGATTCCAATTATTCCATGCCTGAAGCAAGAATTCCTATGGTGGGCTCAGACTTGTCAATCAAACCCAGGATTGCCCTTCCACAGTACTCAACCAAGCCAAACCATCACGACGGACGCCTCAGACCTCGGTTGGGGGGCCCACATGCTGGACAAGTGCATACAAGGCTTATGGACTCAAGACCAGCTGCACCTACACATAAATCTAAAGGAAATGCTGGCAGTAAAACTGGCAATTCAGGCATTCAGACCATTTCTCCAACAAGGTCAATTGATGATAAGGACAGACAACACCACAGTTATGTGGTACATCAACAAACAGGGAGGCACACATTCGTATCCTCTTTGCCGGATGGCACTGAACCTCTGGAATTTGGCCCTGAGCTACAACATTCAGTTGAAAGCAATTTTTATACCAGGAAAAGAAAACATTCTAGCAGACATATTAAGCAGGACTACCACGGATGCCCACGAATGGATGCTGCATCCGGACATCTTCACAACCATTACAAGAAAATGGGGGCTTCCAGAAATAGACTTATTTGCATCCCCACGCAATCATCAGCTAAAGAAATTCTGCACAAGGACGTACCACCCACTTGCTTGGAAGGTGGACTCCCTATCCTTCAGTTGGAAAAACCTGACAGCATATGCTTTCCCACCACTTCCTTTGATGCACAAGGTGCTATTGAAGATCAAAGAGGACCGTCCAAGGATCATTCTGATAGCTCCAGACTGGCCAAGGCAACATTGGTACCCATTACTGAGGAGCATGTCTCGGGAACAAATATGGCCACTACCCTGGTTCCCTTGCTGTTAACACAGAACAACTACAACAATCTGCATCCAAACCTGAAAACTCTGCAGCTGACTGCCTGGAACATTGCATAAGACCAATTAACCCAAATTTATCCCAAAGGGTTAAAGACATTATCCTTGAGGCTCGCAGACCCTCAACAAGAAAAAATTATTCAGCAAAATGGAAAAGATATCTCATTTGGAGTACTGCAAAAGGAGAAGATGTGTCACTGGTAAACATGGCCAACATCCTGGAATACTTGGCAGAGCTCTTCCACACAGGCCTGTCCTATTCCTCCATCAAGATTCATGCATCAGCTATTTCAGCAGTATACGACTTGGATCCTCCTGTCTTCTCACATCCTCTGCTCAGACAGTTTCTGAGAGGAATTAAAAATGTAAAGCCTCCTAGGAAGTCACCATTACCAGCATGGGACTTGAACTTTGTGCTAGAAAAATTGACGCTTCCTCCTTTCGAACCAGCAGCAACAGCAGAATTACAATACTTATCATGGAAGACTGCTTTCCTGCTGGCAATCACTTCAGCAAGAAGGGTATCTGAACTTCAGGCATTAATGGCAGTACAACCCTTCCTGATCTTCCATCAAGATAGAGTGTCCATGAGAACAAATCCTTCCTTCATGCCTAAGGTGGTCTCCAGAGTTTCTTTAAATCAGGCTATCCACCTACCTACATTCTTCCCCAACCCACAGAACAGGGGAGAAAGACTGCTGCATACCTTGGATGTACATAGACAATTACGCTACTACCTGGACAGAACCAAGGGCAATAGAAAAACTGACCAGCTATTGGTAGCATATGCAACAGGAAGGGAAGGAAAAGCAATTTCAAAACAGACAATCTCCAAGTGGATAGGAAATTGCATTAGATTTTGTTACTCCTACCATGGAAAGAAAACTCCAGAGAACATCAGGCCTCACTCTACAAGGGCTACAGCCACACTCTACAAGGGCTACAGCCACTACCACAGCCTTCTTACGAGGAGTGGCTACCAAGGACATTTTAGAGGCTGCTACTTGGAGCTCCGTGCATACATTTGCCAAGCATTATAATTTACCTTTATACTCTAGATCCCGAGCAGGTTTTGCCACTGCTGTTTTGCAAGGGATCCTAACTACACCATAACTTTATTTTTTCCTCCTCCCCCAGTTTGGCTATGGTATTCTACCCATTTGTAAGGACTGCAGATGCATCCTTGAAGGACATAGTACAGTTTTGTACCTACCATAAATGTAGATGTCCGATAGGAATGCATCTGCAGTCAGGATTACCCACCCGCCTTCCCCTCTGTGGTGCTCCTAGGGTATTTGCCCATCTTATAGCTAGCTGGGGAATCTATTATGGTGTATTTGTTTGTATATATGTACATACATGCTTATTTTTGTGTTTGCTCTCTACTATTTGGAATCATTGGCATTTATCCAAATTTAGCCTTCCAAGAGGGCACCTGGCATCTGGGGCAAGAAACACTGAGGAAAATGGCGTCTGCTGATGCCTTTATACCCGAAGAACTGCAGCTATGACGTCGGGTGAAGTGCGACACCAGCCGAGGCCAGACCCAGACTTTGGAATCCGGCCGACCGAAGGGCTGCCTGACGACAGGACAACCCATTTGTAAGGACTGCAGATGCATTCCTATCGGACATCTACATTTATGGTAGGTACAAAACTGTACTTTTCTTAAACTATTGCTAACTGGATCTCAAAATCCATTGCCTTTTGCTACCCTCAGCACAACACAGCAAACCTCTTGCCTCTACAGCAAAGCCATGTTCAGAGCAGTAGCTTCTACATACCTTTACAAAACATTAGTGGATGCTTTTTTAGATCCAGGACTGCCTTCACCAAGTCAGTCTTTTCTGGTCTACTGGACATTTGTCTACAGCATTCTTTCATCTTAATTAACTCATTCCCTCCAATGAAGCTCTGTTAGTTGGCATAGTAGCTTCCATTGAACGGAGCTTATAGAATCAAATTATGTCCTCACATTTCAAGAAAATGTTCATATCTGTGGAACCCTAGGGGTTACTTAAGATGTGTAAATGGCAAACATTTCAGCATAGTCTGCTTTTATAATGGTAGTATTCTTTAGGTTCTGTATTTTAAACTGGATTGTACAAGTCACAGTAAATTGGTAACTATTAAATTAGTAATATTTTGTAAACAACTTGCAGTATCTCAACAACCACTCAAGTTGCACATGTACTGTTAGTAGCATTCTCTTCATCCAGCTGAGACCTTTTATATGAGGCTAAAAAGATGTCCTCCTATTCATCTGTTGCAGTATTCTTTACATGAGGGAGTTGCCTGCCAAGGTGACCCGACATCGGCCAGTATATCTAAGTCTTTTACTGAAGGAGTGGTCCTTTGAGTGACAAACTACTGCATAAGGAAGTGAAGCAGTGGTTTTCAAAAGAACATAATTGGTCTCTCCAAGTTTTTAAACATTCAGTTTTAGGTCCAGAAAACAGGATCTGAAGAAGGCTAAGGCTAAGGCTGAAAGCGCTTGTCCTACTTGCCTATTTTATTGACGTTGTTGCATTAAAGTTTTTATATGAAATCTGTGCTCTCTTCATGGTGGTACATTCAACTGTCTGTTTTTAAAGAAGAAAGAAACATAAAACTAAACATTCCTCTCCCATTTCTGCCCCTCAGGAGTGGCAGAATTTTACAGAAGGCCTTTTCAAGGACTTCATCGCTCTGAGGCCTCCCTCAGGCCAGCCAGCTTCCCCTGTTGCCTGACCCTCTTTGCCACAATAATGGGCCAGGGCACAAGCCACTTCAGAAGTAATTCATTGGCAGCTACGCTTCCCCAGAGGAAGATTCAAATGGGACAGAATCCCCTATGGAAGAGATATTCTTTGGTGAGACCATCTGAAAGATGAGATCATTTTAAATGGGACAGCTCACAAATGTCTGAGGTCCAAAAGCGATGTTACAACCTTCTTCAGGTGAAGACCCCTAGGTTCTCCTGCCATTCCTCCAGTTATCCCAGCTTTTTTGGATCCTTTTGCTTCCACATCTTCTCATCCTGACTCTCAACCTCCAGCCCCTAAAAAGCCAGACGGTTATTACAAAGTGCCTCAGGATTGTAATTTCCTTTTCAAGGCCCCTGTAGCAGTCCCCTCTGTGATTTCAGTAGCCTCTGATAAGGCTTCAAGGTCACTTCCTTCTACATCCCTCCTCCCCTCAGACAAGAATAGTAGGCAATTGGAGAGGCTGGGTAAGAAAATTTATACATCAGCTACCTTAGCCTTCAGAGGCCTGAATTACCAGACCCACTTAACTAAGTACACTATGGAACTTATGTCATAACTGTCTAAGGTAGTGCTTGACATGCCAGACTCTGAGAACAAAGCCCTGGCATCCTCCCTTATTGTTGCATCCTCACGTGTAGCCAGACATTTGATCATATGCAGCTACGATGCAGTAGAGTCCACTTCAAGCTGCAACTTCTTCCTCTGCATTAAGAAGGTTCACCTGGTGAGGCTTCAAACCTCCCTGAGAATATAAAGGCGAAACTTATGGAAGCTCCCCTGGACAACACCACTTTCTTTGGCAAACCTTCTGCCGAACTGTTCAAGTCCCTGCTGGAAAAGAGCAAGGAGCTGAAAGACCTTAAACATATATTGGTCTCTCCTGTGTCTGAATTTCGCAGGAATTGCCCTGGAAAACAGGTCTTTGTATGCAGGCAATCCCAGACCCCCAATCCAAACCCTCCAAGGGGACCAGGAAAACACATCAGTTTTCCTCCTCTTCCTCCGCTCCCCAGTTGGCTAAGCAGCACTTTCATGATAGAACAGGCTCTTCCTCCTGACTGTTCACACAGCCTTGGCTCACCTTCCCTCTCCCAGTGCCTTACCTTACCCCTTCCAGCTTGGGAATCCATTGTTCAAGACTCTTGGGTCCTCAGCATCATAAAACATGGGTACTTTATGGTGTGGCACACAGTACCTCCCTTCAGAGGTATCCCTCAACCTAAAAAAAAAAAAAAAACTTTTTTCCCCGTAGTCCTGTAAAACCTGCTAGAAAAGGGCACATTCCAGCCCATGTCCCCTTCTCAGAAGGGAAAATGCTTCTATTCACATATCTTCCTGGTTCCCAGGAATGAAGGCCCTTGAGTACCCATCCTAGACCTCTCCTATCTCAACAACTTTCTGAAAGTGCCGCCCTTCAAAATGCTAACTCTCCAGTTAGTTTCCACCCTTATCCTTCCTCTGGCCTTCTTAGCATCCATAGACATCAAGGATGTTTATTACCATATCCCCATTCACCCCAGTTACAGATAATTCTTGCACCTTTCTGTGGGCTCCTGGCATTTTCAATTCTCTGCCTTGCCTTTTGGACTTTCCACTGCCCCAAGAGTCTTCACAAAATGCCTAGTGCCAGTGGGTTGCCTTCTACCGACTCCAAGGCATTCAGATCTTCTCCTACCTAGACAACCTTCTGATTCAAGCCAACTCTCTGGAGGAACTGAACAACCTCCTGAGGAACTGAACAACCTCCTCTACTCAGCCATAGCCATTTTTCATCATCTGGGATTCACCATGAAGTTCAAAAAAATCTACACTCGCCCCATCCCAAGACCATATTTTTCTGGGATGCAGATTCCAAACCAGAAAAAATGATGGTGCCCCCCCCCCCCCCTCGAAGGATCAGGAGAGCCCCTACATTTTTTCAGAGATTAGTAAAATAAAATATACACCATTCAAACACAGCCAGTAAAACAAAAGTATTTATTGAATGCAAGTGCTTCCGTGCTATTAAAACTAACTACTTCAGACATAATTAAACACATAAACTTCTCCTATATGTACTCTCAAACAAGTCAAACCAAAAATCAACAATTAAGTACTTCTTCTATATGTACTCTCAAACAAGTCAAACCAAAAATCAACAATTAAGTAATTAATAAATCAATCAATGCCATAGTTGTACATGCTTTCAACAAGGGTTTTAAAGGTACATTCACATTCAAACCAGGAGCCCTATGTGTCTGCAGGGTAGTGATCCATCTAACTTCAGCTACCTCTACTTTATTCACAGTATCAGTTAACAATCTCACTACCAAGCCACTTAACTTCTACCACCACTACTTCCTAATTAAAAAAAAAAACTTCTCAAAACCCACTACATATCTAACTGGCATTGCACATGTTGCTCCCCAGGCTAGGCCATATCACTGCACTGGTGCTAGGATTCTGCTAGGGATCAAATGGCTGCTCCCTATGCCCTGTTGCTAGAAATCTGCTTAGTATCAAATGGTTGCTATCTAAAAAAAAAATGGTTCTCTCCTTTATACAATTGGCTTTCTGCCTAAAATCTGCTAACTGTTTTTCAAATATACAACATGTTCTCTTATGAGATACTATTTTTGTACCTATATTTGTGCTTGGAGCCATCCGCACTCCAGTGTATTCCTTATATGTATCCTTTATGTACATTATTATTATGTTTCCTTAGACTCTCTTGTAATTTTCTATGGAATTGTATTGTTTGCTTGGAGCTTTTCTCCCCTGGCCTTTGCTGAAAATGGACCTGTGTCCAGTTGGACTTTCCCGGTTAACAAATATAAAATAAAAATAAAGTAAAATAAATAAAATATCACCACCTCTAGGGTTCTTGCCAACCACCTGTAACACTAAGAGCTGAAATCATGGTCACTAAAGTCTGTGATATGCCTATATAAAGCACTGCTAAGATCTCGATTTCTAATGTACCTAATATGCTCCACAATGCGCTCTTTAAGCACACGATTGGTTTTCCCTACTAAAAAAACGTGCAGTAATTGCAGTGAGCCAAATAGATTAGATTACTACTATTACAATCTGCATAAAAATTAGATATAAACCTGTACCCATTACTAGGATGTACAAACGTCTTCACGCCAGATATGACTACAAGTCATACAAGATCCACAGGGAAACATTCCCATTTCCCTACCAGAATCATAAGATTATTTCCTTATAGGTCCATAACAAAGCTGACGTTTAAGGGAAAGACTATTTTTAAAGCAAAAAGTGGAGTAAGGACCAACTACCTGACTGATCTTATGTGATAAGAGAATAGGCCAGTTTTTATGTACAATTTCACAAATCCTTCCTATATCATTCGTATAGGTCAAAACCACCCTAGTCTTCTCTCCACGTCTGTTGTTCATAACTCTAGGCACTCTTTGAGAAATATGGTCTGGTCATATTCTTGCGTATTTCACTAACATCACTTGCTAAACTATTCAATTCACACCTCGATTATCCCCTAGCAACAAAGCCGTAAATCATCTCATATAAAGCTTCGTCAAACTTCCTGTCTTCTATCCTGCCTACTGGAATTATCTCTTCAGGCGGTATACATCCCTTCCAATCAGCACTCTGTGGCAGACACACTGAACAGATCCAGAACACAGACACACAGATTTATACTTCAAAGGGATGTCTTCTTGGACATTGTCCACCAGTGGGGTATTCCACAAATAGACCTGTTTGCCTCCCTTCTGAACAAACAACTTTCAAATTTTGTGCTGGAGAACCACATCCTCAGGCATGGAATGTGGACGCCGGGGAGATTTCTGCAGGCATTCCCTCCCCTACCATTCATTCTGAAAGTCCTGATGAAAATTCAACAGGACAAACCAAAAATCTTGCTGGTGACTCCTTATTGGCCAAGACAGCTCTGGTTCCCCCTTCATCTAGCCAAGGGCAGTCATCACATGTTATCTCACAGAGTGGACTGACTTGCACAGAACAAGGGCTCCATTATCCTCCCATAACTGGAAACTCTTCAACTGACCCTGTGGGTGATAGAGCCCTAATTCCTTTCCGGCACCCTTATTCTGAGGACGTGCTTCAAGTCCTGCAAGAGGCCAGGAAGCCCAATAAGAGAAAATCTTATCTTTCCAAATGGAAAAGATTTTCACTTTAGTATCTTGCTAAAAACCTGGATCTGCATATTGTGGATCCCCCTATGGTTCTGTCATATATGTGTGAATTGCTTAATACAGGCTTAGCTTATTCCTCTGTAAAAGCACATTTGGCCACTATCTCTGCTTGTCTGCCTCTTTTTGCTCCTGTAGCTTCCAGATTTGAGGCCAAACAATTTCTTAAAGGTGTCCTTCACATTAGACCTCCCAGAAGACCTGTAGCCTCCCCCGAATCTTTTCTTTGTGCTAGAGAAACTGAATCAAGCATCTTCTCCCAGAAGACCTGTAGCCTCCCCCGGATCTTTTCCTTGTGCTAGAGAAACTGAATCAAGCACCTAACGAGCCAGCCTTATCTAGCTCCCAAAAAACACTGTATCTGGAAAACTGTTCTACTGGTGGCTGTTACCTGTGCCAGGTGGGTTTCAGAAGTACAAACCCTAATGACTTCTCCATTCTTGAGCTTCCACAAAGACAGGGTTTTCCTTTGCACTAACCGTTCCTTCATGGCAAAGGTTGTTAATGAATTGTCCTTAAACCAGGCCATTCATCTACCTACCTTTTTCCCCTCTCACCAGAACAATATTGAGAGGATCCTACACACACTTGAGGTACACCAGACAACTCTGGTTCTATCTGCATAAGACTAAACCTTTTAGAAAATCAGACCAACTGTTTGTGTCATTCCCCCCCAGGGTTCTGGGATTGCCTGTGTCCAAACAGACCATCTCCAACTGGATCTCCACATCCATCTCACTCTGCTATGCCCACCATGGTAAAGCCCTTCCTGGCACAGTCAAAGCTCACTCTACTAGGGCAGTGTCTTCCTCAGGGACCTTTCTCAAAGGGCTGGACACTAACTCCATTCTCGAAGAAGCTGCTTGGACATATGTCCACACCTTCACCAAACATTACAAGCTGGATTCTATTTCCAGATCCAGGGCAGGGTTTGCCAGGACCATTCTTCATGGTTTCCTGGAAAATTCTTCTGCCACCTTCACCTCCCTTCCTGCATGAACTTTGGTATTCTCTCTCATGTAAAGAACACTGCAACGGATGAATATAATGACATGAATTAGTTGTGTAATAACTTGCCATAAAAAATAGATGTCCTCCTCTTCTCTGTTGCAGTATTCTGTCCCACCCTCCTCCCTCACTTCCTTCTGTTCTTGGATGCATTAATCCTCTTTCCCTTGGACTGTCTCTCCACCTGGGGGTTCCGTTCTGAGGATGGTGCATGTGCATGTCTCTCTTATGGCCTATGCCTGATAGCAGCCTACATCAGACTTTACTGTGCACCCTATGGTAGTAAGAATTTGATATACTGGCCGATGTTGGGTCACCTTGGCAGGCAACTCCCTCAGGTAAAGAATACTACAACAGAGAAGGGAAGGACATCTATCATTATGGTAAGTTCTTGCACAACTATTCTTTCTGTCTCTGCTGCTTGGTTGATGAGATATTTAGAAATGAATGAAATTTATAACAACATAAAGATTATATGAGCAGTAATATTTCTTTATCTGTACTACACAGAGGTCAAAAGTCAGACCATGGTTGCCACTGTGTAAGTTTTAAGATGAAATGTTTTAATAACTTTGCATGTAGCATGGTTATGGAATTAATGCCAGTATGAACAAGCTACATTTGATATCTAGAGGCTTCAGAAGGATGTAACTGCAATAGTACCTACAAGTGCCACCTGGCTGTAATGCGTTTAAGCTGTGGGAATCGCACAACCGTGATCTAGAGAAGAACACAGTACAGCTGTACAATAATTTGCCATAACAATAGAGGTCCTGCTCACCAACGTGCAGTATCCCTCCATCCCCAGCTTCTCCTGCTTTTTTGATTCTTCTCCCTTTTCTCCTCATGGACCTAGGGGGCATCAAGTCTTTCTGCCTCTCTACTCAAGGCTAACCAGCTTAATTTGTCTTCCAGCCCTCATCTGGCCTACTGGCGTGGAGATATTCTGAGGATTTATGCTCATATGTCTGCTTGTGTCCTTGCGCCCATGGGCTTAGATCATACATCAGATGTATGGCTCTGTGGAAGGTTTTGGCTTTGGTACCCTGGCTTGATATCACTGTTATTTGGAAAGATAACCCCCCCCCCCCCAACAGTTTGGAATGCTTTGGCAGTGATCAGTAGGATATTCACTTTTATGGTAAGTTCTTACACAGCTGTAATTTCTCTACCCAAGAGAACCATTGCAGTGCTCGAAGGAAAAAAGATAAGTGAGTGACAAATGCAAAGAAGTTTTTTTTTTTTTATTCTGCTGCTTTAAGACTCTCACTTCTGAAGGTTTGCTTTTATTGTGAGTGCCTTGCACAGCACTTCTGTTTCCTGGTGTAGTCTAAATGTTTAACAAATTAAAATACTAACCTGCACTTTTTCAGCATGCTTGGTGCTCCTGCAAGTTTATTTTCTTTAAAGCACCTTTAACTTTATTTTGAATTTAAATACGTTTTCTAATTATTTTTTTAATTTGCAAGTTGTGTTGAAACTGTATATTGCTGTTTAGTTGGTCTGTACAAGTCAGTTTTGCTATCAATAACAGTTTTGTTATGCTTTTACCGCTTGTGACAGAGAGGGATATCCATTCTAATATAATTTGTGTGTGTTTGCTCAGTGGCTATGTTTCCTTAGCAAGAACTAAGGTTATGGTACTTTGAAATGATAAATGCGTTTAAAAAGTATACCTGAATAGTAAAATTTCACAGGTGGAGTCGGCTACCCAAGTAATATTTTAGACTCAAGGGACAGTAAGGCATTTGTAGAAGAGGCAGTTATTTGTACAATATCATATGGCCTTCAAGGTTTTGAGTTCTGTTAGTCTTCACATAATCCTGTCGTCATTTCAGGGAGCACAATTAAAATAATGCAGTAAATTGGCAGACTGTAAGAAGCTTTTAATTGTGCTTAATCCTCTGCCCCAAAACTTTTAAACATCACAGGATAAATATTTAGGTTTTATTTTTTTTTTAGGTGGCCTAGTTTGATAAAAAAATGGTTTATCGTCAAGCATCATAATAAGTTTTCTGAGTGTTCATACTCAATGAATCTTGTGGTTTATGACCTTATTTTTAGTGATCTTAATATTTATCTTTTTATCAGGGTTTTCATTTTCTTTTACTTCCTAAGTATGTTTGAAATTTGTTCTAGGTGTTGTATATTTTTTTTATTTATTTTTTTGTCCAACTTTATCAAAGAGAATTAAATGTATTCCTTTTATGACTTTTAGGGTTATGTGGTATGTCCTTCTGAAAAGAGATTCCTCTTGCTGTTCACCTTCTTGAAAAAGAATCGAAAGAAGAAGCTGATGGTATTTTTTTCGTCCTGTATGGCAGTGAAATACTATTACGAATTGCTAAATTACATAGACTTGCCTGTTTTGGCAATCCACGTAAGTTTCTATTGTTTTTGCATGTCTAGCAGTAAGTGAAAACCCACTTTTATGAGTGGTATAGTAGTGTTTCTGTATAGTGTCCTTTAATGAGTATTTATTTGGGAGTTATCAAGTTTCACAATGCATAATTTTAAATATCAGTGTTCATCAGAGGACAAAAAAGTCATCTTTTTTTAAAATGAAAAAAAAAAAAGTCTGTTAATCGGAACACAGTATTTAACCTCTTAACCAAAGAGCATTTCCAGAAGTTATGTCCCCATATACTAGATGTTTTGGCTATGGCTGCTGTTTGTATATAAAAGCCTGTAAAACGCAGATTCTGAACTTTTCTGAGAATGTTGCTGGCATAATTATTTGTGAAACACTGTGCTGCCCTCCAAGACAAAGCAGCAGCCATGTCTTGAATGCTAGTGAAAAAAAAATTTAATGTCTTTTTCTATACATAACTTGTTCAAAGAACAATAAGATTGCTTTTTATACAGAAACAGTTTATTTTTGAAATCAGTGCACATTATACAGCAACAGAAGGTAAAACAGCTTTAAAATTGTTAGACATATTGTTCTGCCACATTTTTTATTCATACTTTTGGACAGAGTAAAATTATCTAAATGCTTTTAAAGTTGCATTTTTCTGCTGCTGTCCTTTACCCACCTTGTCATTTGCGGTTACTCTGTAATGAGAGACCTGGTCTTAGTTACTAGGGGTGCTTAACAGAAGCTTTTTAAGCACTGTTTTAATGACAGAAAGTTTGATGCTTAACAGGCTTGTCTTTTTTTCCCCCTTTTTCTGAGAATAATCTTGGCTTGTGCACTACAAAGTTGTGATGCTTGTGTCAATGCACAGTGCATCTTATTCAGTATAACATATAGAACTCTGTCCTTTCCCCTCAAAGTTATGGAAAATTAAATCAGATTCCAGATGTTGGTATTGTAATCGTACATATGTCAGCTTATCTCATAGCTGGTCATGCCCCCCCCAAATTGTGATTTGCTTTAAAAAAAGAATTCCCGTAGGAATCATAAGAAATGCAAGGCAATTGAGTGTTGCCACCATTTATGGCTTGCCAGTAATCACACCTAGTATTGTACCTCTTCAAATTCACCACTGCCTAGTCAAGTTAAGCCAGTGGTGAATTTGTAAATACCCATCCAATTGTCCATGTCCCATTTTAAGGAAGATGATGCATCTAACCATGTGAAGTCTGTTCCAGGGGTGGGGAAGGTGCTGTTTAATCATACTTGTGTTAAGTATGATGCTAAATCTTCAATATACCTTACATACATGAATTGTTTATTGTAGATATGCTGCAACAGTTTTCTAAAGATCTGCACATAAAAATTACCTTAGTAGCTGTGGCAGACAAAAGATGCATTTTGGATAATTGGAAACCTCCCAGTGCATGTCTTAGGATTTCTGTTAACTAAATGGTGCTATTACTACTACTAAACTGTAATTAAAAGTAATTGTTGTTTTTTTAATGCAGTCTTTTTTAAATTGGTAGTGGTTCTGTTCTTGTCACGTTTTTGTGTAGTTTTCTTTTTCAGACTTTTATGTAAATAGTAAAAGCATATGTTTGAAACTTCTGGTTTCTTCAGAGAGAAAAAAAGAGAACTTCCATTATCTTTGCTGTTTGTGGTACTACCGCCTGCTTGTATGCCATTTACTTTTTTTTTTTTTTCATATGATTCTCCTTTCTTCTCGGACCCTTATATTCCGCCTGCTACCAGTCACTCATTACTGACTTTCTCTTCTATGCACTTGCTGTGCAATGATTATGGACAGGGCAATAGGTTCTCCCTCATTGTACCTTGGTTGTTGATGAACAACTGCTGATTGATTAGGCCCAAGGAGGGAAATCAGTAGCTCAGACGTTTCCTTACCTTTGCAAGGCATGCATTACAGGATATGAATTCTGGTGCCGGAAGCCATTACAGATGAGCATCCCCTGTAATGAAATTCCTGAGGAAATAGGATATGATGATTCTGATTATGACAAGAGATGGGGCTGCTTCTCTTTTACATTCACAAGCCCAGTTTTCTGACTGTGAAGAAAATATTGATTCTGATGTTGTTAATCTTCTTTCCATTCATCACTGATGGGTTCCATTCCGAGCCCTCGGAACCGAGTCGGCCTTTTACCAAGCTCGCGCCAGCCAAAAAACTCTTGAACTCTCTGCCCAGAATGCCCTTTGCCCTGTAACCTCAGATCTTGTTTGCCACGTAGCCGTAAAGCTGCATTTCAGACGAGCTCTCAGCTGAGTGAAACCTTTTTGATATTTGTGTGAAAAATTTTCAGTAGCTTCATATTTTATTAAGCGATTACTTTTTGTAGTATATTTTCTTCTGTCTGACCTTGGTTTTCCTCTCTACCCGTAGTTACCATTGTTATACCTTCAAGTACCATTGTTGGTA
This sequence comes from Protopterus annectens, assembly GCF_019279795.1. NCBI lineage: Eukaryota > Metazoa > Chordata > Ceratodontiformes > Protopteridae > Protopterus > Protopterus annectens. Next base: position 1,512,502,534 of record NC_056737.1, read on the forward strand.
CGGCCTTCCTCCCTTACTGTTGTGGTATTTCTTCAATACCATGGTTGGTATTGTTTAACCTATTAGCTGTCTTTTATTCAGGTGTTTCCTTTCTTTTCTCTGTCATACCAGTGTATTGTTATATTTGTGACTTTTTTGAATGGTGTTGACTTTGATTACATTTGGATTATACAGTTGGTCTGTGGTGTTTTTTCTCTATTAAGATGTCTGATAAGAAGGGTACTTCAGGTTTTAAGCATTGTACTTCATCTAAGGGCAAGTTACCTAACAGTGATTTTCATGATGACTGTGTATACTGTTTGGGAGTGTCCCTGTCAGAGTTTCAGTCAACGCACTCTTAATGAGTGCAAAAATAAACTCATTCTGAAAGGGTTACTCAAGTCTCCCTTCTCAGAGGCCATTTCTGCGATGGAGGTCTCAACCCCTCCTTTTAAGGACAGTAAGAGACCCCACTCCGTTCCTTCTTCAGGTGATCAGAGCAAGCCTGGGAAATCAAAGGTCCCAAAGTTCTCTCCGGAGCATAAATCAGCCCCCTTGGCTCCATCTTCTTCGGCTCTGACCATCGATACCAGCGCCCGTTTCGGCACCGGTCCTGCCTCCAGCACCAGTCATAAGCCTTTACTACGCCTATTTCGACTTCGGCACCCGTGGCCTCTTCAGCTCAGGGCACACCTTCGACTAAGTCATTAGTTTACATTTTGGAACTGACCATTTCAGCTCTGAGTGCCACTTCGGCACCGAGCGTGGTACCGACCTCACTGGATTTGCCCCCTTTACTTCCGGTCTCGAAACTAGAGACTTGGTGCCGGCAGACCTTGTACTGTGGACCTGATACTCCCCCTCCGTAGATCCATTTCTGGGCCAAGCGTATAGCCCCTTCATCGAATGTCCTGACTCCCCATCCGGAGTATCCACTAGATCCACCAGGAGCCTTTCTGAACATGACGTGGTGCGTCTTGTAGACCAACTGTTGTCAGCCAGGGGGATTCCCCCACTTTCTAAGACCCATCCACCTGCAGAACGTGGTTTGCCTTATCCAAGGACTCCATCTGACACTTCTTCAACCATCTCGGTTCCGAAGCCTTATGCTCCGACATCTTTTTTGGAACTCATCACCTTGGCACCTACGGTGCATCTCACGCTGGCTACGAGTTTGTCCCTTTGGTCTTCGGTTCCTGCTGAACCAGTCCTTCCTCAATCTGGATATTGGGGGGATGGGTGCGTCGGCCCGGGTACGGAGCCACCTCTCTTCTCTGTTCCGTCCTTTGTGCCGATAGCCACGTCCGTGCCTATCCTGCTTGAGGCGCCATCCGTGGGGGTGGGTTCGTCGGAGCGGGGTGTGACCCCCGATCCCGAGATTGTCTTTCTCTGTTCCGGGCTCCCATGCCTCTTTGGGCAGGCCTGTCTTCTGCACGATGGAGAGGGCTCTTGCTTCTGGCAGCACTCCTTCAATGTCGGAACCCCAATTTTCACCCCCTGAGCTACAGCTGTCACATACCACCCCCCGGGACACCCGGCAGAGAAGCCACAGGACACCCCTGTTCAGGGTACCTGCTCTTTTGATTCCTCCTCAGAGACCCCCACTGAAGAGCCCCCTCAAAAGAAGACGTGCAATAGGAAGCACATGGACTCACCTGAGGAGTCCCTAACGGAAGACACGGATTACGATGTTGAAGGGTTCCCCACGGTCACCTCCTGATAACGTCTCCTTCGGAGAAATCCTGGAAATGTTAAAGTAGAGAGGTAACTGGAAGCCCCCCCAACCTTTCGTCTGAGGAGTCAGTGTTCCTGCAGGCTTTTTGCGCCCAGCCTTCTACCTCTTGGGTGATCCCACCTGCTGACAAGCTCGTCCAGCTCATCGTGCAGCTCACGTGGAAGAATTGAGGCGATCTCTCAGAGACCAGACAAAATTCTTTCCCCTCCCGAGGAGAACCCGCATTGGTCCAAAGGGTTACCAGTTGATGCTATGGTGGTGGCAGCGGCCACGAAAAATGACTTGGCTGAGGAAAGTCCTGCTGTCCACCTGCCCAACAGGGAGTCCCGGGAGGTGGATTGACTTGGGAAGTGTGTTTTTAGATCAGGGACCTTTGCCATATGGTCCCTGAATTATTTGGCACCTTGTACAAGGCTCCAGAGGGACTTTATCTCCAAACTCTCCGGGATGCTTGCAGGACAGTTGTCTGACAAGGTCAGGGACTAAGTGGCTTCGTAGCTTGCAACCCTGGAATCAATATCCAATTCATCCATGAGGTTTCTGTCGCATGCAACTGAAGGGGCAGCTAGAGCAGCGAGTTCAGGCATTATGAGGCATCATGCGTGGATGCACATTTGTGACCTCACGGACCCCTTCAAGTCTTCCTTTCTGAATGCTCCAATCGAAGCTTCATCCCTTTTTGGCTCCAAAGTTAAGGACACGCTAGCCAGGTGCGAGCAAGATGGAAAGACCCTGTCTGCTGTAGGCCTACGGTTTTCCAATCCTCGACGTACCTTCTCTAGGAATCGGAAGAGTGGAAAGATGTGGCATAGAAAACCCTAGTGTCCCTTCCATTTCACATGTGGTGATAATTGATGATACTTCCAGAGGCAGAGGGGGTAACAATTCCAGAAGACACCCCTATAGAGGCAGAGGGCATCCTCGTAATCATGGCTCCAGGGATTCCTTCTCTGGACAGCCTTATCAGTGCTCCTCAGGAGCAGTCTTGATTGCTTACCTTTGGAAGCAGTCGGGGGTCATTTCTTTCTGTACCAAGCTGCGTGGCAATCCATCACCACCGATCGTTGGGTGCAGAGCATTATCACCAGAGTTTACACCATTCCCCTTTCTTATCAGCTGAATTTCCCAAGAAAGCTTCCCGATGTTCCACCCAGTCAAAGGGAAGAAGCAGCTTCAGAGATTATAAAGCTGTCTCAAAAAAAGTCATCCAACCAGTCCCACCAGACCAGCGTGGATCCAGATTTTACTCTATTCTTTATGGTGCCAAAAAAAACTGGATTGGAGACCCATTTTGGATCTCAGCAGCTTAAGTCGGTCACCCAAACCAAATTCCAGATGGTCACGGTTCAGTCCATTCTCCACTTTTGATTGGATGTACTCTATAGATCTCTGGGATGTGCATTACCACATCAAGATGGACAAACGCTCCAGGAGTCTGCTTTGCTTCTGGCTAGGAGCCAGTCATTATCAATTCCGTGCCCTGCCGTTCAGTCTCTCTACAGCCTCCAGTGTTTTCACGAAATGCCTGGCAGTGGTAACAACTCACTTGAGACTAAAAGGATTCCAGGTGTTTCCATATCTGGATGACTGGCTCCATACTGACCCCACCGAGCATCTTCTGGTAACAGCACTACATTATACTCTCTCTTTCTGGCAAAATTGTTGGGAATAAAGATACATTGGGAGAAATCAAACCTTGTCCCTACACAATAGAGTTGACTGGAGCAGTGTTCAATACTCAGTCCTGTCTGGTATCACTCCCAGTTCAGACTACATCGATTGAGACTTCAACTCCGGGTGATAACTCTCACAAACAACAGATCTGATGTTGTTAATCTTAGTTCATTCCTTACTGATGGGTTATCGGTTCCATCCTCGAACCGAGTCAGTCAAAAACTCACGAGCCAAGGTCCTACCCAGAATGCTCTGCTCCTTGTTACCTCAGATCTCATTTGCCGCATTGCTTTGCAGCTGTCCAGCTACTCTCTCAGCTAAGTGTCTAATTTTTTGAAAGTTTATATGTTCTTACTCTAAATTTTTCTCAAAAATGTATTCTAATATTTTCCTACCTTATCGCACTCTTTAGACTCTCTCCCTTTAGTCTTTTCCCTTTATTTACCCCCTCTTACCTTGTGGTACTTCTCCATTACCATCATTAGTAATCCTTCCTTTTCTCTTAACCTTTTGCTACTGTGCTTCTCCACACCAGTTATGTCGGATAAGAAAAGTACTGTTTGTTTCAAACAGTGCAAGGATTGCGGCCATAAGTTACCGCTTTCCAATGGTCATGACTTGGCTACGGTCTTAATGTCTCTTGCTTGACCGTGGATCCTCCGTGTGGGATTTGTAAAAATTTCTCTGCCAGGACTCTCAATGAGAGGAAGAATAAATTAATTTTGAAAGGTCTCCTTTCTCTGAGGCTATTTCTGAGTCGGAGAGCTCACCTCCTTCTGCTAATGCCTGCAAGAGGTATTCTTCCTCTTCTTCATCGAAGTCACTCCTTTCTTCTCCCTCTGGAAATTGTAAGGAGTCTACTCACAAGAAGGTGAAATTGATTACTACTCCGGTGGTGCCACCTTTGACCCTGTCGGCTCCAGGCTCAGCACCTCCCCAAATGATTTTGACTACAGCCATGTCTTCTTTATTGATACCAGCACCAGAGTTCCCGGTGCAGACAACTATGTTTCCGACAGCTCTGTCGCAACCAGTAACGGCACCTTCAATACAGGTTCAGTTCCCTTCGGCACCCGTGGTACAATCACCTTCGGCTCCAAGTATGACTCTTCTGTACTCCGCGGCACAGACATTTTCGGCACCAACATGTGCTTTGGCGCAATCCTTCTTGGCACAGTCCTTATTGCTGGCGCAGACACTTTCCACTATGGCACTGTACCCTTCGGAGCAGACTTTTGCCTTTACGGTGCAGACACCTTCAACTACGGCACTGAAATCCTCTGCGCAGGCTTTTTCCACACTGTTTTCTTTGATTCAGACATCCAGGACTCAAGTCTCTGTACCTATTGAATTAGCAAGGATCAAATATTCCCCTTCACTGGATCCTTTTGCTAGCAGTCAGTATAGTCCTTTCCTGGAAAGGCCAGAATCTCCATCAGCCTTCTCCATGAGGTCAACCAAGAGTCTCTCTGAACAGGATGTGTTGCAGCTTGTCAACCAGTTGCTTGTGGCCAGAGGTCTCTTCTAACTGTCGACGTCCACGTTTCCTCATTCAGGTGAACGTACATTTCCTCAAACCCCTACATATACTTCTCCTTCGACTTCCACTCAAGTTTCGAAGCCTATTACTCTGACAAAAGCTTCCCTTCCTCCAACGCCAATAGTGGATCTCACTTTGGAACCAGAGTCGTCCTTGTGGCCTTCGGTGCACTGGACATCGAGTTCCTCTCAGGCCAGTGGCTGTGCCGTTGGTGAGGGCATTCCTGGCTCCACGCCGATTTTTTTCTATGGCACTTTCCAGGGATGTGCTGTCTCATTTGTGGTTCACAGTCCTCTTGAGACTCCTGGTCTGAGGGCGGGCTCGGGGCGGGTTTGACCTCTGGTCCAAGGTTGTCGTGCTCTGTTCAGGGCTCCCATCCCTCCAGCTTGTGGAGAGGGCTCTTGCCTCCACTGGCAAAGCTCACATGTCTGAGTCCTCTTCCCCCCTCTGTGCCACAGCTGTCACAAGCTTCAACTGCCGGACACCAGGCACAAGAGCGTCAGATTTCTCCTCGTCATGAGACCCCTCTTTACAGTCTTCCCCAGAGCCTCCCACTTAGGAAGTACCCCACAAAACATCGTGTAAGAGGAAGCACATGGACTCCACTGAGGAGTCATTGACTGAAGATATGGATTTTGATGAAGGGGAAGGGTCCCCACGGTCACCCTCTGATGAGGTGTCCTTTGGTGACATCCTCGAGATCCTTAGAGGGGTGACTGGAAGCCTTCTATGTCTTCCTCTGAGGAATCCATGTTCCTGCAGGCTTTTCGTGCCCGACCCCTTACCTCTTGGGTCATCCTGCTTGCCGATGAGCTCGTTCAGCTCATCGTTCAGCGTGCATGGAAGGCTCCTGACACCATAGAAGTGATACCTAAGAGACAGATAAAATATTATTGCCTCCAGCTAAGCACCCCCACTGGTCATGAGGTCTTCCAGTATATGCTATGGTGGTGGCAGCTGCTACTAAGAAGGATTTGGCAGAAGAGAGCCAAACTGTCCATCTGCCCAACAAGGAGTCCCGGGCAATTGACAGATTAGGGAAGCTTGTGTTTGCTTCATTGACCTTCGCCATAAGGTATTTGAATTATTTGGCACATTTTACCAGGCTTCAGCATGATTTTATCAACCAGCTCTCTGAAACCTTGGCAGGAGCTGTTTCTGATGAAGTCCGTGATTATGTGGCTTGTCAGAAGGCCTCCCTAGAGTCCATTCCCAACTCTTCCATGTGTCTTATTTCTCACGCTATGGAAGGGGTGACTAGAGAGACAGGCGCAGGTATAGTTGACAGACAGCATGCCTGGATGCGCCTTTGCAGACTCCTTTTAAGGCTTCCTTCATGAATGCCCCCATAGAGGCACTTCTTTGTTTTGCCCTAAAGTCAGGGATATGCTGGCAAGGTGCGAACAAGATGGCAAGACCCTGTCTGCTGTTGGTGTCAGACACTCCACTCCAGAAATCAGAGGAGTGGAAAGATCTGGCATAAGAAATCACAGGGTTCTTTCAGAGATGTACATGCCCCTTTCTAGGCAGAGGAGGTCTGCGAAACCGGGGTTCCAGAGATTCTTTCTCTGACCAACCCTATCACCGCTCCTGAAGTGTTGCCCGACTGCTCACCTCTGGAAGCAGTCAGGGGTCGTTTCTCCTTGTACCCCGCTGCCTGGCAAAAGATAACTGACTCTTGGGTACAACAGATAATATCCAGAGTCTATCACATCCCCTTCCGTCTTTGCCCAGTCTCATCAAGAGTATTACCCGACATTCCACCCAGTCAAAGGGAAACAGCAGCATACGAAATCCAAAAGCTGCTACAAAAGAGTCATCCAGACAGTCCTCCCAGACCAGATAGGATCTGGTTTTTACTCAAGGTTCTTTTTTAGTGCAAAAAAAGACAGGAGAGAAATTCTGGATCTCAGTACACTAAACAAATTTGTAAAAACAGAGAAATTCCGGATGGTCATGGTTCAGTCTATCCTTCCTCTTCTGGAAGAAGACGATTGGATGTGCTATGTAGATCTTCAAGATGTGTATTACCACATAAAAATGGACAAACGCTCAAGAAGATACCTCCATGTCCGAATAGGAGCCAGTCACTACCAGTTTCGAGCCCTGCCCTTCGGTCTCTCTACAACCCCAGAGTGTTTACAAAATACATGGCAGTGGTTATCGCTCACTTGCGACTTCACTGATTCCAGGCTTTTCCATATCTAGACGATTGGCTCCTCACCGCCCCCACCAAGCGTCTACTGGAAGAAGCCCTGCAGTATACTCTGTTAACAGCTCGAAGCCTGGGAATCACTATAAACTGGGAGAAAGCAAACACAACCCCAACTCAGTCTTTGAAATTTATAGGGGTACTGTTGGATACGAGAAGTTGCGCAGCATCCCTTCCAGTACACAGGTTTCAGAAAATAAGACAAGTTCAACCGCTGCTCTGTCACCACAAATCCCCAGCCCGATCTATACTCCAGCTATAGGGGTCAATGGCAGCCTTGATTACCATTGTTCCTCTGGCCAGATTCCACATGAGGCTCTTTCAGTGGCTACTTCTAAATCAGTGGTATCCTCTACAACATCCTTTGTCCTTTCAGATAAGTGTAACTCAAAGATGCAAGCAAGATTTACTCTGGTGGATGTCTCGAAACCCCCAACAATGGTCTCACCCTTTCAACCCCCATCAACCAATAGTCACGATGACCACGGACACCTCCCTGATGGGGTGGGGGGCTATGTCAGGGAAACTCGATCCAAGGCACCTGGTCGGAATCAGAGGCCCTTTTGCATATCTGTCTCACAGACTCTGCAAGACTTTCTTGAAAGGGGTTATTCACCTAAAACCTCCCTTTAGCGAACCCGTACAACTTTGGGATTTGGCTTTGGTTCTGCAAGCTCTAACAGCTACACCCTTTGAACCTGTGTCTTCATGTGATGTAAAATATTTCTTGGAAAACTTTGTTTTTGATTGCAGTCACATCAGCCAGGCGATTGTCAGAACTTCAGGCCTTGTGCATCAAACCTCCCTATCTTATCTTCCATAAGTAATAGGGTAGCACTGAGAACTAACTCTACCTTTTTACCAAAAGTGGTGTCAGAGCGATCTATCAACCAGTCCATTGACCTTCCAGTGTTCTTTCCTAACCATTCTAACAAGGGAGAGTATTGCCTGTACTCCTTGGATGTTCATAAGCAAATACGATTTTATCTGGACAACAAAGTTTACCCGTAAATCATACCATTTGTCTTTTTCTGGACCTAGACGGGGTCATCCTGTATTAAAAGTTACATTGGCTTCACAGTTGAGAAACTGTTTTTGTTATAGATAAAAGTAATACAATATCACATTGCCTCGTAGAGTCAAAGCACATTCTACAAGATCTATGGCAACTTCAGCAGCTTTCCATGCTAAGCTTTCCTCAATGATATTTGCTCAGCTGCAACTTGGGCAAAACCTCATACCTTTATTTTTCATTACAAATTGGACTTGGCCTCCAGAGGTAGAGCTTCCTTTGGCTCCTTGGTGCTCAGGAATGTCCTTACATGAAGGCCACCCAGGAATACAGGTAGCTGGGGACTCTGTCCCATCAGCAAGGAATGAACAAAGATTAACTACATCAGGTAAAGAAGTTATGTCTTACCATAACATTCCATCTGTGCTGTTGATCTTCATTCATTCATTACTTTCCACCCTCTGTCCCCCATCTGGAGGTTTTTGGTTGATCTCATGTACTCCTGTCTTGTAAGTCTGTTATGACCAGAGGTAGCCTCTACTTTAATCTATCAACTTGCAAACTCAATCTGAGGTAACAGGGAGCAGAGCATTCTGGGTAGGACTTTGGCTCAAGAGCTTTTTGGCTGACGTGAGCTTGATATTGGCCGGCTCGGTTCCGAGGATGGAACAGATAACCAATCAGTAATGAATGAACGAAGATCAACAACACAGATGGAACGTTATGGTAAGACATAACTTCTTTTTTTCTGCAAGGGAAGTTCTTCAGGCCCTAGGTTCTATGGCAGCGTCGATCCCAGTAGTGCCTCTAGCAAAGCTACATGTGCAGATTCTGCAGTGGCTCAGTCTGTGTCAGTGGTTCCCAAACTATCACCCCCTCAGTTACCAGATTCGATTAACCAACTCCTGCCAACAGGACCTGCTTTGGTGGATGAGGCCAGACGTAGAACTTTGGAGTCGTCCATTTCAGTTTCCTCAGCCCACAGCCATTATGACCACAGATGCTTCCCTGATTGGGTGGGGGCCATTTCCAGGGAAAGACTGTGCAAGGCACATGGTCCACCTCAGAAGCCCACCTGCATATCAATGTTCTGGAGCTGAGAGCTGTGCTGTTAGCATTCCAGGCCTTCCATTCAGCTCTCCCTTCTGGGACAATTGCAGTTCAGTCAGATAATATGTCAGTGGTCTGGTATATCAACAAGCAAGGAGGAACCAAGTCCTATCCCCTTTGTCGAGAAGCCATGAGAATTTGGCAGTGGGCAATAGCTTCCAACTGCTTTGTAATAGCAACGCATATCCCAGAGAGCTTCAGTGTGATTGCGGACAAGCTGAGCAGATGCATCCTCATGCCTCACGAGTGGTCCCTAAACCCCGAGGTGGCATCAGCAATCTTCAGCCACTGGGGCCAGCGCTGCTGTGATCTTTTCACCTCCCCTTCAAACACCAAGTGCAGCAGCTATTTTGCCCTACTTCCCCAGAAGAGGAGTCACGAGGGACGCTCTGATCCTAGATTGGCCCACGGGACTTCTGTAAGCTTATTCTCCCAGCCCTCTGATCCCACAGTTTCTTAAAGAAAGCTCTTCGGTTGAGATGCAAGGTGATCCTCATAGCCCCATTCTGGCCTTGACAAGTTTGGTTTCCCTTCCTTCGGCCTTACCTAGTATACCCGCCGTGGATTCTGGACCCCCTACCAGATTTGATTACTCACCCCCAAGAGTTGAGTCACCCAAATCTGTCCAGTTTTAAGCTGACAGCTTGGTTTCTCCACTTCCACTAGTAGCCAGGCAAGCTAATCTCACCTTGCCTGTTCGAAACATCATTCTGGTCTCTCATAAACCATCCACCAGAAGACTGTACCAGGATAAATGGAAAAGATTCTCCATCTGGTCCAAGAGTAACATGCTAGACCCATATTCGGCTCCAGTTACTGCAGTGCTTCAATGCTTGGCTAGGTTTTTTGATAATGGAGCCTCTGCCTCTACCATACGAGTACATCTAGTGTCAATTTCCAATTTCCACAGTGGTATAGATGGCACTCTTCTTATCTCTCTGTGCATTTGCAAGGCTTTCCTCAAGGGGACTTCTCATATCAGGCAGCCCGTGGAACCATGGGAGCTCACTCTAGTCCTTCAGTCTTTGACTCCGAAACCTTTTGAACCTGCTGCGAAGTGTGACCTAAAGTTTTTGTCTTGGAAATCCTTGTTCTTGGTAGCCATCACGTCTGCCAGAAGAGTCTTGAAGCAGCAGGCATTGTGTATCAAGAGGCCCTATCTGGTCTTTCATAAAGACAGAATATCACTTCAGATGAATCCATCCTTTCTCCCCAACGTTGTTTCTGAATTCTCCATAAACCAGACTATTGACCTACCAGTGTTCTTTCCGAATTTTGCCAGTAGAGGGGAGTACTGCCTTCACTCTTTAGACATACATAGACAGTTGAGAGTTTATCTAGACAGGACCAAACCTATCTAGACAGGACCATACCTATCCGTAAATCTGAACAGCTTTTCATCTCCTGTTCTGGGCCCAGTATGGGAGAGGCTGTTTCCAAGGTTACTTTATCAAAATGACTAATGGACTGCAAACGTTTCATCTATTTCCTCAATCATGAACCTATGCCAAAAGTTAAAGCACACTCCACTAGATCTATGGCAACATCTGTAGCTTTCCATACCAGGGCTTCCATGGATGACATCTGTGTAGCAGCTAACTGGGCTAAGCCTCATACCTTTATCAGTCATTACAAGTTGGACCTGGTCTCCAGAGTGAGAGCTGTCTTTGGCTCAATGGTACTCAGGAATGTTTTTCCATAAGGGCTGTCCATAGACCTCAAGGTAGCTTGGGATTCTGTCCCATCAGTGATGAATGGAAAGACGATTAACAACATCAGATAAAGCAGTTATGACTTACCATAACATTCCATCTGTGTTGTTCATCTTCTTTCATTCATCACTTCCCACCTTCCTTCCCCCTCCAAAGGCTCCTGGGCGATGCTTTGGGTCTAAGTGGTGCTGTAGGGTAGTTGCGCAAAAGTGGCCTCCGCCTTACTTCCTTTTCCCTAGCAAACTCTATCTGAGGTAATAGGGAGAAGGACATTCTGGGTAGAGACTTAGCTCGAGAATTTTTTGGCTGGGGCAACCTAGGTGAAAATGCCAACTCTGTTCCGAGGGCTCTGAACCAAACCCATTAGTGATGAATGAAAGAAGATGAACAACACAGATGGAACATTATGGTAAGACGTAACTTCTTTTTCCTGTCCCCATGTGGAGGATTTTTCTTTTAATTAGACTATAGCCAGGATGAATGATGTATTTTTTATGGTAACAAGTAGATGCTCTGCTAAAAATTAGATTGATATGTTACAGATGAATATTCCTCATTTCCTCAAGTATTCCTCCTGTATTACCAGCAGTGGAGGATGCATTGAATGCTGCCTGTAGTCATCCTCAGTCCCTGCCATGAATCGCTAAAAAAGCAGATAAGATGTATGAAGTACCCTAGACTAATATATATGTTTTCTCTCTCATTCAGACCCAGTAGTTTTATCCTCTGTACCACCTGCTGGGAACAGGCTGATGTTCTTCGTGTTTCACTGTTGCAGTCATTACATTTGGGTAATATGCTGACAGGTTGCCCTCAGTCGGCCTGATTAACAAAGTCTTGGGTCCTGCGTCGGTTGCTGTCCCTTCTTCCATAACATCAGGTTGTCAGGGGTATAAAACATGCAGCCGACGTCATTTTCATCAGTCTTTCTTGCCGTGCGGTGCCCGAAGCAGTTCGCAAGTGCCAGTCCGCCGACTCCTGAAATTTTCATTTTCGAGTTTCAGAACCAAAGTTTTCAACCTAAAGCTAAGTACCCCGTTGGGGAAACTTTTTCTTGCTCCTTACCGATGTCCGTAAAATTTAATAATTGTATTACTTGTGGGAAGCAAATACCTCATAAGGATTTTCATTTGTACTGTATTCCTTGCCTAATCTCTGACCACAATGTGCCTTGCTGTCGGTTTTGTGCTAAATTTAATCAACGCACTATTACGCATCGATATATTTTTGCTTTAAAATATTTTGGCTCAAGATTTAACTATCCAGAAATGTTGTCAGTTTGCAATCCGACTACTGGAATACACAAAAAATGCAAAGAAAAAGACAGACACAGACCGTCGAGGTCCAAAACCGACGACAAAGCTTCTCCTAAGCCAGTCGCTGGTTCGCCAGTACTCAGTGAGGCGCTTTCGCAGCCCCTGATACCCCCTACTTTTGATTCGCAGGCCTCTACTAAGACCCATTCCGCGAGATACTTTTAAGTATTGAACCCGTAGATATCTCTACCTTGGATGGGTCCGGAGCTGCTGAGCAGGCACCGGCTTCCGAGGATGTTTTCAGGCCTAAAGATTTGTATATTAAACTGATGCCATCTTCAAAACCTAGGCCAAAATCAACTTCTATGTCTAAAAAAACGAAGCTTGGGCCACGTGCACAGGCTCCTATGCCTAAAAACAAATTATCAAAATGGCTGAGGATTTAATTACCTTGATCAAGGGTTCCCATCCCCCTCCTGCTAAGAGGCATAGGGAAGAACACTGACTATGAATCATCAGATCAGGTTTTTATTTCTTCTTTTTCCTCTTCTGATCAGGAATTATCTATTCCTCCTTATGAGGACTCTGATGCAGAAGATTCCATCCCTTCTGCTTCTCCTCCTGTGGATTTTTCTTTTGGAGAAACTTTGCATGCCTTAAGGGAACACTTTCACTGGGAGAGTCAGGATTTCTCAGAATCTAAAAAGAGGCTTAGGGATTTCCTTCTTCCTCAGCATAGGCCTTTGGCTATACCTCGTGTTCTAGACATTGATGATGTTTTCTCAGAATCCAGCATGGCTCCTGATTCCCTGCCTCCAGCTCTTAGTAAGCCAGATAGATATTACAGTGTTCCTGACTCCCACAAATTCCTCTCTCTAAAAACCCTACTGCTGACCCTGAAACCATTTCTCAGGGTCCCAAGGGCGTTAAGGCTTCTACTGCTAAAAATCATACCCCTTCTGATAGGGACTACAGAGCGCTGGATAGATGGGGTAAGAAAGTTTACATTTTCATATGCTTAAATATCAGCAGCATGTCATGGGCTTACTTAAGCAGAAAATTATGTTGATTTCTGACTGTGTGGAAAATAGAGAGTTGCAGGATTTATTGCATTCAGTTCAACAAGTTGGAAAACATACTTTGCAATGTGGTTTTGATTCGCTGGAGGCCATTTGCAGGGCCGCTGTAACTGGATCTGTGATAAGAAGGCATGATTGGCTCAAGGAGCAAAATCTGCCTGATCATATTAAAGCAAAATTGTTGGATGCTGCTTTACAACAGGACAGTCTATTTGGTAATAAGGCAGAAGAAGTTTTGAAAAAGATGGAAGATAAAGCTAAATCTATGCAAACTGTAAAATATTTCTTACAAGTGCAGCCACCCAGGTTCAGTAGGCACTGGCTTACTAAGAATTCGTCCTTTCCAGTACCCACCAGAGCCGCTCAGGTCAAACCCAGACACTCCAAAGGCTCCAGGTTTCAGTTACAAGGGACTTATAGAACAAAACAGTGGGGTGCCTCCACCTCCAAATCTGGAAGTAACAAGGCACCTTCCTACAGTAAACAGTCTCAATGACTTTCCTCTGCAATCACCAAGCACTTATCTTTTGGCTGCCCCCTTAGGGGGATAACTGGCACTTCATGCAAGAAATTGGCAACTAATTACCCAGGACAAGTGGGTTTTAAATATAGTATCTCAGGGATACAGATTTCATTTCCACATGTTGCCAATCCCAAACGGATGGCCAGATCTGCCTCCAAATCAGTGGGCAGAGGCCCAGAAAAAAGTTATGTCCCTCATGAATACAGGGGCTATTCAACCAGTACCAGAAAAGGAAAAGGGACAAGATTTTTATTCAAGACTTTTCCTGGTACCCAGAGAAGACGAATCATGGCGTCCAATTCTGGCCTTATCCATTCTAAATACATTTCTGGACATTCCAAAATTCAAGATGCTGACTCTACAACAGTTACTGCCTATGCTAGGCAAGGATGCCTGGCTGGTAACTCTAGACTTAAAAGAGGCTTACCTGCATATCCCAGTCAGGGAGTCTTGCAGAAGATACCTCAGCTTCAAAGCAGGCTATTTGCATTACCAGTTCTCTGCACTGCCCTTTGGCTTATCTAGTGCGCCCAGAGTCTTCACAAAGTGCCTGGCACCAGTAATTGCATTTTGCAGAAAAGCATTCAATTTTATCCTTACCTGGATGATTGCCTAATTCAGGCAGAAAACAAGGACACTCTTCTAAAACATCTGGCATTTGTGAAAAGGCTTCTAACTTGTCTAGTGTACACCATAAACAAAAATAAATCACAACTGGTACCCTCTCTAATGATTACATTCCTGGGAGCAAGCTTGAATACAACTGCCCACAGTGACCACGGACGCCTCCCTACTTTGGTGAGGGGGGACATTTCTCGGGAAAGACAGTCCAAGGCACATGGTCCCCTTTCGAGACCTCTCTGCATATCAATGTTCTAGAGATGAGAGCGGTTCTTCTTGTATTGCAGGCCCTCCATGTTCATCTTCCTCTGGGAACGATTGCAATTCAGACGGACAACATGTCAGTGGTTTGATATATCAACAAACCGGGGGGGGGGGGGGGCAGATCTTATCCCTTATGTCGAGAGAGTGTGGGAATGGGCGATCTCCACCAGCCATTTTCTGGTGGCAAAGCACATCCTGGGATGGTCAAACATTTTGGCGGGTAGGCTCAGCAGATCTATCCTGATGCCTTATGAGTGGTCTCTGAAGTCTTCAGTAGCGGAGCAGATCTTCCTAGAGTGGGGTCGTTCTTGCTGCGATCTCTTCGTGTCTCCTTCCAACACGAAATGCAGTGAGTTTTTCGCTCTGAACCCCCCTCTGGGGGAAGTCCCCAGAGACGCTCTGATTCATGCTTGGCCTCCTGGGCTTCTTTATGCTTATCCTCCTCTTCCCCTCATGTCGAAGTTTCTGCAGAAATCCCGAGGGCTGGGGAGCACTGTGATTCTCATAGCCCCATTCTGACCTCGTCAGGTTTGGTTTCCCTTACGCAGATCTGGACAATCTGAAGGTCACTGCTTGGCTGCTCCGGTTCCCATGATTCTTAGGACTCCCGGTCTATCATTTCCCGTTAAATCTATTCTGGTGGCAGCTCATAAATCGTCCGCCAGGAAAGTTTGTTCCAGTAAATGGAAATGTTTTTCTATTTGGGCCATTCAGAGGTCTTTGGACCCTTTCACTGCACCACTTTCAGCGGTCTTAGATTTCCTAACTAGCATTTTTCATTAGGGTGCTAGTTCCTCAACGGTGAAAGTTCAGCTAGCCGCCATTTCTAGTTTTCATGTTGGGGTAGACATGTCTTCATTGGCTTCTTCTAAACTGTGTAAAACCTACCTCAAAGGTGCCTTTCTTCTCAGACCTCCAGTTAAGGACCCCATCCCTCCGTGTGACCTTGCTTTGTTGCAGGCTTTGGTTTCTCCTCCCTTTGAGCCTGCAGCATCTGTGGATCTACAATTTTGACCTAGAAAACTGCCTTCTTGGTTGCCATCACATCTGCTAGAAGGTGTTGGAGCTTCAAGCTTTTTCTATACATGATCTTTCACAAAGATAGAGTGTCGCTACACACTAACTTATCCTTTCTTCCCAAGGTAGCTTCAGAAGTAAATATTAATCAGATAATTAATTTACCAGTATTTTTTCCGAACTATCAGAGCAAAGGGGAATACAAATTACATTTACTGGATGTACATAGGCAGTTGAGGTTTTATCTGCACAGGACTAAACCTTTCCGCAAGTATGATCAGCTTTTTGTGTCCTATGCCAAGCCCTTCTTGGGTAAACCTGTCTCAGTGACTATTGCTCACTGGATTTCACAGTGCATTGGCCGGGCTTACTCAGATAGAGGTTTGTCTCTTCCAGGAAAAGTGAAGGCTCATTCGACCCGATCTATGGCTATGTCAGCAGCCTTTTGGTCTAGGGTCTCTTTAGATGATATTTGTTCAGCTGCTACGTGGGCCTCATCTCACACCTTTATTTCTCATTATAAACTGGATTTGGTCTCTAGGAGTAGAGCATCCTTTGGCACTGCGGTGCTCCAGAATATCCTTCCATGAGGGCCTCCCAAGAGTTGGGTAGCTGGGGACTCTTTCCCACAGGTTGAAGATCAAATGAAGTAAACTACTTCAGATTAAGAAGTTATGTACTCACTATAATGTTCCATCTGAGTTGTTCTACTTCATTTGTCTTCAACCCTTCCCCCCATCCTTCCCCCTAATCTTATCCTTTGGGATTTGACACGTCCTTTATACTGGACAGTTGCTGCTGGGATCTTTGGTTCTGTCAGGGCTAAAGTTTTTTTGTGATGTTGGTGTTGGAGGATAAGGTGTTAGTAGGTCAGGTATCTTTTACATGTTAGGCAGCAAACTCAATCTGAAGGGAGATGGGGGCATTTTGGGTAAGGGAGAGAGTATGGAGCCCGGAGTCGTAGCTGGAAAATGCGGCCATGTTGGATCCGATATGAATCCGAGGACCCACAGGTTGAAGACAAATGAAATAGAACTACTCTGATGGAACATTGTAGTGAGTACATAACTTCTTTATTTCAACAATTAGCCAAGCTTCTGGTGTCATTCTAAGGTGATCCAGTATCTCTCTGCCTGGGATGATATGATTGACATACCTCAATGCTTTACCAGAGATGGCATGCATCTAGCACCCCTGGGCTTCCAGATACTGGCCGAGGCTGTTGTCACCCCATAGTGCCTTTTTTAGGTGGTATTCCAAAGACCAAACTACCACCGTAACAGCTACAAACAAATGCAATCTGAGGGTCATGCTGCTCAACGCCAGAAGTCTAAATCTCAAAATTCACTCACTCGAAGCGCTCCTTAAAATGGAGAACATCGACATTTGTACTGTAACAGAGACCTGGTTCAAGGCAGCAGAAAGCACCCCTGCACTAACAGGCTATAACTCATTCCACACCTTTCGGCACCAGAACTTGGACCGAAGCTCCAAAGGTGGTAATTCATAAAGGATGCGCACACCACCAGACTGGTAGCCCAACGTAATGTAGCAGAGATATTTCAGGTGCAGCTATTATTTGGGTAAGACAGCGATTTAGGTCGTAGTCCGTTATAGGTCCCCAACCATGTCCCAAGACACTCGCTCCATGTTCCTAAACACTCTGGAGAATATTGGGGTCCAACCTAACGCACACATACTGGACGACTTCAGTTACCCCTCCATTACCTGGGAAAACTACTCGTGTACCAGTATACTTGCCCAATGTTTCCTGGAATTCATCAATTCCAATGCCCTGGACCAGCTCGTTTTTACCCCCACTATAGAGGTAGCAACATCCTTGACCTGGTCATTACTAACATGGATGACTGTTGCTCTACACCAATAGTCAACTCCTCTTTGGTTAGATCTGACCACAAACTAATCACCTTGGAAGTCCACATCCCCCCCCCAACCCCTGCAAAGGTAACCACCCTGAAAAACCGTCATGGCACCCATGCAAATGGAGAATTAGTTGCATGACCACCGAATCATACACCAATGCACTGTACGAACACATACACAAAATGCATGGATCTCGTCGTACGAATAGTACCAAGATGCTCTCCTCCAAAAAAAGGAAGCCAGTCTGGTGGTCCCCTGCCATAAACAAACTCTACAAAAGAAGGAGGAAACTGATGCGGAATAAGGTGAAGTCCCAAGACTGGAAAAACTCCCTTATCAACCTCAACAAAAAGTTGAGATCCCTCATCAAATCCTCTAAAGCTAGCTATGAAAACAGAATTGCAGTAGATAGTAAAGACAACCACAAGGCCTTCTACAGTTATGTAAAGAACCTCCACGGCAATACCCAGATTTGCTCTGAGCTACTCCACAATGGTACCTCCTATACCAAGCCAACAGATATTGCCAATATACTGGCCGACGGATTCACTGCCAACTTTACCCCCCAAAGGACCAATCACAATACCGTTAGATTGGCAGGCAGCCAGTATTACTGCTGCACAGGTTAAAACCTCACTGTCCAAGACCAAGAATACAGCTTCTATGTGACCTGACAATATCCCTGGCTGTGTTCTACATGAACTGCAGAGTGAACTGGCATCTCACCTGTGTGCCCTGTTCAATCACAGCCTCACCTCAGGCTTTGTCCCTACCAGATGGCACACTGCTATAGTCATCCCTCTCCACAAAGGAGGAGCAACTACAGACCCTGGGAACTATCACCCCATTAGCCTGTCAAGTCTGATATGCAAAACTATGGAACGCTTCATCATGGACCTAATAAACAAGGATATAGGGAATCTCCAAACTCTGGATCCCACATAGTTCGGTTTTGTGCAGGGTAGATCATGCCTGCTCAAATTGGTTGACTTCTTTGAGTCAGTCACCAGAGCTGTTGGTGAAGGCAAGGTGGTTCATACAGCCTATCTTGATCTGGCAAAGGTCTTTGATACCATTCCCCATTCAGGAATTATAGAAAAAGTCAACCCCTGTATCACTAGCTGGGTTGCAAACTGGCTCACTGAGACCAACAATGTGTCAGGACCATGGCCTTAAGCTCTGCCAAAAAGACTTTTAAAGAAAGAGTATGACAAAGTCCCAAGAAGACTGATTTAAGTAGCCCTGTGTTGGTTTGTAGTCCTGGAAACATTGGTAGAATTAGTTTAGATGATGTACAAGAAACCCGTAATACAAATATGAACAGTCTTTGGACTCGCCGTGGGATTCCCAGTGGGAGTGTATGCGCATTAGTGTTCAAGTGTGAGCCTATTCCTGTTTTTACTGGTGACAGTCTACATTAGCAAATAGTTTTGAGGGGTAGATCAACAAAGCTGATGTATGCAGATGTGGCACTACAGGCAAACTTTTAACAGGAACTTTAGCAAGTAATAAGAGTGTGAAATGCAAAACTGAAGGCATATGGAATGAGCATGTACAAAGCTGTGGTCGTAGTGGCAAATGGGGAAAATTTATACAAAACTAAAAATTGAGATAGAAGGGAAAATAGTGGAACTGGTTAATAACTTCAAGTGTCTGGGAGGGAAGGTGCGGTTGAAGAGAAGTCTGAATGAGAAGAGCTAAGCTCGAATTAGAGGTATGGCACATAATCAGGGTATGAAAGAAGCATGTCAAAGAAGCTGAAGAGTAAAGTGTACAAAACAGTAATGCAGCCAGTACTCCTGTATGGCACATAAACCCATAAAATGAAGGTAGAGCGACTGAGAAAGCATGCGGTAGTAGAGTGCTTGAGATGGATTGATAGGGTGCACATTGTGGACAGACAGAGATAAGTACATCAGAGCAGAATTTTAAGTCTCCCCGAATTCAAGGAGAACAAGATTATGCTGGTTTTGCCACATGTGCTTGAATGCAGAGGATGATTTGGTAAAGATTTGTAGAAACATAGAGGCAAGAGGAGACTAGGTCATCTAGCCAAGAGATGGTTAGACTGCAACAAAGGAGACCTATGGCCATCAGGCATGACTGTCGAAGAAAGGAAAGTGTCACATAATGGAGAGATGTGGTGACGGTTGATATGTCATACCAATCTTTTGACGAAATGGGGCAAAAGGGGGTTTATGACAGTTTAACATTTTTTTCAGGATGGCACAGTGACTCATCAGTTAATGTTGCTGCATCATAATTCTCATTTGTTTTGCAAGTTGTCTGTGTCATCTCTGTGATGTCTGCATGTCCTTCATTTCTATGCCTCTGTTTTCCCACATCCCATAACCATGCTTTTATGTGAACTGGTAGTCATCTGATCTGCTGGTCAGTTAGATTGTACTATGCGATTGAGTTTGTGTAGATCCTGCAGTTGACTCTTTATTCCTCCTGCAATGGACCCTGTCGTGTTCAGGATTAATACTGTTTCATGTGTATTGAGTGCTGAGACAAGCTTAGGCTGCCTCATGACCCTAGGAAAGCGAATTCTTTCAAGACTCACTTTAAAAGTATTTTGTAAGACTTTGGATTATGGGTTATTTTAAAATGTAGTAACCTGCATTTCTGAAGTTTGTTCTTTTATGGCTGAGTACTGAAACTAATTTATCAATGTGTTTTTCCCCATTCTCTCTCTGTCTAATCTTTCTAGGGTAAGCAGAAGCAAACCAAACGCACCACCACATTTTTCCAGTTTTGTAATGCAGATTCTGGAATACTTCTGTGCACTGATGTGGCTGCAAGAGGTTTGGATATTCCTGAAGTTGACTGGATTGTCCAGTATGACCCTCCGGATGATCCCAAGGTAATTCACATATGGTTGTATGAAGGAGCCTGGTTTCTTTTTTTATCCCATTTATGGAAAAAAATAATGCAGGTATTACAGAAGCCGTTATAGTCGCTGCTGTTAGTTTTATTTTTCCATGTTGCAACCAAAATGACACATCTGCTTACCCAACATAAGTGTTATAATTACTCTTTATTTTGAGGTTTGGAATCCAGAAAGATGAAGAGGTCATTCTTGCATCATATTGAGCTTTAATCCGATCACCTGTCTAATACTGCATCCAGCCTTGATGGTCTTACTCAAAGAATTGTAGGCTTTAAGGCTGTGGAAAGGGCCTGAGGGAGGAAAACAAAAATAATCAAGAGGAATGGGATACTGTTGGCAGAAGTGTGTATTGTCTTGTCTAACTAATTAGTAACCTAGAGTATATGGAGTAATGGAAGGGTGGCCCAGTGGTTAAGGTGTTTGCCTTACAAAGACAAGGTGTAGGCTTTGAGTCTCACAGGGGATAATTGGCTAGGCCTACAATGGCTCGCAAGGACAGTTAACCTAGTACTAACCTATGAACCTATGTGTGGTCTTGTTCTATAAAACTTTAAAAGGGGAGATATAGATTTGGTGTGATTTTCCAGACCGACCTAAATTTCTGGAAAGCCTCTAATGCAAAGGCACTTTTTTCCTGCCAGTTATGTGAGGTGAGTTGTCTAGTAGTGTACTATGTTATCTTTGGGTTTGCATGGTGTACTGCTCTGTACGTTTGTCTTTCCCCCCTCCCCTCCCTTGGCCTTGTGTGCTTCTGATTTTTTCACTATTGGAAGTTCTGTCACTGTTTTCATTTGGCGGGGTTTTTCTTTTATCCCTTATTTTCCTCTTTAGACTTCCACTTTGAGCATTCCTTGTCCATTATAGCTTTATTGTACTGATCTTTACCACCCTTCAAACCTCTTCCTCATCTGCTACTTCATTTCCCAGTAGTCTCACCTCTGTAATCCCAGACTTCAGTGTTACGCCTTTATCTGTTTGCATCGGCTTGAAACCATGCTTTTGCATGGTCATAACTGTGATAACATCCTCTCCTACTTCATCCATACCTTTCAAGGTAATGAAAACTTTGCCCACTATTTTTCCCTTTCGTAGATTCCTCACAAACTATATCATTCCCTATTCTTCTAGAATCCCTCTTTTGATGACGACGATCCATCCATCCATCCTCAACCCCTTTTCCCATTTTGAGCATGGGGTCGGTGTGTCACTTAATTACCTCCTGGCAAAGTCTCGTCTCCCATGATGACTTCAGTCTACCTTCATGCTAACCTCATAGTTCTTGCTGTGTTTCTTGTCCCTTCCAGCCTCTGTGGCCTTTATATAGTGATCTCCTACCACGTCTCCTACCATGCACCCCGTCTGACCTCTTCCATTCTCATGTAATGCCTTCTCTTTTGAAATTGTTTCATAGCTTACAGAAACTGAAAATATAAAATATTATATAAAATATAAAATGTTAACTTGTCAAAAGTTACAGATGTTTAACAATGCCTGTGAAGAAGGTGACAGGGGTTTGAGAGTAAAGATTTGTAAAGGGTATTTGAAAGGTGTTTGTAGTTTTACTGTGTGAAAGATGTGATACTTTACGAATACTTGTACTGTTGAAGTTCAGGGGCAACGTGGAGTCACTCTAATATTTGAGATCCTCTGCTCAGTTTCATAATGATACATCCATCTAGCTGTCTGAGAAATGTGTGAAAATTCTTATTGTAGAGCTGGAAGGACGATGGTGACATTAACGTGGTTTTACTTCAACGAGCCTGCATTAACAATGCAACAGTCTGTTCATCAGCTGTTGTATCAATTGTACTATTATTTTCTGGGTGCTCTGGAAATGAAATGCAGGCACACATCTCACCCTCTGATCAATAATTGCATTCATTAGTATTACAAGCCCAAATTTAGTGTAAGGTACACTTTCTGTGAGAAATGGGTCTTGAAGGGAAAACTAAGGAGACTGCTTTTCTTAGGGTCACCTTTAAACTTTTTCTTACATTTAATGCTGGTGAGGTTTGTCCTGTTTATTGCCACCTTTACAGAGGTTACCCCATTTGCTTCCAACTTTCATCCTGAAATTATTCAGATTACCTTCACCACCACCCCCCTTTCCAGCCGTAATTGATGGTGGACACTGAAACATGCAAAACTAAATGAGCTGTTTGCAAACAGTATTTTATGCCCACTCCCCAAGTATGAGCTAATTGATTAACTTGAATATTTTCTGTAGATAAGGTACTAGATCCTTATAGCTGTTTGGAGGGGTGTAAATAACAGCCTCCTATTTACGCACATTAATTCCAGATCCTCAATCAAATATGCAACAATCCCAGCCCTACCATACAGGAGTGACTATGCTGTTCCTAGATCAGGTTAAGTTGCCATTTGCAGAAACTGCGTCATTATGGGCAGCATAATGATTGCAGCAAGCCTGACATCAAGACCTTGATGAATCACCAGTTTAGTGCACCTTGTCCAACAAATCTGTGATTTTTTTTGATAGGTCCTATGCTAGAGAGACCTGGGCACATGCCATGATGTAATGTCCCAGCTATACAGCTACACAGAACCCATGAATCTGCACCTTCTTTTTAGCCAGTCTTGCGATTCAGATCTTGATGGAAAGTTCCCATGTGCATTTCCTGGAAGCAAATCCATTGAGTATTCAAGTTGCCTTAAAATTACAAGTCAGAATCTGCACCCATATATGCTGAAATCCCAACTATGCCAACTTTTGACAACCGAGTCTTTTGCTTTGTCTGGCTCTGCAAGAGATGAAGGGTGATCACAACACAGCTACATGCCTCACTTGCAGCACCATTGTAAGGACCAAGACTTTGAGGATAGGCTGCAGCCCAACCCTGATGAGGTAGATCCATTTCTTTAACAGCTTTCTCTTTACCCACAGATGCTGAGATTGTTGTCATGGAGGTATAATTTAATACGATTTTGTGCTATGCTGGAGATCAAAATACAAAACTGTTCATATCTCCTCTTCAAAGTCTATTCCTGTGTAATGGACCATACACTGAAAAGTTTTTCTGCTTCTCTGAGACTAGGCTGAAGCTGGAGGCATTTTTGTCCTCTTCTGGAGTCCAGTGGTAGTATCCATGTTAGCCCACTGCACTTTTAATTATGCTTGACTAGGGTGTAAGTTAAAGTCTGTCTACACATGATGGCTTGGAACGAGGATTTACTCCATGAGAGCTGCCTGGAAACCTCCTCTTGTATGCCAATTTGAAGGGGGGGGGGTGCTTTTTTTGCCATTCTTTAGAAGATTTTGTGGATACTATGTTGAAGATGCAGCAGGCTGTCACCACTGTAGATGCTTTTTTGTTTGATTTTACCATATTTTCCTGTTCCAATTACCACACAGTTTTTCCCCTTTCTGCTGACCAAATCACCTAAGAGAATGGCTCTGGTGACCCAACTGTAGCCATAGGGATAACTGCTTTTTGCTTGCCTTGGCTTGAAGAATTATCAAGGACCATTGGGTTCTAGGTGTAGACAAGGTTGGTCATGTATATACCTTAGGTTAGCAAATGGGAACCTGGTATGTCTACAACAGGTGCAGAATTCTCTGTTAATATAGTTGAGTAGATCTTACACTTGAAATATAATTCCTCTGTTATATGATCACCATTGGCTTTTTGTCACCAACAAATATTCTCCTATTTACTTGCAGCAATATTCATAACCTGAGGGATCTCCCGCCAGAAGGTGACCCAACATCGGCCAACATATGAAGGTCTTATACTACTCAAGGGTAGGCAGTACGTCACACGTAGGCTGCATTTGGATGTAGGCCATAAAAGCGATTTGTGCACGTGCCATCCTTAGAACTTTTTTGCCACCATTCAGAATGCCATTCCTATTCCTGATCATTTCAGTGATTGCAACTTTAGCTTTTTTAAGATAAGTGCCCCATGGGGGAAAATTTTCTCTTTACTACTGTTTTGGTTATGTCATCCAAGAAGGGCAAGTGCCAGTGTATAAGACAAATTCCACATAACGACGGTCATCTACAGTGTCTCTTATGGTCGTGGCTAGGCCCTAAGCAAAGGTCTTGTAGCATTTGCCAGTCCTTCGTACCCAAGACACTTAGAATTAGTCTCTCTTCTCTTGCTATCTATTTAGAAAACCAATTGCTTAAGTTGTTAGCTAAGGATATGGAAGGTACCTAAGGGTCAGGCGCCGAGCCAGTGAAGCACAAGGCCAACAAACCTAGGCCTGTGTCTTCTGCTGCACCTACACCATCAAAAGCATTTCTGGAAGTGTTAGCCTGGAGGCATGTCCGACTTCAGGTATGGATTCACAAGCTGAGCCCAGTTCTGAGGCTGCCTTGACTTTGGCTGTGAGCATGTCTTTGGAGGTAGAACAGGCATCCGTTCAAGATGTCACTGGGGAACTTAGGCTCGTTATGGAAGGCCCTGGAGTGGGGGGGGGGGGGTACCACAAACTTTAGTGAGAGAAGAAATTGAGTCAGATACTTTTGAATGCAGACCTTCATCCGTTCCTCCAACATTGCATAAAATTATTTATCCTGTCAAGAAAAAAAAAAAATTATTTGTCCCCTGCTAAAGAGGCCCGAACAAATTGGCAAGCCTTTTCTCAAAGCTTGTTTCAGGCTTTCATGCACTCAATCAACTGGGTTCTCTGCCTGCTCCCTCTCCTGCTACCCTTTCCTCTCAGAAAAGGATTAGGTACAATGATCTCTCTGATGAAGAGGAATCCTTGGATTACACAACACAAATTCCCCTCCTCATGAATATGTCTGTGCTGATTCCCCTGTGAAAGAGATTTCATGTGGTGAAACTCTTCTAAAAATAGGAAAACACTTAAAGTGGGACATCTCTCAAAATTTCTGATGTCCAGAAAAGATACTTTAAACTTCTATAAGTTGGTCTCTGTAGCCCCTCTGCCATTCTACCAGTGCATCCTGCATTTCTGGATGCCTTTCATAATACTTCCTGTTGCTCATCTGTTCAGGATAAAACAGACAAACATCTGTGGGTTCTGTTCAGGCAGCTTTATTATGTACAAGCACATTAGGATTGAGGCTTAATAACTTTAACTTAGATAAACTTATTAACAAACTAGCTTAGATATACTTGGAAACAAACTAGCTGTGACACTCATACATACTTGCTGTCTGGCACTGAAGCTAGCATGTGCTTGCTATTTGTATGCACGTGCAGTCCTTGAAATGCTAATTAAAGGTACAACACACACACACTATTCTACAACTTCCTGCTTTGAGAAATGAGTTGTGTACTATTGACTACAGTAATTGACATGCAGATGATGCAAAATAATTCTCTGACATGCAGTTATACAGAACTAAGTACATATAGACATGTCCAGGTTGCTGTGCGTTTCACACTAGGTCTGGAAATACGACCAAATTGTGTGACAGAAATTAGAACTAGGTCTAGTAACTGGGACCATCTTTGCTGAATGTTCAGCTTTGGGGATATCAGGAACATCATCAGGAATGGAAGTAAAAGTCAAGACACGTTCTGCAACAGGAACATTGTTTGTATCACTCTGAGATCTAGAGTCTGTATCACAGGAACAATGCTGCAGTATCTATTCTGATACAGGAAGAAGATGACTGCGATTTCTCCTGTACTCCACACACTCAGATTCTACGAAGTAGGATCTCTGCTCGGCACATCCGGTCAAAACCTTTTGCCGTTTGTATCCTCAGTGTTTCTCCTTTCGATGGATGAAGAAATCTGTTCAATTTATCATTGCTGGACTTCTGGAAAGAACGCTCTCTGAATTGTTGGTCTTTGATTTAGGCCTCAACAAACTGGAACTGATAGGCAATGTTATTTTGTTTTGCCTTGATAGAAGTCTCTTGAGCAGGCGCGCCAAGTATATTGTCACAGGGTATGTTTCTGAGATTGAGTAAATTCAAAAAGACATCCGTATTATCGTGCTTTGACTTCTCTAGTTCATAGGTGGATACTAGACTATCTGCCCGAAGGCATTTATAAGCCTAGCCAGAATGTGTTGGCTTTCGCCATCTCCTTAGATTAGTTCCCTGTGCCTCTGTCCAGCAGAGCCTCTGAAATGATCCCCGAGGTAGACTTTGTTTCCCATCCACTCGTCAATGTTTCTTATGAAGAGTGTTAGCGAGGAGCTCTGCCTAATGTAGATTGGGATCTTGTTCCAAAGCATGGGAAGTCTCTGGGACAGGAATCTATCCCTCCAACACATCCTATTTATTGTTGTGGTAAGGTTTAGATCCCTAGAGCGTGTGGATCAAGGGGATAAGGTTTTCTTTAGGTGGAACATGTCCATCAATTCTGGGTTGGACATGGCCTTGTATGTCAGGCAGAGGTGATCACCTCTGAGTAGGTGGTATGCAACAGAGTACAACTGGGGTTTCTTCAGTCGAGTTGCATGGGATGTCTGTTTGAGGCCATTGATCCTCTTGGTGAGGTACTTCTGTGGTCTTTCCAGCTGTTGCAGGTGTCTTGTAAATCCCAAATGGGGCATTGTACTGTAAGATGGGTCTGATGAGTGATGAGTAGAGGGGCACAATGACCTCTTTTGATCTGGATGCAAACCCTTTTGTGATTAGGTGGGCCACATAGAAGGATTTTCTAACCACTTTGGCAATGTGATTATCAAAGGTGAGTTTACTATCTACTTAGGTCCCCAGATCCCTTATTACGTCATCCGTATTTAGGGGACTGCCACCTATGCGGTAGTTTGTGGGTACTTTGTTTTTTCAAAAGGGTATGACTATGCACTTTTTGGCATTTAACTTGAGGCCATGATTTTGACACCAGGTGTCCGTCTCAGTGAGACCCTTTTGGAGGATGTCTGTGTCAGCCAGAGAGTCAATTATAGCCCCTAGTTTACAGTAGTCGGCGAACCTGGTCAGCCATAGTCCTCCTGTGCTTGCCTGTACCTCTGAGAAGTATATGCCGAACAGGAGGGGTCCCAGGACCGAACCCTGGGAACACCACTTGTAACCAGTTTAGAGACTGACCTAGCTCCCGCAACTGTCACCATGTGGGTTCTGTCCATGAGCCAGTTGGCAACCCATCTTGTGACGTAGGGGTTTATGTTCAGGCTGGTGAGCTTGTTTATAATACCAGAGTGGGGAATGGTGTTGAAGGCCTTAGCGAGGTCTAGATAGGCTGTGTGTACCTCCTTTCCCTTGTCTATAGCCTTGGTAACGGTCTCAAAGATGTCCACCAGGTTTAGGAGGCATGATCTGCCCTTAACAAAGCCAAACTGGGTAGGGTCCAGTGTTTGGAGGTTCCCAATTTCTCTGTTAATGAGTTCCATGATGATGCGCTCCATAGCCTTGCAGACCAAGCTAGTCAGGCTTATAGGACGATAGTGCCCAGGGTCTGTTGTGGCTCCACCTTTGTGGAGCGGGATAACCATTGCTGTGCACCACTTTACGGGTACGTAGCCTGTGGAAAGGTTGAATTTGAACAGTGTTTAGGTGAGGGGTTAGTTGGTCTTTGAGCTCGTCTACGACGCAGCCTGTGACACCATCCGGTCCCATTGATGCTGAGTTTTTGGCATTGGAGAGGGCTGCTTTAACCTGAGTGTCTGTGATTTCAGGGACTCTACATTCTTCTGGTATGGTTATGGGCCCCTTTGGGGGTGGGATGGGGGTGAAGTTTGCGCTGAACCTCTCTGCCAGGATGTTGGCGATATCGGTCGGTTCAGTGTATTTTGTGCCATTCTGCGCTAACTCCGAGCAGATCTGAGCATTGCCACTTAGCTAAAGAATGCCTTGTGATTTATCTTTGGAGTCCTTGGCAATTTTTCTTTCAAAGCTCGCCTTGGATGATTTTATGAGGGATCATAGTTACTTGCTGATACTGATACTGATTTCCTTTTCTTGGAGGAGTGAGTCTTGGTTTTGCTTGGGATGGCACAATCCATGCATTCTTGTAGCTGCCCGTAGAATGCATTAGTAAAGGATTTTGCAGCTTTGGACAGTGTTATCCTTCAGCATGGGGGATTTGAAACTTTCCATTTCGGTCTTAAGTAACGTGACATTTGCTTTTGAAAAGTTTTTCATGGTGGCTTTCTTGTCCGGGGGAGAGGGCGGAATACGGATATCCAAAGTGATTTGTTTATGGTCAGATCTAACCAGCGAGGGGTTGACCTCTGGTGTGGATCACCGGTCAACCATGTTGGTGATGACTAGGTCCAATATGTTGTCATCTCTGGTGGGAGTGTTGACCAGTTGAACCAGGGCGTTTGAGTTTGTAAATTCTAGGAAAAGTTGGGCAAGGGAGTTAGTACTTGAGTAATTCTCCCAGTTAATGTTTGGGTAATTGAAATCACCCAATATTAGGGTGTTTGGTAGGACCTTTATGTTTCCCAGCATTTCCAGAAACGCGGAATGGGGGTCCTGGGACATGGTGGGTGATCTGTAGCAAGCTGCAATTTGAATTGCAGTTTTGCCCATTGTTAGTTGCACGTGGATGATCTCTGACGTATCGTGCTGTGCCACTAACCTGGAGGTGTGGGTATCCTTGATGAATATGAATACGTCCCCGCCTTTTGTATTTCGGTTTGGGTTCTGTGGCCAAAATGTATGGTATGAGTTGTAACCTGGTAGTGCTGGTGTGCTCTCTGGAGCCTTAAGCCAGGTTTCTGTTACTGCACATATATCGATTTTCTCCATACTGAGGAGTGCCTCGAGTGCGTGCATTTTGAGGTTTAGACTTCTGGCATTGAGTAGCATTACCCTCAGTTTTTTGTTACTTGTGCTATTTACGGCAGTGGGTTTGTCTTTTGAGCCTTGCCTAAAAAAAGGCACTATGGGGGTGGCAAGAGCCTTGGCCAGTATTCGAAAACCTAAGGGTGACAGGTGCAAGCCATCTCTAGCGAAGCAGTGTGGCTTGTCGAGCATGTCATCCCAGGCAGACAGACACTGGATCCCCTTTGAATGACACCAGAAACTTAGCCAATTGTTGAAATCGAGAAGTTTTTCTTTGTACCGTGGTATCATTCTTGGTGAGGGCAGGATGCTGCTCACGGTCAGGGTCATACTGGCCTGGGCTACATGATCAGAGAGCTCTTCCATGTCTCTTTTCATGTAGTCCAGGGAGGTATGGCTCAGGTCATTCACACCAACATGGACAATGACAGAGTCATAATTTGTACTTGTTCTGGAGTGACTTGAGTGCTTGTGTTATGTGGCGGATCCTGGCACCCGACAGGGCAGCTAACAGTAACCTTCTCCTTATTCAGCCTAGTGAGTGGGACATCAGTGTGCCTGACTATAGAGCCTCCTATTACTAGTATGTTGGGTATGTTATTTTGCCTGGGCTGTGATTGCATGGCACACTGGTTATGTGAAGTATGTGTTTCATTGTTTGTGTTGGGGGGGGGGGGGAGGTTGCTTGGATGTTTGCTTTGGGTTTTGCAGATTTTTATTTAGAGCCTCCGAATATGTTTTCGTGTATTTATGTGTGCTTTTTGCCGGTTTTGGTTTAATGGGTCTAATGTAAGACTGGTGGTGTGATGCAAGTATTTCCCTTCTCCTCTTGACTGTCTGATCTAGTCTTGGGTTGAGAGAGCTTAGCCTCTTGTTTGGCTGTATAACTGCATCTCTCGCATGTATTAGTGTTTGGTGGTAGAAGGAGGGGGTTGTCTGTGTACATGAGGCAGTTGTAACATTGCCTCAGAATGCCCAGATTCACCAGTCGGACTGGAGAGTACACCTGAAACTGCCTTTTGGACATGCCTGGATAGGTACAGTGAACTGTTTTACTGGATGGCTGGTAAGGTCGAATAGAGAGCCTTGTCCTTCTGTACAGTACAGGAGGGTCTAGTGCTAGGGTTTATAAGTGCTTGCTATAAATTTTGAGCAAGTGCCAGGCTGAGAAATGAAAGGCTTGAATGCTTAAGTTGAAAGTTTGTCTAGTTCCAAGGGAAAAATTGAAGAGGAGACTTTGTGGAGCCGGGAATAGTTTTACCCTAGCTAACTGGTCCTGCCCGGCGTGCAAAACCGGGCAAATATGGTATTTATAGCAGGGAAATGAAAGAGATAGAAATTAGCCCAAAATGGCCAATAAACTACTAATTTCTGGGCTGAAACCACAACTCCAGGGACAGATAGGCTGTTCAAAGCTCCCCTCTCTCACAGGTGAACAGAAAAACTTCCTTCTATCCAAGTAAGGTATGGGCAAACACAGAGATTTGTAACACAGCCCTGAATTCAGCACTAACCTGAAAACTGGACTAGATTAGCTTAGAAAGGCGGGAAACAAATATATATATATATATATATATATATATATATATATATATATTTTTTTTTTTTTTTTCAAAACATAAAGCAGATACATTCAAAAAAACAGTTTAAAAGCACAGAAAAAGGATAATTATTGTTCTATATCACAGATCAGAGTTGTAGTCAATGCCCCCAGTAATAAAGATATATATATATATATATATATATATATATATATATATATATATATATATATATATATATATAAAACAATAGAAAACAAACAAACTGATTTAAACAAGTTGCCCAATTAACCAGAAAAACCTGGATCAATGCCTCAAGTTATACAAACAAAGCTAGATACCTTTAACAAAGTAGAAAACTGGCTTAATAATCGTTTACTCCTACTGAACCCAAATAAAACCAAACTATTACTTTTCTCCCCCACCCAAAAGCAAACACCACCAATATTTACAGTCTCTTCAAACAATGGACCAAAATTTCTCCTGAACCGAACACCAAACTACTAGGCATAATCATTGACAACAATCTGAATTACAATGCCCATATAGACAAAACCATAAAAACAGTAAATAAAAAAATAGGATCCATGTATAGGATAAAGAAATTTCTAACACCAACTCCCAGAACCACCATAGCTCGCACACATCTTCTCTCCTTCCTTCTCTATGCCTCACCCATCCTTACTAATCTATCTAAATCAAACCTCAACAAAATTACCAGCTTCTGTAACAATATAGCTGGATTCGCCACATGCTGCACATACAGAACCCATCATTGTAATAATCTTCACAACCTAGATTGGCTAGAACTACCCAATCAAATTTACTATAACCAACTCATACTTGTTCATAAAATCCTCTACCAACCTACCAGTACCCCAATTCTAACTAAAATTATCACCCCCTATAACAACCTAACATCCCTCCGCTCATCCAGCAAAATGCTAGTACAAACAACCAAAGCAAACAACTCAACTGGAGATTCTTTGTTCTCCAACTGCACTGGGAAAAAATGGAACTCCCTTCCTCCACATGTAACCTCTAACAGCTCCTTGCCGCAATTCAAAAAAGCTCTAAAGACACACATGCACAAACTCTGGCTATGTCCATGTCTAAACCCCGACCAAACTAAACAAAAATGACACTGAACCAGTAAAATTAGTTGTGCTCCTATCAAAACCCCAACTAACCCAAAAACATAGTAACTAACTTTTATAAATCCTATCAAAACCCCAACCAACCCAAGAACACAATAACTAGCTATTAGTCTTAACTCACAAATGTGTCTACCAACTCCTCCCTCTACAACCTATTTTTTCAGCCTACACTAAACAAATCCCACCCTAAATACCCTTTTCTTTCTTATCTTCCTTGCTTTCTATCTGAATATGCTTAACTATCAGACACACCCCTACTAAAAGAAAGTCTTCTTTGAATTCATTGCTTCAAAGAAATTGTTTTCTATGTCTCACCTATTAGTAACCTACAGATGGCTTTTATCTTTGACCTAATGTTAACTTTCTAAACACATTACAAACTGCATTTTCCTCTCCTTAATTTGTTAACTAAAACTTTACAAATAGCTGTATTGCTACATTTTACACATCTTGTAACCTACATTATTATTTGTTACTAAATATCAACACTGTTATGTTGTTGTTACTAAATGCTTTGATAACATGGAGCTTTTCTCCCCGGGCCGCTGCTGAAAATGGACATGTATCCAGTCGGACTTTCCCGGTTAACAAATGTAAAGTAAAATAAAATAAATAAATAGATTCAGCAGGCCTGAATTTGGTCTATGCTACAGCAACAAGGTGCACCAATTTTAGAAAGAAACAGTTCAAATAAGCAGTCACAGTAAGCCTGTGACCAGAAATTCCCAGCTCAGAAGGGCAGAATCCAGCCTCTCCTCCCACAAGAGTGCAGACCATAAACCTTCTTAATGTAGAATAACTGGCCTGAAGCCCAAGTGCTTAAGCCAGAACTAATACACTTTTAGAATAGCAGACACTGGGCCTTCAATCAGCAATTCCCAGCTTAGAAGGATGTAAGCTACCTGTCCTGCCACAACAGTGCAAACCACAAACCTTCTTAATGTAAAACAGCTTGTATGAAGCCCAAGTGTTTAAACCAAAAGACAGAATAATGGTCACAATTTAATCAGGCTACAACCAAGCAGTAATAATTGCAGCAGAATAAGTAAAATTGAGTACTTTTAAGAAAAGCAAAATAGAGTAGGAGGAAACACAAATACAGCAAAAGCAAATTAATAAAGTGCAAAAAAATTTTTTTTTTTTTTTTTTTTTTTTTAAGTGCAACAAGAGAGGAAGGAAGAACCTAAGTGAGCTGGCCTTCTCAAATCTTCTCTCTGTATGAACACTAGACTCAGAATATGATGTCACTGTACTCTGTTAAATGAGCAAAGATGGACCCAGGAGGAGTGTTCTAGTACAGACTTACAGGAGGGGCGGGCAATTCCAGAGCCACCAACACTAATACCATCACAAGAACAGGGAGAGTGGGTGGGGAACTGCAGAGAGAGAGAGAGAGACACAGCACACTGTTCAGAAACACACAATTAGGAAACAGAAAAAAATGCAAATACAGTACTTTTAAAACTGCAAGTTTGTACTTAACAAAATACTACAATTCACTACTGCATATTTCACTTGGCTTTAGCTTGTAATTCAGATGTGTGTAGCCAAGCAAGTAATTGCTTTGCACTCTGTACTGCATGTTCATTTAGTCCATTTCACTTTGAGTATTCTGGACTACTAGTAACATGTCCCATTCTTTTGCAAATTTCAACAACTGACTGGTCAATTGGGTACCATTGTCAGAAATAACTGGACTATCATGGACTGAAAGATGACATTTCAAATCGCTGATTACAACAGTGGACAATCTCAAACCAGTTTGAATATGAGCCTACCAACACCAAAAGTAATGCTGATTGTTCCACTCAAGTATATCAGTGGTTACTATTGACGAAGGTAGTTCAGTAACTTTACTTAGCCCAAGTGTTTGTTTTTTTTTTTTTTTTTTGCAAATGCAGTTTAGTACTGTTATATACTGAACAAGAAGAAAGTACTTTATCAATGTCTTTTGCTAGGAAGACCAAAATACTAGTCCTCTCTCCCGTCTTTTGCTAAATTTGGAACCTGAGTGACCACAATGGAAAATCTGGATGTATTCACATTGTAAGGAAGCAGGAGCAACAATTTTAGGACCTTTGAAAGTAATGCCATCTTCCATCAGCATCTCATCTGTGTAAGGAAAATAAGTTTGCACTTCAGGTGGTACACTAGATTGCTTTAATGGCCATCCAACATTAATGTAGTGGTTGAGCTTTTGCAAAACTGAATGAGTCTTTGTATGATCTCTCGGCTCATCAAGTCTTGTGGTAGAAAAATTACACACTTCACAATGTCAAAGTCAAAATTCTCTGCATTAAGCTGTTCCGTTTTATTTCTGGGCGATCTGGATAAGGTATCTGCCAGATAAAGAGGTTTGCCTTTTGTGTAGACCATTTTGAAGTTGTACTTTTGCGATTTGAGCATCATTCTTTGTAATCTCGCTGGAGCTGAATGCATAGCCTTCTTTAAAATAGTGACTAGAGGTTGGTGATCAGTTTCTATCTGAATATCTTGACATTAAGTATAATCATGAAACTTTGAACTTGGAAATACTGTAGCAGTTCCTAACAACATGAAAGCACTACTGAGCCATCGGTTTGAATTTCTTCACCTCCATAAACCTGAAATTTCGCACAGCTGGCCTCATTTGGTTGCTCACCAGCTCTCACCTTAGCAAATATGTCTGCTAACATAACATTACACTTTGAACTAGTGTTTACTTTGAGTTCGGTGGATTTACCATTTATCTGGATGGTACAAAACACTTCATTCTTTGCCAACAAATTTACTGCATCCACGTTTTCACCAATTACTGATACACCATCTATATAGAAAGAGTTCCATCCCTCTATATGATCAACTTGCTTTTAAGTGACCCTTCTTTATTAACTGTGTGAGGTTTACTTAATTTGCAAACTTTTGAAAATGGTTCCATTTTTTTACACTTGTGGGATTGCTGCCCAAATGCTGAGCACTTTTCTCTCTTAGACTCATGATTGGCACCACAGTTGCAACAGTTAACAATAAAGCTTGATTTGGGTTTTGCTGACTCACCCTTGTACTGCAATGAGCATGTCTTTCTGTCTGAACTAGCCTTAGAACTTGCTGGAAAACTGCGGGTTTCACCTGCCACACTTGCAGGGGTTACAGCTGCCATGTGCTTATTCTTGCTTCTGCTAACCACATGTTGCATGCTATCTACATTTGCTCTGGAGTCTGGTGAAACCGTGCTCTTATCACTTGCAAGCATACTTGTGTGCCTTTCTGTAACTTCATGGATTTGACAAATCTCAATAGCTTTGCTCAGCGTTAAATCACTGTCACAAAGCAAAATCTTTCTCACTGCAGCACTATTAGTGCCACACAAGTCTGTCCTGTATTAACTCATCTTTTAAGTCACCAAACCTACACGTTTTAGCTTTGTTTCTCAGGTCAGTAATATAAGCTGCAAAAGTTTCTCCTGGTTTTTGATCTCTTATGTAAAATAAATGCCTCTCTAATGTAACATTTGTCTGGGGGTTGTACATTTCTGGAATTTGCGTTTTAAACACTCTGGGTCTTCCTTTGATTCAGCCTGTACAACAATATGACAGTTTTCCCCTTCTCCTTCATATACTGCAGGTGCATACACAAATGAATGCTCTCTTTCAATGGCCTCTGACCCAGCTAGGTTTAGCAAAATGAATGCCCTGCTGCGTGCATCTTTGTCAGAATAAGCTGCTTGTATAAAAATGTTGTATTCCTACTCAAATATTCTCCAATTGTCTGCAATATTCTGATCAAGTACAAGTGGACCTAGTCTGTGAAATGCCTCTGCCATATTAACAGATAACAGTGAAGGCTTTTGCAAGTATACACAAACACACATATGCCAGAAATTTATGCCAGTACTTGCAACTATGTCCAGTCGCACAAACCAGCCTATGAATAACTGAACTTTCCGAAATAAGTCTCCCGGGCACAAGAATACTCTTGAAATCACCATACTATACGAAATCACCTCTTATCAGTGTAAGAAACATTTCAAATTAACTGCACTGTGTGAATAAAGTAGGCAGAAGAAGCTTAGAATAAAAACAATTTCAAAGTAACTGCACTTTGCGAATAAGCAGTACACAACGCACTGAAACTTTCCCAAAGTGGCTGTACTTTGCTAAATAACTCTTTACAGTGCAAGAAACACTCTAATGGCGACACTTTGTGAATAGACACATCCAGCAAAAGAAACTTTTCAAAGTGGCTGTATTTTGACTGCACTTTATGAAATAGTTGCATTTTTAATAAACTCTTTGGAATAAATGCACAGTAATGATCACACACTGTAAGCACTCTTACACACTTTGAGATGCTTCAGATAACTCTAGTTGTGCCCTGAATAGCTTCAATCAATGCAAAATAGCAGTTTATGCCAAAACACAGTAATCTGAAAAAAAACATGCAGCCACCTTGCTTTATTTATACTTAATGTGTGCCCTTTTGCCCTTATTATATTCATTTTGCTTGTTTAATCTTTCTTCATGCCCATTATACTTTTCTTGTGCTCGTTTTACTCCATCTCATTTTGCAATTCTGAGGTAATTCCAAACCCTTTGTGTGCTTTTCTGATATTCATTTTATCAGATATCTTAATTTTAAACATTTTGTTTAATTAATAAACTTTTTGTCTCTCTCATTTGCATAATAATGCATTTTGTGCCCTTGTGATGCTTCGTTTTATCTTTTTTAATAAATCTTTTGTGCAAGTTTTCATTACCTTTAGTTTGTTTCTGGCCCTCTTTTGCACTCCGTTCACTTAATTTACCTTCACTGTTAACTCTGCATCTCTTAGCTCTGAAAGCAGTCTCTGGAATCCTGGTTCTGACATAATGTCGGTCGCCTGGTCAGAATAAAACAGAGCAACATCTGTGGGTTCTATTCAAGCCACTTTATTATGTATAAACACATCAAGATTGAGGCTTAGTAACTTTAACTTGGATAAACTTGTAAGCAAACTAGCTATCACACTTGTACATGCTCTCTCTCAGGCTGCACTCTAAGTGGCACTGAAGCTAGCATGTGCTTGCTATTTATATGCACATGCTTTCCTTGAAAAACATTTTAAATGTACAACACGCGCACGCACACACACACGCACGCACGCGTACACACACGCACACACACGCACACACACGCGCACACACACACACACACACACACACACACACACACACTAGTCTGCACTTCCCAAACCCCAGACTCCACGGCCCCGGATCCCTAGAAGCCAGACTGCTTCTAACAAGGTCCCTGAGGATTGCAAGTTTAAGTTCTTCTTTAGGTGTCCTGCTGCAGATCCAGCATTCATTTCTGTAGCTGCATATGAAACCTCTAGATCAGTGATGGTGAACCTTTTGGGCTGGTGTGTCACCCCCCCAACCAAAAGAGAAACAATTCTTTACATATTCATTTATTTAAAAAAAGTCCAGTTGTGTGTTGCTATATATTATAAAAGTAAAAAAATCAGTGACTTATAATACAGAAAATTATATGCACACAGATAACTGGGCTTAAAAAATTACCCTACTTTTAATAGTAATTTTGAATTGAACTGAAAAAATATGGAATACACTGTATTTGATTAACATCAATTAATGACTTTTTGTTGCCGAGTTTTAATAGGCAAGTGGAAAGTCACATACTACTTGTATTTTTGTCTATTCAGTTTCCTTGGTAACTTGGGTGTTGGTGAACGCTTGTGTGTCACCCAAAACGTGGTGTGTCACCTTTGACATGCGTGTCATAGGTTCGCCATCACTGATCTAGATCTAGGTTGCTTCCTTCTACCACCCTTCTCCCATCAGACAGAGTGTAGACCCCTTGAGAGACTGGGGAAAAAAGGCCTAAACTTCAGCCACCTTGGCTTTCAGGGCCATCAGTTATCAGACACATATGAATAAGTACTCCTTAGAGCTTTTGTTTCAGGCATCAACCCCCATTTCAGCTCTTCCAGAAGGAAAAGGGTTGGCCCTCTATCTTCGGAGCTTTTTCCCCAAGCGGCAAGACACTCCATTAAATGTAGCTATGATACTGGGGAGGCTTGTGCCAGGGCAGCTGCTACTGGTTCAGTTCTCAGAACATTTTCCTAGCTTAGGTTACAGCCCCTCCAGGATGACTTCAAATCTAAATTAATGGATGCACAATTAGATAATTCAGCCTTATTTGGTCTGGCAGTAGATTTTCTGCTCAAGTTCCTACAGGAAAAATCTAAGGAACTCAAGGAGTTGAAACACATCTTGGTTTCTCCTGTGCCCAGTTTTCATACGACATTCCCATCTAAACCTGTATTTGTCCACAGCTGCACTCAGCATTCATCCAGTAAGACTTTCAGAGGAGGCAAGAGACAACAGAGGCCTAGGGGTTCTCTGGTACCCTCATAACAGACTGTCCTTTCCTGATAAAGCAGGGAGTCCATGACTACCCTGCAGATGTCTCTCTTTCCCCTCTTTCCCTTCACCTTTCAAACACTCACAGGGTCTGTGAAAGCATCACTCAAGACACCTGGGTTATTTTCATAATCAAAACAGGATACTTCATAGTTTGGCACCCCCCCCCCTTCATGGGCATCTTCACCCCCCCCCCCCCCCAAGAGCAGCTGCCCCACTATTCAAAGTGTTCCTCAAACCGCAACAGGGAAAGGCTTTTATTCAAGAAAGTTCTTAGTGCCCAGAAAGGATGGCCTCTGGAGACCAATCGTCGATTTGTTCCATCTCAACACTTTTTTTAAAGGCCCCTTCCTTTAGAATGTTGACACTCCAAACTTTATTCCACTCTTATTCTTCCACAGGGATACATGGCATCTTTAGATATAAAAGATGCTTACCTTCACATCCCCATTCACCACATGTTCAGGAAATTCTTATGTTTTTTTTCTGTTGGCTCCTGGCATTTTTGTTTCTCTGCCTTTCCCTTTGGTCTTTCTGCAGCTCCGAGGGTGTTCCCAAAATGCTTGGCTCCAGTGATTGCATATTGCAGGCTTTTGGGTGTCTGTATTTTTCCATAGCTGGTTGACCTACTGTTACAGGCTCCAACTACTCACACTCTACTCCAAAATCTGGAGACCACCATTTCCCTCCTTGGAAAACTGGGATTCACCATCAACTTCAGGAAGTCGGCCCTCATGCGTTCACAGGACCACATTTTTGTGGGTTGTTGAATCCAGACAGACATAATGAGAGCGTCACTTCCAACTCAGAAAGTGCAGGATCTTTGGTCCTCCTTTCATTCCCTTCTCCCCTTGACACATCACAACCAGGAAGTTCCTCAAGGTGCTGGGATTCCTGGATTCATCTGTTCCTATGGTGCCAGTTTCAAGACTCCACATTAGGAAATTCCACTGGTTCCTCAGATCTCTGTGGACCCAGCATTCTCACCCACTAGAGTACAAAGTCGTCCTCATTCCTTGTCTAAAGAGGGAGCTGCTCTGATGGATCCAACAGATAGCCCTAAATCCCGGACTACCTCTGCAGCCTCTCAACCCAGTCCTAGATCTCTACACAGATGCATCAGGCGTGAGCTGGGGTGACCTTGGGCAGATATACAGTTCAAGAAGTTTGGTCTCCTTTCAGAAAAAAGAACACATCAACATCAAGGAAATGCGAGCGTTGCTCCTAGCTCTACAAGCATTTCACACTCTTCTTTGCCCAAGTCCTATCAAACTGTTCAAAGACAACATGATAGTCCTCGGGTACGTGAACAAGTGTGGGGGGCAGATTGTATCTCCTATCTCCTTTGCAGGTTGGCTCTTCTGGTATGAGAATTTTTTGCCCAGTACCACATGACTATTTGGGAAGTGTACATTCCTTTCAACCAGAACCTCATGGCAGACTCCCTGAGCAGGTCCTTGTATCAATCCTACAAATGGAGGCTTCACGGGGATGTGTTCCTGGACGTAGTCCACCAATGGGGTATTCCTCAAATCGATTTGCCTTCCCCCTGAACAGAAAACTTCCAAAATGTTGTATTAGAGTCCCAAGTCCTCTGGTTTGGAAAGTAGGTGTCCTCTCCTTTTCTTCGAAGGGGATGTTTCTGTATGCATTCCCTCCCCTTCTTCTAATCACAAAGGTCCTGTTCAACATTCAACAGGACCAACCAGAAGTCTTGCTGGTGACTCCCTTTTGGCCAAGACAGCACTGGTTCTCCCTTCTGCAATTAGCCAATGGTCATCACCACAAGTTACCCCACAGAATGCATCTTCTCACACAAAACAAAAGATCCATTATACAGCCACACCTGTCAGCACTACAGCTGCCAATGTGGGTGACAGAGATTCTAATTCCTTTCAGGCACCTATTCTCTGAGGATGTGCTCAGGGATTTGAGAGAGGCCAGAAAATCTAGTACTAGAAAGTCTTGCATTTCCAAATGGAAAAGATTTTTACTCTGGTGTCTCTTAAGAACCAAGAACCACTGACAGTGGGAATTCCAGTGGTTCCATTTTACTTGTGTGAATTGCTCTCTGCTGGCTTGGGTTATTCTGTCAAAGCACATATGTCAGATGTTTTTGCTTGCCTATCTCCCCCTCTAACATCCAGATTTGAGGTGAAACAGTTTCTTAAGGATGTTCTTTACATTAGGCCTCCCAGGAAACCTAGTCCTCCTGCTTGGGACCTTTAATTTTGTTTTAGAAAAAATTGACCCTGGCTTCTTTTGAGCCTGCATCTTCAGACTCCCTAAAACATTGTTCTTGGAAAACTATTTTATTAGTGGCCTTGACTTCAGCTAGAAGCGTGTCATAGCTGCAAGCTGTTATGGCTTCACCCCTACCCACTTCTTGGCCTTTCATAAGGACAGGGTATCCTTGAAAACAAATCCATCCTTTTATGCCTGAAGTGGTTAACGAGTTATCCTTAACCAGTCCATTAAATTACCCACCTTCTTTCCTTCTCCCCAAAAACACAGTGAAGAAGGTGCTGCACTCCTTAGATGTACACAGGCAACTTGGCTTTAGTCTTGTCCAGATAAAATCTGTCAGGAAATCTGATCAGCTCTTTGTGAACTTTCATCCTACAGTTCTGGGTTTACTGGTTTCCAAGCAGGTTGTTTCTTCTTGGATTTCTAAAACTATTTCTCTTGGTTACACACTCCATGGAAAGAGCCTCTCTTCACCTGTGAAGGCCCATTCTACCAATGCTATGGCTTCCTCTAAGGCATTCTTCAAGTGCGTAGATAACAGTACCATCCTTGAAACAGCCACCTGGTCTTCTGTTATCTTTACCAAAAATGACAAACTGGATGGCATCCCCAGATCTAGAGCAGAATTTGTTAAAGTCATTTTACATGGCTTCATTGATAGCTCCTCTGCTCCTTCCTTCCTTCTTGAGCTTTGGCACTCTCCCTTAGGTTATGAATACTACAGCAAGTGAATAGAAGGACAATAGAATAGTTGTGTAAAATCTTACCATAACCTTAGATGGCCTTTTCTTCACTGCTGCAGTATTCTATCTCCCCCTCCTGGTCTGTTTTGCGTGGATGTGCTGACCATACAAATACTTAGTCTGGCATTCCTCCTGGGGCATTCAGTTCTGAGGATGGTGTAGGAGTACGTCGCTTTTGTGACCTATGTTTGACTGCAACCTGTGTGTGACGTACTGCATACCCTTGTAGTGTAAGACTTTTGTATGCTGGCCGACGTCTAGTCGCCTTATGGTAGGAGATCCTTCAAGTTATGAATACTGCAACAGTGAAGAGAGGAACATATGTGGTTATGGTAAGATTTTACACAACTATTCGTTATATATTTTAAGTTTCTGTCATTAACATTATAAAATCATCCAGTTTTTAATAAAGTCTCTCTTCCTACATTGAATGCTGAAGAGCTGTCATAACTTAATAAAGGTTTGAATTTTTACCTTTCTGATGAATTTGCACATTCTGAATATACTTGATTTGCTAGAACAAACTGAATCTGTTTCCAGATGAAACAGACGCAGCTAATCTAGTTTTAAGAAACCCATTTAGTTTTAGTTGTCTAATGCATTCTGTTGTAGCTTTATTTAAAAAGCTTTGTGAACAAGAATTGTAAGATGCGTATATCCATAAAAGGGGATGTTGCATGAATTTTGAGGGACTTGTGTGTCTGTGTATACGCACATGTGCATGCGTATGTGCTGCTTGTGAACAGTTGTCTTATTACCTTCTAAAATGACTCTTCCAGCAGCACTACCAGCAATCAGGCTTCTTCCTGTGCTACAGCACAGATTCCTACACTGGTCCTGCTCTTTATTCAGACTTGCATAAAAAGGAAAAACAGCTGAAGCATAAGGTTTTGCTTTCAGTGTGGGCTCTGTTAATTCCTCAGCTGATGGTAACTCTCTGTGCACTGGCCATTGCTAGTTTCTGAGACCACTTAATGATTTCCTCAAATCCCTCTAATTTAGCCTTGCCAGCCATTGTGGACCGGGGTCAGGCATGTCCTCTTCAGTGATTCTAATGCCAGATGTGGACCTCTCACAAACCCATAGATTTTAGGTGCAGGAGACAATGGGAGGATCCTCTCAGGCTGGCCAAGGATGATCTACCTTGCCCTTCTCAGTCTTCCTCCAAGGATTTCCCTAGAAGAACGAAACTAAAGGTTAAACATTGATTTCACAAAAATGTTTTGTCTGTTCATATTATCCAAAAAGGTTTTGTCTGTTCTTTCTTGCCATAATCAGGAGTTTATTGCAGGCTTTCTTTCCTGGAGAGCAGAAGTCATTCTTGAAGAAAATATGTCTGAGGATTGTGGCATAGATGGAGAACAGAGCTTTACCTTTGATTCTCAAGCCAAGAACTCTCAGAGGAAAGTTTGTCTTCTAACTCCATTAGAGGAGTTTCACTTTTCTAAGACTAGTTCCAGGATGAAGGATTTATTTTTGTGGAAACAAGTGAATGTTCTGCCTAAAATGGAGAGATGGTATGATGCAAGTAGATTTACCTCATGCTACACCCTTTCCTCATATTTTGTCATCCTTGGAGGATGTGTTAAATGCTACTTGCAATAACCCTGACCGTCAGCCTTCAGTTCTGTCCCCCCTCCCAAAAACAAATGCAGAACATGTATTAATGCCAACCCTACTCCTGTGGGTATGTATGATACTAAACGGATTTTATGAACAATTTCCTTTTTCCAGCCTGTTGTGAACCGCTTTTAGAATTGTTCAGTCGTACCTTACTTCAGGAGGTAGGTCCTGCATGAATCTTACAATTTCTAACCTGTCCTGTATGAATCGTACAATTTCTAACCTGTCTGATGTCTAAAACATACTTTGAAGGGTGCGTATGGTACTGTCTAGGGCCACTGCTACTTAAGAAGATATACCTGAGTAGGTACTGAAAAGTTTTCAGATGAGGCAAAAGTCTGAGATTTTGAACTTGAATATGGACAAGAAGGTTTTGTTTGGCCCTGGTTGTACTCCAGTTCTCAAGCAGTTTGATGGGCAAGTTAATTCACGGAGTTAAGATTTTCAAGGCCCACATAAAAAAAAAATCATTCCCTGACATCTGCTGCCAATCGGGGAACAAAAAAGAGATGTTGGGAGGGGAAAAAATTGATCCAGTCAGAAAAAGGGACAAGACTACACCTTCAGAATGACTTCCAGAATTCTCTTCCCACCTCTCTCTACATCTGCAAGCCTGTACATTAGACTGGCTCTCAGTCTTTCCCTTTGGCAACAGATTGTTTCAAACTCTTGGCTACTAATACTGGTTCTAGAGGGTTACATTTGACACTGGATGCACATTCCACCTCATCACCAGAAGTTCTTCAATGTATGCTTACCCTAGAAGCCCTACTACTATATTCTTTAGACCAAAGGGAAGAAGGCTTGTAATGTAGAATATTTCTGGTTTCAGGGAATGAACTTTCCTGAGAAAACAGTTGTCGATCTTTCCTTTCTTGTCCGGTTTGCGAAAGTAGCAAAATTCAAAATGTTAACACTTCAGAATCTGTTACCCGTCATTCCTCTTCTGAATTTTATGGTAATGTTAGATCTAAAATATGCCTGTCACATTTTTCCTTATTTAGATGATTTACTAAACTTTGTAGTCTTTTGCCTGATGTAGGAGTCCTTAGCATGGATTCCTTCACTCCTTAACCAAGCTGGGCTTCCACATAAATGTTCAAAAAA
Organism: Protopterus annectens; assembly: GCF_019279795.1. Taxonomy (NCBI): domain Eukaryota; kingdom Metazoa; phylum Chordata; order Ceratodontiformes; family Protopteridae; genus Protopterus; species Protopterus annectens. Next base: position 1,512,546,568 of record NC_056737.1, read on the forward strand.
AAACTTCCTCGACTCCATCAGACAGGATTGTGCTTTTAAACTGCCTTCTGGATGTGTCTTTTCAAAGACATTCCTAACAAAGAAAAAGGTAAATTTGTATCTGGAAACTTTCGTGTTCTCCCTTCAGCCAGCGAATACCTTATGATTCTAAGGTTCATGGCTTCTGTGATTCGATTTTTTTTTGCCAGGTTATACATGAGAAAAAAAAATCAATGTTTTTAATAAAAAAAAAAAATGTGGACCCAACATTCTCATGGATTTTCAAGTTCCATTTTTAGTTAGTTTCTGTGTGATTAAATGTGCAAGTGTGCAACAGTTCAGATAAACCAAGGCACATAAATGGCAGAGTTATCTGTGTTCCAGTCTGTAAAATCCGTTCATGACATGTGGTCCCCAGGATTATTACAGGTGTTTAGACAACACCACAGTAATATGATACATAAACACAGAGCACCATGTCATACCCTTCTTCAGGCTAGCTGGCTCTTATGGCTTTGGAGTTGGTTTTGTAGTACTGTATAACCCTCCGAGCATCATACGTTCTGCCAGAGTAAAATGCAGTGGCAGACAAGCTGGGCAGGACCAGGACAGACTCTCAAATGGAAATTGAGTGAAGAATTTCCCAGGAATGGATCCAGTTGTGGAGATACCTCAGATAGATCTGATCCCCTCCTTTTAAAACGGACAACCAAGTGACTTCTGCAGCAGGACTCCATGTAGGCAGGCAAGCATGGAAGACAGATGCATTTTATTTCTTTTGTTGGGAATGCTCTTGTTTGTATTTCTGTTAAAATCTAGAGTCATTCTGAAGATTCAAAAGAACACGCCAAAAGTGATTGTGTTGATCCCTTTCTGGCCCAGGCAACATTAGATGTTATTCGTGTTTCACTGTTGTAGTCATCACCTATGGGTTATCCCTGCTGTGGTAGCCCTTGGCCGGCCCGAATACAGGAGTCAATGTTATTCTGCGTCAGCTGCTGTCACTTGCTGTCTGACGTCAGGTCATCAGTGCTATAAAGGAAGGTAGCCAACGCCATTACATCAGTCTTTCTTGCCGTGCAGCCCGTAGCAGAAGCAGTTCGCAAGTGTGCTGGTCGGTCGCTACCAGAGTTTGAACTACAGCTGAAAACGTCTAAAGCTAAGTATCCCATTGGGGATCCTTTTTTCTTGCACTAACCGATGTCTGAAAATTAACAATCGTCTCACCTGTGGAAAGCAGATCCCACACCAAGACTTCCATTCATATTGCATCACTTGTTTAGGCCCAGACTATGATGTCCCTCGTTGCCGGTTCTCTGCCCTCTTTAACATGAGAACCATTCGTTGTAGAGCTCTTATTGTAGGCAGGTATTTTCATCTTCCGTCTTCGCATTCCGAAATGGAGTCAGCCAGCCAACAATCTGTGGACATTCCAAAAAAGCGTAGAGATAGAGACAGACCATATAAGGCTAAACCTTCTGACGACTCTGCTGCTAAGCAGGTTGTCAGTTCTCCGAAATTCAGTGAGGCACTTTCGCAACCCCTGATGCCCAATACGATATCTACGCAGCCGTCTACTGAGACCCCACACAAGGCTAAGCCTTCCGACGAGACTACTGCTAAGCAGGTTGTCAGTTCTCCAGAATTCACTGAGGCTCTTTCGCAGCCCCTGATGCGCAATACGATATCTACGCAGCCCTCTACCGAGACCCTTTCAGAGTCCGGTATGCCGCAGAAATCTTCTTCTTCCGAGCCTTTGGTTGTCTCTGCCTCGGTTGGGTCCGGAGCTGGGACGCAGGCACCGGTTTCTGAGGAGGCCTTCTGCACTACCGAATCTAGACAAAAACAGATGTCTTCTCATCTGACTACCGTTTCTCTCAGACCGATGGATACTCTTAGGCCTAGAAGCCAAACCACTCCTAGAAAATCTACCTCTAGCCACCATCTTACTCCTGCTCCACCTCCCCAAGCCCAAATGCTTAAAATGGCGGAGGATCTTATCTCCCTTATCAGGGGCAGTCAGGCCACAACTTCTCATCTCCCTTATCAGGGGCAGTCAAGGCCACAACTTCTAAAAGGAAAAGACACCCTTCTCCTGAAATACTGACAGAAGAGGATTCTGAGGAATCTGATTATTCAGATTTTGAAGAGGAACAACAACCCAACTGCTTATGAGGATTCAGATGCAGAGGAATAGATTCCTTCTGCCTCCCCTCCAGAAGACCTTTCCTTTGGGGAACCCTTCACACCCTCAGGGAACATTTTCACTGGAAATCCCAGGACTTCCCTCAGTCTAAGAAAAGACTAAGAGAGTTTCTAGACCTGCTCCAGCACAGACCCTTGGCCACCCCCCCCCCCGTCTTAGAGGTGGTGGATGATGTTTTCCATGAATCCAGCTTAACCCCTGATGGCCCTACCTCCTGCTCCCAGTAAACCTGATGGGTATTACAGGGTACCTGATTCTCACAAATACCTGTACAGAAATCCTGCTGCAGACCCCCAGAGGTCATTACACAGGGACCTAAAGAAGCTAAGGCTAGTTCTGCCGAGAATCCTATTCCTTCTGACAAGGATTCCAGAGCTGTGAACAGATGGAGTAAAAAAGTATGCACCTGTGCAACTTTGGCTATCAGAGCATTCAACTGTCAGTTCCATATGTTAAAATATCAGCAACACACTTTGGAAGTACTAAAGCAAAAGATTCCAACCTTTCTTGACTGTGCCAGTTTGAAAGAGTTAGCAGATTTATGGCACTTTACTTGTCAAGTAGCCAAGCACTCATTACACTGCAGATATGACACCCTAGAAGCCTTAAGCAAGGCAGGAGTGTCAGGATTTATCATTAGGAGACATGAATGCTTGAAGCAACAACCTCTCTATGATCATGTCAAGTCTAAATTAATTGATGCACCCTTGGATAAGGACTGCTTGTTTGGAGTAAAAGCAGATGAGGTGCTTAAAAAGATGGAAGACAAAGCAAAATCTATGCAAACCGTAAAAGATTTTTTTCAGGTACAACCTCCAAGGTTCAGCAGTAATTTTTCCTCTAAGCATTGGTCCTTTCCTGCACCTAGCGGATGGGCAAAGTAAGGCCCGCAGGGACAGGCCTCCCAGGCCCCTATCCCAGAGACAGCAGAGAACCAAACAGTGGACCACTTCCTCCCCAAAGGCCAATATGGCAAGAACCGTCAGTGACGTCACTCACCAAAAGTAGAGGAAGGCCCTCCCTCTGCAGAGAAAATTGTCTCTCTGTTACAAAGGACCAATAGGTCTTAAAGATCATTTTTCAGGGATAGAAATTCTCTTTCAACAAAAACTCCCAGTTCCAAGAGGGTACCCAGATTTACCTCCAAATCAGTGGGCAGTGGCACTGAAACAAGTCCAAACTGTCATATCACAAGGGGCAGTAGAACCTGTCTCCTCAAATCAAACAGGCAAAGGCTTTTATTCTAGACTATTCCTTGTTCCCAGAACAGAGGGCACTTGGCACCCCATCCTGGATCTATCCATTCTGTACACCTCCCTGGTGGTCCCCAAAGTCAAAATGCTAACTTTGCAGCAGCTGTTGCCTATGCTGACAAAAATGCCTGGGTAGTGACCCTAGACCTAAAAGATGCCTACCTCTGCATCAAATGCTTAGCCCCGGCCATAGCATTTTGCAAACAGAGAAATATACAGATTTACCATTATCTGGACGACTGCCTCATTAGAGTGCAAAGAACAGCTGCTCCAGGACCTCCTCTTTGTCAAAAACCTCCTTAAGGTTTACCATCAATAAGAGGAAATCAAAGCAAATACCCTCCAGGAAGATCATTTTCTGCTGGACGCAGCATCCCAAATGGCCTTCCTAGCCCCAGAAAAGCAGAGTTTCCTGCCTCTCTACTTAATCCAGCTGGCTTCCAGAAGTCACCTCACTGCAAGGAAGTTCCTGGAAGCCTTGGGGTACATGGCATCTTGCATCCTTCTAATTCCTCTGGCCAGGCTTCACAAGAGAAAACTTCAGAGGTATCTAAAGAACCTTTGGTGTCAGCACTCCCAGCCTCTAGACACCTCTCTCCCTCTGATCCCTTGTATAAGGGCCGAGTTTCTGTGGTGGGCGGGGGTCTGTGCCAAGAACAAAGGTCTTCCCTTCATCCTCTGCCCAACCGGGCCGACCATTACCACCGATGCCTCAGACATAGCTTGGGGCGCTCACCTAGAAGGCAGATACACCCAAGGTCTTAGGGATGCCCCAGCACCTTCCCTTGCACATCAACCAGAAGGAAATGATGGCAGTACAACAGGCTCTGACATTCTTCAAACCCTATCTCAAGCCAGGGGTTCTCCTAATCAAATCAGACAACACCACAGTAATGTTGTACATTAACAAACAGGGAGGGACCCAATCTTACCCTCTGTACAGGCTAGCCATGAACCTCTGGCTGACACCCTGTTCCATGGGACTACACCTGATAGCCCAGTACCTGCCAGAGATCATCAACACCCTGGCAGACAACTTAAGCAGAAACTTAGTAGACCCCCATGAATGGCAGCTCCACAGAAAAATGTTTTTACAAATCACTCAGGCGTGTGGGACCCCAGAGGTGGATCTCTTTGCTTTGCATCTCAACCATCAGCTGAAAAAATTCTGTACCAGGGAGTACTACCAACTAGCATGGAAGGTGGATGCCTTGACCTTCCCCTGGAGCACCCTCTTTTTGTACGCATTCTCTCCTCTGCCTCTTATTCCCAAGGTACTGGTCAAAATAAGGGAGGAGAGACTAAAGGCCATCCTCATTGCTCCAGATTGGCCCAGACAACATTGGTACCCCTTACTGCGCAGCCTGACCTTACAGCCTCCCAGGCAGCTTTCCCTGATCTCAAAACTCTTAACTCAGGTGGGGGGGATGCTGCACTCAGATTTACAGACTCAAACTATCAGCATGGCTAATACTCTCAAGGCAAACAAGGGGCCCCCTGTTAAGCAAACGGGTCCTAGATATTATCATAGAGGCCTGAAGGCCCAGCACCAGAAAATTTTATGCAGGAAAATAGGAAAAGGTTTTGCTCATGGAGCCAGTCCAGAGGGAGCAGTACTAAACAACCTTCCATCCCTCTTATCCAGGACTACCTAGTGGAACTACTTAATAGTGGCCTCTCCTTCTCCTCTGTTAAAATCCATGCCTCAGCCATTTCAGCTCATTTTTATACAGAACAGCCACTGTCCTCCCATTCTTTAATTAAACAATTCCTCAGAGAGGCTTCTAATATCAGACCTTCCAGAAGGCCACCCACTCCAACCTGGGACTTGAATTATGGTTTGGAAAAACTTACTTTACCACCCTTTGAACCTGCTGCTTCAGCAGAACTAAGATACCTCTCCTGGAAGATATTTTCCTTCTAGCTATCACCTCAGCCAGAAGGGTTTCAGAACTTTGGGCACGGATGGCTATTGAGCCATTCATCATCTTCCATGCTGACAGGGTCTCCCTGAGGACTAATCCCTCCTTTATGCCCAAGGTGGTATCTAATGCAACTCTCAACCAGGTCATACATCTCCCCACCTCCTTTCCTAACCCTCAAACCAAGGGGGAAAGAATTCTGCACTCACTAGATGTGCACAGACAACTCAGATACTATCTGGACCGTACTAAACTCTTCAGAAAAACAGACCAACTACTTTTCAGCTTTGCCCAAGGGGCAGAAGGGAAGCCCATTTCCAAACAAACCATTTCTGAATGGATATCACCGTGTATCCATTTCTGCTACAGATTGCATGGGAACCCCCCCCAAGTCTATTCAAACATATTCCACTAGGGCAGCCTCCACTTCCACAGCATTCCTCGGAGGAGTTCCCACCAGGGACATCCTAGAAGCTGCCACCTGGACTTCTGTCCATACCTTTACCAAGCATTACCACCTACCTTTATTTTCTAAGGCTAGGGCAGGGTTTGCCACTGCAGTTCTGCAGGGCATGCTGATCCATTCCTATGTCTCTTGCTAATCCTACCACCCCTTTCCTCAGCTTTGGGAATCCTCCCACAGGTGATGACTGCAACATTGAAATACGAAGAACATAGTACAGTTGTGTACACCTACCATAAATGAAGATGTTTGAGTGTGTTCACTGTTACAGTCCTGGTTTCCCACCCTCCTTCCCCGTTACTAGTTGCTAACAGTGGCTTTCTGCCACCAGGACCACTTTACTATATTTACTGTGGCCTCTGACTGGTTAAGGCAAGAAAAACTCATGTAATTGCATTGGCTGCCTTCCTTTATAGCACTGATGACCTGACGTCAGACAGCAAGTAACAGCAGCTGATGCCGAAAAACATGGACTGAGGCCTACCACAGCAGGGATTAACCCACAGGTGATGACTGCAACAGTGGATACACTCAAACATCTACATTTATGGTAAGTGTACACATCTGTACTTTCTCCCGTTTTTATGGAGCCAACCCGGGACAGTTGCCACAAGCTCCCACACAGATTGGGTCTACTAACATAAGATGGGGGAGTTTGATACCAGTTTCAAACAGCTGCAGCGGACTGCCTTAATGTTTAATACCATACTTTTATGCACTTTTTTTCATGAGGATGTGCAGCAGGTACAAAAGGATGTCAGAAATGCTGCTTTTGAGAAATCTTATGTTAACAAGTGGAGCAGATTTTCTAGTTGGTGCCTCACTTTGTAACCAGGGCTGTATTTGGAATAATTTCCACTGTTTCTCAAACTTTTATGTGAGTTACTATCCCACGGCCTGTTTACTTTGGTAAGGAGTGCTTACCAGCCTTTTCTGCATATCTGCCAGTGGATCCTCATCTTCATTTCGGACTTTGCTTAAGCTGTTCTGCAAAGAGGTTTTTCTGTTGAAACCTAAGCTCACCTGCTATTTAAGTGACACAACTTTCCCAGCAAGAAGTAAAGATCCCCTTTATTTCTGTCGATGCTTGAACCAGGTATTCTGGCTGCTTTGGGTTCATCTTTTTCATAGAATAACTGGTGTATTATTTTGACATCTGCAAAAGAGTATCCGGTTTGCAGCTATTCATGGTGAGTTAACCCTTTTGCTTTTCCATGATCATAGACTTAATCTGTTAAAAAAAAGTCTGCCATATATCCTCTGAGTGTACCTTGAATCTAGCTATCAGTCTTCTATTCTTTATACTTGGGTCATGCTTTTGCAACTCTAGTGTTATCTTTTAGGTTCATAGGTTCATAGATTAGTACTAGGCTAACTGCCCTTGCGAGCCATTTTAAGCCAAGCCAATTATCCCTTGTGAGACTCAAACCCGGTACCTTGTGTTTGTAAGGCAAACACCTTAACCATTAGGCCACCCTCCCAACCCATAGGTAGGTAGGTCTTAGGCTATCGGCCCAAGGGCTTAAGTAAGCCTAGCCAACAAGGTTCCCTGGCTTACACCACCCAAGAAAGTTAATTTCCTGTGCCTGTCGAGCAGAGCCACAGAAGTGATCCCCGGGGTGTATTTCCTATTTCCCATCCACTCATCAAGAGTTTTCTTGAAGAGTGCTAATGAGGAACTTTGCTTGACATAGATGGGTAGCTTGTTCCAGAGTATAGGAAGTCTCTGGGACAGGAATCTATCCCTCCAGCATGTCTTGTTTATTGTGGTGACAAGGTTTAGGTCCCTAGAGCTCTGAGGGATTGGGATTTCTTAATGTGTAGCATGTCCAGCAGCTGTGGATTTAACATAGCTTTATATGTTAGACAGAGATCTCCTTGGAGTAGGCGATATGCTACAGAGTAAAGCTGGAGTTTTTTGAGGCGGTCAGTGTAGGGCATCTGTTTGAGGCCAGTAATCCTCTTTGTGAGGTACTTCTGTGGCCTTTCCAGCTGCTGCAGATGTCTTGTGAGGTGTATTCCAAAAGTGGCGTTGTACTCTATAATGGGTCTAATGAGTGCCGAGTAGAGGGGAACAATGACCTCTTTTTTCCTGGATGAGAACCCTTTTGTGATGAGGTGTGCCACACAGAAGGTTTTCCGGACTATTGTGGCGATGTGATTATCAAAGGAGACACTACTGTCCACCTGGGTCCAAAGGTCTCTCAGCACACATTCGGCATTAAGTAGACTGCCGTTTATGTGATAGTTCATGGGTACAGAGTTTTTACCAAATGGGATGACAATGCACTTTTTGGCATTGAGCTTGAGACCATGCCTCTGACACCAGGCATCTGTCTCAGTGAGGCCCTTCTGTAGGATGTCCATATCATTTGGGGACTTGACTATGGCTCCTAGTTTGCAGTCATCTGCGAACTTAGTTAGCCAGAGGCCTTCTGTGTTAGCCTGTACTTCAGAGAAGTAGATACCAAACAGGAGAGGTTACAGGACTGAACCTTGTGATACTCCACTTGTCACTGGTTTGAAGTCAGATTTGGAGTCTGCAACTTTTACAGTGTGGGTTCTGTCAGTGAGCCAGTTGGCAACACATCTTATGACGTAGGGATTTATACCTAGTTTAGTGTGTTTAGCTATAATTCTAGACTGGGAGATGGTGTTGAAAGCCTTGGTGAGGTCAAGATAGGCTGTGTGAACCACCTTACCCTCGTCTATGGCTTTGGTGACTGCCTCAAAGAAGTCGATCAGGTTCAGAAGGTATGTTCTGCCTTTCACAAACCCAAACTGGGTGGGGTCCAGAGTTTGGAGGTTACCAGTGTCTTTGAGTTCCATGATGATACATTCCTTGGCCTTGCAGACTAGGCTCGTCTGGCTAATAGGGAAGTAGTTCCAAGGATAAGTGGTGGCTTTCCCTTTGTGGAGTGGGATAACTGTTGCTGTGCGCCATTCAGTGGGCACCAAGCCTGATGTGAGACTGTGATTGAACACTGTGTTTAGGTGGGGAGCCAGTTTGTTTTGAAGTGCGTGCAAAATGCAGCCTGGGATGTTGTCCGGTCCATGGATGCTGTGTTTTTGGTGTTAGATGTGATTACAGGGACTCTGCATTCTTCCTGTACAGATATGGGCCCTTTAGGGGGTGAGAGGGGGGTAAAGTTAGCACTGAACCTATCTGCCAGGATGTTGGCAGTAGTTGGTTCTGTAAATTTCGTGCCGTTGTGCTGCAACTCAGAGCAGATCTGGGTGTTGCCATTGAGATTCTTGACATAGCTATAGAATGCTTTGTGGTTGCCATTAGAATCGGTGGCAATTTTGTTTTCGTAGCTAGCTTTGGAGGATCTTATAAGGGAACTCAGCTTCTTACTCAGGCTGATCATAGAGCTCCTCCACTCGTAGGATTTTACTCTCTCTTGCAACAGTTTCTTCCTTCTGTTGTAGAATTTGTTTATGGCAGGGGACCACCAGATTGGCTTCCTTTTTTTGGAGGATAGCATCTTGGTTCTGTTTGGGATAGTACGATCCATGCACTCGTGTAAGTGCTTATAGAGTGCATTTGTCTAGGATTCAGCAGTCGTAACTGTATTGTCCATTTGCATGGGTGTCATGAAGTTCGCCACTTCTGTCTGATCAAGCATGAAGTTGGCTTTGGAGACATTTTTTACCATGATTTCCTTAATGGTGGGTGGGGGCAGATGTGGATATCTAGGGTGATTAGCTTATGGTCGGATCTCACCATCGAGGAGTTGATTTCAGGTTTGGAACACCGGTCACTCATGTTGGTAATGACTAAGTCTAGGATATTGTTGCCCCTGGTGGGGGTTGTGGATAAGTTGATTCAGGGCGTTGGAATTTATGAATTTCAGAAAGCGTTGAGTGAAGGAGTAATGGTGGGATAGTTGAAATCGCCCATTATTAGAGTGTTTGGTTGAACCCTAATATTTTCCAGTATATCAAGAAAAGAGGCGGGGGAGTCCTGGGGCATAGTGGGGGTTCTGTAACAAACTGCAATTTGGATTGCAGTTTTGCCTAGAATTAGTTGCACTTGGATAACCTCGGATGCATTATGCTGTGCAACTAGCCTGGAGGTGTGGATATCCTTAATGAATATGGACACACCTCCGCCTTTGGTGTTCTGGTCCAGTTTAGATGGCTGAAAAGTGTGGTATGAGTTATAGCCTGGTAATGCATGGGTGCTCTCTAGAGCCTTGAACCAGGTCTCAGTCACTGCTCAGATATCGATGTTCTCCATTTTAAGGAGTGCCTCGAGTGAGTGCATTTTGAGATTTAGACTTTTAGCATCGAGTAGCATTATCCTCAGTTTTTGCTTGCCTGTTCCTTTTATGGTGGTGAATTTGTCATTTGAACCTTGCCTAAAAAGGCACTATAGGGGCGGCAATAGCCTTAGCCAGTATCCGGAATCCCAGGGGTGACAGGTGCAGGCCATTTCTGGCATCTCAGGCAGACAGATACTGGATCCCCATAGAATGACACCAGAAGCTTAGCCAACTGTTGAAGTCATTTTGTCCTTGTACAGCGGTATCATTCTGGATGCTACTCAGGGCTATGGTCATACCTGCCTGGGCTACAAGATCGGAGAGCTCTTCCATGTCTCTTTTCATGTAGTCCCGGGAGGTACATCTCAGGTCGTTCACACCAACATGGACAATGACAGACTCATATTTGTACTTGTTGTGGAGTGACCTGAGTGCATGGGTTATTTGACTGATCCTGGCACCCGACAGGCAGCTGACAGTAACCTTCTCCTTGTTTAGCCTGGTGAGTGGGACATCCATGTGTTTGGAGTCACCTGTGACTAGTGTGTTGGGTACGTTGGTTTGCCTTATGTGCTGTGGTTTATTGACACACTGAATCTGTGGGCTATGTGTCATTTGGGTTGTGTTGGGGGGTGGAGGTTGCTTGCATTTATGCTTTGGAGGTCTCTGTTGCTTGAGCAGATTATTATTGAGAGCTTCTGAAAATGTTTGTGCTCTATGTGTGGATTTTTGTGGTGTAGGTTTAGTGGGACTATGTGGTGAGTGTGGTGTGGTGCAAGTGTTTACCTTCTCTTGACTGTCAAGTTCAGTCTTGGTTGGAGAGAGCTTTACCTCCAGTTTGGCTAGATAAGTGCATCTCTCACAGGTTGTGGTGGTGTTTGGTAGGAGGAGAGGGTTGTCTGTAGCAATTGCTACATTACCTCAAGATGCCCAGATTCATCAGATAGACAGGAGAGAACACTGGGAGCTGACCCTTGGACTTGCCTGAATAAAAAACTACTTTCCTCTAGACAAGTGAGGAAAGTGAGTATAAGAGCTGTTTTTCTCTAAGCAAGTGAGGAAAGTAAGTACAAAAACTCTTTTCCTCTAGGTAAAGAGAAAGGTTAAGTGCTGTAGTAATTTGTAGCTAATTTAGTGCCAACAACAAGTTCTGAACAAGTGCTGAGCATTAATAAGCAAATTCAAGTGCCAAAACTAAGAATATGTACCTGGATCGTGTGGTAGATAGGCTACCTAGTGCTTACCACTCCCACTGATGAGCTAGAGTGCTTCTCTCCAACACAGAAAGGCCTGAGGACTCGGAAGCTTAGAAACAGTCCTGGATACAGCAAATCTGTATCTGGACTAGACTAGTTACAGGAAAGGTGGGATTGTTCATATTACGTCCATTAGGAGAGTTCAGCAACTGTGGAATTCCTAGTATGGGACTGGAAAAAGGACAACCCTTGTCAATTGACATTTCCAGTTGGTTGTTTCTTACTATATCTTTTCTTATATTCTCATTATGGTAAAACATTTCCAGGCAGAATTCTAATAAAGCCTTGTTTTCTTTGATGGCATATTGGAAAGGGATGGACTCTAGAAGCATTCTAAAGGCAACTACATTGTTCTGTGTACATACTTTTCCAAAGCATTACAGCCTGGATTAATTTTCCAGGTCCATGATTCTCTGAGATAAGACCATTCTCCAGGGGCTCCTGGATCCGCAACTTTCCTTCTCCTGGGTTTGATTAGCTTTGGTAATCAACCCGAATAGACAAAGGCTACACCAGGAGTGAGAATGGTGAACATAGTACAGTTGCGTAAGTTGTATTTACCGTAACAGTAGATGTTCGAATTCCTCACTGCTCTAGTAGCTGCACTCGCCCTCCATCCCTGTTGATTTGTGACTGGGGTAGAAACACTGTTTTTACAGGATTAAAGCACTCCTATTCTTATGGGCAAAAAAGGCTTGAACTAATTCTGACATAATCTTCACTCAAAATGCTGATTTCCCTCCACATATGTGCTTTGCAGTCAGCACTCCGAGTGAAGGTGTGGGAGGGGAGTGAGTGCTGTGTGACTCTGGCTGGTTGTTGCTTCCTGACTAGGATAGAACTCAAGTAGCCAAATACTACTGCATTAGTGAGGAATTCAGTGGTAAGTGCAGCATGCACAATTGTATTGTACTTGATTGAAAAGGCACAAGTATGGTTTTGGATAGAGTTCATAAAGTGAAGCATTAGACAGGTGACATTCTGATTCTTTGTATACTGTGTCAGTATTGACAGTAAGAATGGTATCAACGTAGTGGAATACTAGTTAATTAAGACTTGCTGGACCAGCATTAGATCATAAGGAGTTTTGATATTGCTTTAATTAGTGCTGAGCCTAAATGTATTATTTGTGTTTAATAAGTGTTTCTCCATGTAAATGCACGGTGTTGTGTGTTATGGTAGTGCCTGTATATGCTATTCTATTTAAAAGAAAGAGGAACTCCGATGACTTTTGTAGTGAGAAGGAAAACCTGGCCTGTTTTTCCCTGATCCCATCTCCTTTAGGGTTTGATAAAGACACTGAAGACATTTTTTATTTGGCTTACAGAAGGGAAATATTTTTTGGATATACCTGCTGCAAACTGAAGGGGCACTTCAAATGGGACAACAAAGAAATCTCTGCTCAAACTTCCTGGGCTTGTTTACCACCAAGCCTATGACTATAACTATAGCCTTTTGTGCTTGAGAAGACACCATCTCAGCTGCTTCAAAGGAACCAGATTCCAATCCCCATAAAGTTTCTGTGGGATCCAGGAGTCCCACTGTTGTTTGTACAACATTCCTGCAGCTGTTCAGCAGTGATGTTTCTGGGTCCAGAAAGGGATCAAAATTGGATCCAGCTGCTAATACACTTCCTCAGTGACAGGGAGATCAGGGTTTTTGACTGATTTGGGATGAAAGTATATATAGCTGTCACTATGGCCATTGGACACGCATGTATAAGTACCAGACTGAACTCAGCAAGAAGAGGGTAAAATAGGGCAGATACCCTGTTTTTGAGTGCAAAACTGAGTTCATCCAGACTGTTGGTTTGATGGCCATGCGCTTTAGTAAATGTGTATGCGATGCTGCAGGTGTATTATCTAAGGCAGCAGCCATTTGGATGTTATCAAAAGAAATGCTTGGCTGATGCTTCAACTCCTACTAGCGGATGTCAAAGCACAACTTCTGAATGCTCTGCGAGACAAGGAACTGCTCTTTGGGTCCTCTACAGTAGAAGTCTTTGAGATGAGAGGAAGTAGACTATGCACTCTGTTAAACAGATTTTTCACCATGCACTTGCCAAGACCTAGCCATACTACTACTGATAGGTTAGGTGTAAACAAGCAAAAGTTAAGTGTGTAAATGAGTGACCATAAAGGGGAGCTTAGGGGTTCTAAGCACCACACTTCACAAAGGGAGCAGGCATAACTACCACAAGCTGGCAACAGTCCTGATCTCCACCACAGCCCTCCTCATCCTGTCAGAATAGGAGGCTAGATGGCAAACCTCACAAAAGACAAGTGGGTGGTGTAAATGGTATCCAAAAGTACAGATTTCACTTTTGAGCCATATCAAAAGTGGCAGCCATTCCTCTGTTAGCAGATGCAGAAAGAGTGTGTCATTCTCTCAGAGGAGTGTCATCAGCAAGGTGTGATGCAGTCAGTGCCAAGAGGAACAAAAACAAGATTCTGCTTAAGGCTGTTCTGGTGCTCTTGCCTTCAGGGGGGTTCTCTCTCTGTTTTGAACCTCTGCAGGCTTTAATACCTTTCTAAAGGTCACAAAAGTAAGAATGCTAACACTGCAGACCCTCTCACTAGTCATGTTTCTTCAAGCTGTGATCACCCTGGACCTCAAAGCTACCCGAAAACAGTCCACTGGGTCAAAATTCTATTCTTGTTAACAATGGTAAAACATTTCCAGGCAGAGTTAAGGCTCATTCTAATAGAGCTTTGTTTTCTTTGATGATGTATTGGAAAGGAGTGGACTCTAGAAGCATTCTAGAAGTACAAATGCATGCATGTGCAAAAAATGTATTGCATTTGTTTAGTGGGAAAGTCCGACTGGGTGCAACACCCCTTTTAATTGGAGGCCCAGGGAGAAAACCTCCAGAAATATAATACTGTAATTAAGAAGTACATTGAATACAGGGAAGAATTAGTGCAATATATCTTCAGATGCATAGAACTTAAACATTTACTTATATAAAAGGGGGGGGGGTTAAGAAACCATTTTGGAGTAATAAAGTTGCAGTAATATATTTCTAGAAGAATTATGAATTAAAAAAAACAAAGAAGCAAAGGTGGCGCTACATAGGGAAGTCATAGATAATATTACAGTCCACAGGGACTTCAGATGCTTCCTTAGATCCGAGGCTGGAGGCTTCTGTTGCCAGTTCACCTCGTTGCTGTCTCGTTTGGCTACTCTTGCCAAGATATCTACAAGTCGCTTGGTTTTCAGAAGTTGCAAACTGCAAAACATCCTTACTTGGATGACTGCCTGATTCAGGCTCTGTCTCAGGAGGAGGTGGAGAGGGCTGAGAGGGCTTTGTAATTCAGAGTAAATTGCTTTCAGACCTGGTTTTTCATTCAGCCTTCCCTGGTCAAATCCATTGCCATCCAAAAGAGTGAACGTCTTGGTAGCCCTCTTGGACTCCAGTAACCAAAAAACAGATCTCCTGCAGGACAAGATGGAGTTCTAGAAGAAAATTTCAAGGATATGTGCTTGGAGAGCTCAGTTACAGCTAGTGAATTTCGGAAGACATTGGGTTGCATTGGTGCTTCTGGGGAGGTTGTACAAGAGTAAGTTCCTTTTAGTATATTAGAAACGCCAGGAGTCGGTCCTGGTAACTATTGGTCTCCCTCTTATGTAGGTGTCCAGGGTGAAACTTCTCACACTGCCAATGGAGCTGGATGTCCCTACCTAAAGAAGGAAGCCACTGATAACTCCCTGACCTGAAGATGTTGCATCTCGCATTTCGTACTGTGTGACCCTACTTCCTGTCAGACTTCATTTTACAGGAGATTCTGACTGGTGCTGGAAGAAACAAAATCCTGACTTTCTTTGCCTCAGTATCCAGAATTCTGTAGTATCTATCTGAGCTGTTTAATACAGGCTGCCATCCATCTCAGTGAAGGTACAATGCTATTCGTCGCAGCCAAAGTGCCTGTAGATTCCCTTAGGATCATATCAGCTTATTAGACTCTTTTTTTTATACACCATGTAAGAAAGAAAGCAAGCTTCTTCATGGGACCTGAACTATGTGCTGGAAAACATGCACAGTCTTCTTTTGAACAGCTGCTACAGCATCCTTTAAATTTTTGTTTTGGAGTACTGCCCTTCTGTTTGAATCACATCGGCCAGGAGAATGCTGAATATTAATTGCAGGTCAGACAAGAACATTTTATTTATTTTGTTAGTTGTTTATGTATGTATGCATTGAGCCTTTTTGTAAGGATATAGTCAAACCTAAGAGCAACTAATTTCTTTTTGCTGGAAGTGATAGCTGAGTTGTCCTGAATCAAGCCAATACAGCTGCTTTTTTTCTCAAACCCCTGAACAAAAGTTGATGCATTTTACCTTTTTGCACTTCCTTGTATGTGCATAGGCAGCTGTTGTTATGGGGGGGGGGGGACTAAAACATTAGAACTTCACAACCAAACTGGGGAAAGTCTAGTCTTTCAGCAGGCAGATGTTTCTAAATAGCTAGCCTGTTTCTCCATTAAAGCTGGAAAGGCATGTCGGATTCTACAGTACAAGAAGCACAGCAACCACTGTGACTTACCTTGGGTGAATGCACAGCACATTATGGGGGCTGACACCTTGTGTTCAGACTATATCTTTTTAAGACTACATTATAGCTGAATGATTCCTCGAGGATTAGGACCACGTTTGCCCCAGCTATTACAGAGTTGTTTGCTGCCTGCTCCAACTGTTGTACCCTTTTGAACTCTAGGAAATCATCTTGGTAGTCTGCATCACTGTCCGTGCATGTGTCTGGAACATTTCTCCATGGGCCACTGCTGAAAATTGGCTTTGTTCTAAGTTGGACTTTCCCGGTAAACAAATGTATAAATAAATAAATGAACAAGTGTGTAGAAACTTACCAGAAAATTGTCAGTTGCTTGAGTGGATCATTGTTGCAGTAGAGGATTCTCGCCTACCTTCCTTTTTTTTTTTTTTTTTCTCCCTCCCCCCTTCTTCATGTCATAGGGCACCTTTATATTCCATGAACCCATGTCCACTCATTTCCTTTCATATGGGCTCAGGCCTTCTTAGGTCTGACAAGACTAGGAGACCCCACATATTCTATAGGCTGGTTAACTACCCGGGTAGTCTCCCACTGTAGGGCTAGCCTAACATGAGGACTTTGCCTAGGACTTGGGAAGGGATTCTCCTCTGCAGGGAATTAGGAAAGAAATAAAGATGGCACATCTGGGCACCTAATGAAAAACAAAATAAAATGCACAAACTACTATAAAGCAAACACAGTACTGGCTATGGAAAAAAGAAAGAGTCGTATCTTATGTTAAGCGCTTTTCATTTACTGCATTAGTAAACTTCATCAAACGTGTGGGCACCTGTTTTGTTTTAGCAATATGTTGATTATTCCACAGGGGTTTTCATCTCTATGACCTGGGTGGTCTTGGGCCGTTCTGTGGCAGTAGTCCCAGTAGATAATACAACTGCTGCAGTGATCCATGAACATCTGCTGTTAAACAGCCCCTACTGTGCTTTGTTTTTTGGAGGTTTATCTTCCATTTCATTTGCAGTGGTGGGATCCAGTGTGAAGAGAACCCTCTACATGTTCATCGTGTTTCACTGTTGCAGTCATTACTCTTGGGTTATCCTGCTGGCAGGCTACCCTCAGTCGGCCAGAATTCCAAAGTCTAGGTCCGGCGTCGGTTGCTGTCGCCTTTTCCCTGACGTCAGTGCGCCAGGGGTATAAAAGATGCAGCCGACGCCATTTTCTTCAGTCTTTCTTGCCGCGCGGTGCCCGAAGCAAAAGCAGTTCGCAAGTGCCGGTCGGCCGACTCCTGCGATTTTCAAATCCGAATTTCAGAACCGAAGTCTTCATTAAAGCGAAGTACCCCGTTGGGGAAACTTTTTTCTTGCTTCAGACCGATGTCAGAAAAAGCTAACAATTGTATTTCTTGTGGGAAGCAAATACCTCATAAGGATTTTCACTCTTACTGTATTCCTTGCCTAGGCCCTGATCACAACGTTGCTAGCTGTCGGTTTTGTGCTAGATTTAACCAACACACTATCTAGCGTCCACCAACACACTATCTAGCGTCTGTTCGATTTTGCATTTCATTACTTTGGCCGAAGATTTAATTATATAATGCCGTCGGACCAGCCGGCAACCGGAGTTTACAAAAAACGCAAGGACAAGGGAAAGGATAGGCATCCGAGGTCCAAAACCGACAATGAAGCCTCTACTAGGCCAGTCACCGGTTCTCAGTGAGGCGCTTTTGCAGCCCCTGGTGCCCGCTACGTCAGAGCCACAAGCCGCTTCCGACTCCCACGTGGAGCCGACTGGGCCTCTGGAAACTCAAGGTATTGGACACTCGGAAATCAGTCCCTCAGATGGGTCCGGAGCCGCTGAGCAAGCATCGGCTTCTGAGGGTGTCTTCAGACCTACACAACTATATATTAAGCTATCTTCAGCTTCAAAGACAAAGACTAAAGCAGCTCTAAAGATAAAGAAACAAGTACAGCATTCTCCTTCTCAGACTTCCATGCCTAAAAAAACAGATGCTCAAAATGGCCGAAGACCTAATTAGTTTGATCAGAGGTTCCCATCCCCCTCCTGATAAGAGGCCTAGGCAAGAGACAGAGTATGATTCTTCTGATCAGGTTTCTATTTCCTCTGATTCCTCTTCTGAACAGGATTACTCCATGCTTCCCTATGAGGATTCTGATGCTGAAGAATCCATTCCTTCAGCCTCTCCTCCTGAGGATTATTCTTTTGGGGAAACCCTGTATATCATGAGGGAGCATTTCCCCTGGGAGAGCCAAGATTATTCTGAATCTAAGAAAAGGTTCAGAGACTTTCTGCTACTTCCTCAGCACAGACCACTTGCTATTCCACCTGTTCTGGACATTCTAGGGCTCTAGACAGATGGGGGAAAAAAGCCTACACTTCTGTTACCCTGGCTGTAAGGGCTTTAAATAGTCAGTTTCATGTGCTTAAATATCAGCAATATTTAATGTCACTGCTTAAACAGAAAATCTTGACAAATACTGAATGTTCAGAGAACAAGGAATTGCAGGATTTATTGCATGCAGCTGAACAAGTGGGAAAGCATACTTTGCAATGTGGTTATGATTCACTGGAGGCCTCTTGCAGGGCCGCTGTTACAGGTTCTGTTATTAGGAGGCATGCTTGGTTAAAGGAACAGAATCTGCCTGATCATGTTAAAGCAAAATTATTAGATGCACCATTACAGCATGATACTTTGTTTGGTACTAAAGCAGAAGAGGTGTTGAAAAAATGGAGGATAAAGCAAAATCCATGCAGACAGTCAAGGATTTCTTACAGGTACAGCCATCCAGGTTTAGCAGGAACTGGCCCTCTAAAAATTGGTCCTTTCTAGCATCAGACGGGCCACAAAGAGGCAGATACAGGCGTCCCAGAGGCAGATCTCAGCCCCAAAGCTCATACAGGCCTAAACAATGGGGTGCTTCTACCGCCAAAAGCAGAGAAGACAAATCACAACCTTACAGGAAACAGTCCCAATGACTTTCCTCTACCAGATCAAAGCACTTTTCATTTGGCAGCCCCCTTAGGGGGGAAACTAGCACTTTTTTCATCAAATTGGCAAATGGTTACCCAAGACAAATGGGTCCTGAACATAGTGTCCCAAGGCTACAGGTTCCATTTTCACACCCTACCAAGGTCAAAAGTTATGCCAGACCTGCCACACAATCAATGGGCAGAGGCACAAAAACCAGGTACAGCCCTCATGGACATGAGGGCCATTCAGCAAGTACCACAACAAGAGCAGGGGCAAGGATTTTACTCCAGACTCTTTCTGGTACCCAGAAAGGACAAAACCTGGAGACCAATACTAGACCTGTCTATACTAAATACGTTTCTGGAAGTTCCAAAATTCATGATGTTAACTCTACAGCAGCTAATGCCCATGCTGGGCAAGAAGGCTTGGCTCGTAACTTTGGACCTAAAAGAGGCATACCTGCATGTCCCAATCAGACAATCTTGCAGAAGATACCTCAGATTCATAGCTGGCTCAATGCATTACCAATTCTCTGCACTGCCCTTTGGCTTATCTACTGCGCCCAGGGTCTTCACAAAATGCCTGGCACCAGTAATTGCATTTTGCAGACAAAAAGGAATTAAAATATATCCCTAGTTGGACGACTGCCTAATTCAAACAGAGAACAGACATTCTTCTGAAGCATCTGGCGTTTGTAAAAAGATTACTAATTGGCCTAGGGTACACAGTAAACGAAAAGAAATCAAAACTAGTGCCCTCTCGAGATACTATTCCTGGGTGCAAGCTTAAATACAACTGCCCAGATGGCTTATCTCACACCAGTCAAACAAAAGCAACTGACTACTTACTTGAAGAAATTGGCAACAAAAACCCACTTATCTGCAAGGAAAATCCTGCAGGCCTTGGGTTTCATGGCATCTTACATTCTACTAATTCCATATGCCAGACTGCATATGAGGAAACTGCAATGGTATCTAAAAAGTGTTTGGACTCAGCACTGCCACAGCCTGGAGACAGCAGTTGCACTCATTCCCTCCCTGCAACAGGAGTTTCGATGGTGGGCAGAAGCCTGTCACCACAGCAAGGGTCTGCCATTCAGATTACCCACAGCCAGACAGACACTGACAACGGATGCATCAGATTATGCCTGGGGGGCCCATATGACAGGAAAATGTATTCAGGGCACATGGCCTGCAAACCAGATGCATCTTCACATCAATCAAAAAGAGATGCTAGCTGTTCAAAATGCCCTGACAGCTTTCAAGGACCTGCTTCATCCAGGACAGTTACTGACACAACACTACGGTCATGTGGTACATAAACAAGCAGGGAGGTACACATTCCTACCCCCTCTGCAGACAAGCAATGACCTTATGGGACACAGCATTGGCTTTTCAAGTTCACCTGCAAGCACAATTCCTGCCAGGAAAAACAAATACTCTGGCAGACAAACTAAGCAGAAACCTCATGGATCCCCACGAATGGAAACTGGATCCACAAGTCTTCAGCATGATAATAAGGAAATGGGGATGCCCGGACATAGATCTATTTGCCTCCCCTCACAACTGCCAATTGCAGAGATTTTGCACAAGGATTTATCACAAGCAAGCATGGAAAGTGGACACCCTATTCTTCAGCTGGAAAAATCTAACGGTATATGCTTTTCCCCCACTGCCTCTCCTTCCCAGGGTACTCCTAAAGGTCAGACAAGAGAAGCCAAAAATGATACTGATTGCACCAGACTGGCCACGCCAGCACTGGTACCCAATCCTAAAGAGCTTGTCTCAAAGTCCAGCATGGATATTGCCTCAAACTTCTCACTTACTGACAAAACAAAACAATCAGATCCTGCACAGCCAACTCAGGACCTTAAATCTGGCAGCATGGCGGATAATGTAGCCATTCAGAACACTCCTCTTTCAAAAGCTGTTATGGATGTTGTCTTGGAGGCCAGGAGGCCCATTACCAGAAAATCTTATGCAGAAAAATGGAAGAGATTCTGTGCTTGGAGCCAGGAACAAGGCAGTGACACGTGTGTACCAAATATCCCTCAGATTTTACAATACCTAACTGAGATGCTGAACAAAGGCCTTTCTTTCTCTTCAATTAAGATTCATGCCTCTGCCATTTCAGACCATTGCAATATGGAACCACCCTATCTTTTCTCATCCTTTAATAAGGCAGTACCTCAGAGGGGCCAAAAACATTAGACATCCAAGAAGAGCACCAATTCCGGCCTGGGACCTCAGTTATGTTTTGGAAAAACTCACACTGCCTCCTTTCGAGCCAGCATCAACAGCAGATATAAAATTCTTATCCTGGAAAACAGCTCTGCTCCTAGCAATAACCTTTGCAAGGCGAGTCTCAGAGTTACAAGCACTCATGGCTGTGGAACCTTTCATCATTTTTCATCCAGACAGGGTTTCTCTGAGGACAAACCCTACATTTATGCCTAAGGTGGTGTCCAGTGTGGCCCTTAACCAAACCATTCACTTGCCTACCTTTTATCCTAATCCACAGAATAAGGGTGAGAAAGTTCTGCATTCTTTGGACATACACAGGCAGTTACACTTCTACTTGGACAGAACTAAAGCTTTCAGAAAGACTGAGCAACTTTTAGTGTCATATGCTGCAGGATCACAAGGAAAGGCTATCTCAAAACAGACTATTTCTAAATGGATAGGCCATTGCATCCGCTTCTGCTATTTTCAATGTGGTAAATCAGTGCCTAAGGGCATTAGGCCTCATTCCACCAGAGCAGCAGCCTTCCTCAGAGGAGTGCCATCCAAATATATCTTAGAGGCTGCAACTAGTTCAGTGCACACCTTCACTAAGCACTACCACTTACCTCTTTACTTAAGTCCAGAGCAGGCTTCGCCACGGCAGTTCTGCAGGGCCTCATAGCCTCTCCTAACCCTATTTAGCCCAGCCGCCCTTCCTCAGCTTTGGGATTCAACCCAAGAGTAATGACTGCAACAGGGAAACACGATGAACATAGTACAGTTGTGTACCTGCCATAAATGTAGATGTTAGAGTGTATTCACTGTTGCAGTCCAGGTTACCCACCCACCATCCCCCTTTTCTTTGCTGGGACTTGTCTGCACTTCTCTATCCTATGCAACCTATTTGGTGTATTTGCTTGTAGATGAAGAAAATGTTATTTTTGTGCATGCATTTTTATTGGCATATTTTTCAGCCTATGAATTTGGGGCACCTGACATCTGGGGCAAGAAAAACTGAAGAAAATGGCGTCTGCTGCATCTTTTATACCCCTGGCACACTGACATCAGGGAAGAGGCGACAGCAACCGACGCCGGACCTAGACTTTGGAATTCTGGCCAACTGAGGGTAGCCTGCCAGCAGGTTAACCCAAGAGTAATGACTGCAACAGTGAATACACTCGAACATCTACATTTATGGTAGGTACACAACTGTACTATCCTGGATGGAGCACACTCAGCTCAGTAGCTATCTGAGGAGGTTACATCATCTTAGGAATGTGGACCAGTTTTTGTTGTTTACCATCTCTTCCCACCCAAAGAAGTTTTCAGACAAGACATTTTACAAATGGATTATCAACTGCATTAATCTTTGCCTTCAGTTAGCCAGCTGATGTTTGGCAAATAACAGCTATCAAATCTTAAGCCTCCAGAAGAATGGCTGGTTTTACTGCTTCAAGAATGTCTTTTATTGTAGAAATTTACAGTGGCCACATGGTCCTAAGTATACACCTTCACCGAGCACACACTATCATGACTGCTGGCGCACTTTAGGAAGCCTGTTTTCAAGGATTTTGCCAACTGAGGTGTGTTGTGTGTAGATCTGGCTCCTTCCACTCTTGTGGTACTTGTTGAGATTTAACTCTAGCATGTACCCACCAAGGAGGGTCCTGCTAGTTAAATCTAACAGATACTTTCTTATCGAAACAGTCTGCTAGAGGTCCTGCCTTGATCTGTTGTGCATAAGCCTATATACTTTACCCCCTTTTGTCAACAAGTGGTCCTCCAGCAGAAGCAGCAATAGCAGTGAGCGTTACTATAAGCTATACAGGTGTATTTGTGTATATTATTGGTTTAATATTGTGATGTCAAGTCTGTATTGCTATTTTTCAATTTTCTGGTGGGTGCTGACTATTGGCTGTGAGGTATATTGGGTGGGCTTTGGGGAATGAGCATATTTGTGTATCTAGCACACGGACTCTATCAAGGTGCACAACAGCAAAATGCATGAGTGCCCAAGAATTTATGGGATTTTGTTAACAAAAACATCACATTCCTATTTAGTGGTGAAGTATTCCCTAACCAAGGAACTCCAGTAGACCCATTGATTATTATATTGGATTGAGCAGCATCATTGTATAATGAGAGCAAATATTCTGCATCTGAATGTCTCCTTATGTGCAGGTACTTCTGACTCAGATTTTACCAGCCGATGTGTTATACCATTTAGAAATTCCCTCGGGTAGGGGAGAAAATGTAAAAGTAAAGAAGTGTTTGTATCAACATTAAATGTAGTGAGCTGGCATCTAGAATTGTTCACAATGTGTGTGAGAGAGCATTCTTTCTTCCTTCAAGGGATCCTGTTGTTCCAGTTCTCTCCATCTACAACCTGCTGTTGAGAATTTAGAAGTTAAAGATGGTTACCCTTCAAACTCTGATCCATTCTTCTCCCCAAGGACACTGGATGGTACCATTTGGATCACAGGGATCCTTTTTGATTTGTTCAGACTTTTCTACATCACAAGAGATTCATTACTTTCAAGCAAGTATGGATCATTTCCAATTTAGGATGTTTCTTTTCATTCTTGTTAGAGTGGCTAGGGCCTTTTTTTGAGTGCTTGACTCTGGTTTTGTAGAAATGCTCTTACTGAAGTGTTTTAGGGTATACTGTATTCAGAATTCCAGCTTCTGATGGGTAAAGGTGTTTCATCTTCAATATCCCTCAAGTCAGTGAAACACTGTTGGATTTCATATCCTCTCAGCAAAAGGTGATCCTTAGGGCAGTGCTTGCCACAGTGTCGGTGAGTGCAGCTCTTTGCTAAGAAGACATTTCATGACAGATTTTCACTTTCCATGGAATAGTAGACAAAGACCATTGTAACAGTTTTCTGAAGTTTATCGTGTTACCTTGCTGCAGTCATCACACTTGGGTTATCCTGTCATCAGGCGGTCCCGCAGTCGGCCGGAATTCCAAAGTCTTGGTCCGGCGTCAGTTGCTGTCGCTTCTTCCCTGACGTCAGTGCGCCAGGGGTATATATAATGCATCCAACACCATTTTCTTCAGTCTTTCTTGCCGCACGGTGCCTGAAGCAGAAGCAGTTCGCAAGTGCCGGTCGGCCGACTCCTGAGATTTTCGAAGTCGAATTTCAGATCCGAAGTCTTCAATAAAGCTAAGTACCCCATTGGGGAAACTTTTCTTGCCTCAGACCGATGTCAGAAAAAGTTAACAATTGTATTTCTTGTGGGAAGCAAATACCTCATAAGGATTTTCATTCTTACTGCATACCTTGCCTAGGCCCAGACCATGACGTCACTGGTTGTCGTTTTTATGCCGTCGGAGCAACCGACTACCGGCTTGCACAAAAAACGCAAGGATAAGGACAGGCAGCCTAGACCCAAGCCAGACTCCGAGGCCTCGGCTGGTCCGGTCTCCGGTTCACCGGTCTTCAGTGAGGCTCCGAAGCAGCCTCTGACTACCGCAGATCTGGAACCCGAGACCGCTTCGGAGCTTTTGGCGGCGAGTACTAGGCCGATGCAGCCATTTTGTTTAGCCCCTACTGACGACACTGCTGAAAAAGATGTCAATGCTGCAGAAACACCTTCAGTTTCTGAAGGCGTCTTCAGACCGACGACGCTCACCATAAAAACGTATCCTACGACTAAAACTCCTATTAAATCTAAAAAGACTGAACTTCAGTCTCCAGTTCAAGGCCCCATGTCTAAGAAACAGATGCTCAAAATGGCTGAAGATTTGATCTCTTTAATCAGGGGTTCCCAACCCCCACCCAACAAAAGGCCTAGACAAGAGGAAGATTATGCCTCCTCGGAACAAGTGTCTATTTCCTCAGGCTCCTCTGAGGACCAAGATTACTCCTTCTCCCCTTATGAAGATTCTGATGCTGAGGATTCTATTCCCTCAGCTTCTCCCCCTGAAGATTACTCCTTTGGGGAAACTTTACACACTATGAGGGAACATTTTCACTGGGAAGGTCAGGACTACTCTGACTCAAAGAAAAGGCTCAGAGAGTTTCTTTTACTCCCCCAGCACAGACCTCTTGCCATCCCCCCAGTTTTAGACATTGTGGATGATGTTTACTTAGAATCCAGTTTGAACCCAGATTCTCTGCCTCCTGCTCCGGCCAAACCTGACAGATACTATAGAGTGCCTAATTCCCACAAATTTCTTTATAAAAGCCCTGTTGCTGATCCAGAGACTACCTCCCAGGGTCCCAAAGGGGCTAAGGCTTCTATCGCGAAAAATCCTGTACCCTCTGAAAGGGACTCCAGAGCACTAGACAGGTGGGGGAAAAAGGTTTACACCTCAGCCACTCTAGCTATGAGGGCACTAAATTGCCAATTTCACATGCTTAAATATCAGCAATTTCTAATGTTTCAGTTAAAACAAAAAATGAGCACACTCCCTCAACAGTCTGAATTGAAAGAAATGCAGGATCTGTTGCATGCAACTGAACAGGTGGGCAAACATACTTTACAATGTGGGTTTGATTCTTTGGAGGCTTCCTGCAGAGCAGCTGTCACTGGGTCTGTTATACGTAGGCATGCTTGGTTAAAGGAACAAACTCTGCCTGATCATGTTAAAGCAAAGCTTCTAGATGCTCCCTTACAGCAGGATGTTCTTTTTGGAGTTAAAGCAGAAGAAGTCTTAGAAAATGGAGGATAAGGCAAAATCTATGCAGACAGTCAAAGATTTCCTGCAGGTACAGCCCCCTCGCTTCAGCAGAAATTGGCCAA
The DNA here is from genome assembly GCF_019279795.1 of Protopterus annectens. Classification (NCBI taxonomy): domain Eukaryota; kingdom Metazoa; phylum Chordata; order Ceratodontiformes; family Protopteridae; genus Protopterus; species Protopterus annectens. The sequence continues at coordinate 1,512,572,385 of NC_056737.1, forward strand.
CAAAAAATTGGTCCTTTCCAGCTACTGACAGACCACAGAGGGGTAAATACAGATGTCCAAAAGGCAGAGGACAACCACAAGCCCAGTACAAACCTCGCCAATGGGGCACAGCAACACAGAAGGGAGGAGAAGACAGGTCCCAAACTACCAGAAGGCAAACTCAATGACTTGCACCTCATCTGGCCAAGCAACACTCTCTTGGCAGCCCCCTTGGGAGGAAAACTCACACTTTTTTTATACAGCTGGCACAGTGTCACAAAGGACAAATGGGTCCTAGACATAATTTCACGAGGATACAGATTCCATTTTCACACCGTGCCAATGAAAAGAGGAATGCCAAACCTGCCACAAAATCAATGGGCAGAGGCACAAAAACAAATTTCAGCTCTCATGGACATGAGAGCCATTCATCTGGTACCTACTCGAGAGCAAGGCCAAGGATTTTACTCGAGACTCTTTCTAGTTCCCAGAAAGGACAATGCCTGGAGACCAGTTCTGGACCTTTCAATTCTAATCACCTTCTTAAAAGTACCCAAATTCAAGATGCTAACACTACAGCAGCTTCTTCCCATGTTGGGCAAGAAAGCATGGCTAGTAACGTTGGACCTCAAGGAGGCATACCTGCATGTCCCTATCAGACAACGTTGCAGAAGATACTTCCGTTTCATTGCAGGTTCAACCCATTACCAATTCTCTGCACTGCCCTTTGGCTTATCTACTGCGCCCAGGGTCTTCACAAAATGGCTGGCACCAGTAATTGCATACTGCAGACAAAGAGGAATTCAAATATACCCATACCTGGACGACTGCCTCATCCAAGCAGAAAGCAAGGACATCCTCTTACAACATCTGGCTTTTGTAAAACATCTTCTAAGTTGCCTGGGGTACACAGTAAACGTAAAGAAATCAAAACTAGTACCCTCACAAAACATGACACTCCTGGGTGCCAGCTTGAATACAACGGCCCAGAAGGCTTATCTGACGCCAGACAAACAACTACAACTGACTCAATATTTCAAAACAATGGCAACAAAGACCCAATTACCTGCAAGAAAAATTCTGCAGGCCTTGGGCTTCATGGCATCTTGCATACTACTAATACCATTTGCAAAGCTGCATATGAGGAAATTACAGTGGTACCTAAAAAGCGTATGGTCTCAACACAGCCATAGCTTGGACACAATGATATCTCTCATTCCCTGCCTACGACAGAAGTTTCTATGGTGGTCACAGGCATGTCACCTCATCAAGGGTCAGCCTTTCACCTTGCCCCCAGCCAGGCAAACTATGACAACAGATGCATCGGACTACGCCTGGGAGGCACACATGGCAGGACAGTGCGTTCAAGGCGTATGGACTGCAGATCAAAGGAATTTGCACATCAATCAAAAAGAGATGCTAGCTGTACAGAATGCTCTGACAGCCTTTAAGAATCTATTACATCCAGGACAACTTACAATAAGGACGGACAACACCACAGTAATGTGGTACATAAACAAACAAGGAGTTACACACTCCTACCCTCTATGCAGGCAAGCAATGACCTTGTGGAACGCAGCTCTGGCTTACCAAGTTCAGTTACAAGCTCAATTCCTGCCAGGAAAAAAGAACACATTGGCAGACGACCTCAGCAGAAACATCATGGATCCCCACGAGTGAAAACTGGATCCACAAGTCTTTGCAATGATAACTCAAAAATGGGGCCTTCCAGACATAGACCTGTTTGCCAGTCCTCAAAACTATCAACTAACAAGATTTTGTACAAGGACACTTCACCATCAAGCTTGGAAAGTGGACACACTCTCATTCAGTTGGAAAAACCTGACCCTATATGCCTTTCCTCCATTGCCTCTCCTCACAAAGGCGCTTCTGAAAGTCAGAAAGGAGAGACCACGACTGATACTCATAGCCCCAGACTGGCCACGCCAGCACTGGTACCCACTATTGAGGAATATGGCCCAGGGCCCACCTTGGATTTTACCACAAATGGCCCATTTGCTCACACAGCAAAACAATCAGATTCTTCACAGCCAGCTCAAAACCTTAAATCTGGCTGCATGGCAAATCACCTAAGCATCCAGCCAGCTCCTCTTTCCCAAGCAGTTATGGAAGTTATTCTGGAAGCTAGGAGGCCCAGCACCAGAAAGGCCTATTCGGACAAATGGAAAAGGTTTTGTGCCTGGAACCAAGCTAAAGGCCAAAACACACTTCAACCTCACATGCCTCATATTCTACAGTATTTAACTGAGATGTTGCACAAAGGACTTTCTTTTTCTTCCATTAAAATCCATGCATCAGCTATTTCAGCCCACTACAACATGGATCCACCCTTATTTTCGCATCCACTTCTAAGGCAGTTCCTCAGAGGGGCAAAAAACATTAGGCCCCCCAGGAGAGCACCTACACCAACATGGGTCCTCAATTTTGTTCTGGAAAAACTTGCGCTTCCTCCCTTTGAACCATCTTTCTCTGCAGATCTACAGTTCCTATCATGGAAGACTGCCCTGCTGCTAGCAATAACTTCAGCTAGAAGAGTCTCAGAGCTGCAGGCACTAATGGCAGTGGAACCTTTCCTCATTTTCCATCAAGACAGAGCTTCTCTACGAACTAATCCTTCCTTCATGCCTAAGGTGGTTTCCAGTGTGGCTTTAAATCAAACCATCCACTTACCCACCTTCTTCCCAAATCCACAGAACAAAGGAGAAAGACTCCTGCATTCCTTGGACATTCACAGGCAACTTCGTTACTACTTGGATAAAACTAAGGCTTTCAGAAAATCTGACCAGCTCTTTGTATCCTATGCTACAGCTTCACAAGGTAAGGCTATATCAAAACAAACCATTTCCAAATGGATAGGACATTGCATTCGTTTTTGCTATACCCATCATGGAAAACCAGTTCCTGCTACCATTAGGCCCCACTCTACCAGGGCAACAGCTACATCTACAGCCTTCCTCAGGGGGGGTTCCAACCAAGGAGATTTTGGAAGCTGCAACTTGGAGTTCAGTACACACCTTTGCAAAACACCATCACTTACCACTTTACTCTAAGACTAGAGCTGGCTTCGCCACTGCAGTTCTGCAGGGCCTTCTAGCCTCCTCTAACCCTCTATAACTCCTCCACCCATCCTTAGCTTTGGGATTCTACCCAAGCGTGATGACTGCAGCAGGGTAACACGATGAGCATAGTACAGTTTTGTACCTACCATAAATGTAGATGTTCGAGTGTACACCCTGCTGCAGTCCAGGTTACCCTCCCTCCATTCCCTCTGATCTAACTGGCTAAATCTCTACAATGCCTTCCTGATGTATTTGCTTATAGCTGGAGGGATTTTGTGTTTGTGTAAAACATTACTTAATTTGGTACTAATTACTGTCCACCTTTTGTAGGGGCACCTGACATCTGGGGCAAGAAAAACTGAAGAAAATGGCGTCGGATGCATTATATATACTCCTGGCGCTGGAAGAAGCGACAGCAACCGACGCAGGACCAAGACTTTAGAATTCCGGCCGACTGCGGGACCACCTGACGACAGGATAACCCAAGTGTGATGACTGCAGCAGGGTGTACACTCGAACATCTACATTTATGGTAGGTACAAAACTGTACTTTACCTTCTGGGGTTCATCTCTGCAGTTGTTTGTGTAGAGCTACAGATGAGCCACATAGCCTGAAATGTCTTTGTAATCCGCTGTTTGGAAGAGGAGTTGACATTTCCATTCCCCCCCAAAGAATTGAAATGGTAAATGACTCCCGTTAAGTAAGTGAAGGAAGGTCTTTGTTTGCAGTTCAGTTGGGGCATACATTGGGCATCATAATGGTGAAAGGCTTGTGGTTTCCTTTCAAGTTGAGTTTTATATAAATCTGAAAGGTGTTAGCTGTGAAAGTGGTCCTGAAAAGCTCTAATTGGCTGAAGCAATTTCCTGTGGTAACTTTCAGATGACACCATATTGATCTCTAGTACATTAGTAAGCACGGGCATTACTTTCCTACAGAGTTGTTCAGAGTTGTGTTTAGGCTGTTGTATTGTCAGTGGCATCCACACCACTGCACTTCATTTTTTGAAATGCAGTTTTTGTAGCAGACTTGCCTAACTGTATGATTCACTTTCCTCTTGAGTGGTGGTTGATTTATTCTAGTATTCAGCTACTGGTGAACTTAACTCTGGCCTTGGCTTTTTGCCTAATACTTGCCTTCTTTTTTTCCCTCATCTCTTCTGATGAGATGAGGTTTGTAAAGTTTGCAAGCAGATACTAGGCATGTGGCTCAGGGGAACATTGAGGAGGCTAGCTCAGTTCCAGTGCAGGTGCTAGACATGTGGTCCAGATCATCATTGGGACAGTTTAGCCCAGTTATCATAAGGGATTGTTTAAGTGACTTCCTCAAAGTCCCACAGTAGGCAAATGGAGACTGTGGGAATCCAACCCTGTACTACAGGAAGCAGCTTATTTGACAACTCAGACTTAATCCTATTTGTTGTCAGAGCTGTGGTATTCGGCATGTCTTGCACTGGTGTCCCTCTGGTTTGAAACATTCTTAAAAGCAGTGAGAAATGAGTCTAAAATCCATTTTCTAGCTCCATTCCAGTAATGTTCTATGCAACAGCAACACTTTTCTGTAATAGAGGCGAGTATAGCTGTTGTCCCCCTACCAGTTCTGATTTCTGGTGTTATAATTTTTAGAAGCCAACAAGCAGTCTAATATAAATTATATAGCCAAACTAGACTCTGTTTGACTTGGGGGGGGGGGGTGTCACCCATACCTGTCAACTGCCTACATTTTTGCAGCTTTCTGCACAATATTTAAAATTTGTCACTAGTTTAGTGCCTTTGTCTTCTCCACTTCCTGTTATTTTTGACCTTGTACAAATTCTTTGCACAAAGAGGTTGAGGGGTATTCTTTCACGTAGCAGTGAGAATGATCATTGAGCCCTTTCTTTCTTTATTTTTCCATGGATTGGCTTTGCTGTAAGGTATTATTGGTTTTTCATGCTATTAACTTCTAACACTTCTTATTTCCAGGCCACTGATCTCAGGTTTCACATTTTTTCAGTCTCCATGGCTGTTTGTGTGATCCAGGGGAAGTCCACTAGCTTAGTGAAGATGTGACTTGCCAACCCTTGGAAATGGAGAGAGAAGTGGAGTCTGCATTAATGCTGACTTGGTGTAATTTGTTTTGTTTAGCAAGCTATTCCCTTTGTGTTTTCCAGAACATTCCCGCAAGGAATTGTGGGGTGGTACTCTAGGTCAGTCCAGTCGCTACAAAGAACTCCATACCTATGCACCCAAGCACGCAGCCTTTCCTCTAGAGAGAGGTTGAGCATAAAATACTCTTCATTCCTCTCATCCTCCTGGGTGGTTACTTCGTCACCCTTTCAGCTAGTTGAACGTGGGTTAACCGAGATGTAGTTAGGATCCAGCCCTCTCCACCTTTTAGTAATTAGTGAAGTATTGTTAGGTGATTTAAGGCATTGCAGTCATCTCCTAAAGCTCTGCCTCTCTTCAACCACAATCAGCTGTTTTAATTTTTGTAATCCTGTTCACTTGTCTATCGGATGGCAGCTTAAGACATCATGGTATTTTTCTATTATCCATTAGAGGGTGTAGCATGATCTCTTCAGCCAGTTAAAAATGTCCATTAAAGCTTTATAGCAGGGATGACATTTCCCTGCAGCATTAGTGCTTCAACAGTGGCAGCTGTGAGACAGAAAAACTGTTATAAGTTGTAAAATGAAAACATGAAAATTAATCAAAACAATAAGCTAAAACGTTGTAAGAAAATACCACCTAATAGGAACAAACAAAAAAGTACTGCTACCAGTATGCACGTAGAATCAAGAATAACTAAAAAAAAAATCAATACAGGTCATCATTTAAAATGCAAACACAAGTAAATTGTTTAATTAGAATATTTTAAGAAAGTGTCATGTGGGGTTTAGTCATGTGTTCGGCATGACTAAATTTCATAGTTAACACACTTCCTACCTTTAGGTCCTTATCCCAACAGAAAACACTAACCCCAGTAATACAGTTCTTTTGGACAAACATGACCTTTGCAGTAGAGCTGATTTGAATTTTCAACAGCTGATCTTCATCAGGGGTTAATTTTTGCTTCAGTAATTTTATTATAAAGTCTCTCTCTTAATGAAAGCATTGTTTTTTTTTTGTGCTGATAGGTCTGTGTAGGTGAGTTGTATTATTACTAATCATTCTAATATGGAGCCTTTCTTTCCAGATATTTGCTGCAAATGAGCTTACTCAGCCAACATACCTCTTAGCTGTTCAGAATTTTGCAAAATGTTACTGATATGGCTCGTACTTTTGCCCTGTCCTTTATTTTTTTTTCTGGAATATCACTCAGGACTACAGGCAGTCAGTAATTAATTTCATAGTATTTATTGTTCAAAAGATGCATGTTAATGCAAATTTTGTTGTTCTGCAACTTTGTGTGTGTTAGAGTAATTAAAAAAAATCCTTATTTTGGGCCTTTGTCCACCCGTTATTTTTGGTTTTGCTCAGAATTTTTAAGCAAACAAGTTAAGAGGTGTACCAGTTTACCATCACCATCAACTGACTTTAGATACATGCCTGATATAATGAGGGAAATATGAAGATGCCTTTTTTTCAAATTGGATTGATAAGCTAGTTGTTATAGTTAAGGTTGATGTTTAATATGTGCTGTGTGGAACTGTAATGTCATTAAAGTCATGTGATGGCAAACTCGGCAGATGTTTTTACTTTATCCATACAGGTGGACAGAAACAGCCCTGTTCATTTCTTGTAGGCATTATAAAGGCAATATGTAGTCCTTCACTTTAATAGGTTTTATATATGTAATTTTGTTTGATTGTAGGAATATATTCATCGTGTTGGAAGGACAGCCAGAGGTATAAATGGTAGAGGGCATGCCTTACTTATATTACGGGCTGAAGAACTTGGCTTCCTTAGGTACCTCAAGCAAGCTAAGGTAATCCTCTGCTTAAAGAATATATTGCGTTGCCAGTAATTTATTTTTGATGTTTTAATTGAACCACTTGTTTGACAGAAGCATTGTTGTGAAATGTTTGATTTAAATGTAGTTAATTTAAGCACAGTTGACAGTTTTGAGTTAGTAATGGTTTCTTTATTTTTCAGGTGCCATTGAATGAGTTTGAGTTTTCCTGGAGTAAAATATCTGATATTCAGTCACAGGTATTGTGCTTATTTTTGTTTGTCACTTTTATGTATGCCTAGAGGAGTACTCTTATCTCAGCTTGAATAAGGACTGCCCATAATAGCAACTTCAAAGAACAATGCCACCACCTCGCAAACCATTTCCAGTACAATCTTCCAGTTCATTACTAACTTCCCCATTATAGAGGACCACTGCCTAACTTGCACCAAAGGCATACATCTCCAAATATATTTGATAGACAACCTCCTGCTAGAATCAGTAATTCAAAAAACCCTTTCTCCTGAGACATGTTCCACTCTCATAAATTCTTCTCTAAAACCCCCACATATAATCTTGGGGGTATCTTGTAATCTTAGACCACCATACTAATTCTAGAAACATTCATACTGACTATGCATTCTCCTTCCATGCACCTAAACTGTGAGACTTCACATCCAGAAGTACTTAAGACTTCAGACAACAGCAACACCACTTCTCCCAAAGTGCAGCTGCACTTGCATGTCACATTGCATGAACTCTGCAGCTTTCTTGCACCCCATTATCCCTGTTGCATCCTTCCTTATCTCATCTTGTCATCTCACTTTTCATCTTACCCTCCCTCTTCTCTTTGCATCTGTCACACTTGTGCTCCTTTCAACTATTCTTCTCTCTGCATTTCTCTCTCCCATTTTTCTGTCTTTTCTCCATGGTAAACTTTTCTGCAACTGTTCTAATGTCTTCATACCTCTCTGTATAATGATATGCTGCTGTCCCTGTAGCATAAGCTATCTCATTCATAATGCCTCCATATTTTCCAAAAGCTCTGTTAAGCATGATGCCATTTTCCATCCATGTTCGGATATTGTAAACTGATTTTTGAACTAAATGTAGCATGTTCTTGTGTCTGTATGTATCTGAAGTAGTTAACTTCATTTTATCTGCAACCTGTGGGTATACGGATCCGTATCGGATCCGAGCCGGCAACTTTTTTTCTAGCATCTGCTCCAAGCTCCGAGCTCCTCCCCTTACACATAATGCCCTACCATCTCCTATCTTCCCTCCAGTTTCGTTTGTCGCGCCAGTAGTGTGCATCGTGGTCTCCTTTGCTGTGAGCTCAGGGATAGTAAGTAGTAATTTTTTTTTGCTGATATCTAGGTGTGTTTGAGTAAGACTTCCCTTCCTCCCCTTGTGTAGTATCTCACCGGAGCTGTTGGAACATTCGGACCCAAGGCCTTCCTCCTCACTGCGCAGACCAGCCAGATCCGAGTCGGTGGCCTCTTCGAGGTTGACTCGGAGCCTATCGGACATGGATATGGACAGGATGATGCGGAGATTTATTCAGACCCAAATTCAGATGGGAGTCTTGCCAGGCCCCTCTCCCTCTGGAGGGGAGACCTCCATGCCTCTTTTCCGCCCCATCTCTCCTTTCCCGATCTGTGCTTCGGCTTCGGGGCTGTTGGATCCGAGGTTTTTCGGACCTGGTAGCTCTGCGTCGATCGTTCCTCCAACCTCGACTCTGGCTGTTACCTTGAGTTCCTCTGATCTGATTTGCTCGGATCCAAGTGACTCTCGGAGCCACGGACAGGGAGTCGGACCTGGGGGAACGGATTCTTCAGCTCTGACCTTTTCGGATCCGATCCGTTCCCTCGGACCTCAGGCTACCCTGTCTTCGGCTCCGGTCCCCGCTTCGGATCCGGGGAGGGCTTCTCCCTCAGCCTTCGAAGTGGTGGAGAGGGTTCTCTCCCAGGGATTGAGACCCCAGCCCATCCCCTCGGATACCACCCAGGCCCCCCTGGATTTGGCAATGACTCCTTCATCCTGTCTCAGGGACATCCCATGCCAGAGGATCCCCAGGTCAATTTCCCGGAGGGAACCCCTACGGCTCACAGATCCCCTTCTGAAAATCCCACTGAAGAGAGTCACCATAAGCGCAAGTTCAAAAGGAGGCACTTGGACTCCCCAGAGTCCCTCACTACTGACACTGACTTAGATGAAGGAGAAGGTTCCCCCAGGTCACCTCCCGAAGACATCTCCTTTGGAAAAATTATGGAGATCCTCCGCCAGAGGGGAGGTTGGTCAGCCCCAAAACCGTCTGGGGATGAGTCAGTGTTCCTGGAGGCCTTTGGCATGGGTCCATCTACTTCCTGGGTGTCCCCACCAGCAGACCCCTTGGTGGACCTCATCACCACGAGGGCAATGAGGGAGCCTGACACTGTAGAGCCCACCCCCAAATGCCCTGACAAGGTTTTATCTCCCCCTTCTGACAGACAACCCTGGTCGAAAGGAGCCCCAGTTGAATACTATGTTGGTCGCAGCGGCTACAAAGAAGGAACTAGCACAGGAGAGTTCCTTAGTCCACCCTCCAGACAAGGAGTCCAGGTCGGTGGATAGGTTTGGGAAGCGCGTATACTCCTCGGCGACTTTTTCTATCCGTGCGCTGAATTATTTGGCACATGTGATTCGGCTTAAGCGAGACCTTGCTAAGGAATTCGCTGAGTCGCCCCCAGAGTCTTTATCGCTGCAGGATAGACAGCTGTTCTCAGCGAAAATGTCTACTCTGAAGTCAGTCTCAAACACATCTATGAGGCTCCTTTCACATGCCATGGAAGGAGCAGCTAGGGCGGCTGGGACAGGTATAGCCATGAGGCGTCATGTCTGGCTCAGATTGTGTCAGTTCGCGGACCCTTTCAAGGCGTTGTTTATTAATGCTCCCTACGATGGGTCTTCCCTTTCTGGAAAGACAGTATGTGACACACTTGTCCAGAGCGAAAAGGATGGAAAGACTTTGTCTGCCGTCGGAGTCCGCTTCCCTATCCCTCAGCGGTCCTTATCTAGGAATCAAAGAGGGCAGAAGATGTGGTTCTGGAAATCTCAGTTTTCCTGGGATTCTCAGGACAGCTATTCCCCCAGAGGCAGAGAGGGACAGGATCGACGCCAACCCAGAGGTAGAGGGGGTCCCAGGAATTTCGGGTCTAGGGAACCCTTCTCTGATAGATACGGTCAGCAGCCCTGAGGAGTTGCCCGACTGTCCTACTCTGGAGGCAGTCGAGGGACGATTGTCCTTACACCCAGTGGCATGGGAGTCCATTATGACAGATCGCCGGGTTCTTCAGATAATATCCAGAGGTTACTCTATTCCTTTCGTTGCCCCTCCAAATATTACAAAACACCTCCCGGATGTTCCACCCACTCACAGGGAAGGCCGCAGCTCTAGAGGTTTCAAAGCTGCTTCTCAAACGAGCCATCGAACAGGTCCCCCCTGATCAGTCTGGATTAGGCGTCAACTCAAGGTTCTTTTTGGTGCCAAAAAAGACGGGGGACCTCAGGCCCATTCTAGACCTGTCAACATTAAACCTGTCGGTAGCCAAACAGAAATTCCGGATGGTCACCCTACAGTCCATTCTACCTTATCTCCGAGAGTGCGACTGGATGAGCTCGTTGGACCTTCAGGATGCTTACTACCACATCAAAATACACAGAAGCTCCAGGAGGTTTCTGTACTTCCGGCTGGGAGCCAGTCATTTTCAGTTCAGAGTCCTACCCTTTGGTCTCACCACAGCCCCAGGGTGTTCAGCAAGGTAGTGGCAGTTGTAGCGGCTCACCTGAGGCTTCGGTGTATTCAGTTGTTTCCATACCTGGACGACTGGCTCTTCACTGCACCTAAATAGCATCACTTATGTCTGGCCAGGGATTATTTCATTTGGTTAGCAGATCTACTGGAAATTACAGTCAATATTCACAAATCCCGTTTGCAACCAGTTCAAGTTCTAGACTTCATTGGGATATGGTTAGACACTTTGCAGATGAAGGTATTCTTAACTCCAGACAGGATTCTACATCTCAGGTGCCACATAGCTCAGATAGCGAACTCCAAGTCTTCAAAGGCAAGCGATGTTTTCTGAGCTCCATGGCTGCCGCCATATCTATTCTCCCTTATGTGCGCCTTCACATGCAGGTTCTTCAGTGGACTCTGGCTGTTCAATGGTCTTGGCTAGACCTGCCCATGGAATTTCCGATCAAGATCAGTCATGTCTGCAGGACATCTGTTCTTTGGTGGTTAAGTTCACCGGAGATATCAAAAGGACACCCCTTTGCGTCACCTCCAGTCCAAACCACAGTGACAACGGACGCCTCCCAACTCGGGTGTGGGGGGGGCACTGTTCAGGAAGGACAGTCCAAGGCACGTGGTCTCAGGCAGAGACCAATTTGCGCATAAATGTTCGAGAGATGAGGGCAGTGCTTTTAGCGTTGGAAGCCTTTCACACAGTCCTCCCTCTCAGATTGATTGCAATTCAGTCGGACAACATGTCAGTTGTCTGGTATATCAACAAGCAGGGGGGAACCAGATCCTACCCTCTATGTCGCGAGGCCATGAGTGCGTGGGATTGGGAGATTTCCACCGGTCTGTTTCTGATAGCAACGCACATCCCGGGGTGCTCCAACATTTTAGTGGACAGATTGAGTCGGGCCATTCTGATGCCTTACGAGTGGTCTCTGAAACAGTCAGTAGCGGAGGAGATCTTCCTTGCATGGGGTCAGCCTTGCTGTGATCTCTTCGCATCTCCTTCCAACACGAAGTGCAGCGAGTTCTTCGCTCTGATTCCCTCACCAGGAGAAGTCCCCAGAGACACTCTAGTCCATGCTTGGCCCCCCAGGCTTCTGTATGCTTATCCACCTTTACCACTCATTCCGAAGTTTCTTCAGAAAGCTTGCTGACTACGGTGCAAAGTGATCCTCATTGTCCCGTTCTGGCCTCGCCAGGTTTGGTTCCCATTCCTTTGGTCTCATCTCTTGGCTCCCCCGTGGGTTCTGAATCCCTGCCCGGATCTAATTTCCCATCTGTCGGGGACACGTCCGCCCGATCTGTGCAGCCTCAAGCTTAACAGCTTGATTGCTCCAGTTCCGTTAATTGCCAGGAATCCCGGTCTTTCATCCCAGATAAAATCCATTCTGGTGGCCTCTCTTAAAGACTCCACTAGGAAAGTTTATTGCAGTAAATGGAAGCGCTTTTCCATTTGGGCCTCACATTGAAAAATAGATCCCTTTACAGCCACTGTTCCAGCGGTGTTGGACTTTTCCTGTCTGGTATCTTTCAGCAGGGAGCTAGTTCCTCCACAGTGAAAATACAATTGGCAGCCATTTCCAGTTTTCACGTTGGTGAAGACAACATGGCCTTAGCCTCCTCTAGGCTGTGTAAGGCTTTTCTTAAAGGTACTTTTCTGTTACGGCCTCCTGTCAAGGATACCTCCTTGGGACCTTACTTTTGTTTTACAGGCATTGGTGGCTCCTCCTTTCGAACCTGCAGCTTCCGTGGACTTGAAATTTTTGTCCTGGAAGACAGCTTTCCTAGTCGCCATCACATCGGCTAGGAGAGTGTCTGAGCTTCAAGCTCTGTCTGCCGTGCCTCCGTATTTGGTCTTCCATAAGGATAGGGTTTCCCTCCGTACTAACCCTTCCTTCTTACCTAAAGTGGCATCCGAAGCAAACATAAACCAGTCCATTAATCTGCCCGTTTTCTTTCCCAACTTCCAAAATAAAGGTGAATACTAACTCCATTTGTTAGATGTTCATAGACAACTTTGTTTTTATCTTCATAGAACGAAGTCTTTCCGCAAAACTGACCAATTGTTTGTTTCAATTTCCAAAGCTTTTATGGGAAAAGCTATTTCTAAAGTTTCTTTAGACAGATGGATCACTCGTTGCATTTCACATGCCTACAAAGCAAAAGGTTTATCTCCTTCTGGTATAGTTAAGGCTCACTCTACCAGGTCCATGGCGACTTCTGCTGCTTTTTGGTCTAGGGTGCCTTTGGACAATATTTGTGCAGCAGCTACATGGGTCAATTCACATACCTTCATTTCCCGTTACAAATTGGATCTGATTGCGAGGGGTAGAGCATCTTTTGGCTCTGCAGTGCTCAGGAATATCCTTCCATAAGGGCCTCCCAGGATCGGGAGTAGCTGGGGACTCTGCCCCACAGGTTGCAGATAAAATGAAGTTAACTACTTCAGATAAAGAAGTTATGTACTTACCATAACGTTCCATCTGAGTAGTTATACTTAATTTTTCTGCAACATTCCCTCCCTCCGTCCCCCGGACCTTATCCTGTTTTCAAGGTTGGTTTATTGGGTTGAGTTGCATATATATTTTTAGTTGCAGCAAACTCAATCTAAGGGAAGATAGGAGATGGTAGGGCATTATGGGTAAGGGGAGGAGCTCGGAGCTTGGAGCAGATGCTAGAAAAAAAGTTGCTGGCTCGGATCTGATATGGATCCGTATACCCACAGGTTGCAGAAAAATGAAGTATAACTACTCAGATGGAACGTTATGGTGAGTACATAACTTCTTTTTTTAGCATATTTTTGTATCTGTAAATATGTTTTGCTCATTTATTGTGTGATCCTATTCACCTGGGCTGTGTATCCATATTTGACATCAGTAGATTACCCAGGTAAGAAATATAAATAAAATAAAATGCTGCTAACACAGGTCTCTTACAATGTGCTGCTGCAAATATGAGGTCATTTATGTACAGTATTGTTCAAATTACCTCCACATTGTCAGTACAACATGTAGAGCCCCCCCAGTATTGCTTGTGGTGAAACTTGTGTCGGGCAGGGTACTAGTTGTTCTGTCAGGAGCTTAGCTACATGGTGTTTCCTTGTTCTGACATGATCTGCAGTGATGTCACCAGACTGTAAATGTCTCATTTTTTGACTAATTACGGATTTAGTAGTTGATAGTAATTGTACATCCACTAAAGGAGTGAGAGCAGCCCTCCATATTCTCAGTCACTCTTACTGTTGTTTGACATCAGGCACACAGACTGGTATCCTTTTATTGTTGACTGACATCTTATTTGTGTAAAAGATAAGCATGACTTGCATTTGTACATATATTTAAATGTCTGTATGTTTCAAAACAAAAAACAAGCAATCTCCATGGTGTCCCCGAAGCCTCAAACTACCCACTAAACCAATGTAGTGGGTCCAAAAACAAGAAATTTCTCTGTGTGAAAGATTTTTAATCAATATATATCTAGTTAATGACTGTATATTAGATCATATAATAGGTTCATAGGTAGGTACTAGGCTATTGGCCCTAGGGCCTATATAAGCCTAGCCAAAAGGTACCGTGGCTTTTGCTACCCAAGAAAATTATTTTCCTGTGCCACTGTTGAGCAGAGCCACAAAAGTGATCCCCGGGGTGAATTTCCTATCTCCCATCCAATCATCAAGATTTTTCTTGAGTGCTAATGAGCTTTGTTTGATATAGTTAGGTAGTTTGTTCCATAGTATGGGAAGTCTCTGGGACAGGAATCTATCCCTCCAGCATGTTCTGTTTATTGTGGTGACAAGGTTTAAGTCCCTAGAGCGTGTAGCTCATAGGGATTGGGATTTCTTTAAGTGAAGCATGTCCAAAAGCTCTGGATTTGACAAAGCTTTGTGTGATAGGCAGAGATCGCCTCTGAGTAGGCGATATGCGACTGAATAAAGCTGCAGTTTTTTGAGATTATCTGCGTAGGGCATCTGTTTGACACTGGTAATCCTCTTTGTGAGGTATTTCTATGGCCTTTCCAGTTGTTGTAGATGTCTTGTGAGGTACATACCAAAAGGGGCATTGTACTCTATAATGGGTCTAATGAGTGACGAGTAGAGGGGAACAATGACCTCTTTTTTTTCCTGGATGAGAAACCTTTTGTGATGAGGTGTGCCACATAGAAGGATTTCTTGACTATAGTGGCGATGTGATTACCAAAGGAGAGACTGCTGTCCACCTGTGTCCCAACATCTCTTATCACACTTTCGGTGTTAAGTAGACTACCGCCTATGTGGTAGTTCATGGGTACAGAGTTTTTACCAAAAGGGTAAAATGGTAGTAGAAGTAGCAAACTTAAACTCGTCCTAAGTCAAAAAAATAATAATTTGAAATATTATACAGAATTACTAAGTATTCAAAAGTAATCCAAGCAGGGTAGACTGTATGTTTCCATTCAAAAATCTAAGTGCACAAGACTTGATCTAATCAGATCCTTCTATCTCTGTGGTAACAGAGTTCCCTCTTCAGTAATTTTTTATATTGGGGGTATTAGCAGTGAAAGCAAATGAGTGTTTGCTCTATAAAAAAACTAAAGCTTTGGTATTTTAATATAAGCCTGCATCTTTTATTTTCTGCAAAGCATTGCATATTATGCAATGCTTTGTAGAAAATAAAATATGCAGGCATTGCATATTATGCACTTGGGTGTTTGCTGTAATATGTATTTACATTTTGAACATATCTATCTATACAAGTATCTAGTTTTCTATAACAGTGGTTAAGTTCTGTAAAGCTGGGTGAAATATCTGGTACTGTTGGGCATAAACTTCATTAATTCATTTTTCCAGCATCATTTTGTTTACATTGTGAGTTTGGAGGCTGCTGCATTATCGGCAGTTAGCACTCCTCCAACCCTACATCATACACACATTCCATTCAAACTTTGTCTTCCTGTTATATCAATGGCCGTTTGTATAATATTTTGTTTTTTGCTGTTAAATATTTTAACCATTAAGTATAAAACCATCTGGAAGTCAAACTTGCAACCAAGTCACACTAGTAGAAAGCTGCTTAAAACATAATAACTGGAAGATGCGTGCCTTTGCTTCTATTGTACTTCTAGTTGTATTTCACAGGTAATTTGCACTATAAACAAATCTGTAGAGGGCGTACTTCATGAGGAAAGATTGCTTTCTGAAAATATTGCCAGTCTCCCTCCCCAGTGCTGTGTTTTATCCTTATGGTAGAGACTCTGACTACATCTTCTACTATTCAGTCCTCTCTCCCTGCTAAGCCTTTGTTAAACAGCATCTTAATCACTACTGTTGCAATTTGACACCTTTTGTTAGCATTAAGACTGCACCTACCCATTGCGTGTGCATGTCCGTAAGCCAACATGAAGTGTTTTTCATGTTCACTGTCTGACAGTACCGGTTAGATTTCTGTGTATTCACTCCTGTCTTCTTATAGTATAGGTTATCTTCTCATTTATTAGTTTCGGTACTCTGCTCACCTTGATGATGATGCTGAAGGTTGGGCTTCCCCCCAGTGACCTCCTGGCTGGCTAGTAGAATGGTGGGATCACTTGCTGCTTAATGCATTGTGTTCTGAAAGAAAAGAAACTAGAAGCTGACAGAGATGACTGTAGCTCCCTCTAGAAAAGATCATGCATTTGTTAGTGTCAAATGTGTCACTGCATTTGAGACAGTGTGAAGAAGTAACAAGTATGTTCTGTTTTGCATGTGATTTTTGGAGAGTTACTGTGCAAGTCACTTCCCATTCTGAAAGTGGTTAAGATACTGACTTCCAGATAGGCAGAAAAATAAGCCTACAATCGTAGTCATAGCAAAAAGTATCGGAGCATACCAGAAGACATAAAACCAGTGTTTTGCAGGGGAGCAAGCCCCACCCCCATCCACATATCCTCATTCTCCAGTTGTTCAGACTCCAAGGTAACATATCTTGAAGGAAAATTAGCACATTTCTTTCCAAGGATGTGCCATCTCCGAATACGCTGCAAGAAATCACTTGTCAGGTATATTCTTCACTTGTATGAAAATCTGCATTTATATTGCTGATTTTTGGGACGGGAACTGTATAAGTAATCTTTTGGGTTACAAATGAAAATTTCTATAGCCTGCAAACAGAATGTGTCAGCAGTTAGATTCATATGGTGGTGTTTTGGAAAGCATGTAGAGACTTTTCTTGATGGGTGCATAGTTGGGTTCGTCCTCTTTTCCATTCTGATTTTTCTATTTTATAAAGAAGTACTAATCAGTACAAGTGAATGTGCCCTATGCTGTCGCATTAATCATGTACTGCTATTGACAAGTGTAACTGCCCCCGAACTTGTCATATTTTCCTGCTGCTTGCAGAACTTTATTTTATTTACATTTGTTTACCGGGAAATTCCAACTGGACACCGGCCCTTTTTCAGCGGAGGCCCGGGGAGAAAAGCTCCACAAGCTCAACTTAGGTTTTGCTCTTCACTGATGTTCATAGTGTTACCCTGCTGCAGTCATCACACTTGGGTTATCTGCCGTCAGGCGGTCCCGCAGTCGGCCAGAATTCCAAAGTCTTGGTCCGGTGTCGGTTGCTGTCGCTTCTTCCCTGACGTCAGTGCACCAGAGGTATATAAGAGGCATCCGACGCCATTTTCTTCAGTCTTTCTTGCCGTGCGGTGCCCAAACCAGAAGCAGTTCGCAAGTGCCAGTCGGCCAACACCTGAGATTTTCAAATAGAGTTTCAGTCCAAAGTCTTCAAAGCTAAGTACCCCGTTGGGGAACCTTTTCTTGCCTCAGTCCGATTTCAGAAAATGTTAACAATTGCATTTCTTGTGGGAAGCAAATACCTCATAAGGACTTTCATTCTTTTTGTATACCTTGCCTAGGCCCAGACCACGACGTTACTGGTTGTCGGTTTTGTGCTCAGTTCAATATGCGAACTGTAAAGCGACGCTTTGATTTCGCACGACACAACTTCGGTAGAAAATTTAATTACACTATGCCGTCGGAGCAACCGACTACCGGTGTGCATAAAAAACGCAAAGATAAAGATAGGCAGCCTAGATCCAAGCCAGACTCCAAGGCCTCGGCTGGGCCGGTCACCGGTCCTCCGGTTTTCAGTGAGGCGCCTACGCAGCCCCTGGCTACCGCAGAATCGGAACCCCAGACCACTTCGGATTCTCTAGCTGAGAGTTCTAGGCTGATGCAGCCATTTTCTTTAAGCCCTACCGACGATATTGCAGAAGGAGAAACCGGTGCTGTAGAAACACCTTCAATTTCAGAAGGTGTCTTCAGACCGACTACTCTCACCATCTTATGCTAAGCTTAAGACTCCTCTAAAACCAAAAAGACTGCACTTCAGTCTCCAGTTCAAGGCCCCATGCCTAAGAAACAGATGCTTAAAATGGTTGAAGATTTGATTTCTTTAATCAGGGGTTCCCAACCCCCCCCCCCGCCCGACAAAAGGCCTAGACAAGAGGAGGATTATGTCTCCTCTGATCAAGTGTCTATTTCCTCAGGCTCCTCTGAGGAACAGGATTACTCCTTTCCCCCTTGTGAAGATTCTGATGCTGAAGATTCCATTCCCTCAGCTTCTCCCCCTGAAGCCTATTCCTTTGGGGAAACCTTACATACCATGAGGGAACATTTCCACTGGGAAGGTCAGGACTACTCCGACTCAAAGAAAAGGCTCAGAGAGTTTCTTTTACTTCCCCCAGCACAAACCACTTGCTATCCCCTCAGTTTTAGACATTGTGGATGATGTTTACTTGGCATCTAGTCTAAATCCAGATTCTCTGCCTCCTGCTCCAGCCAAACCAGATAGATACTATAGAGTGCCTGACTCGCACAAATTCCTTTACAAAAGCCCTGTTAGCCCTGTTGCTGATCCAGAGACAATCTCCCAGGGTCCCAAAGGGGCTAAGGCTTCTTTGGCTAAAAATCCTGTACCCTTTGAAAGGGACTCCAGAGCACTAGATAGGTGGGGGAAGAAGGTTTACACCTCAGCTACTCTAGCTATGATAGCACTAAATTGTCATCTTCACATGCTTAAATACCAGCAATTCCTAATGTCTCAAATAAAACAGAAGATGAGCACGCACCCTCAACAGTCTGAATTCAAGGAAATGCAGGATCTGTTGCATGCAGCTGAACAGGTGGGCAAACATACTTTACAATGTGGATTTGATTCCTTGGAAGCTTCCTGTAGAGCAGCTGTTACTGGGTCTGTTATACGTAGGCATGCTTGGTTAAAGGAACAAACTCTGCCTGATCATGTTAAAACAAAGTTACTTGATGCACCCTTACAGCAGGATGTCTTATTTGGGGTTAAAGCAGAAGAGGTTTTAAAGAAAATGGAGGATAAGGCAAAATCTATGCAGACGGTCAAAGATTTCTTACAGGTACAGCCCCCACGCTTCAGCAGAAATTGGCCAACAAAAAATTGGTCCTTTCCAGCTTCTGACAGACCACAGAGGGGGTAAATACAGGCGCCCAAGGGGCAGAGGACAAGCACAAATCCCTTTCAAACCTCGCCAATGGGGCACTGCAACACAGAAGGGAGGAGAAGACAGGTCCCAAACTACTAGAAGGCAAACACAATGAGAATTAAGGAAAGTATTTGATACATTCACCTGGGATTTCATCCTTAAAAATAGAAATATTGTCAGTTTCCTAGTATGATTAAAAGTGATGAGCAAGGATCAGCAAGCAGGTTTACTGATTAGTAACAATATGGCAAAAAGTACTAACATTATAGGGTTAGTAGACAGTATTGTCAATCATGTGCAGTGTTTGTACTAGTTATATTTAGAGCTCGCTTTAAAAGTCAAGGGAAGGTAAGTTGTAGTTTAGTTTATTTGCTGATGATATACAGAGTCCTTCCAAGATGGTATTGCAGATTTTTTTGAGTGTTCAGGATCAAACTGCAAGAACGAAAATGTAGTAGTTGTAATAAGGAAAGGAAGGAGTTTGGTAACTATGGTGAGATACAAGAGAAACCTGATCCAGTTTTAGGTTCAATAGTATGAAAATACCTTAACGATAGTTTACAGGAGGTGAATTCGGAACACTGAAAGGAAAATGATGGACCTTATTTTAGACTTTTGTCTTACAATACATATTCTCACAGGGAAGAGTTCCTGCAGTTAAGGTTATGAATTCAATCATTTTGTATCTGAGAAAATGTTTACCCATTACATTTGGAATATTTAATCAGAACAAGATTTGGAAATTTGTAGAAAATTCTAATGGAGAAAAAATAGCTCACAGTAGGCTAATTATGCTAAAATGGGAAAGGGATAGCTTTTAACTTGGCTGAGTAGGTTAACTTGGATGGAGATTTCCCCTAATTGAGAAAGTATTGGCTGGTAGTTGATAAATTGCATTTGAATTGTGATGATCTGATTGGAAAGTTGCTTTAAGGAAAAGAGGAAATATGAAATGGGAAAAAATGAGAGTAAATTAAAACTTGGAGGGGAGAACTGGAAGAATATTAAAGCTGAGGTACAACAATTAATGCTGACTTAATTGGAAGGAAAAGCTGTTACTGGATGTGAATCCTTTAATGAATAAAATAATACTGTTAGCTGCAGACTTTGGAAAAGTGTCAGATGGATTGTTCCTTACAAAAATGGACATGTGTTTGGAATCAAGAGATTAAACTGTTATATAGGTGTGTTTTTTTAAACTCCTTAAGAATGTTTAAGGGAAAAAGAGTATAGATGCAAAATGCTGGAGATGTAATTCTGCTAAAGCAGACAGTGTAAGTTTTGGTATAGCTAAAGGCTAAACTTGAGTGAGGTCCATATTGCCATGCAGGTCCTGAAGGCATGCTATGAAATTTGTATATGTTACTGTAGATAACAGCTTTTAAGGGCTGCCTCATCTGTTATAATACAGGCCTGGCTATGGCTTCAGGCCCATCCAGATGATGTTGTCACATCTTGTCGTCTTCTAGATAAGGAGTGCTTTGATGTTGTCAATTTTCATTCATTCCTCCACCTGTGGGTTCCGGATCCCACCTCAGATCTGACTCTGCCACTTTCCAAGCTGAAGGTCTGAAGCTCGAGCTCCTCCCCTCTCTCCCATAGTGCCTCATTCCCCCAAATTACCTCAGCTCTCATTTGCCACTCATACGAAAAGCATTGTGGTTGTGTCACTGAGCTCCTTCCAGGCGGTTAATGAATAGGCTTTTTGGTCATAAGTCTGCTTTAGCAGATGTTCATCGTGTTACCCTGCTGCAGTCATCACACTTGAGTTATCCTGTCGTCAGGCGGTCCCGCAGTCGGCCTGAATTCCAAAGTCTTGGTCCGGCATCGGTTACGGTCGCTTCTTCCCTGACGTCAGTGTACCAGGGGTATATAAGAGGCATCCGACGCCATTTTCTTCAGTCTTTCTTGCCACACGGTGCCCGAAGCAGAAGCAGTTCGCAAGTGCCGGTCGGCCGACACCTGAGATTTTCGAATAGAGTTTCAGTCCGAAGTCTTCAAAGCTAACTACCCCATTGGGGAAACTTTTCTTGCCTCAGTCCGATGTCAGAAAAAGTTAACAATTGCATTTCTTGTGGGAAGCAAATACCTCGTAAGGACTTTCATTCTTATTGTATACCTTGCCTAGGCCCAGACCACGACGTCACTGGTTGTTGGTTTTGTGCTAGTATCAATAAGCGAACTATGAAGCGACGCTTTGATTTCGCACGACACTACTTCGGTAGGAAATTTAATTACACCATGCCGTCGGACCAACCAACTACCGGCATGCACAAAAAACACAAAGATAAAGACAGGCGGCCTAGATCCAAGCCAGAATGCGGGGCCTCGGCTGGGCCGGTCGCCGGTTTTCAGTGAGGCGCCTACGCACCCCCTGGCTACCGCAGAATTGGAACCTCAGACCGCTTCGGATTCTCTAGCAGAGAGCTCTAGGCCGATGCAGCCATTTTCTTTAGGCCCTACCGATGACTTTGCAGAAGGAGAAGCCGGTGCTGTAGTAGCACCTTCGGTTTCAGAAGGTGTCTTCAGACCGACTACTCTCACCATAAAATCGTATGCTAAGCTTAAGATTCCTCTAAAACCAAAAAAGACTGCACTTCAGTCTCCAGTTTAAGGCCCCATGCCTAAGAAACAGATGCTTAAAATGGCTGAAGATTTGATTTCTTTAATCAGGGGTTCCCAACCCCCCCCCCCCCGACAAAAGGCCTAGACAAGAGGAGGATTATGCCTTCTCTGATCAAGTGTCTATTTCCTCAGGCTCCTCTGAGGAACAGGATTACTCCTTTCCCCCTTATGAAGATTCTGATGCTGAAGATTCCATTCCCTCAGCCTCTCCCCCAGAAGACTATTCCGTTGGGGAAACCTTACATACCATGAGGGAACATTTCCACTGGGAAGGTCAGGACTACTCCGACTCAAAGAAAAGGCTCCGAGAGTTTCTTTTACTCCCCCAGCACAGACCACTTGCTATCCCCCCAGTTTTAGACATTGTGGATGATGTTTACTTAGAATCTAGTCTTAATCCAGATTCTCTGCCTCCTGCTCCAGCCAAACCAGATAGATACTATAGAATGCCTGAATCACACAAATTCCTTTTCAAAAGCGCTGTTGCTGATCCAGAGACAATCTCCCAGGGTCCCAAAGGGGCTAAGGCTTCTATGGCCAAAAATCCTGTACCCTCTGAAAGGGACTCCAGAGCACTAGGTAGGTGGGGGAAGAAGGTTTACACCTCAGCTACTCTGGCTATGAGAGCACTAAATTGTCAATTTCACATGCTTAAATACCAGCAATTCCTAATGTCTCAAATAAAACAAAAAATGAGCACGCACCCTCAACAGTCTGAATTCAAGGAAATGCAGGATCTGTTGCATGCAGCTGAACAGGTGGGCAAACATACTTTACAATGTGGATTTGATTCCTTGGAAGCTTCTTGTAGAGCAGCTGTTACTGGGTCTGTTATACGTAGGCATGTTTGGTTAAAGGAACAAACTCTGCCTGATCATGTTAAAGCAAAGTTACTAGATGCACCCTTACAGCATGATGTCTTATTTGGGGTTAAAGCAGAAGAGGTTTTAAAGAAAATGGAGGATAAGGCAAAATGCATGCAGACGGTCAAAGATTTCTTACAGGTACAGCCCCCACGCTTCAGCAGAAATTGGCCAACAAAAAATTGGTCCTTTCCAGCTTCTGACAGACCACAGAGGGGTAAATAAGGCGCCCAAGGGGCAGAGGACAAGCACAAATCCCTTTCAAACCTCGCCAATGGGGCACTGCAACACACAAGGGAGGAGAAGACAGGTCCCAAACTACTAGAAGGCAAACACAATGACTTAAACCTCAAACTACCAAGCAAAACTCTCTTGGCAGCTCCCTTGGGAGGAAAATTAGTACTTTTTGCAGACAACTGGCGCATCGTCACAAAGGACAAATGGGTCCTAGACATTATCTCACAAGGATACAGATTCCATTTCCACACCTTGCCAAGGATAAAAGGAATGCCAAACCTGCCACAAAATCAATGGGCAGAGGCACAAAAACAAATTACAGCTCTCATGGACATGAGAGCCATTCAACTGGTACCTACACAGGAGCAAGGCCAAGGATTTTACTCAAGGCTCTTTCTAGTCCCCAGAAAGGACAATGCCTGGAGACCCATTCTGGACCTTTCAATTCTAAACACCTTCTTGCAAGTACCCAAATTCAAGATGCTAACACTACAGCAGCTTCTTCCCATGTTGGGCAGGAAAGCTTGGCTAGTAACGTTGGACCTCAAGGAGGCATACCTGCATGTCCCTATCAGACAAAATTGCAGAAGATACCTCAGTTTCATTGTAGGTTCAACCCATTACCAATTCTCTGCACTGCCCTTTGGCTTATCTACTGCACCCAGGGTCTTCACAAAATGCCTGGCACCAGTAATTGCATACTGCAGACAAAGAGGAATTCAAATATACCCATACCTGGACGACTGCCTCATCCAAGCAAAAAGCAAGGACATTCTCTTACAACATGTGGCTTTTGTAAAACACCTTCTAAGTTGCCTAGGGTACACAGTAAACGAAAAGAAATTAAAGCTAGTGCCCTCACAAAATATGACATTCCTGGGTGCCAGCTTGAATACAACGGCCCAGATGGCTTATTTGACGCCAGACAAACAACTAAAACTAACTCAATACTTCAAAACAATGGCAACAAAGGCCCAACTCCCTGCAAGAAAAAATCTGCAGGCCTTGGGCTTCATGGCATCTTGCATACTACTAATACCATTTGCAAAACTGCATATGAGGAAATTACAATGGTACCTAAAAAGCGTATGGACTCAACACAGCCACAGCTTGGAAAGAATGATACCTCTCATTCCCTGCCTTCAACAGGAGTTTCTATGGTGGTCACAGGCATGTCACCTCAACAAGGGTCAGCTTCTCACCTTACCCCCAGCCAGGCAAACTATGACAACAGATGCATCGGACTATGCCTGGGGGGCACACATAGCAGGACGGTGCGTTCAAGGCATATGGACTGCAGATCAAAGGAATCTGCACATCAATCAAAAAGAAATGCTAGCTGTACAGAATGCCGTGACAGCCTTCAAGGACCTCTTACATCCAGGACAGCTTATAATAAGGACAGACAACACTACAGTAATGTGGTACATAAACAAACAAGGGGTTACACACATCTACCCTCTATGCAGGCAAGCAGTGACCTTGTGGAACACAGCACTGGCTTATCAAGTTCAATTACAGGCTCAGTTCCTGCCAGGAAAAAAGAACACATTGGCAGACGACCTAAGCAGAAACATGGATCCCCACGAGTGGAAACTGGATCCACAAGTATTTGCAATGATAACTCAAAAATGGGGGCACCCAGACATAGACCTGTTTGCCAGCCCCCAAAACTATCAGCTAACAAAATTTTGCACAAGGACATTTCACCATCAAGCTTGGAAAGTGGACGCACTCTCAGTTGGAAAATGCTGACAGTATATGCTTTCCCTCCATTGCCCCTTCTCACAAAGGTGCTGCTGAAAGCCAGGATGGAGAGACCCCGAATGATACTCATTGCCTCAGACTGGCCACGCCAGCACTGGTACCCACTATTAAGGAATATGGCCCAGGGCCCACAATGGATTTTACCACAAATTACTCATCTGCTCACACAGCAAGACAATCAGATTCTACACAGCCAGCTCAAAACCTTAAATTTGGCTGCATGGCAAATCACCTAAGCGACCAGCCAGTTCCTCTTTCACAAGCTGTTATGGATGTTATTCTGGAGGCCAGGAGGCCCAGCACCAGGAAAGCCTACTCAGGCAAATGGAAAATGTTTTGCACCTGGAACCAAGCTAAAGGCCAAAATACCCTTCAGCCGGACATACCTCAGATTTTGCAATATTTAACTGAGATGTTACAGAAAGGGCTTTCTTTTTCATCTATTAAAATCCACGCCTCAGCTATTTCAGCTCACTACAACACGGATCTTCCTTTATTTTCACATCCACTTCTAAGGCAGTATCTCAGAGGGGCCAAAAACTTTAGACCTCCCAGGAGAGCGCCAACACCAACTTGGGACCTCAGTTTTGTTCTGGAAAAACTTACGCTACCACCTTTTGAGCCAGCTTTCTCAGCTGACTTAAAGTTTATATCTTGGAAGGCTGCCCTGCTGCTAGCAATTACTTCAGCCAGAAGAGTCTTAGAGCTACAGGCACTAATGGCAGTAGAGCCTTTCCTCATTTTTCATCAAGACAGAGTTTCTCTATGAACTAACCCCTCCTTTATGCCAAAGGTGGTATCCAGTGTGGCTCTGAATCAAACCATCCATTTACCCACCTTCTTTCCAAATCCACAGAACAAAGGAGAAAGACTCCTGCATTCCTTGGACATTCACAGGCAGCTACGTTACTACTTGGATAAAACTAAGGTTTTCAGAAAATCTGACCAGCTTTTTGTATCCTATGCTACAACATCACAAGGAAAGGCGATCTCAAAACAGACCATTTCCAAATGGATAGGAAATTGCATACGTTTTTGCTACACCCATCATGGAAAACCAGTTCCTGCTAGCATAAGGCCCCACTCTACCAGGGCAGCAGCTACATCTACAGCTTTCCTCAGGGGGGTGCCAACCAAGGATATTCTGGAAGCTGCAACTTGGAGTTCAGTACACACCTTCACCAAACACTATCACTTACCACTTTACTCTAAGACTAGGGCTGGCTTCACCATTGCAGTTTTGCAGGGCCTTCTAGCCTCCTCTAACCCTGTTTGACTCCACCTCCCATCCTTAGCTTTGGGATTCTACCCAAGTGTGATTACTGCAGCAGGGTAACACGATGAACCATAGTACAGTTTTGTACCTGCCATAAATGTAGATGTTCGAGTGTATACCCTGCTGCAGTCCAGGTTATCCCCCCTCCATCCCCTCTGACCTAACTAAAACCTTTCAATACCTTAATATCTGCAACCTTTGTGGTGTATTTGCTTATAGCTGGAGGGATGTTTTGTTTGTGCTAAACTTTTATTATTGGTACTATCTACTGACCACCTTTTGGGGGGCACCTGACATCTGGGGCAAGAAAAACTGAAGACAATGGCGTCGGATGCCTCTTATATAACCCTGGTGCACTGACGTCAGGGAAGAAGCGACAGGAGTGTAAAAAGAGGCAGTTGGATTCCCCAAAGGAATCTGTCACGACAGACACTTACTTTGAGGAAAGGGAGTGGTCCCTTAGATCTCCACCTGACAATGTCTCCTTTGCATTCATCTTAGAGGTACTCTATCAGAAGGGTGGATGGTCCTCTTAAAACTTTTAACCTAGAGGAGACAATGCTTTTGGAGGCTTTCAGCAAAGGCTTATCTACATCCTGGGTGCCCCCCCCCCCCAGCAGATCCTCTTACTGATTTAGTTTCTTTCAGGGCATGGAAGGACCCCGTCACATTAGAGCCAATACCCAAGAGGTCTGACAAGATCCTAAGCACTCCCTTGGACAAACCCCACTGGACAAAAGAGATTCTGGTAGATGCCATGGTTGTTGCAGCAGCCACCAGAAAGGAGCTATCTCAGGAGAGCTCCTCTGTCCATTCCCCTAACAGGGATTGAGGGCTTTGGACAGGTTTGTCCACCTTTACCTTGCAAGTGTTAAACTAGTTGTCCCACTTTACCAGGTTACAAAGGAACTTAAATGTCTGATGAGCTCAAAGTTTTCTCCTTCAGAATGGTCACTCTTCAGTCAATATCCAGTTCATCCATGAGGTTTATCTCCCATGTGGCCTAAGGCATCTCAAGGGTAGCCATTTCAGACATTGCCATTAGGCGTCATTCCTGGATGCAGTTGCGTGACTTGACAGAACCTTTCAAAGCATCATTTGTCAATGCACCATTTGATGTTTCATTAATGTTTGGCCTCACAGCTTCTTGCGACACACACACCTAGAGCAAAAAGGACAGAAAGGCTTTTTCTGCCATCGGAATCTGTGTTTCTACACTGCAGAAATCCTTCTCCAGGAATCAGTGCGGTGGCAAAAAACTGTGGTTCAGGAAGACTAAAGGTCCTTTTCAGGAAGCTCAGGGAGACTTTTTCTCTAGAGGCAGAGAGGAAGACAGTTGTAGTACTGGACGCTACCCCAAAGCAAGGGGCTCCGCGAAATGAAGGGTCTCGAGATTCCTTCTCGGATAGATCCTTTCAGCACTCCTGAAGGGTTGCCCAGCTGCCCTTCTCTGGAGGCAGTCAGGGGGCGCTTATCCTTTCACCCAGAAGCCTAGATAGCCATTACAAATGATTGATGGGTGCAAAGAATTGTATACAGAGGATACTCTATTCCCTTTTTTAATTCTTCCCAAACCAAAGAATCAACTCCCAGATGTACCACGCAATCAAAGGGTAGCAGCAGCGGTAGAAATTACAAAGCTGCTTCAAAAAAAGAGTCATCCAGGAGGTCCCTCCCGATCAAGTCAGACTGAGCATTTACTCAAGGTTCCTCTTAGTACCAAAAATGTTTTGGACCTGACATCTTTGGACAAGAAGGTGAAGAACTCAGAGTTTAGGATGGTAACAGTCCGATCCATCCTACCCTTTCTGAAGATGGATGACTGGATGTGCTAGGTAGACCTGAAGGAAGTCTACTATCCTAACAAGATGAACAGGTGTTCCAGACAGTTTCTTCATTTCAGGCTGGGGCTGGTCATTGTCCATTCCGGGTGCTGCCATTTGGTCTCACCAGAGCCCTCAGGGTGTTTATCAAATATGTGGCAGTAGTCGTATTCTCATCTCAGACTGCAGGGATTTCATATTTTTCCTTATCTGGACGAATGGTTCCTAACTTGACCATCTGTTATGGCTTGCTTCCATCCTAGGCATAACGGTCAACATGCACAAGTCACAACTGCTGCCATTTCAGCTGATAGATTGTTATTGGGGCACATTTAGACACAACCAAAACCTTGGCTTTCCTTCCTCTAGTTAGTCAGCCCTCAGGTGCTATGTCTCCTAGATTCTAGCAAGCCACAGTCCTTCAGCAAGATTGGTGCTGTGGACTTTGGGCTCGATGGCTGCCACAATAACCCTATTACTGAGCGCACGGCTGCACATGCCGAATACATTAGTGGACATTCAGTACAATGGTCTTTACACAGTCACACAATTAAATGTCCCATAAGACTATCACGCACATGCAAGGATTTTTTGCTATGGTGGCTGCATTCCCCAGACGTCATCCAAGGCCCATCCCTTTGTTCTTCCTCTGCCAAATGCCACGCTGACCATGGATGCCTCCTGGGGGGGGGGCATTTTCTGGGACAGACAGTTCAAGGTATGTGGCCTCCCCAGGAGTCCAAATTGCATGTCAGTTTCCTGGAGTTGAGAGTAGTTCTTTTAGTGTTGCAAGCAGTGCACAGCTTTCTACCTCTAGGGACTATTGCGATTCACACGGGCAGTATGTCAGTGGTGTGGTACATCAACAAGTAAGGAGGAACCAGATCATACCCACAGTGTTGAGAAGCAATGAGTGTGTGGCAATAGGCGATCTCTGTAAACCACTTTCTAACTGCAACACATTCCAGGGGAGCCCAACATTCTAGTGGACAGGCTCAGCAGAGCTTTGCTGATGCCTCACAAGTGGTCTCTAATTCAGTCAGTGGTGCCGCTTGTCCCTCTCTTAACATAGATGACTAACAGGCAGGTTAGTTAATTTAGATGCTTTATTACATAGAAACGCATCAGGATGGATAGCAGCATCATAAAGTAGAAACAAACTGATTAACAGACAGACTTTGCATACATACATGCCTACATCTTAACAGCTTACTACAAAATGGCAGTCAGGCTCGCACGTGCTCAGTATTTATACACTTGTGCAAGCCCTTGGTTAGCTTCTTAAAGGTACCTGCACCCACATTGATCTACATCCCCCTCTTAAAAAGATTGCCCATAGTAAAAACAACATTGGAGTTGGACATGCATTATTATAGACAATAAAAACAGTGTTCATGTCCAAGTTGCTGCGTATCTATAATGTAGTCTGGAGATATGACCGGATCTGGTAACATAACAATCTGGACTGGGTTTACCAACAGGGACAGTCTTCAGTGAAAAACTTGCATCAGGAACGTCTGGATTAGTCACAGCAATGGGAATATCTCTGGAACTGGAACAACGGACAACTCACTCGGAGATAGTCTTTCTCACAGACTATGCGTTGTGGTATAGGCTTGGACACTGGCATCAAATGTTTCTGATTCTGCCTAAACTCTACTCCTTGTAATGTCACACTGTACGATCTCTGCTCTGGGCAAATATTCTTCACGACTCCAATCTGATCATAATGTTTGGACGTCTGCATGCTTACCACTTCTTCTCGTAATGGATTGAGCAGTTTGCTGGTCTTACTGTAGTAGGACTTCTGGGTTAAATGCTTCTTCAACAGATTGATTTTCACTGACCTGTTGTTCTTAAAGCATGGAACCAGCAATTGACTTCTGATTGGTAACATGGTCTGATTTGTCTCGACAGAAGTCTCTGAGCAGGTGAACCAAGATGTTTCTCACGAGGAATATTTCTGAGATTCAAGAGATTCAGGAAAACATCACTATTGTCTTGTTTTGACTTCTCTAGTAACTGTTTTGCACTTTGAATTGCACATTCTGCCAAACTAGTTCACTGCGAATACTCTGGGCTACCCTTGACATGAGTAAAGTTCCACTCTTCAGCAAATCTTTTGAACTGCTGGCTTATAAACTACATGCCATTGTCAGAAATAACTTTGTGCTGACTACCATGGACTGCAAAATGATGTTTCTTAATAACAGTACTGGATGCTAGGTTAGGAAGTAGGTCAATCTCGAACCAATTGGAGTAAGAGTCTACTAATACCAGTAAATGTTGACCGTACTCGAAAATGTAGGTAGTTACTGTTGACCAAGGTAGTTCAGGAATCTGGTTTAGCTGAAGTGTTTTTTCTGTTGATGTGGCTTAGTACTATTACACACAAAACAAGATGAAAATACTTTCAATGTCTTGACATAGAAAGCCAAAATACTAGTCCTCTCGCCCTTCTTTTTAGTAGTCTGTTCCTGGGTGACCACAGTGCAAGATAGTATGTACTGTTGTTACAAGAACTGTGGAACAATCACTTTCGGACCTTTCATAATAACTTTATCAGACAAAAATCTCACCTCTGTAAGGAAAATAAGGTTGCACTTCTTGGGGTAAACTAGATTGCTTTGACGGCCATCCTGGATTAAGTGGTTGAGCCTTTGTAAAACTGGTTATGTGGCTGTGTAGTCTCTCAGCACATCAAGATAAAAATCAAGCTTCTCATTCTCATGCTATTCAGTGGTGTTTTTTTAACGATCTGGATAATGTATTGGCAAGATAGAGAAGTTTGCCTTTCTTGTAGACAAGAGTGAAATTATACTTTTGCAGTCTCTACATCATACGTTGCAATCTGGCTGGAGTTGTATGCATAGGCTTTCTCAAGACAGTGACTAGAGGTTGGTGGTCTGTTTTGATCTGGATAGGTCTCCCATAAACATAATCATGGAACTTCGACCATGCAAACACAATTGCCAAAAGCTCTTTCTTGATCTCTGCATACTACATTTCAGTTTGGGTAAGAGTTCTCGATGCATAAGCAGCAGTTTGACCCTCTTGTAGCATGACTGCACCTAGACCAAATCTCAGAGAATCACGTGAAAGAGTAACTGGCTTGTGAACATCATAACTGCCAGCCCACCAACTCTCAGATATTATCTGTTTCAAGACATGAAATGCTCTCTGGTGTTACTCTAACCAAGACTATGATACATCTTTGTGTCAGCTATTTAAGCAGTGCTAAAAGTTGGCTCAAGTCTAGAATGAACTTGCCTAGATAGTTAACCATGCCAAAAAACATTGCAGGGCTTGAACATTGTCTGGAGCTGGCATCTCAAAAATGGCTGTTTTGTTTAGAAGGGTCTGGTCGTAGGCCTATACTAATAAATAAATGACCAACAGAAGTAACTTCCTGTAGCCTGAATTTGCATTTCTGTGAATTGTGCTCGTTCCAGAACTTTTCTGAGGTTTCTGTCATGCTCATCTTCCCCATTACTTCCTACTGGTATGTTGTCTACTACAATAGCATAGGGATACCAAGAAGAAATTTGCTCCATTGTACGTTGAAAGACTTCAGTTGCAGAATTTATCCCAAATGGCATTCTTAGAAATCTGTACCTGCCAAATGGAGTACTGAACGTAGTGAGCAATGATGACTTCTTATCAAGCTGAATTTGCCAAAATGACCTCTTTGCATCTAATAAAAAACAGTGGCATTTAGCATCAGAGCTGCGACTTCTTCGACTGTGCGCATTGAATAATGTGGTCTTTTTAGTGCTTTGTTCATGTCTTGTGGATCAGTAAATATGATATCATCTGAGCTTTTCTTCTAATCTACCATCATGGAAGATAACCATTAAGTAGGTTCATCAGCTGGACAAAATCACACCTTGTCACACCATCTTATCTAACTCTGCTTTGACTCTGTCCTGCATGGCTATGGGAACTTTCCGAGCTGCCTGATAACTGAAATGACATCTGGGTCTAACTTCATGGAGTACACAATTGGAAGCTTCCCTAGTTTGTCTTAGAAAAGATCAGCATAGGTAGAAAAAATATACTGGGCGAAATTACAGTAGTGATCTTTAAAGCTAACATGATGGACTTCCTTGTTAAATGAAAGCAGTCCCATTTTAAAATAGTCTGTGAGCCCTAATAATGATGCCTCTTGACCACATAAAATAAGTTGTGAAATCTCCCAGCAGAGTAACACGAAAGCACTACTGAGCCTTCAGTCTGAATTTCTTCACCACCATAAGCAACAAACTTCACCCACTTTTCCAAATCAAGCCTTTCATCATAACATACACTAGCAAATGTTTCTGCTGACATAACATTGCACTTAGAACCTGTGTCAGTTTTCAGTTCTATGGGTTTTCCATTTGTCCGAACAGTACAAAATACTTCATTCTTGCCCTTAAATCTGTTGCATTGACCGTTTCATTAAGCAGTGAGACACCATCAACATAAAGAGTAGGATTGCAGCTTTTCTAATTGATCAACTTATTTCTTAATGTTCCCTGTTGGTGAAAGACTGTGGGCCTTTTGATTTACAAAACCTTTTGAAATGATTCCACTTATTGCATTTGTGGCACTGCTGACCAAAAGTTAAATGTTTTTCCCTTTTAGATTCATGATTTCTACCACACACGACAGTTGACAGCAAAACTAAGTGGGGGCCCATGCTTTGTTTGCTGACTCACTCTTGTGCTTCACTGAGACTGTGCAAACTCTGGAGTTTGCTGGAAAGCTCTGGGGTTTACCAGTGGGTGCTGCAGGGGCTACAGTTGCTGTCTTGTGCTTGGGCCTGTTTCTTTTGACCACATGCTACAAACTATCATCATGAACCCTAAAAGTTACTGGAAGCCTGCATCTCTCATTTGTAAGCATATCTGTGTGCTTTTCTGTGAGCTTGTATATCTGACAAATTTCAGTGGCCTTATTGAAAGTTCAAGCATTGTCACATAGTAAAATCTTTCTCACAGCATCATCTTTAATACCACGCACGTCTGTCTTTTATCAACGTATCCCGTAAATCACCAAATCTGCACGTTTTAGCCTTATTCCTCAAGTCAGCTATATATGCTGCAAAAGTTTCACCAGGCTTTTGATTCCTTGTGTAAAGTAAGTGCCTTTCCATTGTAACATTTATCTGTGGGTTACACATTTCTCTAAATTTACATTTTAAGCACTCTGGGTCCTCCCTTGACTCAGCCAGTACAACAGTATGACAGTTTTCCCCCTCCTGCAGAGACAGCAGGTGCATACACAAATGAACATTCCCTTTCAGTCGCTTCTGAGCCAACTAAATTAAGCAGAATAAATCACTTTATACAGTCATCTTTATCAGAAAATGCAGCCTCTATGAAAATGTCGTACTCTTGCTCAAACACCCTCCAGATCTCTGCAATATTATTGTCAAATACAAGTGCACTAGGTTTTCGAAATCTACCAGCCATGCCCACAAAGTATGCACAGACACATTGAAAAATATGGCCATTGTAATTATGTACAAGCAAACTGATCTGTGAGCTTGTAATAACATTCAAATGCACAGTAAACTCTTCAAAACACTGTACTTTGCGAAATATGCTCTGAAATGGCTGTATTTTGCTAAATAACTTTACTGTAATACTGCACAAACATGCAAACACTTTATACACTTTTGATAACTCTGATCTCTTTAATATGGAATAATACGTACTTAATGAAAATGTGGTAGTTTCTTTATATTTTATTCGTTTTATGCAGTTCGGAAATAAACATTTTCCATAGTTTGAATATTTTAATCAATATCGGACATATCGGTTTACTCTAATATCAGTTTGAGTGTTCTATATGCCTCGTTTCATATTTTGCTAATAAGAAATTATTTCAACAAGTTTTACATCTGAAATTTGTTTCTGACCTGTTCTGTGAATTATTCGTACAGTAGGGATGATCCACTCCTGTATATTCCTCCAACACCAACTGGGTGCCTCTTGGACTCAAATTGAAGAAACTGGAACTGTTTCTGGCAACAAGTCTTTTGGCCATGCTTCCTTTGACACAATGCCCTTTTAGACATACCTGTTCTGACAGCATGATGCTCGTCCCTCTCTAACATAGACGACAAGCAGGCGGGTTGTTCGTTTAGATGCTTTATTACATAGAAACACATCAGGGTGTATAGCAGCATCATAAAATAGAAACAAACTGATTAACAGACAGACTTTACACAAATACATGCTTACATCTCAACAGCTTACTACAAATGGTAGCCAGGGTCACACATGCTCATTATTTATACATTTGTGCAAGCCCTTGGATAGCTTCTTAAAGGTACATACACACACATTGATCTACAAGTGGCAAACATGGTCTTCCTCAAATGGGGTCATTCATGCTGCAATCTCTTTGCATCCCCCCTCAATAACAGATGCAGCAGGTTTTTTGCTTTGATACCCCCTCAAGAACAGTTAACAAGGGATGCTCTAGTCCTTGCTTGGCCCTCCGATCTACTTCATGCATTTCCTCCTTTACCTCTGACCCCGAAATTTATTCAGAAAGCATGTCTGTTGAAGAGCAAAGTGATCCTCATTGCCCCCTTTTGGCCTCATCAAGTCTAGTCCACCTTCCTTTGGTCTCACCTGGTTTGCCCTCCTTGGACACTGGAATGTCTCCCAGATCTACTGTCCCATCCCTTAGGGCAAACTCATTTGGACCTTCAAGGCCTAAGACTGACTGCTTGGTTTCCCCAATTCCAATGATGGCTAAACTTTCCAGGTTTTCTTCCCCAGTCCAAAAAATTGATTTCTTCTCACAAATTGGCGACCGGAAAAATCTACAAGATCAAATGGAAGAGATTCTCCGTTTGGGCTCAACAGAAGTTTATCTATCCTTTTACGGCTCCTGTTCCAGAAGTATTGGATTTTTTGACCGTTCTTTTCCAAAATGGAGCCAGTTATTCCATGATTAAAGTCCAGTTGGCAGTTATTCCAAATTTTCATGTTGGAGAAAATTCTGCCTCTCTAGAGTCATCAGAACTATGTAAAGCCTTCCTTTTTGCTTTGCCCTCCAATCTAGGACCCTACTCCCCCTTAGGGCCTGACCTTGATAATACAGGCACTAGTGCCCCCCCCCCCTTTTGAACTGACAGCTAAAGTGGAATTGATGTTTCTGTCTTGAAAGACTGCCTTTTTAGTAGCCATCACTTCAGCAAAGAGAGTCAAAATCACATGCCCTTTCATCCAAACCTCCTTATTTAATTTTCCATGAGTATCTCCTCAGACCAACCCATCCTTTTTACCGAAAGTTGCTTCTGAAAACAATATTAGTCTGTCAAGTTTACTGGTTTAATTTCCCGAATTTCAGAACAAAAGAGAATACATGCTATATCTTCTAAATGTACATAAGCAGTTGGTTTTTATCTGTACAGGATCAAAACCTTCAGGAAATCTGACCAACTGTTCGTATCTTTTGCAGATGTTAAAAAGTAGCAGCAGTTACCAAACCGAACCTGGCCAAATTTGCATTTCCTTCATTTATTCTTTGAAAGGTACTCCTTTGCCTGGACCTGTCAAAGCCCATTCTACAAGATCCATGACCACTTCTCATGCCTTTTGCTCTAGAGTGTCAGTTGGTGATATTTGTGCCGCTGCCTCCTGGAGAAGTTCTCATACATTTATTACACATTATAAATTAGACATTGTTTCCAGAAATAGGGCAGCTTTTGGCTTTGCAGTGCTCCAAAATATCCTTCCATGAGGGCCGCCCTAGGTTGTTGTAGCTGGGAACTGTGTCCCACAGGTGGAGGAATGAATGAAAATTGACAACATCAGATAAAGACACAATGCATCTGAAATTCTCCAGGTGCAACTAACACTAGGTAAGATGCAATCCAAATTGTAGCTTGCTACAGATGCCCCACCATGCCCTAAGATTCTCACTACACCTTTCTAAACATACTAGAGAATATTAAGATACAACCAAACACCCTAATACTGGGTGATTTCAACTACCTTGCCATTAACTGGGAAAACTGCTCGTGTACAAACACCTTTGCCCACCGGTTCTTGGAATTCATAAATTCCAACACCCTGGATCAACTAATCCTTATTCCCACCAGGGGCTTCAATATCCTAGACCTGGTCATTACCAACATGGGAAATCGATGCTGCACACCTGTGGTCACCTCCTCGTTGGTCAGGCCTGACCATAAACTAATCACCCTTGACATCCACATCCCATCCCCTGTAAGGAAACCTCCGTAAAAAACTTCTCCAAAGCCATTACTCAAGTCAGAAGTGACAAACTTCATTACAGCCATGCAGACGGGAACTGAAAGTTCGACTGCTGAATCCTACACTAATGCACTGTACGAGCACATCCACTCGTGCATGAATCGTGCCATCCTCAATAGAACCAAGATGCTCTCCTCCAAAAAAAGGAAGCCAATCTGGTGGTCCCTTGCCATAAACAAAACTTTACAACAAAAGGAAGAAACTGTTGGAGAAAAGAGGAAAATCCCAGGATGCAAAAAACTCCCTTACCAGCCTCAGTAAGAAGCTGAGATCCCTCATAAAATCCTCCAAAGCTAGTTACGAAAATACAATTGCCAAAGATTTCAAAGACAACCACAAGGCATTCTATAACTATCAAAAAAACAATGAGCCAGCACACTGTGAAACTGAACTTATTTAATTATTAGTGCAGCATCAAAAACAAATACCCAGACTGGTTTCGGCTGGTAAAAGACACAGCCTTCATCAGTGTGAAAATAAAATAAAATCAATACGGTTTTATATATCTGCATGTCAATTAAACACACACCCTCATTGGTTATTTAAAGCTGCTCATTCAGTCCAGGTGGAAATAATCCACCTAGCTTAACAATCCATTTTTTCTCTTTAGAATCTAAAATGGAATGCCAACTTGTTTTGTTTAATTTATTCCCCTTAACTAAATCAATGATCAGAAATGTAAACTTGGCTGATTTATGTGCCATACAATGCTTATATAATGCATTACTGGATTTTTTGTTTTTAATATTACTTTTATGTTCTGAAATTCTCAACCTAAGCAGACGGGATGTTTGGCCACTATAAAAAGATCCACAAGTGCATGTGGCTAAATATATTAGCCAGTCACTACTGCAATTGGCAAAAAATTTGATATCATACACAATACCACAGTTTTTACTTGTGAACTGTTTGGACTTGGATATTTTGTCACAATGTATGCAGTGACCACATGGAAAACATCCAATAAGTGGTTCACCTGTAATGGTAGTTTGTATCTCACGAGACCAAGCTCTTACATGAGAATGTTCATAATGACTGAAAAAAAGATGCCAAATTTTTACCTTTGCGAAAGGAAAACAGACACCTATCTGGTAGCATATTAGATAAATCCTGATCACGCTGCAGTATATTCCACTGTCTGTGTATACTATTAATAAGTGCATCAGCATTCCTTGTATATGTAGTAACAAATTACCATTACAGGTGAACCACTGATTGTTTTCCATGTGGTCACTGCATACATTGTGACAAAATATCCAAGTCCAAACAGTTCACGAGTAAAACTGTGGTATTGTGTATGATATCAATTTTTTTGCCAATTGCAGTAGTGACTGGCTAATATATTTAGCCACATGCACTTGTGGATCTTTTTATATTGGCCAAACATCCCATCTGCTTAGGATGAGAATTTCAGAACATATAAGTAATATTAAAAACAAAAAGTTCAGTAATGCATTATATAAGCATTGTATGGCGCATAAATCAGCCAAGTTTACATTTTTGGTCATTGATTTAGTTAAGGGGAATAAACCAAACAAAACAGGTTGGCACTCCATTTTAGATTCTAAAGAGAAAAAATGGATCGTTAAGCTAGGTGGATTATTTCCACCTGGATTGAATGAGCAATTTTAAATAACCAATGGGGGTGTGTGTTTAATTGACATGCAGATAATATAAAACCGTATTGATTTGATTTTATTTTCACACTGATGAAGGCTATGTCTTTTACCAGCCGAAGCCGGTCTGGGTATTTGTTTTTGATGCTGCACTAATAATGAAATAAGTTCAGTTTCACAGTTTACTGGCTCATTGTTTTTTTGGTGGATTTGATATTGTGGAGCCGTGCAATTGCCTTTCGGGCAGGAGGATCTTTTTTGCTAGTACATTCTATAACTATGTCAAGAATCTAAATGGCAATGCTCAGATCGCTTCTGAGATACAACAGAATGGCATTAAATATACTGATCTCAAGGATATTGCCAATATCCTGGCAGATCGATTCAGGGCAAATTTCACCCCCTCTCATCCCCTAAAGGGCCCATCTCAATACTGAAAGATTGCCAAATTCCGGTAATAACGGCCACGCAGGTAAAAAAATGCGCTCTCCAAAGCTAAGAATACAGCTTCCATGGGACCAGACGAAATCCCAGGCTGTGTACTACATGAACTACAAAATGAGCCGGCACCACACCGAAGTGTCCTGTTTAATCATAGCCTCATCTCAGGCTTAGTGCCCACTGAGTGGTGCACAGCTACAGTTATCCCACTCCACAAGGGGGGATCCACCTTGGATCCCAGGAACTACCACCCCATCAGTCTGATGAGCCTGATCTGCATGGCCATGGAACGTATTATCATGGAACTTATAAACAAAGACATTGGCAACATTCAAGCACTGGACCCCACGCAGTTTGGGATCGTGAAGGGCCGATCTTGTCTCCTGAACCTAATTGACTTCTTCAAATCAGTCTCCAGAGCTGTGGACAAGGGTAAGGTGGTCCACACAGCCTATCTGGACCTTGCCAAGGCCTTCGACACCATCCCCCACTCTGGAATCATAGATAGACTTACTAAGCTGGGCATTAATCCGTACGTCACTTGATGGGTTGCCAACTGGCTTACTGACAGAACCCACACTGTAAAAGTAACTGACTCCAAATCCAGCTCCAGACAAGTGGAGTACCTCAGGGTTCAGTCCTGGGACCACTCTTGTTTGCCATCTACTTCTCTGAAGTACAGGCCAACACTAAGGGATTCTGGCTAACAAAGTTCGCAGATGACTGCAAACTGGGAGCATTATTGAATCCCCAGATGATGTGGATATTCTACGAAAGGGCCTTACAGAAATGGATGTTTGGTGCCAGAGCCATGGGCTCAAGCTCAATGCCAAAAAATGTATAGTTATACCCTTTGGGGAAAAAAAACATGTACCCATGAATTACCAGGGTCTATATTACCAAAGCGAAAAGCCCTATGCGCGAATACCAAAACATTGACCCCTGTACTGTGAACCGCGAAAATCCCGAATGCACTAAACCGCGAAAAAAATATATCGAACTGCCATAGTCAGCCAACCCCACCACCCACTACATACTACCTACCCAAACAAAATAAATCACATACATACACTAACCAAACCCTACTTCTAACCTAAACTAAAGCACCAAAACCCTACCTCCAACACTACACTAAACCCCACAAACACAACTATATCTATACACTCTCCTTAACCTCTCCCTAACCCTAAGGTCCGTAACTACCGCACACGTCCCCTACAGACATACACCTAAACAAAATAAATACTACACATATATACACTTAAAAAAAAACCCTACACCTAACACTACACTAACTCTTACGTACATTACCTATCTATGCACTTACCATAACCCAAATCCTAACACTAAAGTCCTATCTATCGCACACTTACCTTACGGAGCTGTACCGCAGACCGGCCAACCAAAACAAATCGACATTTCAAATGCAGTTTTGACCGTTTACGTACTTCGCTCAATACGGTTCGACGGCTTCGTATTCACCTAAAGGGATTTTCGGTCGCGTAATAGGGACCCGAATTACCACATAGGTGGCAGTACACTAAACACTGAAAGTGTGATGAGACTTAGGGACACAGATGGACAGTGGTCTCCCCTTCGATAACCACATCGCCACAACAGTTAGGAAATCCTTCTATGTGGCACACCTCATCACTAAGGGCTTTTTATTCAGAAAAAAGGAGGTCATTGTCCCACTATACTCATCCCTCATTAGACCCATTATAGAAT
This sequence comes from Protopterus annectens, assembly GCF_019279795.1. Taxonomy (NCBI): domain Eukaryota; kingdom Metazoa; phylum Chordata; order Ceratodontiformes; family Protopteridae; genus Protopterus; species Protopterus annectens. The sequence goes on from NC_056737.1 coordinate 1,512,612,223, forward strand.
ACAATGCCCCGTTTGGTATGTACCTCTCAAGACATCTGCAACAACTGGAAAGGCCGCAGAAATACCTCACTAAAAGAATCACAGGCCTAAAGCAGATGCCCTATACTGACAGTCTAAAAAAGCTCCACCTATACTCTGTTGCATATCGTCTACTCAGAGGCAAACTCTGCTTAACATACAAGGCCATGTCAAACCCAGACTTGTTGGACATGCTACACTTAAAGAAATCCCAATCCCTCAGAGACGCACACTCCAGGGATCTAAACCCGGTCATCACAATGAACAAAACATGCTGGAGGGATAGGTTCCTGACCCAGAGATTCCCCAGACTCTGGAATAGACTGCCCATACATGTCAAGCAGAGTGCCTCTTTGGCCTTCTTCAGAAGGAACCTTGATGATTGGATGGGAGATAGGAAATTCACCCTGGGGATCACATCAGTCGCCCTGCTAGACAGGGGTCCAGGGATGTAAATACTGTGGGAAGAAATAGCCAGGGAATTAGTATGGCTAGGCTTGTATAGGCCCTAGGGCCGATAGTGTAGTAGCAACCTATGAACCTGTGTTATTACTATAATGTTCTTCTGTGTTGTCTATTTTCATTCTTCCTTCACTTTCCCAATCTCCTTCCCCTGTCCAGTTCCTGTAAGACCTCGTGGAGATTCTGAGAGGAACCTCTGATGTTGTTTGTGTTTCACTGTTGCAGTCATCACCTGTGGGATATCCCTGCTGTGGTAGCCCTCGGCTGGCCCGAATATGAGAGTGAATGATTTTCTGCGTCAGCTGCTATCACTTGCTGCTTGATGTCAGGTCGTCAGTGCTATAAAGAAAGGCAGCCGACACCATTACATCAGTCTTTCTTACCGTGGAGCCTGTAGCAGAAGCAGTTTGCAAGTGTGCCGGTTGGTCGCTACCTGAGTTTGAATTACAGCTGACAAAATATGCCTGGTTAGTTACCCTGGATCTAAAAGATGCCTACCTCCACATCCCCATAAGGGAATCCTGCAGGAAATTCCTTCACTTCAGAGCAGGCTCACAACATTTTCAGTTCTCTGCGCTACCCTTTGGCTTATCTACTGCTCCCAGGGTATTCACCAAATGCTTAGCCCCTGCCATAGCCTTTTGCAGACAGAAAAATTTACAAATTTACCCTTATCTGGATGACTGCTTCATCCAGGCAGATTGCAAAGAAAAGCTCCTCAAGGTCCTCCTCTTTGTCAAAACCCTGCTTAACCTCCTTAGGGTATACCACCAATGAGAAAAAATCAAGGCAAACACCCTCCAAGAAGATCATTTTCTTGGTAGCACTACTGGACACAGCATCCCAAAAAAACAGAGCTTCCTGCCTGTCTCTGTTTTACACAGCTGGCTTCCAGAAGTCACCTCACTGCGAGGAAGTTCCTGCAAGCCTTGGGGTACATGGCATCTTGCATCCTTCTAATTCCTCTGGCCAGGCTTCACATGAGAAAACTTCATTGGTACCTAAAGAACCTTTGGTGTCAGCGTTCTCAACCCATAGAGACCTCTCTCCTTCTGATCTCTTGTATAAGGGCCGAGTTTCTCTGGTGGGCAGAGGCCTGTGCCCAGAACAAGGGTATGTCTTCACCCACCAATCAACCAGGCAGACCATTACCACCGACGCCTCAGACATAGCTTGGGGCGCTCACCTAGAAGGCAGGTGCACCTAAGGTCTTAGGGATGCCCAGCACCTTCCCTTACACATCAACCAGAAGGAAATGATGACAGTACAAAAGGCTATGACATCTTTCAAAGCCCATCTCAAGCCAGGGGTTCTCCTTATCAAAACAGACAACACCACAGTAATGTGGTACATCAACAAACAGGGAGGAACTCTTATCTTACCCTCTTTGCAGGCTAGCCATGAACCTCTGGCTGACAGCCTCCTCCATGGGGCTACACCTGATGGCCCAATATGTACCAGGGATCAACAACACCCTGGCAGACCACTTAAGTACAAACTTACTGGACCCCACGAATGGCAGCTCCACAGAAAAATCTTTTTGCAAATCACTCAAGCGTGGGGGACTCCGGAGGTGGATCTCTTTGCTTCACACCTCAACCATCAGCTGAAATAAATTCTGTACCAGGGAGTATCACCACCTAGCGTGGAAGGTGGATGCCTTGACCTTCCCCTGGAACACCCTGCTTGTGTACACATTCCTTCCTCTGCCTCTCATTCCCAAGATACTGATCAAAATAAGGGGTGAGAGACCAAAGGCCTTCCTCATTGCTCTAGATAGGCCCAGACAACATTGCTACCCCTTACTGCGCAGCCTGACCTTACAGCCGCCCAGACAGCTTCCCTGATCTCAGACCTCTTAACTCAGGTGGGGGGAGGGTGCTGGACCCATACTTGCAGACTCTCAAACTGTCAGCATGGCTAATACTCTAAAGGCAAACCAAGGGGCCCCTGTTATGCAAACAGATCGCTGACATTATAACAGAGGCCAGAAGGCCCAGCACCAGAAAATTCTACGCAGGAAAATAGAAAAAAATTCTGCTCCTGGAGGCAGTCCAGAGGAGGCAATACCTCACAACCTTCCATCCCACTTATCCTGGACTACCTAGCAGAGCTACGTAATAGTGGCCTCTCCTTCTCTATTAAAATCCACGCCTCAGCCATTTCAGCTCATTTTGATACAGAACAGCCCCTGTCCTTCCATCCTTTGACTCAACAATTCCTCAGAGGAGCTTCTAATATCAGACCTTCAGGAAGGCCACCCACTACAGCCTGGGACCTGCTTACCACCCTTCAAACCTGCTGCTTCAGCAGAACTAAGATAAGTCTCTTGGAAGTGTGGTTTTCTCCTAGCTATCACCTCAGCCAGAAGCATTTCAGAACTTCAGGCACTGCCATTGAGCCCTTCATCATCTTCCATGCAGACAGGGTCTCCATGAGGACTAATCCCTCTTTTATGCCAAAGGTGGTATCTAATGTAACTCTCAACCATGCCATAGATCTACCCACCTTCTTTCCTAACCCTCAAAACAAGGGGGAAAGAATTCTGCATTCACTAGACGTACACAGACAGCTCAGATACTATCTGGACCATACTAAACCCTTCAGGAAAACAGGCCAACTACTTGTCAGATTTGCCCCAGGGGCAGAGGGGAAGCCCATTTCCAAACAAACCATTTCCAAATGGATATCACACTAAATCCATTTCTGCTATAGATTGCATGTGACCCTCCCCCAAGTCTAACCCATTCCACTAGGGCAGCCTCCACTTCCACAGCATTCCTCAGAGGAGTTCCCACCAGGGACATCCGGGAAGCTGCCACCTGGACCTTCATTACCACCTACCTATGTTTTCTAAGGCTAGGGCAGGGCATGCTGACCCATTCCTGGTCTCTTACTAATCCTTTTACCCTTCTCCTCAGCTTTGGGAATCCTCTCACAGGTGATGGCTGCAGCAGTGAAACACGAAGAACATAGTACAGTTGTGTACACTTACCATAAATATAGATGTTCCATTGTATTCGCTGTTGCAGTTTTGGTTTCCCACCCTCCTTCCCCCTTATATCTTCATTCTTTACGGGAGACATACGTTTCTAATGGTGGTTTTTAGCAACCAGGGCCACCTTTACCATATTTACTTGGGCCTCTGACTGGTTAGGACAAGAAAAACTGATGTAATGGTGTCGGCTGCCTTCCTTTATTGCACTGATGACCTGATGTCAGGCAGCAAGCGACAGCAGCCGATACAGAAAAACATTGACTCTGGTATTCGGGCCGGCCGAGGGCTACCACAGCAGGGATAACCCACAGGTGATGACTGCAGCATTGAATACACTCGAACATCTACATTTATGGTAAGTGTTCACAACTGTACTTTCCTTTTTTTGAGCTCATGAAACATTTTTCTCTGTCCATTTCTGTTTTTTCTTTCCACCTAGTGAGTTTATCATACTTTATAAATAGTTATTTTGGTTATCGTATGCATATGTTAGAGGGAAATTCGATCTGAGGTAATTTGGGGGAATGTGGGAGAGAGGGGAGGAGCTTGAGCTTCGGATCCTCAGCTTGGAAAGCGTTTGAGTCTGATCAGAGGTCTGATCCAGAACCCATAGGTGAAGGAAGAATGAAAATAGACAGCACAGATGTAACATTAATGTAAGAACATAACTTTTTTTTTTTTTTTTTTTTGGGACTCCATTTCAAGAAACTTAAGAGTTTGAAGGAGAAGGATATGAATATGGAAGCAGTGAGGAAACTGTTTCATAACCCTGTTCTCAAGTACAGTGGAAGTTATCCTGCTGAACAATGGCTTTGGTACTGTAGGCAAGGGAAAGGAAAATGGCTACCCAAATGAGAAAGTGTCAGACTGATAAAAAAAGGGGTGTGATAGGAACCCTGAATGCCAGGTGTCTGGTAAGGTACATCCCAAAAGGGGCATTGTATTCTATGATGGGCCTGATGAGGGATGAATAAAGGGGCACGATTACCGCTCTTGATCTAGATGTGAAACCCTTCGTGATGAGGTGGGCTGTGTAGAAGGTCTTTCTAACCACTTTGGCAATGTGGTTTTCAAAGGAGAGATTGCTGTCAACTTGGGTCCCCAGGTCCCTAATAACTTTCTCTGTACTTAATGGGTTTCCGCCTATGTGGTAATTTGTGGATGCATTGTTTTTGCCAAAGGGTATGACTATACATTTTTTGGCATTTAGCTTTAAACCATGGCGCTGGCACCAGTTATCTGTCTCTGTGAGACCTTTTTGAAGGATGTTTGTGTCAGCTGGAGAGTCGATTATGGCACCCGGTTTTCAGTCATCTGCGAACTTGGTGAGCCATAGTCCTCCCACGTTTGCATGTACCTCGGAAAAGTATATACCGAACAAGAGTGGTCCCAGGACAGAACCCTGTGGGATGCCACTTGTGACCGGTTTCGAGTCTGACATGGCTCCAGCAACTCTCACTCTTTGGGTTCTGTCTTTGAGCCAGTTTGCGAACCATCTTGTGACGTAGGGGTTTATATTTAAGCTGGATAGCTTATCTATGATGCCCGAGTGGGGTATTGTGTCAAATGCCTTTGCAAGGTCCAGATAGGGTGTGTGGACTACCTTCTCTTCATCTATGGCTTTGGTGACTGTTTCAAAGAAGTCATCCAGGTTCAAAAGGCAGGATCTGCCCTTGGCAATGCCGAACTGGGTAGGATCTAGTGTCTGTAGGTCCCCAATGTCTTTGTTTATGAGCTCCATGATGATCCTCTCCATAGCCTTGCAGACTAAGCTAGTCAGGCTTATGGGGCGATAGTTTCCAGGGTCTGTAGAGGCTCCACCTTTGTGGAGTGGGACCACTGTTGCTGTACGCCTTTCTGTGGGCACATATCCTGTAGTGAGGCTGAGATTGTATAACTGTTTTATTTGAGGGATTAGTTCCTCTTGGAGTTCATGTAGGACGCAACCTGGGATGCCATCTGGTCTCATGGAAGCAGTGTTTTTTGCTTTGGAGAGGGCAGCCTTCACCTGAGCATCAGAGATGTTCGGGAGGCAGCCCTCTGCCGGGATAGATACTTGCTCTTTTGGGGGGGAGGGGGTGGAGAAGTTTGCACTGAAGCTGTCTGCCAGGATATTGGCGATGTCTGTGGGGTCAGTGTATTTTTTGTCGTTTAGAATCAACTCAGAACAAGTCTGGGAGTTGCACCCCAGGTTCCTAACATAACTGAAAAAATCCTTATGATTGTCTTTGGTGTCCTGTGCAATTTTTCTCTCGAAGCTGGCCTTGGAGGATTTTATGAGGGATCGTAATTTTTGCTAGTACTAATCAGAGATGCCTTCCCTATTAGGGATTTTGCTCTATCATGTATTAGCTTCCTCCTTCTGTTGTACAGTTTATTTATGGCAGGGGTCCACCAGACTGGACGCCTGCCTTTGGATGATTGGGTCTTGGTTTTGTTTGGGATAGCATGATCCATGCATTCCTGGAGATGTCCATAGAATGCATTTATATAGGAATCTGCAGTTTGGGCCGTAGTTTCCACTGGCCCTGGGGCCTTGAAGGATTCCACTTCGGTTTTGAGAAGTGAGAAGTTCGCTTTTGAGAAGTTTTTCACTGTGGTTTTCTGGGCTGGGGATGGGGTCGGGATGTGGACATCCAGTGAAATTAATTTATGGTCTGATCTTACCAATGAGGGATGTACTTCTGGTGTGGAGCATAGAGTCCCCATGTTGGTAATGATCAGGTCTAGTATGTTGTGCCCTCTTGTGGGAGTGATCACTAGTTGTTCCATAGCATTTGAGTTTATAATTTCCAGGAACCTTTGGGCTAAGGTGCTGGGGCTTGAGTAGTGCTCCTAGTCACTGTTTGGGTAGTTGAAGTCGCCCAATATAATGGTGTTCGGAGAGATCTTCACGTTCTCCAATGTTTTCAGGAAAGCCGAGTGGGATTCCTGACTTTGGGAGGGTGGTCTGTAGGATGCTATAAACTGAAAAGCAGTCTTGCCCACTGTTAGTTGCACATGGATGGTCTCCGATACTTCATGCAATGCCACTAACCTGGAGGTGTGGATATCCTTGATAAATATGGAAACTCCCCCTCCTTTTGTGGTTCGGTCCGGGTTTTGGGGCCGAAAAGCATGATATGAGGTATAGCCTGGTAGTGCTGGGGTGCTCTCTGGAGAGCCTTGAACCAGGTTTTTGTCACTGCACAGATATCGATGTTCTCCATACTGAGGAGAGCTTCGAGTGCGTGCATCTTGAGGTTAAGACTTCTGGCGTTAAGCAGCATTACCCTTAGTTTCTTGTTCCTTGTGCTGTCTATGGGGGTGGGTTTGACTTTTGAGCCTTGCCTAAAAAAGGCACCATGGGGGTGGCAAGAGCCTTTGCCAATATCCGAAAGCCCAGTGGTGACAGGTGCAAGCCGTCCCTAGCGAAGCAACGTGGCTTGTCGAGCACGTCATCCCAGGCTGACAGACACTGTATCCCCTTTGAATGACACCAAAATTTTAGCCAATTGTTAAAATCGATCATTTTGTCTTTGTACTGTGGCATCATTCTAGGTGAGGGTAAGATGCTGCTCAAGGTCAGGGTCATACCAGCCTGGGCTACATGATCAGAGAGCTCCTCTATGTCTCTTTTCATGTAGTCCAGGGAGGTACGTCTCAGGTCATTCACACCAGCATGTACAATGACTGAGTCATATTTGTATTTGCTTTGGAGTGACCTGAGTGCTTGCGTTATGTGGCGGATCCTAGCACCCGACAGGCAGCTCACCATGATCTTCTCTTTATTCAGCCTGTTGAGCGGGACGTCAGTGTGTCTGACAATAGTCACCTATTACAAGAGTATCAGGTGTGTTATTCAGCCTTAAGGGCTGTGGCTGCTTGGCACACTGACTTTGTGGGCTATGTGTTGTGCGTGTTTTGTTTTGAGGTAGCGTTTGCTTGGATGTCTGATTTGGAGGTCTCTGTTGCTTAGGTAGATTTTTATTTAGAGCTTCCGAGTATGTTTTTGTGTATTTATGTGTTTGGTTCGCTGATGTGGTGGGACTATGTGATACTGGAATTGTGTTGTGTGAGGTTACCTTCTCCTCCTGACTGGGTACACCAGTTTTGAGATGAGAGAGCTCAGCCTCCAGTTTGGCTAAATAGTTGCATCTCTCACATATATTTGAACCTGTTTGGAGGAGGAGAGGGTTGTCCGTGTACATGAGACAGTTGTAACATTGCCTCAAAATTCCCAGATTCACCAGCTGGACTGGAGAGGAAACCATTGACTGACCTTTGGACATGCTAGAGTAATATAGGGGAAACTGAATTTAAGACGGACCAATAGATGACAGGGTAATCGTAGAGAGTATAAGAGTAAGTAGTGCTTATGGTTTATTAGTGCTAACTTGTAGGATTACTTAATTTGACCAGTGAAGGGCCTTAGAATGAGAATATGATGTTTAAATTGAGAGATAGAGCAGTACTAAGGGAAAAAGTGAAGAACAGACTTTGTGGAGCCAGAAATAGTTTAAACCCAATTAGGCGGCGCTGCCCACTGTTGCGCTATGCACAAAAACGCGCAAAAGAGGGTTTTAAGAGAGGAAGATGGAGTTTGGAATTGTCCCAAAATGGCCAATGAAACTACAGTTTCAAGTCAGTAACCACTCCCACAGGGGCAGGCAGGCTGTTCAATGTTTTTCACTGCCACTGATCAACAGAGAGACTTCCCTTTAGCCCAAGCAAAAAATGGCCTCCAAGAAACTTACAAACAGTTCAAGAACATGAACCTTACCAACTGCCCTGGCATGCACACCTCTTGACACAGCTCAAGGGGTCCCTGGTACACCCACACTTAGACTAAGTATAGAGGTTATGACCTTACTACAGTTTGGTCACCTCTACTGAGAGAACATGTTTGATTATAGTAAGGGAAGCTAGGAAGCCAAGTGTAAATAAGTCCTACTTAAGGAAATAGGAGAGATGTCTTCTAAGTTGCCAAAAATGGGACCTGGAGCCACAGTTGTTGTACGTGTGATTGGTTTTATAGTTTTTGCCAGGGTTGTTTACTTTTGAGCATCAAGTATGCCTCTAGCAAGGTATATGCATCAACCATATCAGCCTGCTTGCTCATCTAGTCCCAGTATCTAAGTTACAAGTGAAGTAGGTCCATCCAGCATTTCAGTCCCCATCCCCAATAAGAGGTCTGTCCAGCCTGTAATCTGAATTTCTCTTAGTTAAGTGAAATCTACCTCCTTTTAAACAAAGAGCCACAACACTCCTCATCAAGTACATTGCTTGGAAGACAACCCTTCTCATAGCTGTTTCTTTGATTTAATAAAAAAAGTATCTGATCTGCAAACTTCAATGTGTAAAGAATCTTATTAATCCTCCACAAAGCCCTTCTTTGTGCTGAAACTATTATTATTTGTGTACCTAACATTCAGTCTTCTGTTTTTTTTTTTTCCATAACCCATAGGACAAGTATGAATGGGGGAAGGATTTTACATTCTGTGGATGTCCGCTGGCAACTGAGATATTATTTTTACAGAACAAAGTATTCCAGAAGGTTTTATCAGTTTTTTTTAAGCAAAAGGAGGATGTCCATACCTAAACGTTGCATGATATCCTTCCATAGATTACTGTTGCAGTATTCCAATACTGTTGTGTTATCTTCCTGAGATAAGCTGATGTCCAGCCAGGGTACCCAAGCCAAAAATACTTTCCATACAGTCATACATCTTATCCTTGAGTGAGGTCCGCAAGGGGTCAAATCCACCAGTCTATATTAAAGCAGATGTCACACCTTAGAAAAAGAAAGCGTGTTTTTCCTTCTTCCAGGGTGGTTGCTACTGGACCTGTCATCAGAAGGTTTGCATGGCTTTGTTCCCAGTCTCTCACCAAAGATATCTAAAGCTTAGCTATTAGACTCATAGGTTCATAGTTAGGTACTAGTCTATCGACCCTAGGGCCTATACAAGCCCGGCCAAAAAAGTACCCTGGCTTTTGCCACCCAAGAAAATTATTTTCCTGTTCCACTGTCGAGCAGAGCCACAGAAGTGATCCCCGGGGTGAATTTCCTATTTCCCATCCAAGCATCAAGATTTTTCTTGAAGAGTGCTAATGAGGAGCCTTGTTTGATATAGATAGGTAGTTTATTCCAGGGTATGGGAAGTCTCTGGGACAGGAATCTATCCCTCTGGCATGTTCTGTTTATTGTGGTGACGAGGTTTAGGCCCTAGAGCGTGTAGCTCAGAGGGATTGTGATTTCTTTAAGTGGAGCATGTCCAACAGCACTGAGTTTGACATAGCTTTGAATGTTAGTCAGTGATCACCTCTGAGTAAGGCCATATGCGACGGAGTAAAGCTGAGTTTTTTGAGACGGTCTGCGTAGGGCATCTGTTTGAGGCTGGTAGTCCTCTTTGCGAGGTATTTCTGCGGCCTTTCCAGTTGTTGTAGATGCCTTGTGAGGTAAATAACAAAAGGGGCGTTGTACTCTATAATGGATCTAATGAGTGATGAGTATAGGGGAACAATGACCTCTTTTTCTGGATGAGAAACCTTTTGTGATGAGGTGTGCCATGTTGAAGGATTTCCTGACTACTGTGGCGATGTGATTATCAAAGGAGAGACTACTGTCCACCTGTGTCCCATGGTCTCTTATCACACTTTCGGTGTTAAGTGTACTACCACCTATGTTGTAGTTCATGGGTACAGAGTTTTTACCAAAGGTGATGGCAGTGCACTGGCATTGAGATTGAGACCATGGCTGTGACACCAGGCATCTGTCTCATTGAGGCCCTTTTGTAGGATGTCCACATCATTAGGAGTTTGGATTATGGCTCCTAGTTTGCAGTCATCTGCGAACTTCGTTAGACAAAGACCTTCTCAGTTGGCCTGTACTTCAGAGAAGTAGATACCAAACAGGAGAGGACCCTGGACTGAACCCTGTGGTACTCTACTTGTCACTGGTCTGAAGTTGGATTTGGAGTCTGCTACTTTCACAGTGTGGGTTCTGTCAGTGAGCCAGTTGGCAACCCATCTTGTGACATAGATATTTATACCTAGTTTAGTGAGTTTATCTGTAATTCCAGAGTGGGGGATGGTGTCAAAAGCCTTCGCGATATCTATATAGGCTGTGTGAACCACCTTACCCTCTTCTACGGCTTTGGTGACTGCTTCAAAGAAGTCTATCAGGTTTAGGAGACATGATCTGCCTTTTACAAACCCGAACTGGGTGGGGTCCAGAGTTTGGAGATTACCAATGTCTTTGTATATAAGTTCCATGATGATACGTTCCATGGTCTTGCTGACCAGGCTAGTCAGGCTAATGGAGTGGTAGTTCCCAGGGTCCGTGGTGGCTCCCCCCTTGTGGAGTGGGATAACCGTCACTGTGCACCACTCAGCGGGCACAAAACATGGTACTTAAGTGGGTTCCCAGTTCATTCTGTAGTTCATGTAGAACGCAGCCTGGGATGTTGTCTGGTCCCATGGATGCTGTGTTCTTGGCTTTGGAGAGAGTGTTTTTTTACCTGTGCAGCCGTGATTACAGGAACTTTGCATTCTTCCGGTATAGAGATGGGTTCTTTAGGGGGTGAGAGGGGGGCAAAGTTAGCACTGAACGTATCTGCCCGGATGTTGGCACTATCAGTTGGGTCTGTATATTTAGTGCCATTGTGCTGTAACTCAGAGCAGATCTGAGTGTTGCCATTGAGATTCTTGACATAGCTATAGAATGTTTTGTGGTTGTCTTTAGTATCAGTGGCGATTTTTTTCGTAACTAGCTTTGGAGGATTTTATCAGGGATCACAGCTTCTTACTGAGGCTGACCAGGGAGCTCCTCCACTCATGAGATTTTACTCTCTTTTGCAACAGTTTCTTCCTTCTGTTGTACAGTTTGTTTATGGCAGGGGAACCACCAGATTGGCCAACTTTTTTTGGAGGATAGCGTCTTGGTTCTGTTTGGGATAGCACGATCCATGCACTCTAGTAACTGCTTATCAAGTGCAATTATGTAGGATTCAGTAGTCGTAACTGTGTTGTCCATCTGCATGGGTGTCATGAAGTTCACCACTTCTGTCTTAAGAAGCATGAAGTTGGCTTTGGAAAAATTTTTTATTGTGGTTTTCTTAATGGGGAGTGGGGGCAGGATGTGGATATCTAGGGTAATTCGCTTATGATCGGATCGGACCAATGAAGCATTGACTTCAGGTGTGGAACACCGGTCACTCATGTTTCTAATGACTAGATCTAGGATATTGTTGCCCCTGGTGGGGGTGTGGATAAGTTGATCCAGGGCATTGTAGTTTATGAATTCCAGAATGTGTTGAGCGAAGGAGTTGGTACATGAGTAGTTTTCCCAGTTAATGGTGGGGTAGTTGAAATCGCCCATTATTAGGGTGTTTGGTTGAACCCTAATATTTTTCAGTACATCAAGAAAAGAATGGGAATCCTGGGGCATGGTGGGAGATCTGTAGCAAGCTACAACTTGGATTGCACTTTTGCCCAGAGTTAGTTGCACTTGGATAACCTCGGCTGCATTATGCTGAGTAACTAGCCTGGAGGTGTGGATATCCTTAATGAATATGGACACACTTCTGCCTTTGGTGTTCTGGTCCAGGTTACATGGCCGAAAAGTGTGGTATGAGTTATAGCCTGGTAGTGCAGGGGTCCTCTCTCTAGCCTTGAACCAGGTCTCAATCACTGCACAGATATCGATGTTCTCCATTTTAAGGAGTGCCTCGAGTGAGTGCATTTTGAGATTTAGACTTCTCGCATTGAGTAGCATCACCCTCGGTTTTTGCTTGCCTGTTCCTGTTAACGGTCGTGAATTTGTCATTTGAACCTTGCCTAAAAAAGGCACTATAGAGGCGGCAAGAACCTTAGCCAGTATCCAGAATCCCAGAGGTGACGGTTGCAGGCCATCTCTGGCAAAGATTCGTGGTCTGTCAACCATGTCATCCCAGGCAGACAGATACTGGATCCCTTTAGAATGACACCAGAAGCTTAGCCAATTGTTGAAGCCAATCATTTTGTCCTTGTACTGTGGTATCATTGTGGGTGATGGCAGAATGCTACTCCGGGCTAGGGTCATACCTGCCTGGGCTACAAGATCAGAGAGCTCTTCCATGTCTCTTTTCATGTAGTCCAGGGAGGTATGTCTCAGGTCATTCACACCAACAAGGACAGGGACAGAGTCATATTTGTACTTGGTGTGGAGTGACCTGAGTGCGTGGGTTATGTGGCGGATCCTGGCAGACGACAGGCAGCTGACAGTAACCTTCTCCTCGTTTAGCCTGGTGAGTGGGACATCAGTGTGCCTGACTATAGAGTCACCTATGACTAGTGTGTTGTGTACGTTGATGTCCTTCAAGGATGCATCTGCAGTCCTTACAAATGGGTTGTCCTGTCGTCAGGCAGCCCTTCGGTCGGCCGGATTCCAAAGTCTGGGTCTGGCTTCGGCTGGTGTCGCACTTCACCCGACGTCATAGCTGCAGTTCTTCGGGTATAAAGGCATCAGCCGACGCCATTTTCCTCAGTCTTTCTTGCCGCGTGGCGCCCGAAGCAGAAGCTGTTCGCAAGTGCCGGTCGGTCAGATCCAGATATTACTACTACCAAATACTACTTCGAAGACTTCTAAAAAGCTAAGTACCCCGTTGGGGACTCTTTCTTGCCTCAGCCGATGTCAGAAAAAGTGAATAACTGTTTAACTTGTGGGAAACAAATACCTCATAAAGATTTCCACTCTTACTGCTTACCTTGTTTAGGCCCAGACCACGACGTAGCAGCTTGTTTAGCCTGTGCTTCTTTCAACCGACGGACGCTTAGACGTCGGTCGGAGTTTGCCGAACAGTTTTTCGGCTCAGATTTTGCGTACATAATGCCGTCGGATCCTCCGACTTCACAAGTTGTTAAGAAACGCAAAGAAAAGGACCGACACTCTCGGTCCGCGGTTTCGGCCGAAACCGCGGTTAAGCAAACCGCGAGTGTCTCGGTTTCGGCCGAAACCGAGCAAACGGTTCTATCTTCAGCCGAATCCATGACTACTACCGAGGCCCCTTCTAACCTCGTTGAATCGGCCTCTGAAATTCAACCTGCTACTGTGGTTTCACAAGAATTATCGGACACCATCCCTTTGGATGTTTCAACCCATGCACGTGGTGCTGCTAGGCCGCCTGCAGCCATGTCCATAAAGGCCTTTGCCAGGGCTAAAGCAGCCAAAACTTCTAAGTCTGTGCCTGTTAAGCCCCCTCTCACAGGCCCAGTTCCAGTTCCCAAATGCTCACTCTGGCAGAGGATCTCATCTCTTTAATAAGGGGATCCCAACCTCATCCAGACAGGGCCTCTCAACCTCCTCCAGAAAAGAGACCTAGAGCAGAGCCCCCTGAGCCAGTGTCCTCAGATGATTCTTCTGATGATACAGACAATACAGACCATCCAGAGGCTCCTTTTTCTACTTATGAAGACTCCGATGCTGAGGAATCGATTCCTTCTGCCTCTCCACCAGAGGAATTTTCCTTTGGAGAAACCTTACATGCCATGAGAGAGCAATTCCAATGGCAGGGGCAAGATTTCTCAGATTCAAGGAAAAGGCTTAGGACTTTTTTGCATTTACCACAACATAGGCCTTTAGCTATACCTCCAGTTCTTCCTGTTGTAGATGATGCATTTAATGATGCTTGCACTGCTCCTGATACTTTACCTCCAGCCCCTGCTAAGCCCGATAGGTTCTACAGGGTCCCGGACACGCATCACCATTTATACAAGGCCCCTTTTGCAGATCCCGAGACCATCTCCCAGGGGCCTAAGGCAGTAGCTTCGACCTCAGTTAAAAACCCTCTCCCCTCTGAAAGGGAATCCAGGTCCTTAGAGAGATGGGGTAAAAAAGTATACACCTCTGCTACTCTCTCAGCTAGGGCATTGAACTGTCAGTTTCATATGATCCAATACCAGGAGTTTATGCTTGATCAGTTAACTAAGAAACTGTCCTCTGATGATTCTTTAGATAAGAAATATGTTCTAGAAATGGTGCATAACATTCAGCAGGTTAGTAACCATTCTTTAAAATGTGGCTATGATGCACTGGAGGCTTCCTTTAGATCAGCCATGACTGGCACAGTTATAAGAAGGCGTGCATGGTTGAAAGAACAGGTCTTGCGGATCATGTTAAAGCAAAACTATTAGATGCTCCTATGGATAAGGTCAGTTTATTTGGTTCTCCTGCTCAGCAGGTACTGAAGAAAATGGAAGAGAAGGCAAAATCTGTACAAACAGTGAAAGATTTCTTACAGGTTCAGCCTCCAAGGTTTAGCAGGAACTGGCCCTCCAAAAATTGGTCCTTTCCAGACTCCTCTAAAACACAGAGAGGCAGGAATAGGCGTTCAAGAGGCAGAAATCAATCCAGAGGAGGTGCCTACAGGGGACGCCAGTGGCAAGGTAACAACCAGCGAGGCACAGACACAACTACTACCACTGCAACAGGACAATCACAGTGACTTGGCTCTGGCACCGCCTACCAGGGAACAAATAGCAGCACCCTTAGGCGGAAAGTTAGCCTTATTTTCAAAAAACTGGCACTGTATCACAAGAGACAAGTGGATTTTGCAAACTATAGACCAAGGCTACAGGTTTCATTTCCATACTTTACCAGGAAAAAGCGGAATGCCAAACCTACCACCAAATCAAAAGACAGAAGCTTTAAAACAAATAGCTCAATTAGCAAAGATGAGAGCTGTGGAAAGGGTACCATCTATGGAACAAGGAAAGGGATTTTACTCCAGACTATTCCTGGTACCAAGAAAAGAGAAAAATTGGAGACCTATTCTCGACCTGTCCGCTTTAAACACATTCATCATTGTTCCAAAATTCAAAATGCTGACCCTACAGCAACTTCTTCCCATGCTGGGCAAGGAGTATTGGCTGGTGACTCTGGATCTCAAGGAGGCATACCTGCACGTCCCCATACGACCAAATTGCAGAAGATACCTCAGATTTCTTGCAGGATCAGAGCATTATCAATTCTCAGCATTGCCCTTTGGCTTATCTACTGCGCCCAGAGTGTTCACGAAATGCCTGGCATCAGTAATCGCTCACTGCAGGCTTCAGGGAATCCAAATATATCCATACCTGGACGACTGCCTGATACAAGCGGACAACAAAAACAAGCTAACAGAAGACTTACAAAGAGTCATTTGCTTACTACAAGCCGTGGGATACACAGTCAATATAAAAAAATCAAGACTGATACCATCCCAAAGAATAACCTTCTTAGGTGCAGAATTGGACACAGTAAAACAGATGGCATTCCTAACTGCAGAAAAACAAGAACAACTTCCTCTCTACTTCTTGGCATTAACAAAGCAGAACAAACTAACAGCAAGGAAAGCACTGCAGGCCTTGGGCTTCATGGCATCCTGCATAATCCTGGTCCCTCATGCCAGACTGCATATGAGAAAGCTACAGTGGTACCTCAAGAATTTATGGTCTCAACACAGGCACAGCCTAGAAACCGAAATACCACTAATTCCATGCCTGAAACAAGAGTTCCTATGGTGGGCTCAGGCATGCCAGTCAAACTCAGGTTTGCCCTTCCACAGCATTCAACCAAGCCAAACCATCACAACGGACGCCTCAGACCTCGGTTGGGGGGCCCACATGCTGGACAAGTGCATACAAGGCTTATGGACTCCAGATCAGCTGCACCTGCACATAAATCAAAAGGAAATGCTGGCAGTAAAACTAGCAATCCAGAATTTCAGACCATTCCTCCAAGAAGGGCAGTTGATGATAAGGACAGACAACACCACAGTCATGTGGTACATCAACAAACAGGGAGGCACTCATTCATACCCTCTATGCCGGATGGCACTGGACCTATGGAATATGGCTCTGAGCTACAACATTCAGTTACAAGCAATTTTTGTACCGGGAAAGAAAACATCCTAGCAGACATATTAAGCAGAACTACCTCGGATGCTCACGAATGGATGCTACACCCGGACATCTTCAAGGTCATCACAAGGAAATGGGGACTGCCACAAATAGACCTATTAGCATCCCCACTCAATCACCAGCTCAAGAAATTCTGCACAAGGACATACCACCCACTTGCTTGGAAGGTGGACTCTCTATCCTTCAGTTGGAAAGGCCTGACAGCATATGCATTCCCACCTCTTCCTTTGATGCACAAGGTGCTATTGAAAATCAAAGAGGAACGTCCAAGGATCATTCTGATAGCTCCAGACTGGCCAAGACAACATTGGTACCCATTACTGAGGAGCATGTCTCGGGGGGAAAATGTGGACACTACCCCTGATTCCTTTGCTGTTAACTCAGAGCGGCTACAACACCCTGCATCCAAACCTGAAAACTCTGCAGCTGACTGCCTGGAACATTACATAAGAGCAACTAATCCAGATTTATCCCAAAGGGTTAAAGACATTATCCTTGAGGCCCGCAGACCTTCAACAAGAAGGAACTATGCAGGAAAATGGAAAAGGTTTCTCATTTGGAGTACTGAAAGGGGAAAAGATGTGTCAAAGGTAGACATTGCCAACATCCTGGAGTATTTGGCAGAGCTTTTCCATACAGGCCTGCCCTATTCCTCCATCAAGATAACATGCATCAGCTATTTCTGCAGAATACAGCTTCGATCCCCCTGTCTTCTCGCATCCTCTACTCAGGCAGTTTCTGAGAGGAATTAAAAATGTAAAACCTCCTAGGAAACCACCATTACCAGCATGGGACTTGAACTTTGTGCTAGAAAAATTGACACTCCCCCCTTTCGAACCAGCAGCAACAGCAGATCTTCAACACCTATCCTGGAAAACTGCTTTTCTGCTGGCAATTACCTCAGCAAGAAGGGTTTCTGAGCTACAGGCTTTAATGGCAGTACAACCCTTCCTAATCTTCCATCAAGATAGAGTGTCCATGAGAACAAATCCTACATTTATGCCTAAGGTGGTATCCAGAGTGTCTTTAAACCAGGCTATACACCTACCGACCTTCTTCCCCAATCCACAGAACAGGGGGGAAAGACTGCTGCATACTTTGGATGTACATAGACAGTTGCGCTACTACCTGGACAGAACCAAGGGCAATAGAAAAACTGACCAGCTTCTGGTAGCATATGCAACAGGAAGGGAAGGAAAAGCAATTTCAAAACAGACAATCTCCAAGTGGATAGGAAATTGCATCAGATTCTGTTATTCCTACCATGGAAAGCAAACTCCACAGAACATAAGACCTCATTCTACAAGGGCTACAGCCACTACCACAGCTTTCTTACGAGGAGTGGCTACCAAGGACATTATAGAGGCTGCTACTTGGACCTCCGTGCATACATTTGCCAAGCATTATAACTTACCTTTATACTCTAGATCCTGAGCAGGGTTTGCCACTGCTGTTTTGCAAGGGATCCTAACTACACCATAATTTCTTCTTCCTCCTCCCCTAGTTTGGCTATGGTATTCTACCCATTTGTAAGGACTGCAGATGCATCCTTGAAGGACATAGTACAGTTTTGTACCTACCATAAATGTAGATGTCGAACAGGAATGCATCTGCAGTCAGGATTACCCACCCTCCTTCCCTCTGTGGTATTCCTAGGGTATTTGCCCATCTAATAGCTAGCTGGGGGGGGATCTCTTATGGTGTATTTGTTTGTATATATGTACATACATGCTTATTTTTTGTGTTTGCCTTCTACTATTTGGAAACATTGGCATTTATCCAAAATTTAGCTATCCAAGAGGGCAACTGGCATCTGGGGCAAGAAACACTGAGGAAAATGGCGTCGGCTGATGCCTTTATACCCGAAGAACTGCAGCTATGACGTCGGGTGAAGTGCGACACCAGCTGAGGCCAGACCCAGACTTTGGAATCCGGCCGACCGAAGGGCTGCCTGACGACAGGACAACCCATTTGTAAGGACTGCAGATGCATTCCTGTTCGGACATCTACATTTATGGTAGGTACAAAACTGTACTTTTTGCCTTATTGGCTGTGGTTGAGTGACACACTGAGTCCGTGGGCTATGTGTCATTTGGGTTGTGTTGGGGGTGGAGGTTGCTTGCATTTCTGCTTTGGAGGTCTCTGTTGCTTGAGCAGATTATTATTGAGAGCCTCCGTGAATGTTTTTGTGTTTCTATTTGTGGATTTTGGTGGTGTAGATTTAGGGATACTATGTGATGAGTGTGGTGTGGTGCAAGTGTTTACCTTCTCCTCTTGACTGTCAAGTTCAGTCTTGGTTGGAGAGAGCTTCACCTCCAGTTTGACTAGATAAGTGCATCTCTCACAGGTTGCAGTGTTGGGTGGTAGGAGGAGAGGGTTGTCTGTGTACATGAGGCAATTTCTACATTGCCCCAAGATGCCCAGATTCATCAGATAGACAGGAGAGAACACTGGGAGCTGACCCTTGGACATGTCTGAATAAAAAACTATTTTCCTCTAGATAAGTGAGGAAAGTGAGTACAATAGCTGTTTTTCTCTAAGCAAATGAGGAAAGTAAGTACCAAAACTGTGTTTCTCTAGGTAATGAGGAGTGTTGAGTGCTGTAGTAATTAGTATGTTATTTAGGGCTTACAAGTTCTGAGCAAGTGCTGATCACGAATAAGCAAATTAAAGTGCTAAAACTAAGAATCTGTATCTGGACTAAACTAGTTACAGGAAAGGGGGGAAACAAGTGCAAATGAGGGCTTTTAAATCAGAAAGTTGAGAGAGATGGAAAAACTGCCCAAACGGCCAATAACTACAACTTCTGGGCCAGAACCACTCCTTATGTGGTAGATAGGTTACCTAGTGCTTACCACTGCCACTGATAGGCCAGAAGGCTTCCCTCCAACACAGAAAGTTTGGGGGCTCAGAAGCTTACATACAGTCCTGGATACAACAAATCTGAATCTGGACTACAGTAGTTACAGGAAAGGTAGGAAACGGGCTTAGATTTTTTTTTGTTTATTCAGAAAAGTAGCTAAAACAGCTGTAAAAACAATTCAAATGCAGTGCAAGGTAGCACACTTGAGTATGTAACAAGGTTAGACCAAACAGTTTAAAAAAATGCAATTAAATTAAAAATGACTAAAAACAAGTGCAGAGGGAGTCTATTAGGTAGAATGAGGTAAATAGATGGGACTGGGGGGGGGGGGTGTCCCAGATCCCCTGTTAACAGGGATTTCTGTCTGGGCCTGCTGCTGTAGGACTTTTCAAATCTTTTCAAGAGGAAGGTAAAATAATGCAAGATTTCAAACCAATCTTCCTAACCTCTGTTTCCAGATATCAAATGAACTACTCAGCTAAGCCCACTTTCTTTTCTCGTAGAGATCCTAAATCAGTTCAGACAGGCAGGAAGTTGCCCAAGAGAAGATTTTCAGGACAAACCTACTAGAAATTCCAAATGTAGGGAAAGCTTCCTTTCTAGACAGCCTAGGTACTTTCTGACTCCCCCAGTCCACCCCTTCCATTGTTAAAAAGACTAACCTCTACATTTCCAATTTAGCAACTTATCACTGAGACAACTGGATCCTTTCGATCATTCAGCAAAGCTACAGAAAGACTTGGAAGGAAACTTAGGCCTTCAGAGGCATTCCTCCTCCTCTGTCTGACCAATTTACCGTCTTCCACACATTTGCTGGGTCTTCTCAAGCGATGCACCATAAAATCATTGTCACCACAGCATTTAGGAGAAGGCTTTGCTTTTATCCAGACTTTTCCTGGTACCCAGAAAAGGAGGAGGTTGGAGATCCATTCTGGACTTGTCTCACCTTATTATCTTTCTGGAGGTACATTCTTTCAAAATGCTTTCCCTGCAAACTATTCTCCCCTTTAGCCTTATACCAAAACATCTCTGGTATCCTCTGAAGGATGCTCACCTTCGTATTCCCATTCACCCTTTTTACAGGATGTTCATCAGTTTCTCAGCTTGTTCATCACACTTAGCTGCTTTACCCTTTCAGTTTTATGTAGCCCCCAGGGTTTTCACAAGTTCCTTAGCTCCTGCTATCACCTTTTGCAGGACTTGGGGAATTTAGATATTCCTATATCTCTGTGATCTTTTTATACAGGCAGCCTTTTGGGATGGCCTGTTAGTGCAGTTGAAATGCCTCATCTCTCCTTTACAGAGTTTGGGCTTCATGATCATTCTAAAAAGTTTTAAATTGACCACTATACGAATCTAGTTTTTCTAGGTTGCAATCTGGAGAGACATCTCATGTGAGCCTTTCTCCCACAAGAGAAAATGCAGACACTGTCCTTGCATTTCTAGTCCTTCCTTTCTCCATCCATCATGTCCTACAAGGGAACTTCTGAGAACTCTAGGGTTAATGGCAGCTTTCATCCCCATGATTCGTTGTGCAAGACTTCTCATAAGAATGATGTAGTGGTAACTAAAGTCTCCCATGTCGCAGCATTATCATCCACTGGACTCTTGATTCCACTTCTTCCTTTTCTAGAGAGTTATATCTGTGGATTTGTCTGACATAGCTGAATCCGGGACTCCCATTCAAACCTACTGTTCCCATTGACAAACTGCACACACATGCATGGGATGTAGCTTTGGTTGTCTGGACTGGCTCCTTAGCAGTTCAGGTTCAATGGACCATCAAACAAAGGAACACATCAATGTGAAAGAAATTAAGGCATTCATTTAGGCTGTGCTGTTGTTTTCTCACTCCTGGAATCCAGGACCCTTCAGGATTTTCACAGACAACACAACAGTCATGTGGTATGTAAACGGGGGTTGGGGGAGACAAAGTCCTACCAACTTTGCAGACTGGCTTGGGACCAAACTGTAAAAAATCTGTCTAGAAGCAGTTTACTACATTCCTTCCCAAGGCAACATTCTTCCGGATTCTTTAATCAGGTCCCTGGATGACCTTCACAAATAGATGTTAAATAGAGAGGTCTTCCTGGCTCTAACCCTCAAATGGGATATTCCCCAGATAGATCTATTTGTCTCCACTCACAACAAATGCCTCAGGATGCTTTGCCCCAGGATTCCTTGTCATGAGGCCTACAGGATGTTTTTTTTTTCATGGGAGGGGGAGTTCCCTTATGCCATCACTTCTCTGTCTCTGATCTCAAAGATTCTGTTAAAGATTCAAAGTTCAGACCAAAACATTCTTACTGGTGACTCCCTTTGGCCCCAGACAGCACCAGTACCCCTTCATTATCTGAACAGGGGTTATCATCACAAGTTGCATCTTTGGGTGGATTTGCTCACACAGAAAAAGGGTTCTCTGCTTCATCCCAATTTGCTAGCCCTCAGTCTGACACTGTGGGTGATGGACTTCTAATCTCTTTCAGACACCAGTTTCCTGAGGATGTGCTTCAGGTTCTCTAGTAGGCAAGGAAATCTCCAAGTGGAAAAGATTTTCTGTCTGGTATTATAAAACCAGAGAATCCCATACAAACTGGGATTTCCACTTTACATTTCTTACTTATGTGAACTGTTGAGAGCTGGTCTAACCTGTTCTATCAAGGCACGCTTATCTGCCATTTCTGTATGTATGCCTTTGATCCCACCCCTGCTTTCTAGAACTGTGGTAAAATAGTTTTACAAGGGCATCCTTCATTTGAATCCACCTAGGAGGGCTGTCTGCTTACCTTGAGATCTTAATTTTGTCTTGGAAAAGCTTACTGTGCTACTTTTTTGAACCAGCAGCTTCTGCATCTGTAAAGTTTTATACTTGGAAACCATTTTCATAGTAGTCTTAGTTTGACCAGAAGGGTTTCTGAGCTTAAAACCCTATTGGCCTTTTCTCCATTCCTTCCTTTTCACAAGAGTAGGAAGTTTCTTAAGGTTATTTCTTTTTCATGCCTAAAGTAGCTAATGAGTTGTTTCAAGCAGAATATCAATCTACGTACTTTCACCCTTGTTTTGAGGGGTAGGAAAGAGAGAGCAAGAATTTCTGCATTCCTTGGATGTGCACAGACAACTTAGATTCTATTTGGATAAGACTAAAGACATTAGGAAGACTGATCAGGATACTAAGTTGTTGGGCAAGCCTATCTCCAAGCAAGCAACTGCTAACTGGATTTCTAAATCAGTATCCTTTTTGTTGTCCCAATCATAAGTCCTTATCCTCTCCTGTTAAGGCCTGTTCCACAAAAACAGTTTCTTCATCTGGAGTCTTATATGAAGGAACTGATTTCAGAGCTATTTTAGAGGCAGCCCACTTGATCATCTGTGCACACTTGCAGCTAGAGCTGAGATATTTGGATTGATTGACAGCTCCCCTGCCACTGGTCCACCCATCTTTTTCCAGTTGATAAGCATTGGGAGTCACTCATTGGAATACTGCAACAGTGATCAGCAAGGACATATGCTGTTTTGCCAAGATGTTCATCATGCTATACTGCTGCAGTCATCACACTTGGGTTATCTTGTCGTCAGGCGGTCCCGCAGTCGGCCGAATCCCAAATTCCTGGTCCGGCGTCGGTTGTCGTCGCCTCTTCCCTGACATCAGTGCGACAGGGGTATAAAAGAGACAGCCAACTCCATTTTCTTCAGTCTTAATTGCTGTGCGGTGCCCGAAGCAGAAGCAGTTCGCAAGTGCCGGTCGGCCAGCTCCTGAAATTTTCGAATAGAGTTTCAGCCCGAAGTCTTCTCAAAAGCTAAGTACCCCGTTGGGGAAACTTTTCTTGCCTCAGACCGATGTCAGACAAAGTTAATAATTGTATTTCTTGTGGGAAGCAAATACCTCATAAGGATTTTCATTCTTATTGTATTCCTTGCCTAGGCCCAGACCACGACGTCTCTGGTTGTCACTTTTGTGCTAGGTTCAACAAGCGTACAATTAAGCGTCGGGCAGAATTCGCCCAGCATTATTTTGGCAGAAAATTTAACTATAGCATGCCGTCAGAGCAACCGACATCAGCAATGATTAAAAAATGCAAAGATAAGGACCGGCAGCCAAGGGCAAGAACAGATGCCGAGGCCTCAGCAAGGCCTGATGCCGGTTCTCCGGTTTTCAGCGAGGCGCCTTCGCAGCCCCTGACTACCACAAATTCAGAAATTCTGACGGCCTCCCAAACCGAAGCAGTTGGGCCTTAGGAACCGGTTCCTCCTCACTCCTCGGATGCCAGCCCCGACGGGGATCCGGAATTTTTGGATAGGCCTTCGGTCTCTGAAGGTGTTTTCAAACAGACTACTATCTCTGCCAAGCCTTATGCTAAACTCAAAGCCCCCTTGAAAGTTAGAAAACCAGGGCCACACACCCCCCACAGGCCCCTATGCCTAAAAAACAGATGCTTAAGATAGCTGAGGATTTAATTACCCTTATCAGGGGATCCCAACCCCCACCTGACAAAAGACCTAGACTGGAGGAAGATTATCCTTCCTCTGACCAAGCATCCATTTCCTCAGGCAACTCTGACGACCAGGATTACTCCTTCCCTCCTTATGAAGACTCAGATGCTGAAGAGTCCATTCCCTCTGTCTCCCCCCCCCTGAAGACTACTCTTTTGGGGAAACTTTACACACCATGAGGGAACACTTCCACTGGGAAGGCCAAGATTACTCTGACTCCAAGAAAAGACTCCGTGAGTTTCTTCTTCTTCCACAGCATAGACCCCTGGCAATTCCTCCAGTTTTAGACATTTTGGATGATGTTTTCTCTGAATCCAGTTTAAACCCAGATTCCTTACCTCCAGCACCAGCTAAACCAGACAGATACTACCGAATTCCTGATACTCATAAGTTTCTATACGAAAGCCCTACTGCAGACCCTGAGACCATTTCCCAGGGTCCCAAAGGGGTTAAGGCCAGCATTAGAAAGATGGGGAAAGAAAGTGTATATGTCTGCCACTTTGGCCATGAGGGCATTAAACTGCCAATTCCACATGCTAAAATACCAGCAGTATTTGATTACACAGTTAAAGCAGAAACTGATCCCTCAGACAGATCAACTTGATTTTAAAGAGATGCAGGATATACTGCATGCAGCAGAACAGGTGGGAAAGCATACCTTACAGTGTGGTTTTGATTCATTGGAAGCCTCATGTAGAGCAGCTGTCACAGGGTTTGTAATACATAGGCATGCTTGGCTTAAAGAACAAGCCTTACCAGAACATGTCAAAGCAAAGTTATTGGATGCTCCATTGCAGAAAGATGTGTTATTTGGTGTCAAAGCAGAGGAAGTTTTAAAGAAAATGGAAGAAAAGGCAAAATCTATGCAAACAGTTAAAAGATTTTTTACAGGTACAATCTCCGCGTTTCAGCAGAAACTGGCCATCAAAAAACTGGTCCTTTCCTGCATCAAACAGACCCCAAAGAGGTAGGTACAGGCACCCAAGGGGCAGAGGCCAGCCACAAGGTTCTTTCAGGCCTTAGACAATGGCATACAACAACTCATAGAGGTGGAGACGAAAGATCTCAACCCTTCAGGAAGCAAACACAATGACTTCCCTCTTCGCCTGCTAAGCAAAATTGCCCTGGCAGCACCTTTGGGAGGAAAACTGGCTCTTTTTCCACAAAATTGGTGCATCATAACAAAGGACAAATGGATTCTGGACATTATTACCCGAGTCTACAGATTTCATTTCCTCACTTTACCACGGATGAGAGGCGTGCCAAATCTGCTTCCAAACCAATGGGCAGAGGCTCAAATGCAAATTTCAGCTCTCATGGATATGAAAGCAATTTAAAAGGTACCTACAAAGGAGCAGGGTCAAGGTTTTTACTCAAGACTATTTCTAGTCCCAAGAAAGGACAAAGCCTGGAGGCCCATCTTAGACCTCTCAATTCTGAACACATACCTGGAGGTACCCAAATTCAAAATGCTCACAATACAGCAGCTCCTTCCTATGCTGGGCAAGGAGTCTTGGCTGGTAACATTGGACCTCAAAGAGGCATACCTGCATGTCCCCATCAGACCAGATTGCAGAAGATACCTCAGATTTTTGGCAGGTACAACGCATGATCAATTCTCTGCATTGCCCTTTGGCTTATCTACTGCGCCCAGAGTATTTACGAAATGCCTGGCATCAGTAATTGCATATTGCAGACAATGAGGAATACAAATTTATCCATATCTGCACGACTGCCTGATCCAAGCAGACAGCAAGGACATTCTATTACAGCATCTGGCTTTTGTAACATAGCTGCTCAGTTGCCTAGGGTACACAGTAAACAAAAAGAAGTCAAAACTAATACCCTCGCAACAGATAATATTCCTGGGTGCCAGCTTAAATACAATGGCCCAGATGGCTTACCTCACGCCAGACAAACAAAAACAATTGACTCAATACAGCTCACTGCAAGGAAAATCCTGCAGGCATTGGGGTTCATGGCATCATGCATTCAACTAATCCCATATGCAAAGCTGCATATGAGAAAACTACAATGGTACCTGAAAAGTGTATGGTCTCAACACAGGCACAGCCTCAAAACAGGTATACCTATCATTCCCTGCCTTCAAAAAGAGTTCCTATGGTGGGCTCAAGCATGTCAAATAAACAAGGGTCTTCCTTTCGTCTTACCTCCAGCAAACCAAACCATGACAACAGATTTTTCAGACTACGCCTGGGGAGCACACATGGCAGGACAGTGCATACAGGGCAAAAGGTCTGCAAAACAATTGCATCTTCACATCAACCAAAAAGAGATGCTAGCTGTGCAAAATGCACTGACAGCCTTCAAGGACCTCTTGCATCCAGGACAACTTCTAATAAGGACAGACAACACCACAGTTATGTGGTACATAAACAAACAGGGAGAAACACACTACTACCCTTTATGCAGGCAGGCTATGATCTTATGGAACACAGCATTGACCTACCAAGTACAACTACAAGCACAATTCCTACCAGAAAAGGAAAACACATTGGCAGACGAATTAAGCAGAAATATGGCAGACCCTCACGAGTGGAGACTACACCCACAAGTATTTTCAATGATAACTCAAAGATGGGGATGTCCAGACATAGATCTATTTGCCTCCCCCAACAATTGCCAATTACAAAAATTCTGCACAAGGACTTATCACTCCCTAGCCTGGAAAGTGGACGCTGTATCATTCAGTTGGACAACGCTGACAGTCTATGCCATCCCTCCACTACCTCTATTGACCAAAGTGGTCAGATCAGAGAGACCACAAATGATCCTCATTGCTCCAGACTGGCCACGCCAGCACTGGTACCCATTACTAAGGAATTTGGCTCACAGCCCTCCATGGATCTTGCCTCAATTCCCACTGCTGTTGACTCAGAAAAACTCTCAAACCCGTCACAGCCAGCTCAGAACTTTAAATTTAGCTGCATGGAGAATTCCTTAAATTATCAATCAACACTTTTCTCAAAGGATGTCCTGAATGTCATTTTGGAGGCCAGGAGGCCCAGCACCAGGAAGACTTGCTCAGACAAATAGAAAAGGTTTTGTGCATGGCACCAGGCTAAAGGTCAAAATCCCTGGATACCAAACATTCCTCATATACTGCAATACCTAACTGAGATGCTACACAAAGGCCTTTCCTTCTCCTCCATTAAGATCCATGCTTCAGCCATTTCAGCTCAATATAATACGGATCTTCCAATTTTCTCACACCCTTTACTTAGGCAGTTTCTCAGAGGGGCTAAGAATATAAGACCCCCCAGAAAACCACCAACACCAACTTGGGACCTGAACTTCATTTTAGAAAAGTTAACACTGCCTCCTTTCGAACCAGCCTTCTCAGCAGAACTACAATACTTGTCCTGGAAAACAGCCTTGTTACTGGCTATTACCTCAGCACGCAGGGTCTCAGAACTACAGGCACTTATGGCAGTGGAACCTTTCATCATTTTCCATCAGGACAGAGTCTCTTTACGAACTTAACCCTACCTTCATGCCCAAGGTAGTATCCAGTGTAGCTTTGAATCAGACCATTCATTTACCCACCTTTTATCCTAACCCACAGAATAAAGGAGAAAGGCTCCTTCACTCTTTGGACATTCACAGACAGCTACGTTACTATTTAGATAAGACAAAGATTTTCAGAAAAACTGACCAACTCTTTGTATCATATGCTGCAGGTTCACAAGGAAAGGCTATTTCAAAACAGACCATCTCCAAATGGATAGCACATTGCATCCGCTTTTGCTGCTCGCATCACGAAAAGGCAGTGCCTGTCAATATTAGATCCCATTCTACCAGGGCTACTGCAACCTCAGCAGCCTTTCTCAGAGGGGTTCCAACCAAAGACATTCTGGAGGCAGCTACTTGGAGTTCAGTGTACACCTTTACCAAGCACTACCACCTTCCATTATACTCAAAAACCAGAGCTGGTTTTGCCACTGCAGTTCTGCATGGCATCCTAGCATCACCTAACCCAGTTTAGTACCAGCCACCCTTCCATAGCTTTGAGATTCTACCCAAGTGTGATGACTGCAGCAGTATAGCACGATGAACATAGTGCAGTTTTGTACCTACCATAAATGTAGATGTTCGAGTGGTTATACTGCTGCAGTCCAGGTTACCCTCCCTCCATCCCCTCTACATACCAGGGTGCTAGTTACAACTCCATGTACATCAATCAATTGGATGTATGTCTATATGGTGTATTTGCTAACAGCTATTACTATTGTTTATCTACTAAGGTATTGTTGCATAGCTATTGTATTGCCTTCCTAGTTGGGGGCACCTGACATCTGGGGCAAGAAAAACTGAAGAAAATGGCATCGGCTATCTCTTTTATACCCCTGTTGCACTGACATCAGGGAAGAGGCGACAACAACCGACGCCGGACCAGGACTTTGGGATTCGGCCGACTGCGGGACCAGCTGACGACAGGATAACCCAAGTGTGATGACTGCAGCAGTATAACCACTCAAACATCTACATTTATGGTAGGTACAAAACTGTACTTTTTTGCACAACTATACTTTTCTTTGATTATGCCATTCTTCACACCCCGGTCTGTTTACCAGTAGCAGTGACACTGTACTTTGGAGTATGAAAAAAATGTCCTTACAGTAGACCTTGTCCTCTGGCTGAAGTTTCATCTAGGATTTTGTTTTGCCATTGTGGCCACATAGCAGTCACGCATTTGTCATAGTGCCTCTGTTCCCTTACTTTTTTACAGAAAGGAAAACATTGGTCCTTCGTTTTAACAGATTTTGACCTTTTAAAAAGAGGCCGGGGAGCCAGTGTACTGAAGTTCAATTTTAGGAATAGTAGGAAATGCCATCATAATATTTGTAACCCACTCATGTTTCCACTGAATTATTATGATAGAGGCTTACATCCACGAGGTTTAGAAGCCATACAAGAATTTGATAGATTGGAGGCAGGAAAACCATTAATTGAGGGATAACATAGCACCTACCACAAGATCCAATAAGACATCCCAACGAGCTATACACAGAGTAACCATCCCTTATACCAATAACAACAAGAAAATCCTGCAGATAATTAATAAGAACTGGAATATCGTAGTACTAGATGATAAAATAAAATATATAGTAGGTGAAAAACCAAAGATGTGTTACAAGAACACTAAGTCCTTAAAGAAACTACTTTGTTATGAAGAAAATAATAAGAAGAAACAAATTAATTCTGTGAGGGAAGGGATTTTTCCATGAAATAACTGCAACCAAAGTACATATATGGCTAGCAGCAATGTGTTTATACATCCAGATACCAATAGACGATACACTGTCTGTCAGTATAGTGACTGCAAATCTAGGAATTTAGTTTACTTAGCAATGTGTGGAAAATGTAAATGTTTTTATGTAGGCAAAACAAATAGGACCCTTGGGGAGCACGTGAGAGAACATATATACGCAATAAATAAAATGGATGAAACCAATGCACTTGTAAAACCTGCTGTACAAGCTGACATTACACACAAATTTGTCTTTGTAGTACTAGAGACGGTGCATAGGACAGAGAGACTAGGAAATATTAAAAACCACACTGAAAAACAAGAGGGTAAATGGATCATTAGACTCCAAGCTGACAAAGGTCCCGGTCTGAACGAGAAGGTCTCTATTAAGCCCTTTCTAGCAGACCGTGCATTTTCACATTAATATCCTGGTCATGCACCTATATATTTATTTGATCTGTCGTATTGAAATATAAATATTTATATATTTTCAGATAGTTTTTAAATAGATTTTTTCTATAATTCATAAGATTTGTATATGCTTATATTTTAATATTACGTAAGTTATGCAAGCTGTAGGAGACATTTTAGAAATCACAAATATGTTTTTTGTAAGTTGGTAACATTTTTGTACTTGTAGCTTTAAACTGTTAATGAGATTATTAATTGATGTCCATGTTTTAAGGTTGGCTGATCTACAAGTGGTATTTAAACAGTTTTTAACATTTAGGTTTGAAGTCTGATGAAGCGTCGTTTGAGACGTGAAAGCGCTTACTGTATTGTGACTTCTTTGGAATAGAGAGTTTAATGGTCTGCTTCGAATGTCGTGTTGAGCCTCACTTTGTGTTTTACATTTCCATTGGATTGTTTCTTTTCAGAAACCCTGTATCATGAGATTAAAATGAAGTAGTTTGTGTAATTCTGAAGCAATTGTCTTTGCTATTAATTGCTGTTCTGGACTATTGGGAGACAGTATCTGATTGGAAGCATTGTGTTCCACCGTATAAAAATGTTTCCAGCTGAGTAGTGTACACAGGATACTGAAACTTGCTTAAAACTGCAGCAGTTTCAGAAAGTCTGTACTTGTAAAGCTACAGCTAATAGGATTTAACTGCAGGAAGACTTGGTGTAATTTCTCTTCAGTATAGCTCTGTAGCTTGCATTTGCCTGAACTGTTTATTCTCTTAAAGCTAAGTGTTGTCTAAAGTTACATTTCTTGCTTCTTTCATGTTGTCAACAGTTTGAGAAGTTGATTGAAAAGAATTACTACTTACACAAATCTGCACAGGAGGCCTACAAAGCTTATATCCGTGCTTATGACTCCCACTCGCTGAAGGATATCTACAACGTTAATACGTTGGATTTGCCAAAAGTTGCTCTTTCATTTGGCTTCAGGGTACCACCATATGTTGATCTCAGTATCCTTTTCATACTGTGATAAAATGAATACTCTGTGTAATGGCTTCACGTTTGAGTTACAAAACTGACATTTCTGTGTTTTTTATGCATTTCTGAACTGTGGTTTGTTAGCAGTAGATATTTTCTGGCATTTGGCAAGTTAACTTTATTTTTTTTTTAACCAAGAAAAATAATGACATGATTGATTTGTGTAGTTATGAGTAGTACACTACATTTTTACAAATCACTTACTGCTTGCTTAGTTCTGTTTAGTAATATATTATGAACTTCACCAAAAGCATAAGACCTTTACGTTTTTACACTAGTGGTTGAACAGTGGACTACAAGATATTTTGAATTTCTAGTGATTTCTGACTTTAGTCGACCAGTGAAACTGTTCTAAATGCAGAGTGTAACATTAAGAATCTTGTCCTCATTTGTCAAGTCTTGATTGTCTTTGTTTGTGGCTATGTCCCCTGCACCTCTGCTAAGTGACACGTTCACAACCACAGTCCCCACTTCATTCTTCTCACTGCCCATATCTCCTCTTTGTAGTTACAGGAAAGTGTCTATGCTCTTGTGCAAAAAAGGACTATTGCTGAATGTCCATAACATTATAACAATCCCACATGATGCTTCTCTAAACTCTATCCTTCCTTGCTACCAGTAAATTTGTGTAATTAGGAGGGCTGCTTAAGGGGGGGGGGGGGACAGCACAAGGCTGGGACAGGAAAAATCCAAGCCTTGCTCCTTTTTTGAATTACAAAGTCTGCTGTTTTTCTGTGGTCTTCTACCCTGCTGCCATGTTTCCTTTCTCTTTGAAAGGTCAGCCCTTGTCTAGATCTGCCTGGTCACATTACCTTCAGGTGATGTGGGGAGAGGCTCATCCAAGTAGCTGGAAGCAAATTCTGTGAGTCAGAGTGACAAGTAATAGTCGTTGCTCCCAGAAGGATAACTGTAGAGGTAGTGGGAGGCCAGATTCTGTTGTGCAGTAGTAGGCATAATGACTTGGACGGCATGGCAGCTTTCATACCTTGTCTTTTGACACTGAAGGTCCTATGTTGTAGGTATTCATTGGGATTTCTTGAATTGGTGTCCCAGAGTTTCAGAATTTTCTACCTTTCACATTTGAGAATATGCATGTCTTTCCAGGTATACCTTGTGATGTTATGGATCAGGCCAGGAAGACATTCCCTGCAATTCCCAGTTTTTCCTGCTTTGAGTCCGTCATAATGGATGTTTCTGTAAAGTTCTACATTTGATGAGTAGAATGTGGAAATCATTTGTGCCCTGTGATTATCGGACACAAACCAGCACTGTCTGTACTGTCCGGGAGAGGTGGCTAACATCTGTACACAGTCACAGGTGCTACCACCTTGTTCCAGTCACCCACAGGAGAAAATTTGAGAAAGTTGAGGCTTTCATCACAGCTCTTCAGGAGGGTTGCAGGTACAGGGACTAGCTAGGAGTATCCCCGTGATATTCCTAGGTAAATGACAGATAGGAAAAGGTAAGGGTTTAGGAGGCCAGTCACTGATTGGTAGCCTCTGTTTTACATTGTCTGAGGCAGCCGCTTTTCACTTTTTTTTTTTTACCATGAGCTGTTTGACTAGGAAGGAATTGGGGACTTGCTTGATTCCATCACTGTCTGACTATAAGAAAATCAGAAGTACCCCGATAGGTACCTTTGGATAGTGACACTGACTTCAGGTTGACTGCTTTCAGTCAGATTACGCTAAGGGATCCCTCGAGTTCTCCAGTGAAGGTTCAGTTATTGAACTCTAAAGATTATCCATCTCTGGCCTTCAGTATCACCCCCCACTAGTTGAAGGTTTGCTGTCTATGGGTTAAAGTCATCTTTGTATCCTCAGATGCCAGACTGAACCACAGGGATGGCCAAAATATTTTACGTGCATAAACCCTTTGTCTAGTGATGTCTCCCTCAATGAGCATAATGTTTTCTGTCTATATTAGGTCACTTGCAGGACTCGCAAGAAACACCTTGTGCATGTTCTGCATTGAATGTTTGGAATATTACTCATCCTGTGTTTGACCTTACTTATTTTGTGCATAATGCAAGCTCAGACCACACCCTACTGGAGCTACGGGTAGGGTAGTGTCATCCTTCTCTTCACTTTTCTCCTGGGAAGAAGATTCTGTGAATCTTGAGGTCCTTCTATCAATGACAGGTAAGAGTGAGGAGTCCTGTCCACATCTTGCCTAGAGCTGACCTTCTCTTTTGGAGACCATCTTTACACTGTTGAATTCCATTATAAAGTGGATCTTTGTCCTTCATCTGTCACCTCAGAAATATTTGAACTGGTATATGGAGAAAGAAATGAGGAACCTTATGATGTAACTTGTGTGAAACTTATTCTGAAGGATGTATGTAGCTTGGAAGCATCCAGGGTCAGCCTACTCTACTTCTTAAAAGGCTGGTGCTGTTTATGAATACCCACCAGAGTGGGGGGAATCTGCACTAAGTTGCTCAGGAGAGATTCCTCTGTGGTCTGCAGTTTTCAGTACAGCTCCCAGAAATAACAGCACTCTTCTGTCTTGCTAACTGATATGGAGACTGTCTTTAAAAACAGTGAGCAAGAGGATGCTCTTTTGTACCACACTGCACCTTAAGTCATTAACGACTTCTCATGTTATCCTTTTACCAGGTGCCCCTTGTGAGCAAGTCTGGAACAGTTGTTGAAGCCTGCCAATTCTATGGTCATAGTTTCTCTGGAGAAAAGTCTTGTGAAAGCATTCAGTGACCGCTCTTACACAACCCACTGTAACTTCATCTGTGTTGTTGACAGCAGCAAGCTAAACTGTGTACCTGTGCTGGATGGCATAGTTTAGGACTCCTCTTTCAGGCTAAGCCAGGCCATTACAGGTGTCTCTCTGTAGGATGAAATCCATTTTGGATAAGCTTCCCAGGACCTGGAAGATGACATCTCAGAAAAGAATGTAGGTGTTGACCACCTTGTGTGGCACAGTGGTGCTGTGGGTAGCATTTTCACCTCACAGCAAGTGGTTTTCTAGTCTGGTTCTCAACTGGAGTGTCTTCTGTGCAGAGTGTGCTTGAACTTTCTTTGTATGGGTGTTCTTCAGGTAATGCGGTTTTCTTCCTGCCTCCCAATGACATACTGAATTCTCCTGGATGTGGGTGTGGTGTGGTCAGTGGGCCACAAACTAAGCTTCTGCAGAAACCTTAAGAGTTTTCCTCTTGTTAAGGAGCACCAAGAACTGTGATTGAACCATTTACCTGTGTCAGCCTTCAACTTATCAAGACCCTGAAAGCCTTTTTATTTCTTAAAAGGCAGTTAATTTTGCAATTTACCAGCCCCACGATGGAAGGAACTATTCGCCATGTTACAAATTGTCATATTCTCAAAAAAATAAGTGTATTTCTAGTACCCTGACATGCTGTCCATGTTCCAAACCTAAAGTAGGCATTAGCGCCACATCATTAATGTGTTTATGTCCAATGTAACCAACCAATATTGAATAGAGTACAGTGACGATTATTCCTGTCTGTTTCTGTTGTTTAGATGTTCTGTTTAGTGTAAAATTTTAAAATGTTTTCAACATAAACATTTCTCACCAGTTGTAAATGCAGGTGGCTGCGCAGTATTCTATGTGAGATCTTACAACAGACCTCCTTAAACAAGGGAGTAAGACTGCCTTGTCACAGTTGGTGACGCTGTGTAGAATGTCCCCAATAACAGCACAACAATTCTTTGTTACTTATAAGAGATTATCACAATCCAAGTTGTCAGCTACTAAAGCTAGATCCGTAGCATTATTCTCACTACTTAAAATAACATGATCCAGTGTATGTGGGAAACTTGGATTGTTACGACCAAAATGTAACACGTTTTTCTGGCTTTAAATTCTGTGTTTATTCAACAGCCACTAATACAAGGTCTGCAGATAACCCCGTAAAGTGATCATTATCCGAGTCAGCTGCTGATTGAATCTTGGTATCATCTGCAAGCTTACTAACTAATAACTGTGTGTGTGTGTGTGTGTGTGTGTGTGTGTGTGTGTGTGTGTGTGTGTGTGTGTGTGTGTGTGTGTGTGTGTGTGTGAAATTGGGGAGGGGGGGGTTTCTTATGTAGAGTGAAGTGAGCGAGTTGAGTTTGTGTGATACAGGAGAAAGGCCTTGCTCTCTTCCATTCCATACTTGAGTAGTAAACTCCAAGTTGGCAGTAGCAGCTTTTGACGGGGTTGTTACAGGATTTGAATGAATTTAACCACCTTGGGGGTCTATTTTTTTCCAGCGTTGTCTTCCTCTTTTGTTCTGCTTCATTACCTACGGGGGGAAAAATATCATAAAATGAGAAAGGCACCCAAACATTAGTCACAGGAGCTGCAGGAGTACATCACTTCCTTTTGACACCCATGTGCTCTGTATGTAATTTTATAGGCACTAAGGAGGGCCCTTTGCAGGTTAGCTGATATGGTAAAAATGGGATCACATCTCCTTGTTGAGGCAAATGTCATTTGTTTGTTTGCATAGCAGAATATGACACTGACGAAGGTGGACCAGTTTCAGGCTCAGCTCAGGAGTCTGCACTCAGAATATAAGAATACATTTTTACAATGGGAAATATAAAGTTAGTACACTCAAACAGATCAGTACAGTGTACTTTGGAAGTGTATTCTAGTAAATCACATACATGTATCATGTTCTTGATATATGCAAAACAGTAGAATTTTAAATTTATGGGCTGGCAAAAAGACAAACATTTTGAAAGGGTATAAAGAAATGAAAGTGACATTCTGGTTAGAATTTTTTTAAATGTTTAAATAACGTGGGAAATTGTTATGGTTAGTTGTTAAAAAGGTAACTGCAATATTTGACGGTCCACTGTTTGGGGTCTATATTATATGCTCGAAGAGACTTTTCTTCGAACATATAATCATCGACACCTAAAGAGCAAACGCTCTAAAGTGTGAATGGCCATGTCCACAAATTTTTTCCTTGTGAAATAATTCACGGGGACGTACACAAAAAACACTAATCAAGTGGGGGGGTTTCGCCTCCACACCCCCAGACGTGGGGGGCTGTGCCCCACACACCCCCTAACTAAGTATAACAGCTCAGAGATTGCTCTATGTTGGGAAAAGGGAAAAGGGCAATTCCCAATAACGGCCAACTGAAATTTTTCCCAAGGAAAAAAATCGCGGATGTGGCCATTCGCTCTTTAGGTGTTGATGATTATATGTTCGAAGAAAAGTCTCTCTGAGCATATAGTGTAGACCCCACTGTTTGCATATCAGATGTTTACATTGAAGAAGAATGGTTTAAGCAGATAAGTCGTATGGGGTCCCTGAGTTCTTTGCAAGAGATTTCTTTGATCCTTGTTTTTGTGGGATAGCAACTTGAGTGCAGATACCTGCCTCCACCCAAAGCATTCCCCTAGATGCTTGCCATGGTGAAAGAAGCCTTGGAGGCAAAAGACTTTGTCCTCTACCTGGATATCTGATTTCTGGTGGCCTTATCAGTTAATTCTCTGATAGCACTTTTGGATTGGACAGCACCCACTTTTGCAGTTTTTGACGGTGACCTTCAACTTGATTCTGTCTCAGAAGATTGTATTCATTGTGGCTGAGCTGGATTCTCATAGTTTCAATCAGTTTGGCCTGCAGAGAAGGAGCAGAAGGTCAGGGCCTCTGCAGTCTTGTTAAGGAGCAAGAGAATCATCCACTCTTTGAACTGTCTATGATTTTTAGGTCTGTATTGAAACTGATTTTCATTGCACCTTTCATATTCATCAGTGTGCAAGTGTTACTGTGAACTGTTAGAGGTTGGTGTTGGTGGCCACACAGTAGCCACAAGCTCAGACCTTGTCCTGGTATTACATCCTTGTCAGCAGGCTTGGGTGTGGAGAGCAGTGTTTAATGTGAAGTTGAATCTCTCCCTCCTGCTTCTGATGGAGGTCCTGAGGATGTGCATTACTGCTGAGGCTCATTTTAGCTTCTTCATGGTTCTAGGGAAGCTCTTACCCTGACACATTGGGACTTCATGTCAACCACTTAGAGTTATAAACAGTTGTTCAAGTTGCAACACATCTTTGAGGGACATTTTCTTCAGGAGCTATTTTTAATTTAGTCTGACAGGTGTATGGTAGGGCACAAATTTGTTCCCTCTGTGAAGGAGGCACTCAGTCACTGAGCCATAGTGAAGGGCATAACACTTTTCAGCAGCTTCTATGCCAGGTGAAGGGATCATGCCTTCAGACACCATAAGGTGCATCTCTTGCCTTTGGAGTTTGATTTGGGAGGTCTCTTAGTCACATCTTGTGAAAGATATGCTGCCCTTCTCCATACAATGGCAGGAGGAGGAGGGGAGTAGTGATTGAAGCGTAAACCTGTACTGAATTTGTCTATTCCAAGCCAGATTACATAATCGATGGAGGAAAAAGCAGAACTTAACACTTCACCCATTGGTTAAGAACAATTTGGTTTCAAGTACTGATGATGTCCTTCTATTCACTTGCTGCAGTATTCTTCACTTGAGGGATATCCCCACCAGATGGCACCTCGACGTTGGCCAGTATACGAAAGACTTTTCACCACTTTAGGGTACGTGGTACATCTGGCATAGGCTGCATTCGTATGTAGGCCATAGAACGGATGTACCATCCTCCGAACTTTTCTGTTGCCAGTCAGAAAGCCAGCTGCCGAACGTTGGTCTTGCATTTTCTAGCTTCTTTGTCATTTTCTCAGATAAGTATCCCATTGGGGAATTTTTTCTTTTTTCCTTTTAATGTCATCCAGGAAGGGTAAGTGCCAGTGTGGAAAACAAATTCCACAAGGACAGCCATACCCAGTGTCTCTTCTGCCTAGGCCCCAACCACAACGATAGGTCATGTAGTATTTGCTAGTCATTTGTTCCAAAGACTCTTAGAAGCAGGCTTAATTCATCAGCTTTGTATTCAGAAAACCAACATTTGAAACTTTTAACTAAACATATGGAGTGTGCCCCTGAGGTCTAGTACTGAGCCACTGAAACATAAGGCCAAAAAAGCTAGACCTATGCTTTTGGCTGCACCTCTGCCATCCTGTATCCTTCCTGAGGTGCTCATTGACCTGGAGATATGTCTGATCTCTAACTCGGAGTCACAGGCCTAACCCATTTCTGTGTTTGGCTTGCCTTCAGCCATGAGCACATCACAAAAGGTTGAGTAGAAATCTGACTTGGACATTGAGGGAGAACCAATACTTCAATGTGTTGAGGACCCTAGGGAGTTTGCTGACAGCAGGCCAACATCTGGTCCTCCTACTCTTCACAAAATAGTGTCTCCATCTAAGAAAGAGCAAAAAATAAAAACATTTATCCGCTTCTAAAGAGGCCCCTTCTGAATGGAAGGCCTTTTCCCAAAACCTTTTCCGGGCTTTTATGGCCCTTAAACAGACTTCAACAGTGCTTCCTCCTTCCCCAGGCCCTCAGTCCTCCAAGAAAAGAGTTAAGGATCCTGAATCATCAGAGGATTCTTCTTCTGAAGAAGTGGAATCCTTTAGATTACTCAACCAGTATACCTTCTCCTTTATAATATGTTTCACCAGAAGAGGAGTCCGTAGGCGTGGAGTCTCCCATGGAGGAAATTTCCTTTGGGAAACCCATTTTGAAAATGGGGGAGCACTTCAAATGGGATACCACCCAAATTTCAGATGTACAAAAATGTACTACCAATTGCTACAAATGGATGGCTTGTTCTTGTACAGTTCCACCTGTTGATCCAGCCTTTTTGGATGTATTTAACAATGCATCTCAAAATCCAGACTTTCAAGCCCCAGCCCCTAAGAAGCCTGATCGCTTTTGTAAAGTCCTTGACTGTAATTTCCTTTTCAAATGTCCTACAGCCAAACCCAGCAGTTATCTTGGTTGCTACTGACAGCCCTCCAGGATGCTCCTTTCTACCTCCCTGTTGCCTTCAGACAAGGAAAGTAGAACCGTGGAAGAATTAGGTAAAAAGACCTACACTTCAGCAATGTTAGCTTTTAGCGCTATAAATTACCAGACTCGCATGACTAAATATTTTTTAGAATTAATGTCACAGGCTACTGACTGCTGCCATCTCAGACCTCCCGGAGTCGGAGGGAAAAACCTTAGCCTTGTCCCATTTGGGAGTCTCCTTTTAAGTAGCCAAGCATTCCATAAAATGCAGCTATGATGCTGCTGAGGCCTGTGCCATGGCAGCTGCAACAGGGTCTGTGCTGAGGTTTTCCTGGCTCAAATTGCAACCACTTCAGGATGTTTTCAAATCCAAACTGATGGATTTCCTCATTAATAACTTTTCTCTGTTTGGCCCTGCTGCTGCGTCACTTTTCAAGTCCCTACAAGAAAAGACTAAGGAACTAAGGGAGTTAAATCATCTAGTTTCACCAGTGCCAAGTATCCATAGGAGCTTCCCTTCAAAGCCTGTCTTTGTCCATAGCCACTCCCAGCACCAGAGCAGTAAGTCTTATAGGGGAGGAAAGAGACCTCAGAGAACCAGGGCTTCTCAGAACCCTCCAACAAAAGCAGCACATTCCTGACTGAGCAGGGAGTCTGCTACCCTGCTTCTGTCCCCCCCCCCCCACCTATTAAAAGCTCTTAGGGTGTGGGAAGGCATTACCAGGGACAACTGGGTCTTTTCATTCATAAGAAACTGATATTTTATGGTCTGGCTATCCATTCCCACCTGTCGGGGTGCCCCTCAAACCCCCCCCCCCCGATCAGCTACATCTCTTCCCAGACTTTCATTCAAAAAGTCCCTGCCATTTCCAAGGGGAAAGGATTCAATTCATGGATGTTCTTGGTGCCCAGAAAGGGTAGCCTCTGGAGGCTAATTTTGGACTTCTCACCTCAACACGTTCTTAAAGGTCCCTTCATTCAGAATGCTTACTCTCTAGTCCCTTTTTCCTCTGCTCCTACCTTAGGGTTTCATGGCATCTCTGGACATAAAACATGCCTATCCACCCAAGTTACAGGAAATAACTGATCTGAAGTAGTTAACTTCATTTGATCATCAACCTGCGGGTTTCTGATCCGACCCGGCAGCTTTCCAAGCTAAGATCCGAGCTTCAAGCTCCTCCCCCTTACCCATACTACACTGCAACCTCCTTCCAACCCTCAGAACTTGTTTGCCGTGGCTTCGCCAAGATGTGATCTCTGAGCTCCAGGCAGGTAGAGTAGGGTTTTCCTTCTTTAACTGTTCAAAAGTTAGTTTAGTGTGTATGGGTAGTGTTTACCTTTCCCTTTCTTCCTCCCCCTCCGGGTTTTCCGTTCAAAAAAAAAAAAAAAAGTAAAACTGTGTGTTTTTTAGTTAGTGTAAGCATCCCTTTCCTGCCTTTGCTGTATGTATGTGTTTGTAGGTAGGGCTTTAGTTAGCCTTATTTGTTGTTGTGGGGGTTGAGATGTCAGACCCTCAAAAACTGACTTTCTCCGAATGCACCGAGTGTGGCCATAAGTTGTCCCTGGCTGATGGCCACACAATGTGTGTTGTGTGTTTGGGGGTTCTCCACCTTTCTTCAGGCTGCAAAATATGTGCAGCCTTTAATCCACGAGCCCTGCGGGACCAAGTTAATTTTGGCTGGGCTTCTCCTGGCAGAAACTCCTTCTTCCTCCTCCTCTGCTGCCACGGCTGTGGCCATATCAGGTTCAGGTCCTCCTCCCCTGTCCAGGACTCGCACTCCCATTTCTAATCAGGGTGACAAGGAAGCCAGGAAGGACAAGCATAGGGAGAGAGACAGAGTAAAAGAGAGAGCGAGAGACAAAGATAGGGGTCGTAAGAGATCAGCGGATCCATCAGATCTTTCGGGTCCTCCTGTTAAAGTGGTCACTACCCCGGACAAGACTCCTAAGCCGTCTTCCCCTCTGCTGTGATCCCCTAGATTTTCTCTGGAGCCGGAGGTGGAGGTTCAGTCTGCTTCGAGGTCATCCTCCCATCGGCCCTCATGGCCGGTGTCGGTGGCGTCCTCCAGATCAACAAGAAGCCTCTCGGAGGCTGACATGGACCAGATGTTGAGAAGGTTTATGCACTCAGTTGCAGATGGGAGTGTTGCTGGCTCTCCCTCCCGCCAGAGCAGGTAGTTTGGGTCCGATGTTTTCCCCGATAGCTCCTTCTCTTATTCATCCTCGGGTTTTGGAGTCCCTGGATCCGAGAACCCCCGGAGTCAGGGTGTTGGCGCCGATGGTTCCTCCAACCACGATGCTGGCCATGCCCTGGAGTATGTCAGATCCTTTGTCAGATCAGAGCTCTCGGAGCCATGATTTGGGCATCGGATCTGGGGGGATGAGTGTGTCATCACCTCCATTATGGTCAGGACATACAATTCCTCTGGGTCCGTCTGTTCCGGATTCGGCTTCAACCCCTTCGTCGGATCTGAGGGGCACGGTTACTCATCCTGCTAGTTTTAGAGAAGCCGGTTCCCCTTCGGCCTTCACTGTTGTGGAGAGGGTTCCTCAGGAAGATCGAGACCTCTCTCTCTTTCCTCATAGTCAGTCCCTGCTCCCTCGCTGTTGAGTATGTCTTCTGTCATTCCGTCCTCTCAGGGACAGCCTGTGTCTGATACACCCCAGATGGTTCCCCTTGAGGAATATGAAACTGTTTGTGAGCCCTCCCCAGAGAGCCACCAAGGATATGCCTCGCAAATGCAAGTGCAAGAGGAGGCACATGGACTCCCCCGAGTCCCTCACAGAGGTTACTGACTTGGAGGAAGGGGAAGGCTGCCCCAGATCACCTCCTGAAGATGTCTGATTTGGAGACATAATGGAAATCCTCCGTCAGAGGGGAGGTTGGTCCGCCCAAAAGCCTTCCTCAGATGAGTCTGTATTCCTGGAGGCAATCGACACAGGCCCATCTACCTCTTGGGTGCCCCCCCCCCCCCAGCTGATCCTCTGGTGGACCTCATTACCACCAGAGCTTGTCAGGAGCTGGACACTGTAGAACCTATAAAAGAAAGGCCAGACAAGATTTTGAGTCCTCCTACGAATAAGACTGAATATGGAGTAAGGCTTCCACAGTTGATGCCATGGTGGTAGCGGCAGCCACTATAAAGGAACTGGCTCAGGAGAGTTCCTCGGTCCATCCTCCAGACAAGGAGTCTAGGGCAATGGATTGACTTGGAAAGCGGACATGTGCTTCAGCTACCTTTGCCATAAGGGTGCTGAACTACATGGCCCACTTGATCAGACTTCAGCACAACCTAGTGAAAGAGTACGCCGAGTCTCCCCCGGAGTCCATTTCAGCCGAGGATAACCGCTCATTCTCTGCACGTATGGCCACTCTTAATTCGGTGACTAAACATGTCCATGTGCCTACTCTCTCATGCCTCCGAGGGAGCCGCTAGGGCGGCTGGGTCTGGCATTGCCATGAGGTGTCACACCTAGCTCCAGCTTTGCGATTTTTCGGAACCTTTCGAGGCGTTCTTCGCGAATGCCCCTTTTGATGGTTTGACCCTGTTCGGGAGGACCATCCGAGATATGCTAGTCCAGAGTGAGAAGGACGGGAAGACGCTGTCGGGATCTGCTTCTCTAACCCTCAAAGGTCCTTTTCCAGGAATCAGCAAGGGCAAAAGAAGTTGTGGTTCCAGAAGTCTCAGCATTTCCGGGACTCTCCGGACTCTTTTGACCCTAGAGGCAGAGTGGGACCAAGGTGGACTCCGGCCCAGAGGCAGAGGAGGACCGAAGAATTTTGGGTCACAGGAACCATTCTCTGATCGACTTGCATAGCAGCCCTGAGGGGTTGCCAGACTGCTCCACTCTGGAGGCAGTCGGGAGGGCGTTTTTCAAAGCACCTAGCTCAATGGGAGTCCATGACACCAGACCGCTGGGTGCTTTGGATAATATCCAGAGGTTATTCCATTCCCTTTCTGACCAGTCCCTTATCTCCAAAGCTCCTCTCAGACGTTCCACCCACTCAAAGGGAGGTGGCAGCTTTGGCAATAGAAAATCTGTTAAACAAAAGAGCAATCCAGCCAGTCCCCCCAGATCAGTCTGGATCAGGCATCTATTCCAGGTTCTTTTTGGTGCCAAAAAAGACGGGGGACTTGAGGCCGATTCTTGACCTATCCTCGTTGAACCTGTCTGTTGCCAAGGAGAAGTTCCAGATGGTCACCTTACAGTCCATCCTGCCGTTCTTGCAGGAGGAAGACTGGATGTGCTCTGTAGACCTCAAGGATGCGTGCTACCACATTATGATGGACAGGCGATCCAGGAGATTTCTCCACTTTCAGCATGGAGCCAATCACTGCCAGTTCAGGGTTCTACCCTTTGGTCTCACCACAGCTCCCAGGGTGTTTACCAAGGTCATGGCAGTTTTAGCGGCCCACCTGAGACTTCAGGGCATTCAGGTCTTTCCGTAACTGGACGATTGGCTCTTCATTGCCCCCTCCAGGCATCAACTTGTTCAAGCCAGAAATTCTTTCCTTCAGCTCTCAAATTTACTTGGTATCACGATAAACATTGCTAAGTCCTCTCTTCAGCCCGTTCAGATTCTGGACTTCATAGGAGCAAGAATAGATTCTCTCTAGGCCAAATTATTTTTGACTCCAAATAGACTTTGGAACCTGACCCTCCATGTATTGGCACTTCTTCAGATATCCTCGCCCCCAGCAGAACTAGTTCTGAGAGCCTTAGGATCCATGGCAGCAGCTATAAATCTGGTTCCTTATACACGTCTACACATGAGTGTTACAGTGGACGTTACAAGTTCAGTGGTCTTTGTTGTACCAGCCCTTAAGTTACCCAATTCCTCTAAGCAAGGTGTGCAAGACTTCCCTCATCTGGTGGCTTCAATCCTGGGATCTTCGGGAAGGACGCCCTTTTGTTGTGACCCCGCCCCAAGCCACGGTGACCACGGATGCCTCCCATCTAGGGTGGGGGGGGGGGTTTGCTTGGGCAGGACTGTCCAAGGCACGTGGTCCCTTAATGAGATCATTCTGCATATCAGTGTTCTAGAGATGAGGGTGGTCCTTCTGGCATTGCAGGCCCTTCATGCTTCTCTTCCTCTGGGAACGATTGCAATTCAGTCAGACAACATATCAGTGGTGTGGTATATCAACAAACGGGGTAACCAGGTCCTACCTGCTTTGTCGAGAGGCCATGAGAGTGTGGGAATGGGCATTCTCCACCAACCATTTTCTGATAGCACCGCACATTCCGGGTCAGTCCAACATTTTGGTGGACAAACTGAGCAGGACTATCCTTTTACCCTACGAGTGGTCTCTGAAACCTTGTGTAGCGGAACAGATCTTCCTCAAGTGGGGTCAGCCTTGCTGCGATCTCTTGGCATCTCCGTCCAATGTGAAGTGCAGCATGTTTTTCGCTCTGATTCCCCCTCGAGGGGAATCCCCCAGAGACGCTCTTGTCCATGCTTGGCCACCTGGTCTTCTTTATGTATATTCCCCCTGCTACCTCTGATGACAAAATTCTTGCAGAAAGCATGTCGGTTGGGGAGCAGGATTATCCTCATAGCCCCATTAAGGCCTAGTCAGGTTTGGTTCCCTTGCCTACAGTCTCATCTAGTAGCTCCGCCCTGGAGATTAGATCCCATTCCGGATCTCATTTGTCATCCCTCTGGAATTCCTCCTCCGAATCTGGACAGCCTCAAGCCTACTGCTTGGTTGCTCCAGTTCCACTAATTGTCAGGACTCCTCTCTTCTCCTGTTAAGTCCATTCTGGTGGCAGCGCACATGTTCTCTGCCCGAAAGGTGTACCCTAGTAAATGGAAGCATTTTTCCATCTGGGCTTCTCAGAGAGATTTGGATCCGTTTACCGCCCCAATTCCAGCAGTATTAGAATTTCTGTCTCTGATTTTCCAGCAAGGGGCCAGCTCTTCCACTGTTAAGGTCCAACTGGTGGTTATATCCCATTTTCATGTAGGAGAAAATTCAGGTTCACTAGCTGCTTCTAGGATTTGTTAGACTTTCATCAGAGGCACCTTTTTGCTGAGACCTCCGATTAGCATCCTTCCCCTCCGTGGGATTTGACCTTGGTTCTTCAGGCCTTAGTTGCGCCTCAGTTCGAACCCGCAGCGTCAGTTGATTTAAAATTTTTGTCATGGAAGACCACCTTCCTGGTGGCTATCACCTCAGCTAGGAGAGTGTCCAAACTTCAAGCCTTGTGTA
Source organism: Protopterus annectens (assembly GCF_019279795.1). Taxonomy (NCBI): domain Eukaryota; kingdom Metazoa; phylum Chordata; order Ceratodontiformes; family Protopteridae; genus Protopterus; species Protopterus annectens. The sequence goes on from NC_056737.1 coordinate 1,512,656,755, forward strand.
TGAAACCCCAATACTTAATTTTTCATAAGGATAGGGTTTCTCTAAGGACAAATCCTTCTTTCCTCCCTAAAGTTGCTTCGGCATCAAATATCAATCAGTCTATTAATCTCCCAGTATTTTTCCCTAATTTTCAAAACAATGGGGAATACAAACTTCATTTGCTGGATGTCCACAGACGGTTATGCTTTTATTTACATAGGACTAAACCCTTTTGTAAGTCTGATCAGCTATTTGTTTCCTTTGCCACGCCCTTTTTGGGGAAACAGTTTCGAAGGTGACTCTTGCTAGATGGATTTCACTTTGCATTTTGCAGTGTACAAGGATCATGGATTACCAGAACCGGGCAGGGTTCATGCTCATTCTATGGCTACTTCTGCTGCTTTCTGGTCCAGGGTTTTTCTGGATGACATTTGTTCAGCGGCTACCAGGGCTTCCTCTCTCACTTTTATTACTTATAAGTTGGACAATGTATCTAGAGGAAGAGCTTCTCTTTGTTCTGCAGTGCTCCGGAATATCCTTTCATAAGGGCCTCCCAAGGTTTTTGGTAGCTGGGGACTCTGTCCCACAGGTTGATGATCAAATGAAGTTAACTACTTCAGATAAAGAAGTTATGTACTCACCATAACATTCCATCTGAGTAGTTAGACTTAATTTTCATCAACCTTCCCTCCCTCCTTCCCTCTGACCTTAGTGGTTTGCGATTGTCCTTAGACTCAGACTTACTGGTTATTGTAAGCTTAGTCTGTGTGATCAGGTCAGGTTATGTCTCCTGGGTTGATGTGTGTCACGTTGTGGGTGGCAAATTCGATCTGAGAGTTGGAAGGAGGTTGCAGTGTAGTATGGGTAAGGGGAAGGAGCTTGGAGCTTGGATCCTAGCTTGGATAGCTGCCTGCTCAGATCCATGTCGGATCCGAAACCCACAGGTTGATGACAAATGAAGTCTAACTACTCAGATGGAACGTTATGGTGAGTACATAACTTATTTTTTTCTTTGGGTTCCTGGCATTTTCAGTTCTCTGCATTGACCTTTGGCCTTTCTACCACTCAGAGTTCTCACCAAATGTTTGGCTCCAGTCATTGCCCATTGCAGGCTAGTAGGAATCAAGATATTTCCATACTTGGACGACCAACTCCTACAGGCCCTGAGCCCACAGATCCTGCAGCACAATCTCCAAACCACCATTTCCGTACTGGGAAACCTGGGGTTCACTTTAAATCACAAAAACTCTACCCTCTCTCCAATCCAAGACCAAATATTTCTAGGGTGCAGAATTCAGACAGACATACTAAGAGTATCTCTACCCCTACAAAAAGTAGAGGATATTCACACTTTCCTCCTGTCTCTTCTGCCTTTACACTACATCACAGCCAGGGAATTCCTAAGAGTACTAGGGTTCATGGCCTCAACTATTCCCATGGTGCCTGTGGCAAGATTGCACATGAAGCTCCAGTGGTTCCTCAGGCCTGTCTGGACCCAACATTCACTCTAGAATGCCCCTCTGGACCCATTCCAAGAAATTTACACACATGCCTCAGGCATGGGCTGCAGCCATGAGAAAATACACTGTCCAAGGAAAGTGGTCCCCTCACAGAAAAGGGAGCACATCAATATAAGGAAAATGAGAGCATTGCTCCTAGCCCTTCAAACCACTTCTTTGCCCAGACCCAAAGATGTTGTTCACTGACACCATGACTGTGCTTTGGTATGTGAACAAGCGGGGGTGGGGGAACCACCCTACTAGTGCTAATATGGGACTTCTGAAAAACACAACACAAGCATTCAGGTGGTATACAGCCCCTCTAAAAGAAACCTTGTGGCATACTCATTGAGCAGATCCTGGACTCAGTCCTATGAATGGATGCTTCAAAGGGGTGTGTTGCCAGACATAGTCCACCAGTGGGATACCCCGGACGTAGACCTATTTACCTCCCCTCTGAACAGATAACTTCCATTTTTTTGTGCCAGAATCCCAAGTCCTCTAGCATGGAAAGTGGATGCACTCTTATTCTCGTGGAAGGGGATGTTTCTCTGTGCATTCCCTCCCCTTCCTGTAATACCAAAAGTCCTGCTCAAAATCAGGCACTACTGACCAAAAATTTTGCTGGTGACTCCCTTTTGGCCAAGACAGCACTCATTTCCCCCTCTCCTTCAGTTAACCCAGGGCCATCAGAAGTTACCCCACAGAATGGACCTCCTCACAGAACAAAGAATCCCTAGTGAACCTGTCCCGCCAGCATGTTCTCTTAATTGTGGTAATGAGGTTGTGATCTCTGGAGCGTGCTGGGATTGGGATTTATTTTTTCTGAAGACATGCTCAGGGTTTTGCAGGAGGCCATACAACCCAACACTAGAAAATCATATGTTTCCAAATGGAAAAGATTGATTATGGTGCCAATCTAAGGAGCAAAATCCATTAACAGGAGGACATTCCAGTGGTTTTATCCTACTTGGTGTGAGTTGTTCAGTGCTGGCTTGTCTTATTCATCAGTCAAAGTCCACATGTCAGCCAGCATGTCTGTCCTTATCTCCCCCCTCTCGCCTCCAGGTTTGAGGTGAAGCAGTTTCTTAAAGGTGTCCTCAACATTAGACCTCCCAGGAAACCCATCCCTCCTTCCTGGGACCTCAACTTTGTACTAGAGAAATTGACTCTGCCCCCCCCCCCCCTTTGAACCAGCAGCGTCCGCTTGTCTCAAGCATTGCACCTGGAAAACAATATTGCTAGTTGCCTTGACGTCGTCTAGAAGGGTGTCAACTCCAAGCCCTGATGGCTGCCCCCCCTCCCCCCTTTCTAGTCTTCTATAAGGATAGGGTGTGTCTAAGGACTAACCAATCATGCATGCTAAAATTTATTAATGAACTGTGTCTCGACCAATCCATCCAAATCCCCACCTTCTTCCCCACCCCAAAAAAAAAAAAAAAAACAAACAGAGGATCCTACACTCCTTGGTTGTTCACAGACAACTGAGGTACTATCTGGACAAGACTAAACCCTTCAGGAAATCTGAGTTCTTCATTAATTTCTATCCCAGGGCGCTGGGTCTCCCTACTTCCAAACAGACCATATAATCCTGTAACTCTAAAACCATCTCCTTTTGTTACAGTCAGGTCTATCTGGACCCAACATTCACATCCTCTGGAATTCCCCATTCCCTGATCCCTTGCTTGAAAAAGGAAATTCTGTGGTGTCAACAGGTAAGCCTAAATCCAGGACTACGTCTCCACCCTCTGTACCCAGTTAAGGCCCACTCTACTCTACCAGAGCCATGGCTGTTTCCAAGTCTTTCTTCAAAGGTCTGGGTAACACTGCCATTCTTGAAGCAGCCACCTGGTCTACCTTTCATACCTTCACCAAACATTACAAACCTCTCCAGATCCAGAACTGGTTTTGCCAGAGCCATTCTCCATGACTTCATTGAAAGCTCCTCTACTCAGCCTCCTTCCTTCCCTCATGAGCTTTGGCACTCTCCCTCAGTTGAAGAATACTGCAGCAAGTGAATAGAAGGACATATAGAAAAGTTGTGTAAAGTCTTAAGAATAACCATAGATGTTCTTCGTGTTTCAGTGTTGCGGTCTGTCTCTGTCTTTACATTTTTTTAGGAGATCGGTAGTTGGGTGGCTTATTGAAGCCATTTTGGAATACGGAGAACAACAGTGAAAGAATTTAGTGAAAAAGCCTGACGGCGAATGGTTTGGGTGTTAAACAAGGCACAAAACCGACAGTGAGGGACATCGTGGTCTGGGCCTAAACAGGTGACGCAGTAAGAATGAAAATTTCTGTGAGGTATTTGCTTTCCACAGGCAAGACAATTATTAACTTTTTCTGACATCGGTTAGAGCAAGAAAAAAAGATCCCCAACGGGGTACTTAGCTTTAGAAGACTTCAGGTTTGAAACTCGAAAAATGAAAATTTCAAGTAGCGGCCGGTCGGCACTTGTGAACTGCTTCTGCTTTGGGCTCCTCGGCAAGAAAGACTGATGTAATGGCATAGGCTGCCTGTTTTATATCCCTGGCAACCTGATGTCATGGAAGAAGCGACCGCATCCGACGCAGAAATCCTAAGAGACTGGTATTCGGGTCGACTGAGGGCTACCTGCAGACAGAGATAACCCAAGTGTGATGACTGCAACAGTGAATACACTCTTAACATCTACATTTATGGTAAGTGTACACAACTGTACTATGTCTTTCTCTTCACTGCTGCAGTATTCTATCCCTACCGCCTTCCCCACTGGACTCTCTTTCCTGGACACACACACCACTTTAGCCTTTACTCCTGGGGCATTCCATTCTGAGGATGGTATGTGCGAACATCCGTTTTATGGCCTACACATTACTGCGGCTTACACCAGACTTACCACTTACTCTACAGTGGTGAAAAGTCTTTTGTATACTGGCCGACATCAGTGAAGAATACTGCAGCAATGAAGAGAAAGACATCTATGGTTCTGGTAAGATTTTTCACAACTTTTCTGACAGTCGAAGCTGCTAAGTTCCCAACGTTTGGTTATGATCAGGTTGACTCCTGGGTCTGGTGCATACTACAGACTCTTGACTGCTCCCCAGTATATATCCCTGAGAGGTGATTGAAACCTGTAGGAAGCCTTCTGCCAACAGATTTACTTTTCCTGATGGAGAACGTAAAGGTTTACTGTTTGGGCTTGGAGGTGTTCTGTGCCTTCCTATTTGGTCGGAATACAGGTGTTTTCATGTATTTCAGTAGTCATTTGTATGGATCGTTTTAATAGAAATAAATTAATTTTGATCAAAACCTAAGTACATAATTTGTAATATGAACCCAACAAGGAAGAGAAAGTCATAACCTGAGTACAAATATTGTACCATGAGTGCATTAAAAACGTAAACCAAAACAAATGCTCAGGCTTAAAGCCAGTAACTAGATATGAAATATTTCATGATTAGTAGCTGATAGTGGAAATCACATATATTAACCTAAAAGCAATATTTTATTAATGTAACTTCTTTGTATTTGAAATAAAAGAATAAAAAACATAACCATATTTTTCTGGATATTCCTAATAAACATGTATTAACCCAACTGCTTGATTTATTGATCCAACCCAGAAAATACGAACCACAGTTTGTATATAGATGTTCTTCGTTTTCCATTGCTGCAGTCCTGACTATTGGGTATAGTCCGCGTCCCGTCGGCCCGAATACCAGAGTATAAGGCTGACGTCGGTCAGGGCGCATTAGACTGACGTCAGTACGTCAGGGTACTAATGCGCATGACCGACGTCATATCCTCAGTCTTTTTTGCCGCATGGTCCGATGCAGAAGCAGTTTTGCGAGTGCAGGTTGGCGTTCTGAAATATTTCCGAAACCGGAGTTTCAGACCGAAACAGAGTTGGCTAAGTACCCCGTTGGGGAACATTTTGGTTTTTTTCTTGCCTCAGTATTTTACCGGATGTCAGAAAAAGTGAATAACTGTATTTCTTGTGGGAAACAGATACCTCATAGGGATTACCATACCTTGTGTATACCTTGTTTAGGGCCTGAGCACGGCGTTGTTGGTTGCCGCTCTTGTGCTAGGTTTAACAAACGCACTATTAAGAGGAGGTTAGACTGTGCCAGGTTAGTGTTTGGGAAGCGTTGCAATTATAAAATGCCGTCGGATGCTCCGACGCCGCCTCCAAGAAGCGGAAGGACAAAACAGTGAAGCCTAGGGTTGATGAACCGGCAGCCCCGGACGACGGTTCTTTAGAAGGCTCAGTGGAGCCAGAGGTTTTGCCAGGAGTTTCCATGGAGTCCCAGGCAGAAACTTTACTATTACAGGATGTGCCTTCTCAGGAGGTAGGCCAGGCTGAGGGGCTTCTCAGGTGACTGTTCTTCCCTCTCTTCCCAAGGTTGTTAGAGCCTCTCCTTCTGTTGCCAAAACTTCTTTGAGGGTAGGCCTAGTTCAGCTTCAGTGGGGGCTTCTCCTAGCATTTCGGGTTCTGTACCTAAGAAACATATGCTTAAAATGGCAGAAGATTTGATTACTATGATTAGAGGTTCTATGTCCCCGCCTGATAAGAGGCCTAGGGTGGAACCGAGTTTGATAGTTTTGAACAGTGTTCAGAGGCTTCAGAATCTTCTGTGGAAGATAGGCAGGAGTATCCTACTTATTCTGATTCAGATGTGGATGATTCCACTCCTACAGCTTCTCCGCCTGAGGATTTCTCATTTTCAGAGACTCTGCATTCCATGAGGGAGCACTTTAAATGGGAAGGCCAGGATTACTCTGATTCCAGGAAAAGGCTTAGGAATTCTTGTTTTACCCCAGCATAGGCCTTTAGCTATTCCTCCTGTGTTGAATGTGGTGGAAGATGTTTTGCAGAGGCTTCCCTGAACCCTGACTCTTTGCCTCCTGCTCCTGTTAAGCCTGATAGGTATTATAGGGTGCCCGAAGCTCATAAATATTTGTTTAAGAGTCCTAGGGCGGACCCAGAAACAATTTCTCAAGGGCCTAAAGGTGTTAAGGCTTCTGTGGTTAAAAATCCTGTTCCCACTGATAAAGAGGCAAGGGCTTTGGATAGGTGGGGAAAGAAAGTGTATACTTCTTCCACTCTAGCCATGAGAGCATTGAATTGTCAGTTTCACATGCTAAAATATCAGAATTATCTCCTTTCACAATTAAAATCTAAGGTGGATGCTTTGGCGGAAGGTATTGAGTGTAAAGAGTTGCTGGATTTGGTTCATGTGTCTGAACAAGTGGGTAAGCATTCTTTGCAATGTGGTTTTGATGCTGTACAGGCCTCCTCGAGGGTGGCTGCTACCAGTTCTGTTCTTCGCAGGCATGCCTGGTTGAAGGATCAGAATTTAGCTGAGCATGTTAAGACAAGGATTTTGGATGCTCCTTTACAGTCTGATGTGTTGTTTGGATCGCCTGTGGAAGCAGTTTTAAAGAAAATGGAGGACAAAGCTAAGTCTATGCAAACTGTTAAAGACTTTTTGCAGGTGCAGCCACCAAAGTTTAGTAGAAATTGGCCTGCTAAGGGGTGGACATATCCTGCTTATGATTCCCAGTCTAGGGGTAGGTCTAGACGTGGTAGGGGCAGGGCTCAAGGTTCTTTTAGGCCTAGAACAGGAGTTCACCTGCTCAGACTTCTGGTGAGGGCAGGGGTCAGTCCTTTCGTAAACAGACCCAATGACCTGTCTTTTCAGCTGCCAGCAGATTCCGTCTGGCAGCTCCTTTGGGAGGAAGACTGTCTCTTTTCAAAGAAAATTGGGATTTAATTACTCAAGACAAATGGGTGTTGGATATCATTCACCACGGTTACAGATTTTATTTCCATACAATGCCCCTTTCAAAGGCATGCCAGACGTTCCTCCTCCACAAAGAAAAGAGGCTCACAAGCAAGTTTCTCAGTTACTTCAGATAGGGGCCATTCAGCCAGTCCCTGTATCAGAAAGGGGCCTAGGATTTTATTCTCGCCTGTTCCTTGTACCAAAGAAGGGGAACACGTGGAGACCAATTTTGGATTTATCTCTCCTCAACACGTTTTTGGACATTCCCAAGTTCAAGATGTTGACGTTACAACAGCTTTTACCTCTGCTGGGCAAAGATCACTGGATGGTAACTTTAGATCTCAAGGAAGCTTACCTTCATGTGCCTATAAGGCTAAGTTGCAGGAAGTATCTGCGGTTTCGAGCTGGAAATTTTCATTATCAGTTCTCTGCATTGCCCTTTGGCTTATCTACTGCGCCCAGAGTATTCACAAAGGTTCTGGCTCCAGTGATAGCTTACTTCAGGCTTCAAGGAATTCAAATCTATCCTTACTTGGACGACTGCCTGATTCTGGCTCAAGAAAAGGAAGACCTTCTACAGCATCTGGAATATGTTATAGCAGTGCTAAGATGCCTAGGGTATTCTGTGAGCGAAATAAAGTCCAGTCTAGTACCCTCTCAAGACATGTGCTTTCTGGGTGTGAGACTGAATACAGCAGCCCAGATGGCCTTTTTAACCCCGGACAAACAAAAGAGTCTGTCACTTTACTTCCATCAACTATCTCATCAGTCCGTGCTGACTGCAAGGACAGTCCTTCAAGCATTAGGGTTCATGGCATCTTGTATTCTGGTGCTTCCCAATGCCAAACTGCATATGAGGAAGCTACAATGGTATCTCAAAATGTATGGACACAGCACTGCCAGGATTTGGACACTGTCATTCAAATAATACCTTGCCTTGAAAAAGAATTCTTGTGGTGGGCTCAGGAATGTCACCTAAACAAGGGACTCTGTGACCCGGCCAGAGGCAAGTCAGATCTTAACGACAGATGCCTCGGACATTGCTTGGGAGCTCATCTAAATGGAAAGTGGATACAAGACAAGTGGCCTGCCAGACTACAGCATCTACATATCAACATGAAGGAGATGTTAGCAGTCCAGTTTGCATTAATGGCTTTCAAGGAGTTACTTCTTCCAGGGCAGGTGTTGATTCTAACAGACAACACAACTGTCATGTGGTACATCAACAAGCAAGGGGGAACACATTCTTATCCTTTATGCAGGCAAGCAATGATTTTATGGGAGACTGCGCTAAGCTTGCAACTAACTCTTCAGGCAAGGTTTCTGCCAGGAGCACAGAACTCCTTAGCAGATGTGTTAAGCAGACAAATCATGGATCCCCACGAGTGGAAACTGGATCTTCATGTATTTCAGAAACTGACAGTGTCATGGGGAACTCCAGACATAGATCTGTTCGCTTCTCCACTAAACCACCAGCTGCCAAAGTATTGCACAAAGGGGTTTCATCACACAGCTTGGAAAGTGGATGCTCTGTCTTTCAGTTGGAAAAACCTTCATGTGTATGCCTTTCCACCTCTGCCTCTTCTTCCAAAGGTACTATTAAAGGTCAGACAAGACAGGCCAAGGATGATTTTGATAGCTCCAGATTGGCCTCGGCAACACTGGTACCCACTACTACGGAGTCTGGTACAGAAGCCTCCATGGCCTTTACCTCTGATTCCTCATCTGTTATCTCAGAAGGACGGTCATCTGCTCAATGTCAAGCTTCATTCTCTTCATCTAACAGCCTGGCATATTCTGTGTTGAAACACAGCAGGTCTCAACTTCCTCAACAAGTTTTAAATGTGATTATGGAAGCTAGAAGACCTAGTACAAGGAGAGTGTACGCAGAAAAATGGAAGAGATTTTTATTTTGGAGTACAGCAAAGAATTTGGAGATTTCTGAGCCTAATTTGAGTGTGGCTCTTCAATATCTTACTGAGTTATTGGACAAAGGTTTGTCCTTCTCTTCCATTAAGATTCATGCTGCAGCAATTTCAGCTCACTATGATTGTGACCCACCTTTGTTTTCGCATCCTTTGTTCAAGCAGTTTCTTAGAGGGCAAAGAATATAAGACCCCACGTAGAGCTCCTACTCCTGCTTGGGATCTCAATTTTGTGTTGGAAAACTTACTCTACAACCTTTTGAGCCTGCAGCTACTGCTGAATTGAAATACTTGTCATGGAAGACTGCTTTTCTGTTGGCTATTACTTCTGCAAGAAGGGTGTCTGAGTTGCAGGCCCTTATGGCAGTAGAGCCTTTTTGATTTTCCATAAGGATAGGGTATCATTACGTACTAATCCTTCCTTTATGCCTAAGGTGGTTTCTAGTGTGGCTTTAAACCAAACTATTCATTTGCCTACGTTTTATGCAGACCCTCAAAATAAAGGGGAAAAGATTTTGCACACTTTAGATGTACACAGGCAATTGCGTTATTATTTAAGCAGGACTAAGGATTTTAGGCAGTCCCAGCAGTTGTTTGTTTCCTTTGCTTTGAGTTCACAGGGCAAGCCTGTGTCGAAACAAACTATTTCTAGGTGGATTGGCTTTTGCATTGCATTTTGTTATTCCCATCATGGCAAGATGATTCCAGCTGGGATTAGGCCTCATTCCACTAGGGCTACTGCCACTTCCACAGCTTTTCTAAGGGGGGTGGCAACTAAGGATATTTTGGAAGCAGCTACTTGGAGTTCAGTGCATACTTTCTCTAAGCATTATCACCTTCCTATCTACTCTAAGTCTAGGGCTGGTTTTGCCACAGCTGTTTTACAAGGCATGTTGTCAGCTCCTACTTCTTTATGATTTGCCAGCCTCCCTTACCTCTGCTTTGGGATTCTACCCAATAGTCAGGACTGCAGCAATGGAAAACGAAGAACATAGTACAGTTTTGTACCTACCATAAATGTAGATGTTCGAGGATTCCATTGCTGCAGTCCAATTTACCCTCCCTCCTTCCCCTCTATGTTTAGGGGTGGTTGTGTAGGTGAGTTTACATGTATATATTTTTGTATATATTGTTGTATATATTGTACATGTTTTTGGTGCAGGTATTTTGGGACTTGTCTTTTTAGGGTCTTCTGACATCTGGGGCAAGAAAAGACTGAGGATATGACGTCGGTCATGCGCATTAGTACCCTGACGTACTGACGTCAGTCTAATGCGCCCTGACCGACGTCAGCCTTATACTCTGGTATTCGGGCCGACGGGACGCGGACTATACCCAATAGTCAGGACTGCAGCAATGGAATCCTCGAACATCTACATTTATGGTAGGTACAAAACTGTACTTTTTGTCTAAAATTTGAAAACTGCAAACAATAGTCTTTATACAAATGAAGACTATTATCCATATGACATAAGGCGGTGTGGCAGGAAGTCCCAAAATGTGACTTGGTATTTATTAAGCCTAGTGCTTCATTTTGTCTGTGATTAAGTCCCATAAATACTTAAACCAGACAGCAGTGGCCTCTTCCCCACACATTTCAGATGCAACTCTGACAAGCTCCACTTCTTGCTTTGGAGAAATCCACCACATAAAAATCTGCTTAAGCTATATGAAACATTCTTACATAGGGATATTTCTACCTCAAGTGTTAACCCCTCATTCAACACACACACACACACACACACACACACACACACACACACACACACACACACACACACAACTTTGACTAACTTGCTTCAAAGGTAAAACGGATTAGCTAACTTTAATTTAACAGGCACCCGTATGATCTGGATCTCCATGATTGGGGAACATATACTACCATAGATAAGTCAGATTGAGGCCCAGCATGTGTGGCCAATTAACAGTTCTGTATCCACACTAGTTATTGAAGAGTCCCTCTCCTTGGCAGTTTGACTTCATGATAGATAGGCAAATCCTCCCAAACTCTGAAGTTTGGGCTCTTTGAAGATTTTTCTTTTTAGCCATCACCTCTGCTGAAAGACTGTCTTGGCTTCAGGTTATACTCTTGGTTTAATTTCTCCAAGTCTTTTGGGTTTCTAAAACCATAATGGGGATGGACCCCATTCCAACGTCGGGATGTAATTAAAGTTCATGAAATTAATATTTCAGTCTTTAATGTTGGCCAGAAGTGCTCTTCGCAGCACCCACATTGTGCCCAGAATTGACTTCTCCTGGAATCCATACAGAGTTACATGACTGTAAATTCTTTATTAGACCCATTGCTTCTACTACTGTTGGAACTGTCTGGGTATTTTTCTTCTGCATTGCATGTGTTTCTGCCAGCAAATCCTGATATTTTATGACTTTGTAAGACACTGTAATCATTAGATGTAGCAATTTCAGTAATCAGTTCTAATTTTGTCTTTTTTTTCATGGACTTACTCTATCTGTTTTTCTCACATCTATTTTTCCAGAACTGTTGGTAATGGGTGATCCCATGTGATGTACACTCCGTCATTCTTTATAATGCTTTGTGGTTCAGGTTTCCAATACTTCTCTGCTACTTCTGTATTGTAGTGTTTGCACAACCCCAATCCAGCAGTCTTGCCATAATATTGTACCTTTCAGTGTACAGGCCCTCTGCCATGAGTGCATCACACCAAACAGGAAGATATGTGATTGTTCCACTTTTTTTTTTATACAGAACCTGCATTTGCCTGTTTCTCCTACTTGTTCAGTGGACTTTGTAAACCAACATATAAGTAGACAGTATCCTGGGCTACAATTAACCCTTCATCTTTTGGTTTCAACTTGCCTCTCCTTAACTGTTCCTGCATCAAATACTAATCAGATTGAGGTTGTTCCAGGAGATCTCTGTACTTGCTGCCATATTTATTTTTTATTTTTTATTTATTTTTGGGGGGGGGGGGTTCTCCCTCATTTTATTCCTTCTCGTCTGATTATTTTCCTTATAGTCTTTCTTTGCTGTTTTTGGCCTTTTCAGTTGCTGTCTAATTTTTGTCTGCTAATGGTTTGGTTTCCATTTCCATTTGACATGAGAATGCGTCTGCTAAACTTATTCGAGAGATCATCTTAGACTTTCTGTCCTCATGTTTTAAAACTTTCACTATGTTTGGATGTGATGAGGCATACCTCTCAACCTGGAAACGTCAGAAATCTGGGCAAGGTCCACGAAAAATAGGTACAAATCTGTACACTGATTAACATACAATTTGCATACATAATTATGTAACCACGCCCACTCCAGTGGAATTGTGGAATACCATCGTTCAAATGCAAACTGAAAAACTGACAAAATATTAAATACAAAATAAGTGTTTTATTAATATTAGAACTTGTATCATCAAACTTTTGAACTTGTGAAAAAAACTAAACTGCTTGTACACTAAACTGCTAACTGCAGAGTTTTGCTGTCATTAACTGACACAGGAGAGGCTGGACTCTGCCCTTCTGAGCTGGGAATTTCTGGTTAAAGGCTTATAGTGCCTGCATATTTGAACTGTTTCTTACTGAAATTGGTACACCTTGTTTGCTGTAGCATAGATTAGACCCAGGCCTGCTGAATCTGGCTTTATTTGTATGCTGCTTGTTTGTTTGCTTGTTATTTCCCTGAAATGCTAATTCCACCTAAAACGCAGCTTTTCAGCGCTTCTGTGGATCCCTAGTGATATCTGCATTGCTTACTGTACTTATTTCCTTGTTTCACTTGAAAGAAAGTTACTGTTTGTCGTTTTTGCATTTAAGTTACCTGAAACACATTGCACTTAAGTTACCTGGCACTTGCTCACTAAAGCAATTATATAAGTCGGCACTAAAATATTAAAAGCACTACACCCTCACAAACTCCCCTTGAGTACCTCGTTCCCCTTTGGCCCTTTTTTTTCAATTATAAAGGAATTCCCAATACTATTCTAGAATGTCCAAAGGTCAGTTGTCAATCTCCTCTCCGGTCCAGCTGGTGAATCTCGGAATCTTGAGGCAATGTTACAACTGCCTCATGTACATAGACAACCCTCTCCTCCTCCTAACAAATTCCAACACATGTGAGAGATGCAACCATATAGCCATACTGGAGGCTATGCTCTCTCAACTCAGTACTGGCGAAACCAGTCAGGAGGAGAAGGAAACCACACTCACTACAATTCCAGTCTCACATAGACCTACCACGACAGCAAACCAAACACATAAACACACAAAAACATACTCGGAGGCTCTAAATAAAAATCTGCCTAAACAGCAGAGACCTCCAAAGCAGACACCCAAGCAGCCGCTACCCCAAAACAAAACTCATGCAACACATAGCTCACAAAGCCAGTGTGCCGAACAGTCACAGCCCTTAAGGCTAAACAACACACCTGATACACTTGTAATAGGTGACCCTACCGTCAGGCACACTGACGTCCCACTCACCAGGCTGAACAAGGAGAAGGTCACGGTGAGCTGCCTGTCAGGCGCTAGGATCCGCCACATAACACAAGCACTCAGGTCACTCCAAGGCAAGTACAAATATGACTCAGTCATTGTCCATGCTGGTGTGAATGACCTGAGACGTACCTCCCTGGATTACATGAAAAGAGACATAGAGGAGCTCTCTGAGCATGTAGCCCAGGCCGGTATGACCCTGACCTTGAGTAGCATCTTACCCTCACCAAGAATGATGCCACAATATGAAGACAAGATGATCAATTTCAACAATTGGCTTAAGTATTGGTGTCATTCAAAGGGGATCCAATGCCTGTCAGCCTGGGATGACATGCTCGACAAGCTGCTATGCTTCGCTAGGGACGGCTTGCACCTGGGCTTTCGGATATTGGCAAAGGCTCTTGCTACCCCCATAGTGCCTTTTTTAGGCAAGGCTCAAAAGACAAACCCACCTCCATAGGTATCACAAGGGATAAGAAACTAAGAGTAATGCTACTCAATGCCAGAAGTCTAAACCTCAAGATGCATGCACTCGAAACTCTCCTTAGCATGGAGAACATCGATATCTGTGCAGTAACAGAAACCTGGTTCAAGGCTCCCGAGAGCACCCCAGCACTACCAGGTTATACCTCATACCATGCTTTTCGGCCCCAAAACTTGGACCGTACTACAAAGGAGGGGAGTATCAATATTGTCAAAGATACCCACACCTCCAGGTTGGTGGCACAGCACGAAGCATCAGAGACTATCCATGTGCAACTAACAGTGGGTAAAACTGCCTTCCAGTTTATAGCCTGCTACAGACCACCCTCCCAAACCCAGGAACCCCACTCGGCCTTCCTGAGAACACTGGAAAATATGAAGGTCTCTCCAAACACCATTATATTGGGCGACTTCAACTACCCAAACATAGACTGGGAGCATTACTCTAGCTCCAACACCCTAGCCCAAAGGTTCCTAGAATTTATAAACTCAAATGCTATAGAACAACTTGTTACCACTCCCACAAGAGGGAAAAACATACTGGACCTGATCATCACCAACATGGGGACTCTATACTCCAGACCAGAAGTGTATCCCTCACTGGTAAGATCAGACCATAAACTAATCTCACTGGATATTCACATCCCGACTCCACCCCCTGCCCTGAAAACCACAGTGAAAAACTTTTTTAAAGCAAATTTCACACTCCTAAAAACCGAGGTTGAATCCTTCAAAGCCCCCGGGCCTGTGAAAAATATGTCCCAGACCGCAGAATCCTTTATAAACGCATTCTATGAACACCTTCAGGAATGCATGGATCATGCAATCCCAAATAAAACCAAGACCCAATCCTCCAAAGGCAGACGTCCTGTCTGGTGGACCCCAGCCATAAACAAACTATACAATAGAAGGAGGAAGCTACTACATGATAGAGCAAAATCCCAATAAGGGAAGGCATCTCTGATCAGTATTAGCAAAAAACTACAGGCACTCATAAAATCGTCTAAGGCCAGCTTCGAGAGAAAAATTGCACAGGACACTAAGGATAATCACAAGGCTTTCTTTAGTTATGTTAGGAACCTGGATGGGAATTCCCAGATATGCTCAGAATTAGTCCAAAATGACAAAAAATTCACCGAACCACAGACATTGCCAACATCCTAGCTGACAGGTTCAGCGCAAACCCCCCCCCCACCAAAAGGGCAAATATTTATCCCAGCAGAGTGCTGCCCCCCTGACATCTCAGATGCTCAGGTAAGAGCTGCCCTCTCCAAAGCAAAAAACACAGCATCAATGGGACCAGACGGTGTCCCGGGCTGCGTCCTACATAAACTCCAAGAAGAGCTAAACCCAAACATAAAACTACTGTTCAGTCTCAGCCTTACTACAGGATATGTATTGAAAAAGAAGAGACACAGACAGGGTAAGGTATCACCTCATACAAAATAGTGAAGTCCAAGAAAAAAGAGGTGGATACTCCAAGACAATCGAAGCCAACCAGGAACTCAAACCAAAGTTAAAATAAAAATTATTTTATTCCTGAAGACAGTAAGCGCTTTTGCGTTGCTCAGAACGCTTCATCAGACTTTAATAAAAAAACAAATGTGCTTACTCCACTTAAATGCACAGAACCAACCAATAAAATATGTGCATTCAAAACAACCAGTAGGAGCAATAGAAATTGTCACATGAAGAGCATCTCTAAAAACATCTTTATATCTAAAACTACAAAAAAGACAATAAAAGTTGTCACTTAGAAAACATTCCTAAAAAACAGTACTAAATGTGTATGACCAATAAATAAAAAGTACATAAACAATAAACATAAAAATAAAAATAAATATACATATAAATGGAAATAAATAAAAAAAGTGTAAAAAGTGTGTGAAAAGAGGGGGGGACACTAAAGAAAAAGAAAAATATATGTACATTATATACAAAAACTCTATAAAAAGCATGTCTTTTTTGTAGTTTTAGATATAAAGATGTTTTTAGAGATGCTCTTCATGTGACAATTTCTATTGCTCCTACTGGTTGTTTTGAATGCACATATTTTATTGGTTGGTTCTGTGTATTTAAGTGGAGTAAGCACATTTGTTTTTTATTAAAGTCTGATTAAGCGTTCTGAGCAACGCGAAAGCGCTTACTGTCTTCAGGAATAAAAGAATTTTTATTTTAACTTTGGTTTGAGTTCCTGGTTGGCTTCGATTGTCTTGGAGTATCCACCTCTTTTTTCTTGGACTTTACTACAGGATATGTACCCAAAGAGTGGCGTACAGCAACAGTGGTCCCTCTCCACAAAGGTGGTGCCTCAACGGATCCTGGAAACTATCGCCCCATAAGCCTGACTAGCTTGGTCTGCAAAGCTATGGAAAGGATCATTATGGACCTCGTAAATAAAGATATTGGGGACCTACAGACACTGGATCCTACCCAGTTTGGCTTTAAGGGCAGATCCTGCCTCTTAAACCTGGTTGATTTCTTTGAAACCGTCACCAAGGCCATTGACGAGGGGAAGGTGGTCCACACAGCCTACCTGGACCTCGCAAAAGCCTTCGATACAATACCCCACTCGGGCATTATAGATAAGCTCACCAGCTTAAATATAAACCCCTATGTCACTAGATGGGTTGCAAACTGGCTCAAGGACAGAACCCACATGGTTAGAATTGCTGGAGCCATGTCAGACTCCAAACCAGTTACAAGTGGCGTCCCCCAAGGCTCAATCCTAGGACCTCTCTTGTTCGGTATATATTTCTCGGAGGTACAGGCCAACACGGAAGGACTGTGGCTGACTAAGTTCGCAGATTACTGCAAACTGGGTGCCATAATCGACTCTCCAGCCGACACAAGCATCCTCCAAAAGGGCCTCATAGAAACAGACAACTGGTGCCAGAGCCATGGCCTCAAGCTAAACGCCAAAAAGTGTATAGTCATCCCCATTGGCAAAAACAAAGTGCCCACAAATTACCACATAGGTGGTAATCCATTAAGTACAGAAGAAGTAATTAGGGACCTGGGGACCCAAGTTGATAGCAGTCTCTCATTTGACAACCACGTGGCCAAAGTGGTTAGAAAAACATTTTATATAGCCCACCTAATCATGAAGGGATTCACATCTAGATCAGGGAGGTCATCGTGCCTCTTTACTCATCCCTCATCAGGCCCATAATTGAGTACAATGCCCCTTTTGGGATGTACTTTACCAGACACCTGCAGCAACTGGAAAGACCCCAAAAGTACCTCACCAAGAGGATCATAGGGCTCAAACAGATGCCATATGCTGCCCGGTTAAAGAAACTCCAGCTCTACTCAGTGGCATACCGCCTGCTCAGAGGCGATCTGTGCCTGACGTATAAAGCCATGTCCATCCCGGAATTAATGAACATGCTGCACCTCAGAAAATCCAAATCCCATTGAGCTACGCGCTCGAGAGACTTGAACCTCAGCACTGAAATAAATAGGACATGCTGGAGGGACAAATTCATAACCCAGAGGCTCCCTTCACTCTGGAATAAAATCCCAGTCCAGGTTAGGCAGAGTCCCTCATTGACTCTCTTCAAGAGGAATCTTGATGAGTGGATGGGAGATCGTAGGTTTACCCCAGGTATCACTTCTGTGTCACTGTTAGACAGAGGCACAGTATACTAACCTCGAAAAAGGGAATAGCAAAATTAATTTAAAATGGGTGGCGAAAGCCAAACACAGTCTGGCTAGGCTTATAAATGCCCTAGGGCAGATAGCCTAGTATGAACCTATGAACCTATGAACAAATAAAGGAGAGTCAACAGAATCATTTTCATAAAATTACTCAAACATATGGGAATCCCTTGGACTTAAAAGAGCAGCAGAACTGACACAGACCAGTTAATAAAAACATTCTCAAAGATCAACTCAAACATTCTCAAAGATCAACTCATCTATCAGCCAGTTTACAGAAAGAGCTGTAAACTATTAGAATAAATACACATTAAAGGGAGTCATTCTTTAGAAGCTATTAAAAAATCACTAGATAAAGTGGATATCCATTTCTGTAAAGTCTGTTATCAGTATTAACGAGCTGTTTCAGCCTTTGGCCATTGCTTGTTTTTAGACCACTCTGAAAGACTTCCTAAGCTCCTAGCTAAATTCTGGGCACACAGTCATGCACACATGGTTGCATACATACATGCTTCCCTCCCTGCCCAGTTCCATGCACACACATACACACACACACACACGCACACATACGTTTCTCTTTCTCTTGGCAGTACACTTGAGAATTAAGTAAAATAACAGCACACACACACCATAATGCAGTCTCTAAGTTTCTCTCGGCAGTACACTTGGGCAGAGAATTAAGTAAACATAAACAGTAACAGCTTAAGGAGCCAGGAGGAAAGCTGTACATTTAATAAACCCGCGGACCAACAGTAACAAAAATAATGCAGTTTCTCTTGGCAGTACACTTGACTTGAGCAGAGAGAATTAAGTAAACAGTTAATAGTTTAAGGAGCCAGGAAGAAAGCTCTGCGCTGAATAAATACGCCAACCAACAGTAACAGCTTTCAGATTGAAGATAAGTAGCATTTCATAACAATGTTTATTTTATTTATTTTTATTTATTTGTTAACCGGGAAGGTCAGACTTGGAACGAAGCCAGTTTTCAGCAGAGGCCCGGGGAGAAAGGCTCCAGATGCGTGCATCTACTGTACCACCCACACAGTACTGGCATAATTGTTTTGTTTAGCTGTTCCTTTATTCAGATAAGAAAGATCTGAAGTAGTTTACTTCATTTGGTCTTCAACCTGTGAGGATACCGGATCCGTATCGGATCCGAGCTGGCAATCTCACTAGCATCTGCTCCGAGCCCCTCCCCTTACCCATAATACACCTCCACTACCTTCCATCCCCCAGATCTCATTTGCCACGGCTAGCTGAAGCATCGTGATCTCCAGAGCTCTGAGTAGTAAGTGGGTTGAAAGCTTTTAGAAAGTCTTTTTTTCTTTCTAACTTTTCGGATATTGGTTAGTATACGTTCCCCTTCTCCTCCCCTCGCTTGGTGCATCGAGTAATTAAACTTTACTGTTGTTTAGCTTAGTTGGTTATTGTACTTGCTTCCCCTCCCCCCTCAGTGTGTTCTGTGTGTGAGTTTGGTGAGTAGTTTTCAGTGGGAAAACTAATATCTTTTTTCTTACTTGTTTTCCCTCTGTGAGTGGCTGATATGCCTGTGTTTAAAAGGTGCACTGAGTGTGGCCATAAGTTGTCCCTAGCAGATGGCCACGCTCTTTGTGTAATGTGCTTGGGCGTTGCCCATCTAAGTACAGACCGCTCTATATGCGTGGGTTTTAACCCGCTCGCAATCAAGGACAGGAAGGCTAAGTTGGCACTGAAAGGCCTTCTTCCCACTTCTGAGGCGGTTGCCTCGTTCTCTGCCCTTGATTCTCCTGCCTCCCAGGCTGAGACTCAACCTCCCGTTTCAAAACCTGCGGAAGTGGAGTGGAGAGAGAAGGAGAGAGAGACAAAATCCAGGCCTGAGAAATGTAAGAGGTCCCCAGACCTCCCTTCACCTGCTAAGAGTCATAGGATCCGTGATTCCCCTCGGCTCCGATCTCCGAGATTTTCCTCAGAGCTGGAGGAGACACGCTATACATCTAGGGCCTCGGTTCCCCAACCCGCAGGGTTGGAGTCCTTGGCCTCGTCGAGGTCCACGCTGTCTGTATGGGAAGTCGACATGGTTAAAATGGTGAGGTTCATTCGTACTCTGATCCAGATGGGGGTCTTGTCAGCCCCTTCTCCCTCAGGAAGGGGGGAGCTCACTTCCCTTTTTTACACCGATTTCTCCTTTTCCGCTCTGTCCACCAGGTTTGGAGTACTCTGATCCAAGGATGGTTTTAGTCAGGGGGTCGGTGCCGACGGTACCTACTTCCTCGACGCCGACAGCTGCCTGGAGCGTGTCAGATCCTACCAGTTCTGATCCGAGCCGCTCTCAGAGCCGGAGCTTCGGTGTTGGATCCAAGGGAGCGGAACTTTTTTCATCAGCTCCAGCTTTGTCGGGCCAAGTTCCCTTCCTCTGAGCTTCATACACTTCGGGCCCGGCTCCAATTCTTTTGTCGGACCCGGGGAGACCGGCTCCTTATTGGTTCCCCAGGAGGTTCGTTCTCCCTCAACATTCAACATGGCAGAAAGGGTTCTCTCCGCTGGATCGAGACCCCTGACTATCCACTCAGACTCCGCCTTGACCCCCTCGGCTCTTTTTACGAATCCCATCATTTAACCAGAGGGGACAGCCTGTGCTTGAGGAGCCCCAGACATTTCTCCTTGAGGAACAAGTGGCTTGCGAGTTCCCCCTGGGGAGCCCCACCGGAGATGTGCCTCACAAGCATACGTGTAAGAGAAGGCACTTGGACTCCCCCAAATCCCTCACCGGGGATAAGGATTTGGATGATGGGGAAGGTTCCCCCAGGTCACCTCCCGAGGATGTCGCCTTTGGGGACATCATGGAAATCCTTCACCAATGGGGAGGTTGGTCCACTCCCAAACATTCTTCTGAAGAGTCTGTGTTCCTGGAGGCTTTCGGCACGAGCCCAAGTACTTCCTGGGTGTCCCCTCCCACAGATCCCTTGGAGGACCTGGTCACTTCGCAGGCCTGGAAGGAAATGGATATCATGCAACCAATCCCAAAAAGGCCTGACAAGATCTTTAATCCATCTTCAGATAGGCCAGCATGGAACAAGGGCTCCTGTGTAGACGCTATGGTGGTAGCAGCAGCCACTAAGTAAGAACTAGCCTAGGAGAGTTCCTCGGTTCTTCCTCCTGACCGAGAGTCGCAGATGATGAACTGCTTAGGGAAGTGGGTTTTACTCTTCAGCTACCTTTTCTATTAGGGCGTTGAACTACCTGGCCCACGTCACGAGACTCCAAAGCGACCTGGTCAAGGAGCTGGTGGAGTCTCCCCCTAAGTCCATGTTGGGGGAGGACAGGGACTCGTTCTCCGTGAGGATTGTCACTTTGAAAGCAGTCTTCAGTACGTCCATGCGACTCATTCACATACTACTGAAGGAGCAGCTGGGTCCGGCGTGTCCATGAGGCGCAACGCTTGGCTCAGACTATGTCAATTTTCAGAACCTTTCAAGGTGTCCTTTGCCAATGCCCTTTATGACGGCTGTACTCTCTTTGGTAAGACCGTCAGAGACTTTAGTCCAGAGTGAGAAGGACGGGAAGACACTGTCTGCCGTCGGAATCCGCTTCTCGAACCCTCATAGGTCCTTTTTCCGGAATTAGAGAGGGCAAAAGAAGATGTGGTTCCATAAGTCACAGTATTCCCGGGACACTCATGCCTCTTCTTGTTCTTCCGCAAGAGGCAGAGGGGGACAGAGTGGATGCCGACCTAGAGGAAGAGGGGGTCAGAGGAATTTTGGGTCTTGAGAACCTTTCTTGGACAGGCCCGGACAGCAACCCTGAGGGGTGGCCTGACTGTTCTACTCTGGAGGCAGTCGGGAGACTATTGTCCTTGCACCTGGTGGAATGGTAGTCCGTAACATCAGACCACTGGATGCTTCAGATCATATCCAGAGGATACTCTATCCCCTTTGTGGGTCCTCCCAAATCTCCCAAACACTTCCCGGACATACCACCCATGCAAAGGGAGGCAGCAGCACAGGAAATTTCCATGCTGCTAGGAAAATGAGCCATCGAAACAGTCCCCCAAGATCAATCTGGATCGGGCTTCTAATCCATGTTCTTTTTTGGTGCCAAAAAAAACGGGGGACTTGAGGCCCATTCTGGACCTATCTACCCTGAACCTTGTCAGTGGCCAAAGAAAAATTCCAGATGGTCACATTACAGTCCATCTTGCCGTACCTGCAAGAGAGCGACTGGATGTGCTCGTTAGACCTCCAGGATGCTTACTATCACATAAAGATGCACAGAAGCTCCAGGAGGTTCCTCCACTTCTGGCTAGCAGTCATTCATTACCAATTTCGAGCCCTATCCTTTGGTCTCACCACAGCTGCCAGGGTGTTCACCAAAGTGATGGTGATTATAGCGGCTCACCTGAGGCTTCAGGGGATTCAGGTCTATCCGTACCTGGACGATTGACTCCTCACTGCTCCCACCAGGCGTCTACTCTATCAAACCAGGGATTATTTCTTAAACCTGCCCTGCATTTGGGGATCACAATCAATGCATCCAAATCACTTCTAAATCCTGTCCAGGTGATAGACTACATTGGGGCAATTACAGTGCAAAATCTTCCTGACCTTGGAGAGAGTACAAAACCTGAGGATGCATGTCTCTCTGATCTACCATTCTCATCTTCCATCGGTGGAATCGTGTTGAGGGCCTTGGGTTCAATGGCTGTGACCATAATGCTTCTCTCGTGTGCTCGGTTACATATGAAAATTCTACAGTGGACATTAGCTGTACAATGGTCCCTGTTGGAACTTCCATTGTCGTATCCAATACAACTCTGTCGTCTGTCGGTTGTCCCTTCTGTGGTGGATGTGTTCTACGGACATTTTGGAGGGACTACCCTTTGTTCCAGCCCCTGTCCAAGGCACAGTGACCACGAACTCCACCCAACTTGGAATTCAGTCAGTCTGGTGCATCAACATACAGAGAGGGACCAGATCTTACCCGCCTTTATCGCGAGGCCATGAAAGTGTGGGAATGGGCGATCTCCTCCGGTCGTTTTCTTATCGCAACACACATTCTGGAACTGTCCAGCATTCTAGCAGACAGGTTGTCGGACTATTCTGATGCCTTACGAGTAGTCTCTGAATCTTTCCGTAGTGGAGCAGATCTTCCTGGAGTGGGGTCAGCCTTGCTGCGATCTCTTTGCATCTCCTTCCAACGCAAAGTGTAGCGTGTTTTTCGCTCTGAACCCCCTGCCGGGGGAGTCCCCCAGAGCAGTCCATGCTTGGCTTCCCGGTCTTCTGTATGCTTACCCTCCAGTACCTCTTATTCCGAGCTTTCTACAGAAAGCTCATCGACTGGGAAGCAAAGTAATCCTCATTGCCCCATTTTGGCCTTGTCAGGTATGGTTTCCCTTCCTTTGGTCTCACCTTCTGGCTCCACCCTGGATCTTGGATCCCATTCAGGATCTGATTTCACACCTATCGGGGGTCCCTCATCCGAATCTGGACAGGTTGAAGTGCACAGCTTGGCTTCTCCAGTTCCCATGATCGTTAGGACTCTTGGATTATCCTCTTCAGTTAGGTCTATTCTGGTGGCTGCTCATAAGTCTTCAACCAGGAAGGTTTAACGCAGTAAATGGAAACTTTTTTTTTCCTTTTGGGCCTCTCAAAGGAGTTTAGACCCCTTCATGGCTCCTATTTCTGCCATTCTTGATTTTCTAGCTGATATTTTTCAACAAGGAGCTAGATGTTCTTTGTGTTTCACTGTTGCAGTCATCACATTTGGGTTATTCTCAAAGTCTTTGGTCTTGCATCGGTTGCTGTCTCATCTTCTATGACGTCCGGTAGTCAGGGGTATAAAGCATGCAGCCAACGCCATTACATCAGTCTTTCTTGTCGTGCAGTGCCCGAAGCAGAAGCAGTTGGCAAATGCCGGTCGTCCGACTCCTGAAATATTTGTTTTCGAGTTTCAGATCCGAAGTCTTCAACTAAGCTAAATACCCCATTGGGGATCCTTTTTCTTGCTCTAAACCGATGTCATTAAAAGTTAACAATTGTATTTCTTGTGGAAAGCAAATACCTCATAAAGATTTTCATTCGTACTGCATTCCTTGCCTAGGCCCAGACCACAACGTACCTAGCTGTCACTTTTGTGCCTTATTCAAACCTCGTACTATTCGTCGACTGTTCATTTTCACATCTAAATATTTTGGCACTCGTTTCAATTGTCAATAAATGGCTTCGGTAAGCCAACCGACTACTGACATTCCGAAAAAATGTAAAGATAAAGACAGAGACAGACCACATAGGTCCAAAGCTGCCGACGACGCTTCTCCTAAGCTAGTCGCCAGTTCACCGGTACTCAGTGAGGTGCTTTCGCAGCCCCTGATGCCCGGTACTTCAGATTTGCAGGCCTCTACTGAGACCCATTTGGAGTCCGGTATGCTGCGAGATGCTTCTTCAACTGTGGAACCTGCGGATGACTCTACCTTGGATGGGTCCGGAGCCGCTGTGCAGGCACTGGCTTCTTAGGGTGTATTCAAGCCTACTGACTTGCATATTAAACCAACGCCATCTTCTTCTTCAAGGCCTAAAACTCGATTAATGCCTAGAAAACTGATGCCCAGACTGCATGGTCAGGCCCCTATGCCTAAAAAACAAATAAGAATGGCTGAAGACCTTATTACTCTGATCAGGGGAAGCCACCCTTCTCCCTCTGAGAGATCTAGGACTGATTTTCCTTCTGATTCTTCATATCAGGATTCTGAAATTTCTGATGTTGGGTAGTCCAGTCTCGCCTTCATTTTTACATATGGGTTCGGAGCCAATCCTCGGCTCCGACTTGGCCGATTTACAAGCTCGAAGACTTCTGGCTGGCTCGTGGCTAAGCAGGTATCCCATGGTGCACCAGTGCAATCCCCAAATCTCGTTTGCCCCGTCGACGAGTTCGGATGTGCTTCTCTTGGCTCTGGCTAAGTCCTTTCAATTCTTGACATTCTTAGTGGATATTGCATATTTAGTGTTATATTAGTGTTGTTATCTTATAGGCCTTTGTCTAAGTTACCCTTGTGGACTTTTTTTTTTTCACTGTAGTAGTTTTAGTATCCTGTGTACCAGATAGTTAGGCGCCGTTGTGCTTTTTTGCCTAGGTAGAGCATTTGTTTTGGCGGTTTTTCCACTCTTAATCAACAGGGGCTCCTGTTGATTTATTTGTACTGCTCGGACCTTTGTTGGTCTCTGTTGACTGTTAACTTGTCTTTGGTGGGGATCCGCTAAGGTGGTATTTATAGGATTGCTGTTACAAAATTTTTCCTGTGTGATTACACCTGTGTGTGTCTGTGTTAAATACTTGATCTGTTTGCAAGACCTAGTTTTCTGTTTCACAAGAGGACCTAGTCTTCGTGTAACTCTTCTGCAGGGCTAGGCCCTGTTTAGTTAGAGGATGTAGTCCTCATTTATTCTCTCTCTTCCTATCTCTCCTCTGGTTTTGCATGTGTGTCTGCAATTTCTAAGGATAGCAAGGAGCATAAACCCTCTGGGTTCAAAAAAATGCATGAAATGCTCCCAGAAAATGTCATTAACGGATAGCCACAGTAGCTGTGTCTACTGCTTGGGAGCCATCCATTTGCAGGAATCATGCTTGTTCTGTCATGCTTTCTCTCCTAGAGTGTTGCAGGAGAGAGAGAACAAGCTGATACTCAAGGGTCTTCTGAAACTAATCTTTGAGGAAGCTTTATCTAGTTCGTCAGCTTCTTAAAAATCTAGATCTGAATCCAAATTGAAAGCTTCTAAAAGGCCTTCTCCGGCACCGGCTGGTGTCTCGGAGCCACCTTCCAAATTACTAAAATCTGCCTCCTCGACTTCTCAGTCTTCGGAGCCAAAGGAGTGCACCATGGTATCAGAGTCGGTCACAGGTGCTTCGGTGCCGACTTCTGAACCTTTGGAAATAGCAGTTGACTCTACTGCTTGGAGCCGGTCTGTAGAATCCCTACCGGTCTCCTTGATAATCAAGTCTCCAGTGCCTCTTAGATCGAGATCCCCTACTTTATCTTCCAGATCTTCCAGGAGCTTTTCAGAAGAAGATGTGGAGAGGGTAGTACTGAGACTCCTGAAGTCGTCTGCTCTTCCTAAATTTTTGTTGGCTACGGCCCAGTCGGTTTCTGAGCCACTCGATCCAGTTTTGCCCTAGTCTGTGATTCCTCCTCCGAGCCATGTTGGCCTTTCGGAGCCGTAGTGCTTGTTACCAGTGGAGGAACCCTCTGTTCTGGCTCCCCTTGCTGCTGCATTGGAGCAGAGTTCGGCTCCGACATGCTCGGCTCTGTCCGTCGTGTCCAGGGACCAAAGCGCTTCTTTCGGCACCGATGGGGCGGGTTTGAATCGATCTTCAGTTCTGAGCCTTCCTCTCGGTGCTTCCACCAAGGTGAGCTTGGACCCTGCATCTATCTCGGAGCCGATGGCTCTGGCGCCAACCTTTGTCTCTTCGGAGCGAGAGGAGAGGTCGGCTTTTGAGGTGATGAGGAGCGTGCTGTCTCAATCTACAGCCCCTGCCAGTGGTACAAGCACTCTTCCCCCCAGGGCACCCACTTCAGTCTCAGTACCTATTCTCTCCAGAGACAGCAGAGACCCGCAGCCTCAGGAGCCACCGGCTTGCAGTCCCCACTCTTCCAAAGCCTCCCCAGAATGTCCCTTCGAGGAGCCCCCCCCCCCCCCCCCCGGAAGAGGGTATGCATGAGGAAGCATATTGACTCTCAGGATGAGTTTCTGACATCGGACACTGACCTTGAGGAGTCGGAAGGGTCCCCCAAGCCGTCCTCTGATGATGTCTCCTTTGTGGACATCCTGGAGATCCTTAAACAGAGGTGCGACTGGCCCACTGTCAACCCTTCTGATGAGGAGTCGGTGTACCTGAAGGCTTTCGGGTCTCAACCCTCTGCCTCTTGGGTGTCTCTACCTTTCGACAAACTAATGGATCTGGTTAGGCGAAAGGTGTGGGATAATTCCGATGCCGTGGAGCCAGTCCCCAGGAGACCAAATAAGTTTCTGTCTGCTCCTCTTGGAAAAGAGTTCTTGTCTAAGGGCGTTCCTGTAGATGCCATGGTGATGGCGGCAGCCACGAAGAAGGAGTTGGCGGAGACTTCTTCCTCTATTCTTCTGCCAAACAAGGAGTCTCAACAGATAGACAGATTTGGAAAGCATGTATTTAGTTCAGTGGCATTTACGCTTCGATCTCTGAACTATCTTACTCACTTCACGAGGTTGCAGAGGGATCTCCTCAAGGAGTTAGGAGATTCCATACAGGGTGCTTGTTCTGAGGGAGTCCCTGATAAGATTTCTGCCCAGTTGTCCACCCTAAATTCTGTTGTAGTTAACTCCTCCATGCGGCTTATCTCCCATGCGGCTGATGGAGCGAGCAGAGCAGCAGGTTCAGGAGTTGCCCTTAGGTGCCACTCCTGGATGCGCCTGTGTAATTTTGCAGAGCCTTTCAAGTCCACCTTCACCAACACCCCGTTTGGTTCCTCTTTGTTTGGTCCCAAGGTGAAAGAAACACTCACTCAGTGTGAGCAGGAAGGAAAGACGCACTCTGCCGTGGGAGTCCGTTTTACCATTCCCTCTTGACCATATCCCAAAGGTCAAAGGGGAGGTAAAACGTGGTTCAAAAAGTACCAGAGGGTCTTTCCGGACACAGAGCGAGTCTTCCTTCAGAGGCAGAGGAAGGGGGAAATGGTAGATGTTGCCTTAGAGGCAGGGGCGGTCCGCAATACCAGCAAGGCCGTGATTCCTTTTGAGGGGAGCCTTATCAGCGGTCCTGATGTGGGGTCTGACTGCGTTTCTCTGGGGCCAGTCGGGGGTCGCATCTCTTTGTATTCAGAAGCCTGGCTAAACATCACCCAAGACAAGTGGGTACAAAGAGTTGTTACCAGAGGCTATATCATACCCTTGTCCCTTCCACCGTTTGTTCCCAAAAAGATCCTAGATGTTCCACCCAATCACAGGGATCAGGCAACTGTGGAGATCAACAACTTGCTCTTAAAAAGAGTCATCCAGCCCATCCTTGCAGACCAGACAGCATCCGGAACTTACTCCAGGTTCTTTTTAGTCCCAAAACGAATCGGAGACTGGAGGCCAATTTTGGGCCTCAGCAGATTAAACGAATCCGTGAAGGACAAGTTTCGGATGGTCACACTGCAGTCGATACTCCCGTTGTTAGGGAAAGAGTATTGGATGTGCTGTCTGGATCTCCAAGACGCCTACTACCATATAAAAATGGACAGGGCGTCAAGGAGATATCTGCGCTTCTGTCTGGGAGCCAGTCATTATCAGTTTCGTGCTCTGCCCTCTGGTCTCACCACAGTCCCCAGGGTGTTCACCAAATGCATGGCAGTAGTGACAGCTCACTTGAGATGTCAGAGATTCCAGGTGTTTCTGTATTTGGACGACTGGCTCCTGACCGCCCCCACCAGGCATCTACTCATCCAAAAGAGGGATGCCACCATTCAACTTTGTGCTCAACTAGGGATCTCCATAAACTGGGAAAAATCTGCATTACTGCCCTCGCAGTCTGTGAGTTTTATAGGCGCAGAGGTAGGCACAGTGGCTATGACAGTTCGTCTCCCCGCCAAAAGAGCACAGAACCTCATCTCACAAGTTCAGCGTCTTCTTCCGCTTCGGAAAGTCAAAGCAAAATGGGTTCTTCAGCTTCTCGGTACGATGGCCTCAACCATTCTGTTAATACCTTTAGCCAGGTTGCACATGAGAATCCTCCAATGGCTCCTGTCTTCTCAGTGGTCATTCCAATATCTACCGCTGAGTCACCCTATCCTGCTGACGGAATCATGCAAAGAGGACCTTCATTGTTGGATAGCCCCCAACCACTTGTTCATGGGAGCTCCCTTTGTTCCTGCCAAACCCATTGCCACTGTGACCACAGATGCATCCCAGGTCGGGTGGCGGGGGGCATTATCTTGGCAGGACTGTCCACGGCACATGGCAAGAACACGAGGCTCATCTGCATATCAGTGTTCTGGAGATGAGGGTGGTGCTTCTGGCATTGCAAGCACTTCAGGACCTTCTTCCTCCAGGGATGATTGCAATACAGTCGGGCAACATGTCGTTTGTTGGTATATCAACAAACAGGGAGGTACCAGATCTTACCCACTCTGTCGAGAGGCCATGTGAGTTTGGGAATGGGCTATTTCTTCCCAGCGCTTTCTGGTGATAACGCACATTCTGGGGACAACCAACATGATAGCTAACAAGCTAAGCCGGGCAATCTTACTGCCTTATGAGTGGTCTCTGAAACAGGAAATAGTGGAACAGATTTTCAGGAGATGGGGGCAGCCTTGCTGTGACCTTTTTGCCAGCCCAGTCAATGCCAAGTGCAGCAGCTATTTTTCCCTGATTCCCCCTCCGGGGGAAACACCCAGAGACGCTCTGGTCCACGGGACTTCTATATGCCTTTCCTCCATTCCCTCTTATCCCCAAAGTGATTCAGAAAGCCAATCGGCTGGGAAGCAAATTGATCCTCATTGCTCCTGACTGGCCTCGTCAGGTCTGGATCTCCTTCCTCGAGCCTCTTCTCCTGGATGATCCTTGGATTCTGGACCCAGTTCCAGATCTGTTGACCCACATGTCTGGTTCGCTGCATCCCACTCTCCACACCCTCAAATTGACAGCATGGCTGCTCTAGTTCCATCTCTAGTCAGGCTTCATGATGTTTCTTCCTCAGTGTCACATATTCTCTTATCCTCGCATAAACCCTCAACCAGAAGACTGTATGACAGTAAATGGAAAAGGTTTTCTATTTGGGCACAGAAAATGAACGTGGATCCTTACACCACTCCCATTCCCATGATTCTAGAATTCCTTTTGGAGCTTTTTCAGCAGGGATCTGCCGCAGCCACCATCAAAGTACAGTTGGCGGCAATCTCTCATTTTTATTTAGGGTCCCCAAATGCCAATCTTATGTCTCATAAGCTATGCAAGACTTTCTTGAGAGGAGCCACTTTACTGAGACCACCATTACAAGAACCTGTGGCTTCTTGGGACTTAAATTTTGTGTTGTCAAAGTTGACATCCTCTCCCTGTGAACCTTCTCACTCATCTTCTTTAAAATATTTGTCTTGGATGACTGTGTTTTTAGTAGCTATTATGTCAGCCAGACGTGTATCTGAGCTACAAGCCCCATCTATTAAACCACC
Source organism: Protopterus annectens (assembly GCF_019279795.1). Classification (NCBI taxonomy): domain Eukaryota; kingdom Metazoa; phylum Chordata; order Ceratodontiformes; family Protopteridae; genus Protopterus; species Protopterus annectens. The sequence goes on from NC_056737.1 coordinate 1,512,686,693, forward strand.
TTATTTAATCTTTCATAAAGACAAGGGTATCTTTACGTACCAATCCTTCATTTGTTCCCAAAGTTTGTTCTACTGCCACCTTAAATCAGTCCATTGATCTTCCAGTTTTCTTTCCCAATCACTGTAATGCAGCTGAATATCGTTTCCACCAGCTGGACGTTCATAGACAGCTATGTTTTTATTTGCAACGGACCAAAGAATTTAGGAAGTCGGACCAGTTATTCATTTCTTTTTCTGACTCCAGATTGGGCTTACCAGTTTCTAAGGTGACATTGTCTAATTGGATTTCTAGTTGCATAGCCTTCATCTACAATTCAGAGGACAGACCTTTACCCCACAGGATCAAGGCTCACTCTACCAGGTCTCTGGCTTCCTCTGCAGCCTTTTATGCCTGGGTACTACTTGATCATATTTCTGCAGCAGCTACTTGGGCTACCCCTCACACCTTTGTTACTCATTATAAGTTGGATTTGGCATCCAGAGGTAGAGCATCCCTTGTCTCCACGGTACTCAGGAGTATTTTCCAATGAGCAACTCAAGAATAAGGTGCTAGGGATGCTGTCCCATATGTAAAAATGAAGGTGAGATTGGACTACCTAACATAAAGAAGTCATGTACTCACCATAAGGTTCCATGTTGGTAGTCTATCTCACCCTTCATTTTTACCAACCCGCCCTCCTGCCCCCATCCTAGAAGATCTGGACGTAATAATTTGATTCTCTTGGTTGATGACCCTTTAGTATTGGTTTGTTGGTTAAGGGTTTTTCTTCTAGTGAGCAGCAAACAAGATCTGGGGAATTGCACTGGTGCACCATGGGATATCTGCTTAGCCACGAGCCAACCAGAAGGCTTCGAGCTTGAAAATCGTCCGAGTCGAGGCGAAGATCCGCTCCGAACCCATATGTAAAAATGAAGGGCGAGATGGACTACCAACATGGAACGTTATGGTGAGTACATAACTTCTTTTTTTCTCTGATGACCAGGAGTTGCCCTTATCTACCTATGAGGATTCTGATGCAGAGGACTCCATTCCCTCTGCTTCCCCTCCAGAGGATTTCTCTTTTGGTGAAACCTTGCATACTCTTAGCGAGCATTTCCTCTGGGAAAGCCAGGATTACTCTGACTCCAAAAAGAGGCTTAGGGAATTCTTACGCCTACCTCAACACGGGCCTTTAGCCATCCCTCCGGTACTGGACGTTGTAGCTGATGCCTTCTCGGAGTCTAGCCTGGCTCCTGACTTTTTACCTCCTGCTCCCAGAAAACCTGACTGGTATTACAGGGTACCTGACTCTCACAAGTTCCTCTTTAAAAATCCTACTGCGGATCCTGAGACCATTTCACAGGGACCCAAGGGCATTAAAGCTACTACTGCCAAAACCCTACCCCGCTCTGATAGAGATTCCAGGGCCCTGGATAAATGGGGCAAGAAGGTATACACTTCTACAACTTTGGCCATTAGGGCCTTAAACTGCCGGTTTCATATGTTAAAGTATCAGCAACATATTATTGGATTGCTTAAACAGAGAATGATGTTGATTCCTGACTGTGCTGAAAATAAAGAATTACAGGATTTAATGCATTCTGCTGAACTAGTTGGAAAACATACTTTGCAGTGTGGTTTTGATTCATTAGAGGTATCTTGCAGGGCTGCTTGTCACTGGGTCTGTACTTAGAAGGCATGCTTGGCTTAAGGAGCAATCTTTGCCAGATCATGTTAAAGCTAAATTACTGGATGCTCCCTTAAACCAAGACTGCCTGTTTGGCAACAAAGCAGAAGTAGTACTTAAAAAGATGGAGGAAAAAGCTTAATCTATGCAAACTGTTAAATATTTCCTGCAAGTACAGCCTCCAATATTTAGTAGGCATTGGCCTTCTAAGAACTGGTCCTTTCTGCCTCCTCCAGGCCTTCAGTCCAAACCCAGAACCAGCAGAACACCCAGGCTTCAGTCCCAAGGTACTCACAAGCCTAAGCAGTGGGGAGCTCCTATGTCCAAAACTGGGAGTAGTAAGACGCCCCCTTTATGGTAAACTGTCACAATGATTTAACTTTAAACCTTCTAAGCCCTGCTCAACTGACTGTTCCTTTAGGGGGAAAGATCGCCCTGCATGCAAAAAATTGGGAACTCATTACCCAAGACAAATTGGTTTTAAATATAGTTTCCCAAGGATACAGATTCCACTTCCACTCCTTACCAACCCCGAACGGTTGGCCAGACCTATCCCCAAATCAGTGGGCAGAGGCTCAAAGGCAAGTTCTCTCTCTCTTCTAAGCATCAGGGCTATTCAGCCTGTCCCAGAAGAAGAATGGGGGCAAGGTTTCTACTCAAGACTTTTCCTGGTACCCAGAAAAGACAATTCCTGGCATCCTGTTCTGGACGTGTCTATCCTAAACACTTTTTTGGAATTCCCAAAATTCAAAATGATAACTCTTCATCAGCTGCTTCCCATGCTAGGCAAAATGCCTGGTTGGCAACACTGGATTTAAAGGAAGCCTACCTGGTCATCCCAATAAGGGAATCTTGCAGAAGATACCTACACTTCAGAGCAGGCTACATGCACTATCAGTTCTCTGCACTGCCCTTTGGCTTATCTACTGCACACAGGGTATTCACAAAGTGCCTAGCTCCAGTCATTGCATTTTGCAGACAAATATTCAAATATACCCATACCTGGACGATTGTCTAATTCAGGCAGAAAGCCAGGACATACTAATAAATCATCTGGCATTTGTAAAGAAATTACTAACAAATTGTATTCCTGGGAGCAAGCTTGAATACAACTTCCCAGATGGCCTACCTCACACCAGAGAAACAAGTTCATTTGACAGCCTACTTCAAACTACTGGCCACAATGACCCAGCTATCTGCAAGGAAAATACTGCAAGCCCTGGGGTTCATGGCCTCTTGCATTCTACTGATTCCATATGCAAGACTGCATATGAGGAAATTACAATGCTGTCTAAAAAGCCTATGGTGTCAACATTCTCAGGATCTAGAATCAGTGATACCTATCATACCTTGTCTAAAGATAGAGTTCCTTTGGTGGGCAGAGGCCTGCCACCAAAACAAGGGACTGCCATTCACTCTACCCTCTGCTGCCCAATCCCTAACAACAGATGCATCATACTATGCATGGGGGGCTCACTTAGCAGGGCAGTGCATTCAGGGCAAATGGAACCTAAATCAAATGCACCTGCATATCAATCAAAAAGAAATGTTAGCTGTACAGAATGCTCTGACAGCCTTCAAGGACCACATTCTTCCAGGACAATTATTGGTAAAGAGAGACAACGCCACTGTTATGTGGTACATAAGCAGGGATGAACCCACTCGTACCCTCTCTGCAGATTAGCCATGGCTCTGTGGAACACAGCCTTGAGCTACCAAGTGCACCTACAAGCTCAGTTCCTGCCAGGCAAGCTAAATACACTGGCAGACGACATAAGCAGAAATCTCATGGACCCACGCGAGTGGAAACTGGAACCAGATATTCAACATGTTGAGAAACAAATGGGGACGCCCAGAGATGGACCTGTTTGCCTCCCCTCAGAACTACCCAATTGGTCAAATTCTGCACAAGGGCTCCCCATAAACAAGCTTGGAAAGTGGATGTCCTGTCCTTCATCTGGAAAAACCTATCAGTTTATGCCTTTCCCCCTCTGCCTGTCCTCTCCAAAGTGCTACTAAAGATCGAACAGGACAAATCAAGGACAATACCGATTGCACCAGACTGGCAACGCCAACACTGGTGTACCCCCTCTTGTGAAGTGTGACACTGCTGGAACCATGGCACCTGCCTCAGACCCCTGCCCTGCTATCCCAGCAGGAGGGCCAGATTCTGCACCCACAGCTTCAAACCCTGAACCTTGCAGCCTGGCTAATTATCTGATCTCTCCATTACCATCCCTCAGTAAGCAAGTGATGGATGTCATTCTGGAGGCAATGAGGCCTAGTACTAGAAAATCCTATGCTGAAAAATGGATAAGATTCTGTTCATGGAGCCAAACTCAGGGGATGAGCACAGGAGTGCCCAATTTACCACACATTCTTCAATACTTAACTGAGATGCTTCACAGGGCCGTTCCTTTTCTTCCATCAAAATTCATGCCTCAGCCATTTCAGCACATTACAGTACAGAGCCACCTCTCTTCTCTCATCCACTGCTGAAGCAATTCCTCAGAGGGGCCAAAAACATAAGACCCACCCAGGAGAGCCCCAACTCCAGCCTGGGACCTTAACCTTGTATTGGAAAAACTCACTTTACCATCCTTTGAGCCAGCTGCAAAAGCGGAGTTGAAATTCCTTTGTTGGAAAACAGCCTTCCTTCTAGCCATTACTTCAGCAAGAATGGGTGTGTGAATTATTTATTTATTTATTTATTTTTATTTATTTACATTTGTTGACCGGGAGTGTCCGACTGGACGTAGGTCCATTTTCAGCAGAGGCCCGGGGAGAAAAGCTCCACAGTTAAAATAAACAGACAGTAGTTACATTGGATTACATAGCGATTAACAATTTAACGTAGCAATTACTTACAACATATTTACAGATGAAGAACATAGTACATCAGTAGACAACTAGAATCTTTATCTGTGAAGTACATAACAGACATTAACAAATGTTACAATAAGAAGTTCCTGCTGTATAATACGTACTAGGCTTATGAGCATCTGAGCTTGCTATAATCAAGGTAGTTAGTGGAGTGGAAAGAAAGGTAGTGGTTGGATGGGGTGGGTGATATTAGAGTGGGAGTTGCAAGGGCATAGCCAGCATGTTTTTAGGTGCGCTTTTAGTAAAGTTTGAAGTGGGTGCATGATTGTACGGAGGTAATTGTGGGTGGAAGGGAGTTCCATAGTTTGGCTGTGGTGCAAGAGAATAGTGCTTCACCAGCAGAGTTATTGGCTTTAGTGATCTGCAAGTGATTTTTGTTGCTGGATCTTAGTGGTCTGGTGGTGCGATAGGGTTGGAGTAGATTCTGGAGGGTTGGGACATTTAGTGGATGATATACTAGTTTGTGGGTGAGTGAGAGTTGATACCACTGAATAAGATGAGGGAGCTCAAGCCAGCCCAGTTCAGCAAGTGAGAGACAGTGGTGACTACAGTAGGATGCCCCTGTGGCGAATTTGGCAATTTTGTTGTAGCAGGTCTCTAGCTTGTTTAGATCGCATTGCCTTAGGTTGGTATATATTGGAGAGGCATAAAGTAGGGTGGAGATAAGGTGGGAATTTGCTATTGAAATCTTTACTGCTTTGGTGAGAAGTTGCTTATTTCTGTATAAAGCTCCTAATTTTTTGTGGACTTTTTTATGGTCATGGATATGTGAATGTCAAATTTTAGTTTGTCTATTTCCACTCCTAGCAATTTGGTGTGTTCAGTTGGGTATATAGTGGTGGTGTCTTTTGCTGTGATGTTAAAGTGAGAGTTGTTTTGAGTATGTTTGGTGGGTTGGAAGATGAGTAGTTTAGTTTTGTTTGGGTTGAGTATTAATTGGACATCGGATAACCAAGTTTCAACAGAGGAAAAGGCTTCCTGTGTGACTTTTTGCAGTTTGGGTAGGGACTGGGCTGAGCAGTTGATGGTTGAGTCATCTGCGTATTGTATGAGTGTGCCATGTTTGGTGGCAGAGGCTAGATTATTGGTGTAAACAGAGAAGAGCAGGGGTCCAAGGATGGATCCTTGGGGAACCCCTATGGAGACAGGTAGTTGGGGAGATATGTCATTCTGCCATACAACGGATTGTTGGTGGTCAGACAGGTAACTCTGAAACCAGTTGGTGACTGATTGAGAGAAGGATAGGTTATTGAGGACAGAGATAAGTTGTTTGTGTGGGACCATGTCAAATGCTTTAGATAGGTCTAGGAAAGTAGCAGAGGAGAGATAGCCATTGTTTTTATGCTGAAGTATAGTGTTAGTAAAGGAGAGTAAGGCAGTGGTGGCGCTGTGTTTTGGTCAGAAACCATGCTGAGTACTGGAAAGGAGGTTGTTAGTAAGGAGGTAGTCTGAGACCTGAGAGTGTATGCATCTCTCTAGTATTTTGGAGAGTGGAGAGAGAATAGCTATGGGGCAGTAACTGGTTAGTTCTGTGGAGGGTCCGCCTTTATGGAGGGGAATTATATATGATACTTTCCACAGTGTGGGAACGTAACTTTCTGACAGATCGGTTAATCAAGATGGATACTGGGTAGGCCAGAGCATCTGCTACGATTTGTAGGTATTCACTTGGGAGGTTGTCTGCTGCTAATTTGGTGGGTTTAAGTTTAGTTAAGAGTTTTGTTTATGTTGGAGGTAGGTACAGGAGAAAAAGAGAAGGCAGTGGGGAGATTACTAGTTGAAGGTGTGGGTTGGAGGGGAGGGGGGTTGTGTTGTTTAGCTAGTGATAGTATGGTTTGGGTGAAGTGTTGTTGAATGAGGTAGCAATATTTTCTGAGGAGTGATGGATGTTAGGAGGAGGGGTACTGACTTTACCTGGGTGGAGGATGGAGTTTATGGAGGACCAGAATTGTTTGGGGCTGTGTTGTGAGGAGTCTAGGGCAGACTGGTAGTATTGGAATTTGTCCTGTTTTATTAGCTTTTTGACTCTATTGCGTAGTTCTAGGAATTTGTCTAGTTGAGGGGGGTTTTGGTTTTGCGCCAGTGCTCCCAGGCTTTATCCCTGTTTTTCTTTTCTGACTTAGTGGTTTTCTGTAGCCATGGGGAGGGTTGTGCTTTGGTTCTGGAAAGTCTTATGGGGGCACGGTAATTAAGGATGCTCAGGAAGGTAGTATTAAAAAATTCAACTGCGTCATCAAGACTGAGGTACTTTAGAGGATGCCAGTTACATTCTTTGAGGGATGAGATGAATGTGAGTGGGTAAAAGTTTAGTTTTTTATGTATTTGACAGTAGATGACAGGTTTAGCTTTGGTATAGGTATTTTTTGAGTAGGAATGTTGGGGAGTGATCACTGAGGCTATCTGATAAGCAGCCTGTTATATATGACTGGGGGCTCTTACTGACTAGTATCCAGTCCAGGGTAGTGTGCTTGCTGGAGTTTTTATTTATCCTGGTTGGCGCCTGGGCTAGTTGGGTGAAGCCATGAAGGTTTACATGATGAGTTGTATGGTTGCCAGTCAATATTGAAATCACCTAAAATGATAGTTTCTTGGGGGAGATGGTGGGTAGACCAGCTGAGGAGGTTTTCTAGTGGAGGGATGTTTTGGCAAGGTGGGAAGTAGCATCCAATTATGTTGATGGTTTTGTTTTGGTTTATTTTGAGGTTGGTATATTATTTCTTCATTGCCTATTTGTGGAGCTGATGATTTTAAAATCTGGATGTTTAGATGCTGTTTAAATATTATAGCTACACCGCCTACTTTCTTGTGTAGCCGGTCTACTCTTAGAATGCCGTTTTACTGGCCTTCATGGCAGTGGACCCTTTCATCATCTTTCATGTGGACAGGGTGTCCCTCAGGACCAATCCTTCCTTTATGCCCAAGGTGGTATGCAGTGTGGCCCTTAATCAATCCATTCATTTGCCATCCTTCTTTTCTAATCCACAGAACAAAGGGGAACGAATACTGCACTCCTTGGACGTGCACAGACAGCTTAGACTTTACTTGGACAGGACTAAGCCTCTCAGGAAATCTGAACAGCTGCTGGTTGCATTTGCTGCAGGGGCAGAGGGGAAGGCCATTTCAAAGCAAACCATTTCTAAGTGGATAGGCCATTCCATTCATTTCTGCTATAAGCACCATGGAAAACCTATCCCACAGGGGATAAGACCTCATTCCGTCAGGACTGCATCTACCTCTACAGCCTTTCTCAGAGGTGTCCCTGCCAGGGACATCCTGGAAGCTGCTACCTGGAGCTCTGTATATACCTTCACCAAGCTTTACCACTTATTTTTTTCTAAATCCAGGGCTAGCTTTGCCAATGCAGTCTTGCAGGGCCTTATAGCTGGTCCCAATGCTATCTTATTGCCTCCTCCCATCCTTAGCTTTGGGAATCTATCCAGATGTGATGACTGCAACAGTGAAACACAAAGAACATAGTACAGTTGTGTACACTTACCATAAATGTAGATGTTTGAGTGTATTCACTGTTGCAGTCCTGGTTACCCTCCCTCCAGCCCCCTGACTTCTATTGACTATACCTCTATTCTTGTTTACTATGCTTAAAGCTTTCTGGTGTATTTGCTTTTTGTTGGAGGTGTAACCTTGTATATAATTGCTTCCCATTATGGGGACACCTGACATCTGGGGCAAGAAAAACTGATGTAATGGCATCAGCTGCATGCTTTATACCCCTGACTACCTGACGTTATGGAAGATGAGACAGCAAATGACGCAGGACCAAAGACTTCGATAATCAGGCCGACTGAGGGCTACCTGCAAGCAGATAACCCAAATGTGATGACTGCAACAGTGAATACACTCGAACATCTACATTTATGGTAAGTGTACACAACTGTACTTTCTTCTATGTCCCTTGTCAAGGATCCTGTTCCCCCATGGGACCTTACTATGGTTCTTCAAGCTCTGGTCGCTCCGCCTTTTGAACCCGCTGCAACCACAGATCTAAAATTCTTATCTTGGAAAACAGTATTTCTGGTGGCTATTACCTCTGCTAAAAGGGTTTCAGAACTGCAGGCCTTGTCCATCAAAGTTCCTTGTATGATTTTCCACAAAGATAGGCTTTCCCTTCGGACCAATCCATCCTTTCTTCCCAAGGTGGCATCACCAGTTAATATCAATCAAACCATCAGTTTACCAGTTTTCTTTCCTAGTTTTGTTAACAAAATGGAATACAAACTCCACTTGCTTGGATGTTCATATACAGTTAGGATTTTATTTACACAGGACAAAAAATTTCTGTAAATCCGATCAACTGATGGACCTTGTCATGTGAACAGCCTGTGGGCTGTAGTTATAGGTCATAAGTAATTTTCAGGTTGGGTTATCAGTGTAAGGATCAGCAAACTCGATCTGGGGGTTGGAAGGTAGTGGAGGTGTATTATGGGTAAGGGAAGAAGCTTGGCGCTCGGAGCAGATGCTAGTGAGATTGCCGGCTCGGATCCAATATGGATCTGGTATCCCCATAGGTTGAAGACAAATGAAGTTGAACTACTCAGATGGGACGTTATGGTGAGTACATAACTTCTTTTTATTTCACAGCAACACTTAAGATGTTCTTCGTGTTTCACTGTTGCAGTCATTACATTTGGGTAATCCTGCTGGCAGGTTGCCCTCAGTCGGTCTGAATTCCAAAGTCTTGGGTCCTGTGTCGGCTGCTGTCACCCCTTCCCTGACGTCCGGTCGTCAGGGGTATAAAAGAAGCAGGCAATGCCATTTTCTTCAGTCTTTCTTGCCGCGCGGTGCCCGAAGCAGAAGCAGTTCGCAAGTGCCGGTCGGCCGACTCCTGAAATTTTCGTGTTCAAGTTTCAGACCCGAAGTCTTCAATAAAGCTAAGTACCCCGTTGGCGAAACTTTTTTCTTGCTCCAGACCGATGTCAGAAAAAGTTAATAATTGTATTTCTTGTGGAAAGCAAATACCTCATAAGGACTTTCATTCTTACTGTATTCCTTGCCTAGGCCCTGATCACAACGTTTCTGGTTGTCAGTTTTGTGCTAGATTTAACCAACGCACTATTAAGTGTCTGTATGATTTTGCTTTAAACTATTTTGGACGCCAGTTTAATTATCCAGAAATGTCGTCGGATAGCCATCCGACTACCGGAGTTCACAGAAAACGCAAAGAAAAGGAGAAAGATAAACAACCAAGGTCCAAAACTGATGATAAAGCTTCTCCTAAGCCATTCGCCGGTTCTCAGTGAGGCGCTTTCGCAGCCCCTGATGCCCGCTACTTTAGAGTCGCAGGCCACTACCGACTCCCATGTGGAGTCTGCTATGCCACTGGAAACTCAAGGTATTGGAGCCTCGGACACTGTTCCCTCAGATGGGTCCGGAGCCGCCGAGCAGGCATCGGCTTCTGAGGGTGTATTCAGACCTAAACATCTTTACATTAAACCAACTTCAGCCTCAAAGGCAAAGACTAAAGCACCTTCTAAAGCAAAGAAACTCGAGAGCCACGTGGACAGGCCTCTATGCCCAAAAGACAGATGCTTAAAATGGCCGAAGACTTGATTACCTTGATCAGGGGTTCCCATCTCCCTCCTGATAAAAGGCCTAGGCAAGAGACTGATTATGAATCTTCAGATCAGGTTTCTATTTCTTCTGATTCCTCTTCTGATCAGGTATATTCTCTTCCCCCCTGTGAGGATTCTGATGCTAAAGAATCTATACCTTCAGCTTCTCCTCCAGAAGACTATTCTTTTGGGGAAACCTTGCATACCATAAGGGAGCATTTCCACTGGGAGAGCCAAGATTTTTCAGAATCTAAAAAGAGGCTCAAGGATTTCCTTTTACTTCCTCAACACAGGCCTCTAGCCATTCCACCTGTTAGACATTGTAGATGATGTGTTTTCGGAGTCTAGTCTGACCCCTGACTCCTTACCTCCAGCTCCTGTTAGGCCTGACAGATATTACAGGGTTCCTGACTCTCATAAATTCCTTTTTTAAAAACCCTGCTGCAGACCCATTTCACAGGGTCCCAAAGGAGTTAAGGCTTCCGCTGCAAAAAACCCTACCTCCCCTGACAAGGATTCTAGGGCACTGGATAGCTGGGGAAAAAGGTTTACACATCTGCTACCTTGGCTATAAGGGCCTTAAACTGTCAGTTTCATATGCTCAAATATCAGCAACATGTCATGGCATTGCTTAAACAGAAAATGTTGTTAAACTCTGAATGTGCAGAAAACAAGGAAATGCAGGATTTATTGCATGCAGCTGATCAAGTTGGAAAGCATACTTTGCAATGTGGTTTTGATTCTTTGGAGGGCTTCTGCAGGGCCGCAGTTACGGGTTCTGTAATTAGGAGGCATGCTTGGTTAAAGGAACAAAATCTGCCTGATCATGTCAAAGTTAAATTATTAGAGGCACCTTTACAGCATGATACTTTGTTTGGTGTTAAGGCAGAAGAGGTGTTAAAGAAAATGGAGGACAAAGCTAAATCTATGCAAACTGTCAAAGATTTTTTACAAGTACAGCCACCTAGGTTTAGTAGGCACTGGCCTACAAAGAATTGGTCCTTTCCTGTGTCAGACAGACCTCAAAGGGGCAGATCCCAGGTGCAAGGTTCATACAAGTCAAAGCAATGGGGTGCTTCTACCTCCAAAGTTGGAGAAGACAAATCACAACCATACAGGAAACAGTCCCAATGACTTCCCCCCTTCCTGCACCAAGCACTTATCTCCTGGCAGCACCCTTAGGGGGAAAATTAGCACTTTTTTCTCAAAATTGGCACATTATAACCCAGGACAAGTGGGTTCTAAATATAGTGTCACAAGGCTACAAGTTCCATTTCCATACCTTGCCAAAGGCAAATGGCTGGCCAGATCTGCCAAAAAATCAATGGGCAGAGGCGCAAAAAAAAGAAGTTATGTCCTTACCATAACGTTCCATGTGGAGTGTTCATCTCGCCTTGGTTATTACACATGGGTTCGGAGCCGATCCTCGGCTCCGTGCCGGCCGACTGCAAGCTCTGCATCGAGAAGAAGCTCGAGGACATCTAATACCCACAATCCCCCTCTGCCTTTACCTCAGATCTAGTTTGCAAGCAAACCAGACATAAAGCACGCACACATGCCAACTATATCCATAAAAATACATATATACAAACATACCCAGAGTATGATAGTAACAGTAATACTGCAACAGCAGAAGGAGAATACTCCAGACCAGGCACCAAATCGAACGTTCTTCCTAAGGGTGGGAAGGGTGGGAGTGTAATAACCAAGGTGAGATGAACACTCCACATGGAACGTTATGGTAAGGACATAACTTCTTTATGTGAGAGTGTTCAATCTCGCCTTTGTTCTTACACATGGGTAGCGTCCCTAGCTCCATGATCCTGAGGAACTCAAGGAGAACGTTCTTGAGCACAGTGGAACCAAAGGTTGCCCTATCCCTAGAAACCCTGTCCACTTTGTAATGAGATATAAATGTATGTGGTTTAGCCCAAGTAGCAGCCGCACAAATAGTGTCTAAAGGTAAGCGAGCTGCGTGAGCCAAAGATGTAGAAATTGATCTGGTAGAATGTCCTCTGGGTTTTGCTGATAATGTTTGATCAGAAGCTTCATAAACATAAATGATACAGTCAGTTAGCCACTTAGAAAGAGTTCGTTTCGTAACTGCAAGACCCTTTCTGCTGTCAGCAAAAGCTACAAATAGTTGATCAGATTTCCTGTGATCTTTTGTTCTATCCAAATAAAATCTGAGTTGTCTATGGACGTCTAGTTTGTGCAACATATACTCCAATTTATTAGAGTGGTTTTTAAAGAAGGTGGGTAATTCGATGGACTGATTAATATTACTAGAAGAACAAACTTTGGGAAGAAAGGATGGATTAGTGCGTAGGGATACTCTGTCAGAATGAAAAATTAAATAAGGATGTTTGACCGAAAGGGCCTGAAGCTCAGACACCCGTCTAGCAGATGTAATAGCCACTAGAAATAATGTTTTCCATGACAAAAATTTCAAAGTGCAACTTGATGCTGGTTCAAAGGGTGGTAACATCAATTTAGAAAGCAATAAGTTTAAATTCCACGGTGATGTCGGACTTCTGACTGGTGGTCTGATATGAAAGGAACCTTTTAAAAAGGCTTTACAAAGTCTGTGAGCCATAATAGGTGCACCACTTTCTTCTACATGATAGTTAGAAATGGCAGCTAACTGTACTCTTAAAGTAGCCGGGGAAGCTCCTTCATGAAATAATTCAGTCTAAAATTCTAAAACCTTATTCAACGGAGCTGTAACAGGGTCCAACTGATGTGACTCCGCCCAGAAGATAAAACGTTTCCACTTACTGGTGTAAGTCTTTGTAGTGGAAACTTTATGAGAAGCTACCAAAATATCTTGAACCGCCGATGTAAGGGGAATTGACCTGGCTAGAAAGGAAGCGAGCAGCCAAGCTGCTAGATGGAGAGATTCTAGGGATGGGTGAGGAACTCCTGACGAGTGAGTCAGTAGATCTGGCTCTGGGTCCAGCATCCAAGGTCCCCGAATGCGGTGATGTAATAGAAAGGGGAACCAAATTTGACGAGGCCAGAACGGAGCAATGAGAATAATAGTCCTCTGAAGGTTGTTTGCTTTCTGTAGAAACTTTGCAATCAGGGGAAAAGGAGGAAAAGCATATAGGAGACCCGGGGGCCAATCGTGCACCAGCGTCCTGGGGACTTCCCTGGAGGGGGTAATAGGGCAAAGTAGCTCCTGCATTTGGCGTTCATTGGAGACGCAAACAGATCGCAGGTAGGCTGGCCCCATTTGCGAAAAATCCTTCTTGCAACTGACTGTTTGAGGGACCACTCGTGAGGCAATAGTATTGCCCTGCTCAGCCTGTCGGCTATGACGTTGGATGACCCGGATGTGCGTTGCGATCAGAAAGCGACCGGTGCACTCTGCCCATTGCCAAATTCTCATGGCCTCTCTGCATAGTTGGTAAGACCTGGTTCCCCCTTGCTTGTTTATGTACCAGACTACGGACATGTTGTCTGTCTGAACTGCAATGGTCCCTGGAGGAAGAAGGGAGCAAAGTGTTGCAACGCCAAAACACTGCCCTCAACTCCAGAACATTGATGTGCAGATTGTACTCAGATTGGTCCATTCGCCTTGGACTGTCTGTCCCTGAAAGATGCCCCCACCCTATCAGGGAAGCGTCCGTGGTTATCGTCGCTGACGGTGCAGGTAGCACAAATGGTCTTCCGCTGGATAGGTTGCAAGTCTGTAACCGCCACATTAGGTGTGATTTGCATGTTTTCGTTATCAATATTTCGTGAGTCAGTGGAAGTTGTTGGAATGACCATTGTGCAAACAGAAGCCATTGTAGCACTCTCATGTGCAGTCTTCCCAATGGTATCGCAATGAGGGAAGCTGCCATGAGACCCAAAACTTTCAGAACAATTTTTGCTGGGGACTTTTGGACGACAGTAGAAGGAAATGTTGAATTGAAGTGCTACTATTCTTTCTGTAGGAAGTTTTAGAACTAACTGACGTATCTAATTCCGCTCCTATGAATAAGATATGCTGTGATGGCTGTAGCAACGATTTTTCAAATTTACTGAGATGCCAAGGTGTGTACAAAGTTGTAGGGTGTAATCCCTGGCTTGTATCAGTTGACGCCTGGTGGTGGCAGACCGAGCCAGTCGTCCAGATACGGAAACACCTGGAATCCTAGCGCCTCAGATGAGACGCTACCACTGCCATGCATTTGGTGAAGACCCTGGGGCTGTAGTCAGACCAAAGGGCAGGGCTCAAACTGATAGTGACTGGCTCCCAGCCGGGCGCAAATGATCCCTGGACGCCCTGGCCATTTTGATGTGGTAGTATCGTCCTTCAGATCTATCGAGCACATCCAGTCGTCCTTCCGTAAGAATGGAAGGATCGATTGAAGCGTGACCATTCGGAACTTTTCCTTCTTGACAAAGGTGTTGAGATGGCTTAGGTCCAGAATCGGCCTCCAGTCCCCTGTTTTCTTTGGAACTAAAAAGAACCTTGAGTAAGTTCCGAATCCTATTTGGTCCGCTGGGACTGGTTGGATGACTCTTTTTTCTAGCAGCTTTGAAATTTCTGTAGCTGCTGGTTCTCACAGATGGGGTGGTACATCTGGGAGTTTTCTCTTTGGAATGGGTGTGGATAGAAATGTGATTTTGTAACCTCTGGTAACAATGCTTTTTACCCAATTGTTTGAAGAAAGATTTTGCCAGGCCTGAGGGTATAAAGCTAAGCGACCCCCGACTGCCTCCAGAGCAGGACAGTCGGGCCTCCTCTCAGGAGTGCTGAAAAGGTTTGCCAGGGAGGTTATCCCTGTCACCTTGGTTTTGCGGACCCCCTCTGCCGCCAGGGCGGCGTCTTCCACCTCTGCCCCCCCCTCTGCCTCTAGAGGGGCATCACCTGTGTGTTTGGGAAAGATCCTTGGGGTTTTGAAACCACATTTTCCCACCACGTTGCCCTTTGGGGTACGGTCTGGAAGGGTGGAAAACGGACTCCGACAGCAGACAGAGTTTTCCCCTCCTGTTCACACGGGGAAGGGTTCTCCTTTACTTTAGGGCCAAAAGTGTGGCTCCGTCAAATGGGGCGTTAGTAAAGGAAGACTTGAAGGCTTCCGAATGAACATAAGCGCATCCAGGATTGCCTACGAAGAGCAATCGCTGAAGCCGCTGCCCTACTCGATCCTTCGGCTGCATAGGATATCAGCCTCATGGACGAGTTCACAATGGACGTAAGGGTGTTGAGATGCGCTGTAACTTTCTCTGAGACAGCGGCATCTGTAGCACCCTGGAGGGTATCTCCCAACTCTTTGACTAGATCCTCTGTAAACGTGTAAAATGAGTCAAATAGTTCAGGGAACGATAGAGAAAGCCGCTGAACTAAAATGCGCTTCCGTATCTGTCCATGGTCCTAGAATCTTTGTTAGGCGGATGGACAGATGAGGAAGACTCTGACATCTCCTTTTCGTGGCGCTGCCACCACCATGGCGTCTACTGGAACTCCTTTGGTGAGGTAAGCTTTGTCCTGTGGTGCCGTGATGTACTTATTCGGCTTCCTAGGGACTGGTTCCACCGTGTCAGGAGTCTCCCGCCCTTGAGCAATTAATTCCATTAACTCATCAAAGGCGGAGTGACCCAGGAGGAGGAAGGACGGCACCAAATGCCTTCAGCAAAACTGACTCATCCTCAGAAGGGGGGAGGGCTTGCCAGTCACCTCTCTGTTTTAGGATCTCCAAGATGTCAGAAAAAGAGACATCCTCTGAAGGTGACTTGGGGACCCTTCTGACTCATCTAAGTCAGTATCAGATGTCAAGGATTCTTGTGGAGAATCCAAGTGTCTCCTCTTACACAGTCTTTTCCTAGGAACTTCTTCGTGGGAGCATCCAAGAAGCCTCCGAGGAAGAGGGGCACCCTCCAGGGGTGGCTGAGACACTGGTGCCCGACGCTTGACGTGCCGTGGGTGCAGAGGAGGATAACGGTCCTTTGTGGGGAGGAGAAGCTGTACCTGCTGATGTGGTTGTCTGGGTAGACAACACCTTCCTCATGAGGTCGAAGGCCCCGGGACCCAGTCGAGGTATCTCCGGTTCGAAGAAATGGGAAGAATCCCGAAACAGGAGCCGAAGGCACCGACCCAGGACGGAACCGAATCGATCCGTGCGAGGCCCGAGAGGAGCGTCGGAACCAAACATCGGTCCGACTCTCGGTCCCGGAACCAAGGACGGATCTTCGGCCCCGAGACTCCGGTACCGGATCGGATGGAGTCGAGGTGAACGGTGCCGACCGAGAAAAAGACGGTTCTGGCACCGAGGGCTCCACAATCATCAGGTCAGCTTCTTCCGGCTCCGAAGACTGGACAGGTCTCGGAGGAGGAACAGGTGGAGATAGTGGCAGGCCTTCAAGTCTCGACATCAACTGAGAGGAGACCGAGATAAGCTTAGATAGGGCCGTATGCTCCATCAGTTTCTGCACCACACGGTCCACATCGGTGTCAGAAAGGGGCCTAGAAGAACGAGTCGAAGGGATCGAAGACGGAGTCGACCTCAGCAGAGTCGGTGGAGGGAGCTCCGTCACGGTTCCAAGACTCGAGGCTCGAAACTGCCAACAGTTGAACACTCGGCCCCAAGTCTGTGGAACCGGTGATCTAACTAGACCAAGAGCTCGGAGCCGATGACTTTGGCTCGACGCCTTCGACCCTTCAAGACTTGGATGCCTGGTCTGAAGCATCCAGAGCCTCCTGGAAAGAGGGTTTCAGCAATCCTCTGTCCATCAGTTTCCTGCGCCTATCTGTCATGACCCTCCCACTAAAAGAGTGACAAATAGGGCAGTCCTCTTGTAAGTGGAGAGGGCCAAGACAGTAGACACAGGAACTGTGGTTGTCTGTGACCGACATTTTTTGGCCACACTGACAACGTTTGAAGCCAGATTTTAATTTCTCTGACATAATACCAAGAGAAAGAGACAGTCCAGTCCAGTAAAGTCAATTCCAGTGAAAAAAGTCAAATCCGGTAATAGAAGTCAATTTCTTAAGAAAGCAGACTACAAAAAAATTCTTAGTCAAAGTAATCCAAGTAGGGGTGGTAGGCCCCGAAAAACTCTGTACCCTTTAGTTAAACTAAGTAACTAATCTAAGGAACCGAGAATTCTAAATCCACTCACACACCTTACTCTTAACTTAAATGACTAGATTTAAAGTAGTTTTTTTGAAAAATGTAACAGAATAGATAATTTCTTATCTGTAAAAGCCTCGAGCTAGCCTCCAGCGATGCAGCAGCGGCAAACTAGATCTGAGGTAAAGGCAGAGGGGGATTGTGGGTATTAGATGTCCTCGAGCTTCTTCTCGATGCAGAGCTTGCAGTCGGCCGGCACGGAGCCGAGGATCTGCTCCGAACCCATGTGTAAGAACAAAGGCGAGATTGAACACTCTCACATCAAGTCTCATCCCTCATGGACATGGGGGCCATTCAACAAGTACCAGAGCAAGAGCAGAGACAAGGATTTTACTCAAGACTGTTCTTGGTACCCAGAAAGGACAAGGCCTGGAGACCAATACTGGACCTATCTATTCTGAACACATTACTGGATATACCATAATTCAAAATGTTGACTTTGCAGCAGCTTCTGCCCATGCTAGGCAAGAATGCTTGGCTTGTGACCTTAGACCTAAAAGAGGCATTCCTGCATGTCCTAATCAGGCAATCATGCAGAAGATACCTCAGATTCAAGGCTGGCTCCATGCATTACCAATTCTCTGCACTGCCCTTTGGCTTATCTGCTGCGCTCAGGGTCTTTACAAAGTGCCTGGCACCAGTAATTGCATTCTGCAGACAGAGGAATCCAAATATGTCCTTACTTGGACTGTCTAATTCAAGCAGAGAACAAGGACATTCTTCTATAGCATCTGGCATTTGTGAAAAGACTTCTAACATGCCTAGGGTACACAGTCAACGAAAAAAAATCAAAACTAGTACCCTCTCAAGAGATAATATTCCTGGGTGCAAGCTTAAATACAACTGCCCAGATGGCTTATCTCACGCCAGACAAACAAAGGCATTTGACTACCTATTTCAAACTGTTGGCAACAAAGGCACAGTTATCTGCAAGAAAAATTCTGCAGGCTTTGGGCTTCATGGCATCCTACATCATACTAATTCCATATGCAAGACTGCATATGAGGAAACTTCAATGGTACCTAAAAAGTGTTTGGACTCGGCATTGCCACAGCCTGGAAACAATGATTACTCTCATTCCTTGCCTGCAACAGAAGTTTCGATGGTGGGTGAAGGCTTGTTACCAAAACAAGGGACAGCCATTCACATTACCCCCAGCCAGGTAGACACTAACAACGGATGCATCAGATTATGCCTGAGGGGCCCACATGGCGGGAAGATGCATTCAGGGCACATGGGCCTCAAGCCAAATGCATATACATATCAATCAAAAAGAGATGCTAGCTGTTCAAAATGCCCTGACAGCCTCCAAGGACCTACTTCATCCAGGACATCTACTGATAAAGACAGACAACACCACGGTCATGTGGTATATAAACAAGCAGGGGGGCACACATTCTTACCCCCTTTGCAGACTAACCATGACTTTGTGGGACACAGCATTGACTTACCAAGTACATCTGCAGGCACAATTCCTGCCAGGAAAGGAAAACACTCTGGCAGACGAACCAAGCAGAAACCTCATGGATCCCCACGAGTGGCAAGTGGATCCACAAGTCTTCAGCATGATAACAAGGAAATGGGGATGCCCGGACATAGATCTATTTGCCTCCCCTCACAACTACCAGCTACAAAGATTCTGCACAAGGACTTATCACAGACAAGCATTGAAAGTGGACGCCCTTTCAGCTGGAAAAACCTATCAGTATATGCCTTTCCTCCACTGCCTCTCCTCCCCAAGGTACTCCTAAAGGTCAGACAGGAGAAGCCAAAGATGATGCTGATTGCCCCAGACTGGCCCCGCCAGTACTGGTATCCAATCCTAAGGAACTTGTCTCAATGCTCAGCTTGGACCTTACCTCAAATACCTCATCTACTGTCCCAGCAAAACAATCAGATCCTGCACAGCCAACTCAGTACTGAAAACCTGGCAGTATGGCAGATAATGTAGTCATACAAAACACACCTCTCAGTAAAGCTGTGATGGATGTCATTTTGGAAGCCAGAAGGCCTAGTACTAGAAAATCCTATGCTGAGAAATGGAAGAGATTCTGTGCTTGGAACCAGGCACAAGGAACTGATACAGCTGTACCAGATATTCCTCAGATTTTGCAATACCTAACTGAGATGCTGGACAAAGGCCTATCTTTCTCATCAATTAAAATTCATGCCTCTGGCATTTCGACTCATTACAATACAGAGCCACCAATCTTTTCTCATCCTTTATTAAAGCTGTACCTCAGAGGAGCCAAAAATTTAAGGCCTCCAAGGAGATCACCAGTACCTGCATGGGACCTCAACTATGTCTTGGAAAAACTCACCCTGCCTCCTTTTGAGCCAGCTGCTACTGCTGATATAAAGTTTTTATCTTGGAAAACAGCTCTGCTCCTAGCAATAACTTCTGCAAGATGAGTTTCAGAGCTACAGGCACTCATGGCTGTGGAACCTTTTATCATATTTTTATCCAGACAGGGTCTCTCTGAGGACAAACCTTTATGCCTAAGGTGGTGTCCAGTGTGGCTCTTAACCAAACTGTTCATCTGCCAACTTTTTATCCAAATCCACAGAACAAGGGGGAGAGAATTATGCATTCTTTGGACGTACACAGACAGCTTAGATTCTACTTGAACAGAACCAAAGTTTTCAGGAAGACAGAGCAATTACTAGTGGCATATGCTGCAGGATCACAAGGAAAGGCTATTTCAAAGCAGACTATTTCAAAGTGGATAGGCCACTGCATTCGTTTCTGCTATTTACACCATGGCAAGCCAGTGCCTAAGGGCATTAGGCCACATTCAACCAGAGCTGCAGCCACTTCAGCAGCCTTTCTCAGGGGAGTACCAACCAAAGACATTTTAGAGGCTGCTGCTTGGAGTTCAGTGCACACCTTTACAAAGCACTATCATCTGCCACTCTACTCTAAATCCAGGGCAGGTTTTGCCACTGCAGGGCCTCATAGCCGCTCCTAATGCTGTTTAGCTCCAGCCTCCCAACCATAGCTTTGGGACTCTACCCAAATGTAATGACTGCAACAGTGAAACACGAAGAACATAGTACAGTTGTGTACACTTACCATAAATGTAGATGTTCGAGTGTATTCACTGTTGCAGTCCAGGTTACCCACCCGCCATCCCCCTTTTTTCTGCTGGAACTTTTCTTTCCTTCTCTGATTTATACAATCTATGTGATATATTTGCTTGTAGATGAAGGTAAAGTTTATATTGGTGCATGTATTTTTATCTATATATAAATTTTGCCTACCCTTTTAGGGGGCACCTGACATCTGGGGCAAGAACAACTGAAGAAAATGGCGTCACCTGTTTCTTTTTATACCCCTGACGTCAGGGAAGGGGCGACAGCAGCTGACGCAAGACCCAAGACTTTGAAATTCAGGCCGACTGAGGGCAACCTGCCAGCAGGATTACCCAAATGTAATGACTGCAACAGTGAATACTCTCTAACATCTACATTTATGGTAAGTGTACACAACTGTGCTTTCATGCTCCGACATATAGGCAAGCAATTTTCAGCTCGGCTAAGCATTATTGATAGCACACTTTCAGCTTTTGCAGGCACATTCTCATATACAGGCAGCTTATTACAACTGACTATAACATTTGTATATCAAATGCTTGGATATATAGCCAAGCAATTCCAGGCCAACTAAGCATTATTGGTAGCACTAGCACACTGTTGGCAACTGACTACAGCTGAACATAACATCTGCATATCAAAAATAGCAAATTAGTATTTGGTCAGTATGTCTGAATACAGGTTTCGTTGGTGCTGCGAATTAATACACTTCAGTGCAACTTTAATGCAGCCAGTCTCCGCGGACCATTAAAGTAAGAAGTTTTGTGCGGTGAATAAACCATAAATCACACACACGTCAATGCAGAGCAGACTGCTGGTCCTAACAATTGTAACAGCTTATCTGGAGCTGGATGAGCCGGGAAGAAAGATGTGCCATGTATGCTGCTGATTTATTTAATTGCTGATGCTGAATAAACTCGCGGTCTCGCAGACTGTTAACCATTAAAGTTAAATCATGGCTTGGCCTCATGAAGCTGGCTGACATCATTGCGCATGCTCTGCATGCGATGACTGGCACAGTCATCAAAAAAAAAAAAAAAAAAAAAAACAACCCCGGGAAATTAAAGGGGCTGCACAGGAATTCGTGGCACCCCAATATTTTGCCCTGAAAGCCGGTATTTACCGAATAATTCTGTATTATTGAGAGGTATGTGATGAGGTCAGCAGATGTGTATGCAGTCCCATAACTGCAGATCTAGTCATGTAGTCGATTTTGAGGAGGCCCGTGCTTCTTTCAGAGCAAGGAATATATAGTCTTAGTATAGACTGAGTTTTATACATTTGATAAGCATGAAGCATTTTTCTTGTTTTCCTGTCCAGTTGATACATTAACTTTTGGGGCCAGTCTGTCACACCAAAGCTATAAGTTAGAATAGAAAAGAGCACATTGGTTAATAGCTTGGGCTTTATTTCTCATAGCAAGGCTGTTTTCAGTATTTGAGTATTCTGAAGTATTCCTTACTGAGTTTTGTTCGCATTTGTTCATGCTTTATTGCTGATCCTTTATTAGTTATCAAATGTTTATACACCCCCCCCCGTTCAAGTTTCTTTATATCACATTCCCCATCTTAGATTGATATTTTTTGGTATTGCAACCTTCCTGCTCTAAACACTGCTTTTCACATTGATCAAGACCAAATAACATTCTTATGTCAAGTGAGAAAATGTATCCACTTGCAGTTGTGCTTTCAACTTCTCATCTGATGAACTGTACAGATGTTCTTCATGTTTCACTGTTGCAGTCATCACACTTGGGTTATCTGCCTGCAGGTAGCTCTTAGTCGGCCCGAATACCAGAGTCTTGGGATTTCTGTGTCTGATGCTGTTGCCTCATCCATGATGTCAGGTTGTCAGGGGTATAAAACATGCAGCCGACGCCATTACATCAGCTTTTCTTGCCACGAGGGAGCCTGAAGCAGAAGCAGTTCGCAAGTGCCGGTTGGCAGCTACCTGAAATTTTCATTTTTCAAGTTTCAAACCTGAAGTCTTCCAAAGCTAGGTACCCCATTGGGGATCCTTTTTTCTTGCTCTAACCGATGTCAGAAAAAGTTAACAATTGTCTTGCCTGTGAAAAACAAATACCTCACAGAGGTTGTCATTCTTACTGCGTCACTTGTTTAGATCCAGACCATGATGTCCCTCGCTGTGTCGGTTTTATGCCTTGTTCAACACCCAAACTATTCGTTGTTGTGCTATTTTTGTCTCTAAATTATTTTGCTCTCATTCTCCGTATTCCAAAATGGCTTTGGTAAGCCACCCGACTACCGATCTTCCAAAAAAACGCAAAGATAAAGACAGAGGCAGACCACATAGGTCCAAAACTCCCGACGCTTCTGTTAAGCTATTCGCCAGTCCGCCGGTACTCAGTGAGGCACTTTCGCAGCTCCTGTTACCCGCTTCTACAGATTCGCAGGCCTCTACTGAGACCCATTCGGAGTCCGGTATGCTGCAAGATGTTTCTTCGACTATGAACTTGTGGATGTCTTTACCTTGGTTGGGTCCAGAGCCGCTGTGCAGGCACCAGCTTCTGAGGGTGTATTCAGACCTTGTGATGTTCGTATTAAACCGACTACTTCGTTAATGACTAAATCTACCGAATTTCTCAGGTCCAGAGTTCGCACTATACCTAGGAAACAGATGACCAAAGCACATTCTCAAGCTCCCATGCCACAGAAATAAATGCTTAGAATGGCTGAAGACCTTATTACTTTAATTAGGGGAAGCCAGCCTTCCCCCTCGAAAAGCAAAGAATTGATTTTCCTTCTGATTCTTCACACCATGAGTTGAATACTCTGACCCCTGTGATTACCAGGACATACCCTTCTCTACCTATGAGGGCTCAGATGCAGAGGATTCAATTCCCTCAGCCCCCCCCTCCCCCAAGGGTCTTTCTTTCGGTGAAACCTTGTATACCCTAAGAGAGCATTTCTGCTGGGAATACCAGGACTATCCACAGTCCAAAAAGAGACTCAGGGAATTTTTAGACTTGCCTCAGCATAGGCCTCTAGCTATTCCCCTGTCCTGGATGTTGTGGACGATGTTTTCATGGAATCCAGCCTTACCCCTGATGCTGTAACACTTGCTCCCAGAAAGCCTGACCGATACTACAGAGTACCTGACTCTCAAAAATTTCTCTTTAAAAATCCCACTGCAGATCCAGAGACCATTTCCCAGGGACCTAAAAGTATTAAGGCTTCTACAGCCAAAAACCCTACCCCTTCGGACAGGGATTGTAGGGCTCTAGACAGATGGGGTAAGAAGGTGTATACCTCTGCAGCTCTTGCCATTAGGGCTTTAAATTGCCAGTTTCACATGTTGAAGTACCAGCAGCATATTATTGATCTAATTAAATAAAAAATGTTGTTGATTCCTGATTGTGCAGAAAATAAGGACTTACAAGACTTAATACATTCTGCAAACCAAGTTGGTAAACATACTTTGCAGTGTGGTTTTGATGCCTTAGAAGCATCTTGCAGGGCTGCTGTCACTGGGTCTGTTCTGAGAAGGCATGCTTGGCTGAAGGAACAAATCTTGCCAGACCATGTCCAGACAAAATTACTTGATGCTCCATTAAACCAAGAATGTTTGTTTGGCTCTATAGCAGAAGAAGTTCTTAAAAAGATGGAGGAAAAAGATAAATCCATGCAAACTGTTAAAGATTTCTTTCGGGTACAGCCACCTAGATTCAGTAGGCATTGGTCTTCAAAAAACTGGTCCTTTCCAGTCCCTTCCAGACCTTCTCAGCCAAAACCCAGGGTCAACAGGCCACAAAGACTACAGAGGCTTGCAACCACAACAAAGGACTCCCTTTCTCAAACCCTCCCTGCCGTCCAAACTCTGACAACAGACGCATCAGACTATGCATGAGGGGCTCACATGGCAGGCAAATGCATTCAAGGCAAATGGAGCCCAGGACAAATTCACCTACATATCAATCAAAAAGAAATGTTAGCTGTACAGAATGCACTGACAGCCTTCAAATACCTTATCCTGCCAGGACAACTCCTGATAAATACAGACAACACCACAGTTATGTGGTACATAAGCAGGGAGGAACTCACTATTACCCGCACTGCAGGTTAGCCATGGCTCTGTGCAACACAGCCTTAAGCAACCAAGAGCACCTGCAAGCTCAATTCCTGCCAGGCAAACAAAATTCACTGGCAGACGACTTAAGCAAAAATCTAATGGACCCACACGAGTGGAAACTGGAACCAAACTCATTCAAACTTCTAATACACAGCTGGGGGACACCAGAGGTGGACCTCTTTGCGTCCCCCCAAATCCATCAAGTAAACAAATTTTTCACCAGAATTCCCCACAGCCAAGCTTGGAAAGTGGATGCCCTATCCTTCACATGGGAAAACCTCTCAATCTATGCTTTCCCCCTCTGTTCCTCCTTCCAAAAGTACTCCTCAAGATGAAACAGGACAGACCAAGGACAATCCTTATTGCACCAGGCTGGCCACGCCAGCACTGGTACCCACTCCTATGCAGTTTGACAGCAGTGCCACTCTGGCACCTACATCAGACCCCCTCTCTGCTATCCCAGCAGGAGGGACAGATTTTGCTTCCTCAGCTGCAAACCCTGAACCTGGCAGCCTGGCTTATTCCCTGAATACATCACCAGCAACCCTCATCAAACAGGTGCTGGATGTTATCCTTGAGGCCAGGATGCCCAGTACTAGGAAATCCTATTCAGAAAAGTGGAATAGATACTGTTCTTGGAGCCAGTCTCAAGGGAGGGGCACAGCCGTGCCCTCCTTGCCTCAAATCCTAGATTACCTAGCAGAGCTGCTCCACAAAGGCCTATCCTTCTCCTCAATTAAGATTCATGCCTCTGCCATCTCAGCTCATTACAATACTGAGCCACCCCTCTTCTCTCACCCTCTGATCAAACAGTTCCTGAGAGGAGCTAACAATTTAAGACCCCCAAGGAGAGCTCCCACTCCTGCCTGGGACCTTAACTTTGTACTAGAGAAACTCATGCTCCCCCCTTTTGAGCCTGCTGCTACAGCAGAGTTAAAATTCCTCTCTTGGAAAACAGCCTTACTGCTAGCCATCACTTTAGCAAGAAGAGTGTCTGAGTTACAGGCCCTTATGGCTGGGAACCCTTCATTATCTTCCTTGCGGACAGGGTTTCCCTCAGGACTAACCTATCTTTTATGCCCAAGGTGGTATCCAGTGTGGCTTTAAACCAATCCATCCATTTTCCAACCTTTATTCCTAATCCTTGGAATAAAGGGGAAAGGATCCTGCACTCCTTGGACATGCACAGGCAGCTCAGGTTCTACCTTGACAGGACTAAACCTTTCAGAAAATCTGACCAGCTGCTAGTTAGCTTTGCTACAGGGGCAGAGGGCAAGGCTATTTCGAAACAAGCCGTTTCTAAATGGATAGCATACTGCATCTATTTCTGCTACAAACACCATGGAAAACCTACCCCACAGGGGATCAGGCCTCATTCCACTATGGCTTCCTCAACCTCTGCAGCTTTTCTCAGGGGAGTCCCTACCAGGGACATCCTTGAAGCTGCAACCTGGAGTTCTATACACACATTCACCAAGCATTACCACTTGCCTATCTTTTCTAAATCCAGAGGTGGATTTGCCATAGCAGTCTTGCAAGGCCTGCTAGCCAGCCCTACTACTACTTGACTGCCTCCACCATTCCTCAGCTTTGGGAATCAACCCAAGTGTGTGATGACTGCAACAGTGAAATAGGAAGAACATAGTACAGTTGGGTACACTTACCATAAATGTAGATGTTTGAGTGTATTCACTGTTGCAGCCCTGGTTACCCTCCCTCCAACCCCCTATCCTCTTTTTTGGCCATATCTTATGGAAATGGTATTTACTTTTTACTGGAGATGTTCCACACCATTTGATTGCTTCCTATTTTGGGGGCTTCTGACATCTGGGACAAGAAAAACTGATGTAATGGTGTTGGCTGCATGTTTTATACCCCTGATGACCTGACGTCATGGATGAGGCGACAGCATCCGATGCAGAAATCCCAAGACTCTGGTATTCGGACCAGCTGAGGGCTACCTGCAGGCAGATAACCCAAGTGTGATGATTGCAACAGTGAATACACTCTAACATCTACATTTATGGTAAGTATACACAACTGTACTTTTTAAGTTGTCGTCAAAAAGTGGTTGAGAAGTCTTTAAGCAAAAGGTTGTTTTCTGGGAGCCAAAGTATAACAATGACCCAGTCTGTTAGGTAAACAGCTTAATGGGTTAAGGGCAAGACAAAACAGCAGTGGTGACAAAGTTTCACCCTAGAGTACCCCCTTTGATTTTTTATCCCTGGGATGATAATTTGCACTTTGTCATGGTTTAGCTGTATAGTGGTGTGTCCCACTTCTATATTCTTCTAACAGTGACACTTCTTTCCCTAATTGCCTTATAATTTTCTCTATTCGATGCTTCTACGATAGCATTTTATTTCTTCCCTTCTTTACCCTTATTGCTCTGCTTTTGTGGTAAGACTTTCTGTAGTAATTGCACAGTAATACATCCCATTTACTTCTGTTGTATATCACGAGAATTTTCTGTTAATAGTCTTGATTACTGTGTTCACCTGTTTAATCAGACTTGTAACATTTTGGGTCTTATTTACTTTACTGTAATCCATTTCTTTCATCAATCTTAATCAGTACCTCTTTTCTTAGATCATTTTCCTGTAAACTTAAAAACACATTTGGTATGTACCTCACTAAACACCTACAACAACTGGAAAGGCACAAAAATTCCTCACTAAGAGGATCTTAGGCCTTAAGCACATGCCCTATACAGACAGACCCAAAAAACTCCAGCTATACCCTGTCTCTTATCGCCTACTTAAGAGGCAATCTCGCTTGACCTACAAAGCCATGTCTGACCCATAGCTGCTAGATATGCTACACCTAAAGAAATCCCACTCCCTCCATGCCACATGCTCCAGGGACCTTAACCTCATTACCACAATAAACAGAACATGCTGGAGAGACAGGATGTTCTTCATACCACATTGCTGCAGTCCTAACACTTGGGTAGTCCGCTGTCCCAGTCGGCCCGAATACCAAAGTATATGGCTGACGTCGGTCAAGGCGCATTAGTCTGACGTCAGGGTACAAATGCGCATGACCGACGTCATATCCTCAGTCTTTTTTGCCGCATGGTCCGATGCAGAAGCAGTTTTGCAAGTGCAGGTTGGCGTTCTGAGATTTTCCGAAGTCGGAGTTTCAGACCGAATCCAAGTTGGCTAAGTACCCCGTTGGGGATTATTTTGGTTTTCTTGCCTCAGTATTTTACGGATGTCAGAAAAAGTGAATAACTGTATTTCTTGTGGGAAACAGATACCTCATAGGGATTACCATACCTTGTGTATACCTTGCTTAGGGCCTGAGCACGGCGTTGTTGGCTGTCGCTCTTGTGCTAGATTTAACAAACTCACTATAAAGAAGATTAGATTGTGCCAGGTTAGTTTTTGGGAAGCGGTGTAATTATAAAATGCCGTCGGATGCTCCGGCGCCCGATCAAAAAGCGCAAGGACAAAACAGCAAAGCCTAGGCTGGAAGAACCGTCCGTCCGGACGTCGGTTCTTTAGAGGGCTCGGTGGAGCCAGGGGTTCAGCCAGAAATTTCTATGGAATACCAGGGAGACTTTATTACTGCAAGATGTGGCCTCTCAGGAGGTAGGCCAGGCGGAAGGGGCTTCTCAGGTAGCTGTTCTTCCTTCCCTTCCTAAGGTGGTTAGGCCCTCCTGCTGTTTCCAAGGCTTCTCCCAGGGGCAGGCCAGGTATTGTTTCAGGAGTTACCCCTAGTTCTTCAGGGTCTGTACCTAAGAAGCATATGCTTAAGATGGCAGAAGATTTGATTACAATGATTAGAGGTTCTATGCCCCCTCCTGATAAGAGGCCTAGGGTGGAACCTGAGCTTGGGAGTTTTGAGCAGTGTTCGGATGCTTCTGAGTCTTCGGCTGAAGACTTGCAGGAGTATTCCCCTTACTCTGATTCTGATGTAGATGATTCTACTCCTTCTGCTTCTCCTCCTGAGGATTTCTCATTTTCAGAGACTCTTCATTCCATGAGGGAGCATTTTAAATGGGAAGGTCAGGATTTCTCTGATTCCAGGAAAAGGCTTAGGGAATTTTTGATGTTCTTCATTCCACATTGCTGCAGTCCTAACTATTGGGTAGTCCGCTGTCCAGTCGGCCCGAATACCAAAGTATATGGCTGACGTCGGTCAGGGCGCATTAGACTGACGTCAGTACGTCAGGGTACTAATGCGCATGCCCGACGTCATATCCTCAGTCTTTTTTGCCGCATGGTCCGATGCAGAAGCAATTTTGCGAGTGCAGGTTGGCGTTCTGAAAGTTTCTGAAGTCAGAGTTTCAGACCGAATCAAAGTTGGCTAAGTACCCCGTTGGGGAATATTTTGGTTTTTTCTTGCCTCAGTATTTAACCGGATGTCAGAAAAAAGTGAATAACTGTATTTCTTGTGGGAAACACATACCTCATAGGGATTATCATACTTTGTGTATACCTTGTTTAGGGCCTGAGCACGGCGTTGTTGGATGCCGCTCTTGTGCTAGATTTAACAAACGCACTATTAAGAGAAGGTTAGACTGTGCCAGGTTAGTTTTGGGAAGCGTTGTAATTATAAAATGCCGCCGGATGCTCCGGCGCCGCTTCGCCAAAAGCGCAAGGACAAAGCAGCAAAGCCTAGAGTGGAAGAACCGACAGTCCCTGACGTCGGTTCTTTAGAAAACTCAGTGGAGCGGAGGTTCTGCCAGGTGTTTCTTTGGAGTCTCAGGGAGACTTTACTGTTACAGGATGTATCCTCTCAGGAAGTAGGCCAGGCTGAGGGGGCTTCTCAGGTGGCTGTTCTTCCCTCTCTTCCTAAGGTGGTTAGGGCCTCCCCTTCTGTTTCCAAGGCTTCTTTGAGAGGCAGGCCAAGTTTAGCTTCAGTGGGGGTTTCTCCTAGTGCTTCAGGGTCTTTGCCTAAGAAACATATGCTTAAAATGGCAGAGGATTTGATTACTATGATTAGAGGTTCTATGCCCCCTCCTGATAAGAGGCCTAGGGTGGAACCTGAGTTTGAGAGTTTTGAGCAATGTTCGGAGGCTTCTGAGTCTTCGGCTGAAGACTTGCAGGAGTATCCTCCTTATTCTGATTCGGATGTGGATGATTTTACTCCTTCAGCTTCTCCTCCTGAAGATTTTTCATTTTCAGAGACTCTGCATTCCATGAGGGAGCATTTTAAATGGGAAGGTCAAGATTTCTCTGATTCCAGGAAGAGGCTTAGGGAATTCTTGTTTTTACCCCAGCATAGGCCTTTAGCTATACCTCCTGTTCTGAATGTGGTGGAAGATGTTTTTGCAGAGGCTTCCCTGAATCCTGATTCTTTGCCTCCTGCCCCAGTTAAACCGGATAGGTACTATAGGGTGCCTGAAGCTCATAAGTATCTTTTTAAGAGTCCTAGGGCAGACCCGGAAACTGTCTCTCAGGGGCCTAAAGGAGTGAAGGCCTCTGTTGTTAAAAATCCTGTTCCTCCTGATAGAGGCAAGGGCTTTGGATAGATGGGGAAAGAAAGTGTATACTTCTTCCACTTTAGCCATGAGGGCATTGAATTGTCAGTTTCACATGTTAAAATATCAGAATTACCTCCTTTCACAATTGAAATCTAAGGTGGATGCTCTGGCAGAAGGAATTGAGTGTAAAGAGTTGCAGGATTTAGTTCATGTGTCTGAACAGGTAGGTAAACATTCCTTGCAGTGTGGTTTTGATGCTGTGCAGGCCTCCTCGAGGGTGGCTGCCACTGGTTCTGTTCTTCGTAGGCATGCCTGGTTGAGAGATCAGAATTTAGCTGAGCATGTTAAAACAAGGATTTTGGATGCTCCTTTGCAGTCTGATGTGTTGTTTGGTTCGCCTGTGGAAGCAGTTTTAAAGAAAATGGAGGACAAGGCTAAGTCTATGCAAACTGTTAAGGATTTTTTGCAGGTGCAGCCTCCGACGTTTAGTAGAAATTGGCCTACTAAGGGATGGACTTATCCTGCTTATGATTCCCAGTCTAGGGGTAGGTCTAGACGTGGTAGGGGCAGAGCTCAAGGTTCTTTTAGGCCTAGGACAGGGAGTTCCCCTGCTCAGACTGCTGGTGAGGGCAGGGGTCAGTCCTTTCGTAAGCAGACCCAATGACCTGCCTTTTCAGCTGCCAGTACATTCTCGCCTGGCAGCACCTTTGGGAGGAAGGCTGTCTCTTTTCAAAGAAAATTGGGATTTAATTACCCAAGACAGATGGGTTCTGGATATCATTCACCACGGTTACAGGTTTTATTTCCATACCTTGCCTCCTTTCAAAGGCATGCCAGACATTCCTCCTCTACAAAGAAAAGAGGCTCACAAGCAAATATCTCTGTTGCTCCAAATAGGGGCCATTCAGCCAGTTCCTGTGCCAGAAAAGGGCCTAGGATTTTATTCTCGCCTGTTCCTAGTACCGAAAAAGGGGAACACGTGGAGACCAATTTTGGATTTATCTATCCTCAACACTTATCTGGACATTCCCAAGTTCAAAATGTTGACGTTACAACAGCTTTTACCTCTGCTGGGCAAAGATCACTGGATGGTAACTTTAGATTTCAAGGAAGCTTACCTTCATGTGCCTATAAGACTAAGTTGCAGGAAGTATCTGCGTTTTCGAGCTGGAAATTCTCATTATCAGTTCTCTGCATTGCCCTTTGGCTTATCCACTGCGCCCAGAGTATTCACAAAGGTTCTGGCTCCAGTGATAGCTTACTTCAGGCTAAAAGGAATTCAAATCTATCCTTACTTGGACGACTGCCTGATTCTAGCTCAAGAAAAGGTAGACCTTCTACAGCATTTGGATTATGTCATAGCAGTGCTAAGATGCCTAGGGTATTCTGTGAACGAAATAAAGTCCAGTCTAGTACCCTCACAAGACATGTGCTTTCTGGGTGTGAGACTGAATACAGCAGCCCAGATGGCCTTTTTAACCCCGGACAAATAAAAGAATCTTTCCAGTTACTTCCATCAACTATCTCTTCAGTCCGGGCTGACTGCAAGGACAGTCCTTCAAGCCTTAGGGTTCATGGCATCTTGTATTCTGGTGCTTCCCAATGCCAAACTGCATATGAGGAAGCTGCAATGGTATCTCAAAAATGTATGGGCACAGCACTGCCAGGATTTGGACACTGTCATTCAAATAATACCTTGCATTCAAAAGGAATTTTTGTGGTGGGCTCAGGAATGTCACCTAAACAAGGGACTCTCTGTGACCCGGCCAGAGGCGAGTCAGATTCTAACGACAGATGCCTCAGACATTGCTTGGGGGCTCATCTAAATGGAAAGTGGATACAAGACAAGTGGCCTGCCAGACTACAGCATCTACATATCAACATGAAAGAGATGTTAGCAGTCCAGTTTGCATTAATGGCTTTCAAGGAGTTACTTCTTCCAGGGCAGGTGTTGATTCTAACAGACAACACGACTGTCATGTGGTACATCAACAAACAAGGGGAACACATTCTTACCCATTGTGCAGGCAAGCAATGATTTTATGGGAGACTGCGCTCAGCTTGCAACTAACTCTTCAGGCAAGGTTTCTGCCGGGAGCACAGAACTCCTTAGCAGATGTGTTAAGCAGACAAATCATGGATCCCCACAGTGGAAACTGGATCTTCATGTATTTCAAAATTGACAGTGTCATGGGGAACTCCAGACATAGATCTGTTCGCTTCTCCACTAAACCACCAGCTGCCAAAGTTTTGCACAAAGAGGTTTCATCACACAGCTTGGAAAGTGGATGCTCTTTCTTTCAGTTGGAAAAATCTTCATGTGTATGCTTTTCCACCTCTGCCTCTTCTCCCAAAGGTGCTTCTAAAGGTCAGACAAGACAAGCCAAGGATGATTTTAATAGCTCCAGATTGGCCTCGGCAGCACTGGTACCCATTACTGAGGAGTCTGGTAAGGAAGCCTCCATGGCCTTTACCCTTGATTCCACACCTGTTGTCTCAGAGGGACGGTCACCTGCTCAATGTCAAGCTTCACTCTCTTCATCTGACAGCCTGGCATATTCTGTTTTGAAAGACAGCAGGTCTCAACTTCCTCAACAAGTTTTAAATGTGATTATGGAAGCCAGAAGACCTAGTACAAGGAAAGTGTACGCGGAAAAATGGAAGAGATTTTTATTTTGGAGTGCAGCAAACAATTTGGAGATTTCTGAGCCTAATTTGAGTGTGGCTCTTCAATATCTTACTGAGTTATTGGACAAAGGTTTGTCTTTCTCTTCCATTAAGATTCATGCTGCAGCAATTTCAGCTCACTATGATTGTGACCCACCATTGTTTTGCATCCTTTGTTCAAGCAATTTCTTAGAGGGCAAAGAATATAAGACCCCCGTAGAGCTCCTACTCCTGCTTGGGATCTCAATTTTGTGTTGGAGAAACTTACTCTACAACCTTTTGAGCCTGCGGCTACTGCTGAATTGAAATACTTGTCATGGAAGACTGCTTTTTTGTTGGCCATTACTTCTGCAAGAAGGGTTTCTGAGTTGCAGGCCCTTATGGCGGTAGAGCCTTTTTTGATTTTTCATATGGATAGGGTATCTTTACGTACTAATCCTTCCTTTATGCCTAAGGTGGTTTCTAGTGTGGCTTTAAACCAAACTATTCATTTGCCTACTTTTTATGCAGATCCCCAAAATAAAGGGAAAAGATTTTGCACACTTTAGATGTACACAGGCAATTGCGTTATTATTTGAGCAGGACTAAGGATTTCAGGCAGTCTCAGCAGTTGTTTGTTTCTTTTGCTTTGGGTTCGCAGGGCAAGCCTGTGTCAAAACAAACTATTTCTAGGTGGATTGGAGTTTGCATTGCATTTTGTTATTCCCATCATGGCAAGGAGATTCCAGCTGGGATTAGGCCTCATTCCACTAGGGCTACTGCCACTTCAACAGCATTTCTAAGGGGGGTGGCAACTAAGGATATTTTGGAGGCAGCTACTTGGAGTTCAGTGCATACTTTCTCTAAGCATTATCACCTTCCTCTCTACTCTAAGTCTAGGGCTGGTTTTGCCACAGCTATTTTGCAAGGCATGTTGTCAGTTCCTGCTTCCTTATGATTTGCCAGCCTCCCTTACCTCTGCTTTGGGATTCTACCCAATAGTTAGGACTGCAGCAATGTGGAATGAAGAACATAGTACAGTTTTGTACCTACCATAAATGTAGATGTTCGAGGATCCACATTGCTGCAGTCCAATTTACTCCCTCCTTCCCTCTGTGTTTAGGGGTGGTTGTGTAGGTGAGGTTATATTCTGGTAATTTTGTATATTTTGTACATATTTTTGGTGCAGGTATGTTTGGAGTTTTTGGTTTTGGCCTTATCTTTTCAGGGTCTTCTGACATCTGGGGCAAGAAAAGACTGAGGATATGGCGTCGGGCATGCGCATTAGTACCCTGACGTACTGACGTCAGTCTAATGCGCCCTGACCGACGTCAGCCATATACTTTGGTATTCGGGCCGACTGGACAGCGGACTACCCAATAGTTAGGACTGCAGCAATGTGGATCCTCGAACATCTACATTTATGGTAGGTACAAAACTGTACTTTTCTACCCCAGCATAGGCCTTTAGCTATACCTCCTGTTCTAGATGTGGTGGAGGATGTTTTTGCAGAGGCTTCTCTGAACCCTGACTCTTTGCCTCCTGCTCCAGTTAAACCGGATAGATATTATAGGGTGCCTGAAGCTCATAAGTATCTTTTTAAGAGTCCTAGGGCAGACCCAGAAACTGTTTCACAGGGGCCTAAAGGTGTTAAGGCTTCTGTTGTTAAAAATCCTGTTCCTCCAGATAAAGAGGCTAGGGCTTTGGATAGATGGGGAAAGAAAGTGTATACTTCTTCCACTTTGGCCATGAGAGCTTTGAATTGCCAGTTTCACATGTTGAAATACCAAAATTATCTCCTTTCACAATTAAAGGTATTGAGTGTAAAGAGTTGCAGGATTTAGTTCATGTTTCTGAACAGGTGGGTAAGCATTCTTTGCAATGTGGTTTTGATGCTGTGCAGGCCTCTTCGAGGGTGGCTGCCACTGGTTCGGTTCTTCGCAGGCACGCCTGGTTGAGGGATCAGAATTTAGCTGAGCATGTGAAAACAAGGATTTTAGATGCTCCTTTACAATCTGATGTGTTGTTTGGTTCGCCTGTGGAAGCAGTTCTAAAGAAAATGGAAGACAAGGCTAAGTCTATGCAGACTGTTAAAGATTTTTTTGCAGGTTCAGCCTCCGAAGTTTAGTAGAAATTGGCCTACCAAGGGGTGGACATATCCTGCTTATGATTCCCAGTCTAGGGGTAGGTCTAGACGTGGTAGAGGCAGAGCTCAAGGGTCTTTTAGGCCTAGGACAGGGAGTTCACCTGCTCAGTCTTCTGGTGAGGGCAGGGGTCAGTCCTTTCGTAAACAGACACAATGACCTGCCTTTTCAGCTGCCAGAATCTTCTCGTCTGGCAGCACCTTTGGGAGGAAGGTTGGCACTTTTCAAAGAAAACTGGAGTTTAATTACCCAAGACAGATGGGTATTGGATATCATTCACCACGGTTACAGGTTTTATTTCCATACCTTGCCTCCTTTCAAAGGCATGCCAGACATTCCTCCTCAGCAAAGGAAAGAGGCTCACAAGCAAATTTCTCTGTTGCTCCAAATAGGGGCCATTCAGCGGTTCCTGTGCCAGAAAGGGGCCTAGGATTTTATTCTCGCCTGTTCCTAGTACCAAAAGGGGAACACTTGGAGACCAATTTTGGATTTGTCTATCCTCAACACTTATCTGGACATTCCCAAGTTCAAAATGTTGACGTTACAACAGCTTTTACCTCTGCTGGGCAAAGATCACTGGATGGTAACTTTGGATCTCAAGGAAGCTTACCTTCATGTTCCTATCAGACTAATTTGCAGGAAATATCTGCGTTTTCGAGCTGGGAATTCTCATTATCAGTTCTCTGCATTGCCCTTTGGCTTATCTACTGCCCAGAGTATTCACAAAGGTTCTGGCTCCAGTGATAGCTTTCTTCAGGCTAAAAGGAATACAAATCTATCCTTATTTGGACGATTGCCTGATTCTGGCTCAAGGAAGGGACGTGCTTCTTCAGCATTTGGAATATGTGATAGCAGTGCTAAGATGCCTAGGGTATTCTGTGAGCGAAATAAAGTCCAGTCTAGTACCCTCTCAAGACATGTGCTTTCTGGGTGTGAGACTGAATACAGCAACCCAGATGGCCTTTTAACCCCGGACAAGCAAAAGAATCTTTCTCTTTACTTCCATCAACTATCTCATCAGTCCGGGCTGACTGCAAGGACAGTCCTTCAAGCCTTAGGGTTCATGGCATCTTGTATTCTGGTACTTCCCAATGCCAAACTGCATATGAGGAAGCTACAATGGTATCTCAAAAATGTATGGACACAGCACTGCCAGGATTTGGACACTGTCATTCAAATAATACCTTGCATTCAAAAGGAATTTTTGTGGTGGGCTCAGGAATGTCACCTAAACAAGGGACTCTCTGTGACCCGGCCAGAGGCGAGTCAGATTCTAACGACAGATGCCTCAGACACAGCTTGGGGAGCTCATCTGAATGGAAAGTGGATACAAGACAAGTGGCCTGCCAGACTGCAGCATCTACATATCAACATGAAGGAGATGTTAGCAGTCCAGTTTGCATTACTGGCTTTCAAGGATTTACTTCTTCCAGGGCAGGTGTTGATTCTAACAGACAACACAACTGTCATGTGGTACATCAACAAACAAGGGGAACACATTCTTATCCTCTATGCAGGCAAGCAATGATTTTGTGGGAGACTGCGTTAAGCTTGCAGTTGAATCTTCAAGCAAGGTTTCTGCCAGGAGCACAGAACTCCTTAGCAGATGTGTTAAGCAGGCAAATCATGGATCCCCACGAGTGGAAACTGGATCTTCATGTATTTCAGACATTGACAGTGTCATGGGGAACTCCAGACATAGATCTGTTCGCTTCTCCACTAAACCACCAGCTGCCAAAGTTTTGCACGAAAAGGTTTCATCACACAGCCTGGAAAGTGGATGCTCTTTCTTTCAGTTGGAAAAATCTTCATGTGTATGCCTTTCCACCTCTGCCTCTCCTCCCAAAGGTACTTCTAAAGGTCAGACAAGACAAGCCAAGGATGATTTTAATAGCTCCAGATTGGCCTCGGCAGCACTGGTACCCATTGCTGAGGAGTCTGGTAAGGAAGCCTCCATGGCCCTTACCTTTGATTCCACACCTATTGTCTCAGAAGGACGGGCATCTGCTCAATGTCAAGCTTCACTCTCTTCATCTAACAGCCTGGCATATTCTGTTTTGAACCATGGCAGGTCTCAGCTTCCTCCACAAGTTTTGAATGTGATTATGGAAGCCAGAAGACCTAGTACAAGAAAAGTGTACGCAGGAAAATGGAAGAGATTTTTATTTTGGTGTGCAGCAAAGGATTTGGATGTTTCTGAGCCAAATTTGAGTGTGGCTCTTCAATATCTTACTGAGTTATTGGACAAAGGTTTGTCTTTCTCTTCCATTAAGATTCATGCTGCAGCAATTTCAGCTCACTATGATTGTGACCCACCATTGTTTTCTCATCCTTTGTTCAAGCAATTTCTTAGAGGGGCAAAGAATATAAGACCCCCACGTAGAGCTCCTACTCCTGCTTGGGACCTCAATTTTGTGTTGGAGAAACTCACTCTACAACCTTTTGAGCCTGCAGCTACTGCTGAATTGAAATATTTGTCATGGAAGACTGCATTTTTGTTAGCCATTACATCTGCAAGAAGGGTGTCTGAATTGCAGGCCCTTATGGCGGTTGAGCCTTTCCTGATTTTTCATAAGGATAGGGTATCTTTACGTACTAATCCTTCCTTTATGCCTAAAGTGGTTTCTAGTGTGGCTTTAAACCAAACTATTCATTTGCCTACCTTTTATGCAGATCCCCAAAATAAGGGGGAAAAGATTTTGCACACTTTAGATGTACACAGGCAGTTGCGTTATTATTTAAGCAGGACTAAGGATTTTAGGCAGTCTCAGCAGTTGTTTGTTTCTTTTGCTTTGAGTTCTCAGGGCAAGCCTGTGTCAAAACAAACTATTTCTAAGTGGATTGGGTTTTGCATTGCATTTTGTTATTCCCATCATGGCAAGGAGATTCCAGCTGGGATTAGGCCTCATTACACTAGGGCTACTGCCACTTCAACAGCATTTCTAAGCTGGGTGGCAACTAAGGATATTTTGGAGGCAGCTACTTGGAGTTCAGTGCATACTTTCTCTAAGCATTACCACCTTCCTCTCTACTCTAAATCTAGGGCTGGTTTTGCCACGGCTATTTTGCAGGGCATGTTGTCAGCTCCTGCTTCCTTATGATTTGCCAGCCTCCCTTACCTCTGCTTTGGGATTCTACCCAAGTGTTAGGACTGCAGCAATGTGGTATGAAGAACATAGTACAGTTTTGTACCTACCATAAATGTAGATGTTCAAGATCCACATTGCTGCAGTCAACCCTCCCTCCTTCCCTCTGTGTTTAGGGGTGGTTGTGTGGGTGAGGTTATACTCTTGTAAATTTGTATATATTGTATATATATTTGGTGCAGGAGTGTGTGGTGTTTTTTGGTTTTAGCCTCATCTTTTTAGGGTCTTCTGACATCTGAGGCAAGAAAAGACTGAGGATATGACGTCGGTCATGCGCATTTGTACCCTGACGTCAGACTAATGCGCCTTGACCGACGTCAGCCATATACTTTGGTATTCGGGCCGACTGGGACAGCGGACTACCCAAGTGTTAGGACTGCAGCAATGTGGATCTTCGAACATCTACATTTATGGTAGGTACAAAACTGTACTTTCCTAACCCAGAGACTTCCCATACTCTGGAACAAGCTTCCCATTCACATCAAGCAGAGCACTTCACTGGCCCTCTTTAAGAGAAATCTTGACGAGTGGGTGGGCAATAGGAAGTTTACCCCAGGGATCACTTCAGTGGCCTTGCTTGACAGGGACACTGGGAATTAACTTTGCGGCATGATGCCAGGGAATCTTCTTGGGCTAGGCTTATATAGGGTCCAGGGCCGTTAGCCCTAGTACACACTTACGAACCTATGAACATTCTTTGCTGTTTCCCCCAGGCATTTTACAGAAAGTTCCAGAACATTTTCCTATGACATATCCTCTTCAGCTGCATCCTGCATCATCTTCTGCTCCTTCATATGGAAACTTAGTGGCCCATCACTCCACAACATTGCCTGAATCAGAGTTGCTACTGTTTCCTGCTCCTTCCTTTGCTTTGCAACTGCAAAGGAACTTTTGTAGCGGTTTCCTGCTAAATTAGATGCCTCCTATTCCACTAATTTCTCCTTCATTTGGGGATTCATTGTTCCGTTACGCTCCTTCATTTGGGGATTCATTGTTCCATCACGCTGTGACATTACCTGTGTTGGATTTTCTACACTAAATTTTTAATTTCACAGGTAATCCATAGGTTCATAGATTAGTACTAGGCTAACTGCCCTTATGGACCATTTTAAGCCTAGCCAGTTACCCCATGTCAGAATCAAACCCTACACCTTGTGTCTGGAGGACAGCCACCTTAGCCATTATGCCAACCTCCCACCCTATAACTGCAGAACTGATGTCTGTGTTCCTCAACTGATGGGTCTCTGATCTGACTTTGACTACTTTTCAGACTTAGGATCTGTAGCTCAAGCTTCTCCCTTTACCCATAATCCCCTCCAAATCCTGTATTACCTCAGATGTACCCTTTTGGAATGTACCTCACAAGACATCTGCAGCAGCTGGAAAGGCCACAGAAGTACCTCACAAAGAGAATTACTGGCCTCAAACAGATGCCCTACACTGACAGTCTCAAAAAACTCCAGCTTTACTCCGTAGCATATTGCCTTCTCCGAGGTGATCTCTGCCTAACATATAAAGCTATGTCAAACCCAGAGCTGTTGGACATGCTATACCTAAAGAAATCCCAGTCCCTCCAAGCTACATGCTCTAGGGACCTAAACCTTGTCACCACAGTAAACAGGACATGCTGGAGGGATAGATTCCTGTCCCAAAGACTTCCCCTACTCTGGAACAGGCTACTCATCTATGTCAAGCAAAGATGTTCATCGTGTTACCCTGCTGCAGTCATCACACTTGGGTTATCCTGTCGTCAGGTGGTCCCGCAGTCGGCCGGAATTCCAAAGTCTTGGTCCGGCGTCGGTTGCTGTCGCTTCTTCCCTGACGTCAGTGCGCCAGGGGTATATATAATGCATCCGACGCCATTTTCTTCAGTCTTTCTTGCCGCGCAGTGCCCGAAGCAGGAGCAGTTCGCAAGTGCCGGTCGGCAGACTCCTGAGATTTTTGAAGTCGAATTTCAGATCCGAAGTCTTCAATAAAGCTAAGTACCCCGTTGGGGAAACTTTTCTTGCCTCAGACCGATGTCAGAAAAAGTTAACAATTGTATTTCTTGTGGGAAGCAAATACCTCTTAAGGATTTTCATTCTTACTGCATACCTTGCCTAGGCCCAGACCACGACGTCACTGGTTGTCGTTTTTGTGCTAGGTTTAATAAGCGTACTATAAAAAGACACTTTGATTTCGCACAACACTACTTCGGTAGAAAATTTAACTACACTATGCCGTCAGAGCAACTGACTACTGCCGTGCACAAAA
This sequence comes from Protopterus annectens, assembly GCF_019279795.1. Lineage (NCBI taxonomy): Eukaryota > Metazoa > Chordata > Ceratodontiformes > Protopteridae > Protopterus > Protopterus annectens. The sequence continues at coordinate 1,512,726,739 of NC_056737.1, forward strand.
AACGCAAGGATAAGGACAGGCAGCCTAGACCCAAGCCAGACTCTGAGGCCTTGGCTGGTCCGGTCTCCGGTTCACCAGTCTTCAGTGAGGCTCTGACGCAGCCCCTGACTACCGCAGATCTGGAACCCGAGACCGCTTCAGAGCTTTTGGCGGAGAGTACAAGGCCGACGCAGCCATTTTGTTTAGCCCCTACCGACGACTCTGCCTGAAAAAGATGTCGGTGCTGCAGAAACACCTTCGGTTTCTGAAGGTGTCTTCCGACCGACGATGCTCACCATAAAAACGTTTCCTAAGACTAAGACTCCTATTAAACCTAAAAAGACTGCACTCCAGTCTCCAGTTCAAGGCCCCATGCCTAAGAAACAGATGCTCAAAATAGCTGAAGATTTGATCTCTTTAATCAGGGCTTCACAACCCCCACCCGACAAAAGGCCTAGACAAGAGGAAGATTATGCCTCCTCTGAACAAGTGTCTATTTCCTCAGGCTCCTCTGAGGACCAAGATTACTCCTTCTCCCCTTATGAAGATTCTGATGCTGAGGATTCTATTCCCTTAGCTTCTCCTCCTGAAGACTACTCCTTTGGGGAAACTTTACACACTGAGGGAATATTTTCACTGGGAAGGTCAGGACTACTCTGACTCAAAGAAAAGACTCAGAGAGTTTCTTTTACTCCCCCAGCACAGACTACTTGCCATCCCCCCAGTTTTAGACATTGTGGATGATGTTTACTTAGAATCCAGTTTGAACCCAGATTCTCTGCCTCCTGCTCCCGCCAAACCTGACAGATACTACAGAGTGCCTGATTCCCACAAATTTCTTTATAAAAGCCCTGTTGCTGATCCAGAGACCATCTCCCAGGGTCCCAAAGGGGCTAAGGCTTCTATGGCAAAAAATCCTGTACCCTCTGAAAGGGACTCCAGAGCACTAGACAGGTGGGGGAAAAAGGTTTACACCTCAGCCACTCTAGCTATGAGGGCACTAAATTGCCAATTTCACATGCTAAATATCAGCAATTTCTAATGTCTCAGTTAAAACAAAAAATGAGCACACTCCCTCAACAGTCTGAATTGAAAGAAATGCAGGATCTGTTGCATGCAACTGAACAGGTGGGCAAACATACTTTACAATGTGGGTTTGATTCTTTGGAGGCTTCCTGCAGAGCAGCTGTCACTGGGCCTGTTATACGTAGGCATGCTTGGTTAAAGGAACAAACTCTGCCTGATCATGTTAAAGCAAAGCTTCTAGATGCTCCCTTACAGCAGGATGTTCTTTTTGGAGTTAAAGCAGAAGAAGTCTTAAAGAAAATGGAGGATAAGGCAAAATCTATGCAGACAGTCAAAGATTTCCTACAGGTACAGCCCCCTCGCTTCAGCAGAAATTGGCCAACAAAAAATTGGTCCTTTCCAGCTACTGACAGACCACAGAGGGGTAAATACAGACGTCCAAGTGGCAGAGGACAACCACAAGCCCAGTACAAACCTCGCCAATGGGTCACTGCAACACAGAAGGGAGAAGAGGATAGGTCGCAAGCTACCAGAAGGCAAACTCAATGACTTGCACCTTATCTGGCCAAGCAACACTCTCTTGGCAGCCCCCTTGGGAGGAAAACTCGCACTTTTTTCAGACAACTGGCACATTGTCACAAAGGACAAATGGGTCCTAGACATAATTTCACGAGGATACATATTCCATTTTCACACCTTGCCAATGAAAAGAGGAATGCCAAACCTGCCACAAAATCAATGGGCAGAGTCACAAAAACAAATTTCAGCTCTCATGGACATGAGAGCAATTCAACTGGTACCTACTCGAGAGCAAGGCCAAGGATTTTACTCAAGACTCTTTCTAGTTCCCAGAAAGGACAATGCCTGGAGACCAATTCTGGACCTTTCAATTCTAAACACCTTCTTACAAGTACCCAAATTCAAGATGCTAACACTACAGCAGCTTCTTCCCATGTTGGGCAAGAAAGCATATCTAGTAATGTTGGACCTCAAGGAGGCATACCTGCATGTCCCTATCAGACAAAGTTGCAGAAGATACCTCCGTTTCATTGCAGGTTCAACCCATTACCAATTCTCTGCACTGCCCTTTGGCTTATCTACTGCACCCAGGGTCTTCACAAAATGCCTGGCACCAGTAATTGCATACTGCAAAGAGGAATTCAAATATACCCATACCTGGATGACTGCCTCATACAAGCAGAAAGCAAGGACATCCTCTTACATCATCTGGGTTTTGTAAAACATCTTGTAAGTTGCCTGGGGTACACAGTAAACGAAAAGAAATCAAAACTAGTACTTTCACAAAATATTACATTCCTGGGTGCCAGCTTGGATACAACGGCCCAGAAGGCTTATCTGACGCCAGACAAACAACTACAACTGACTCAATATTTCAAAACAATGGCAACAAAGACCCAGCTACCTGCAAGAAAAATTCTGCAGGCCTTGGGCTTCATGGCATCTTGCATACTACTAATACCATTTGCAAAGCTGCATATGAGAAAATTACACTGGTACCTAAAAAGCGTATGGTCTCAACACAGCCACAGCTTGGACACAATGATATCTCTCATTCCCTGCCTACAACAGGAGTTTCTATGGTGGTCACAGGCATGTCACCTCAACAAGGGTCAGCCTTTCACCTTGCCCCCAGCCAGGCAAACTATGACAACAGATGCATCGGACTACGCCTGGGGGGCACACATGGCAGGACAGTGCGTTCAAGGCATATGGACTGCAGATCAAAGGAATCTGCACATCAATCAAAAAGAGATGCTAGCTGTACAGAATGCTCTGATAGCCTTCAAAAATCTATTACATCCAGGACAACTTACAATAAGGACGGACAACACAGTAATGTGGTACATAAACAAACAAGGGGGTACACACTCCTACCCTCTATGCTGGCAAGCAATGACCTTGGGGAACACAGCTCTGGCTTACCAAGTACAGTTACAAGCTCAATTCCTGCCAGGAAAAAAGAACACATTGGCAGATGACCTCAGCAGAAACATCATGGATCCCCACGAGTGGAAACTGGATCCACAAGTATTTGCAATGATAACTCAAAAATGGGGCCTTCCAGACATAGACCTGTTTGCCAGTCCTCAAAACTATCAACTAACAAAATTTTGTACAAGGACACTTCATCAAGCTTGGAAAGTGGACGCACTCTCATTCAGTTGGAAAAACCTGACAGTATTTGCCTTCCCTCCATTGCCTCTCCTCACAAAGGTGCTTCTGAAAGTCAGAAAGGAGAGACCACGACTGATGCTCATAGCCCCAGACTGGCCACGCCAGCACTGGTACCCACTACTGAGGAATATGGCCCAGGGCCCACCTTGGATTTTACCACAAATTTCCCATTTGCTCACACAGCAAAACAATTCTTCACAGCCAGCTCAAAACCTTAAATTTGGCTGCATGGCAAATCACCTAAGCATCCAGCCAGCTCCTCTTTCCCAAGCAGTTATGGATGTTATACTGGAAGCTAAGAGGCCCAGCACCAGGAAGGCCTGTTCGGGCAAATGGAAAAGGTTTTCTGCCTGGAACCAAACTAAAGGCCAAAACACACTTCAGCCTCACATGCCTCAGATTCTACAGTTTTTAACTGAGATGTTGCACAAAGGACTTTCTTTTTCTTCCATTAAAATCCATGCATCAGCTATTTCAGCCCACTACAACACGGATCCACCCTTATTTTCGCATCCACTTCTAAGGCAGTTCCTCAGAGGGGCAAAAAACATTAGGCCCCCCAGGAGAGAACCTACACCAACATGGGACCTCAATTTTGTTCTGGAAAAACTTACGCTACCTCCCTTTGAACCAGCTTTCTCTGCAGATCTACAGTTTCTATCATGGAAGACTGCCCTGCTGCTAGCAATAACTTCAGCTAGAAGAGTCTCAGAGCTGCAGGCACTAATGGCAGTGGAACCTTTCCTCATTTTCCATCAAGACAGAGTTTCTCTACGAACTAATCCTTCCTTCGTGCCTAAGGTGGTTTCCAGTGTGGCTTTAAATCAAACCATCCACTTATCCACCTTCTTCCCAAATCCACAGAACAAAGGAGAAAGACTCCTGCATTCCTTGGACATTCACAGGCAACTTCGTTACTACTTGGATAAAACTAAGGCTTTCAGAAAGTCTGACCAACTCTTTGTATCCTATGCTACAGCTTCATAAGGGAAGGCTATATCAAAACAAACCATTTCCAAATGGATAGGACATTGCATTCGTTTTTGCTATACCCATCATGGAAAACCAGTTCCTGCTACCATTAGGCCCCACTCTACCAGGGCAACAGCTACATCTACAGCCTTCCTCAGGGGGGTTCTAACCAAGGAGATTTTGGAAGCTGCAACCTGGAGTTCAGTGCACACCTTTACCAAACACTGTCACTTACCACTTTACTCTAAGACTAGAGCTGGCTTCGCCACTGCAGTTCTGCAGTGCCTTCTAGCCTCCTCTAACCCTCTATAAACTCCTCCACCCATCTTTAGCTTTGGGATTCTACCCAAGTTTGATGACTGCAGCAGGGTAACACGATGAACATAGTACAGTTTTGTACCTACCATAAATGTAGATGTTCGAGTGTACACTACTGCAGTCAAGATCCTCCCTCCATCCCCTCTGATCTAACTGGCTAAATCTCTACTATACCTTCCTGATGTATTTGCTTATAGCTGGAGGGATTTTGTGTTTGTGCAAAAAAATTACTTAATTTGCTACTATTTACTGACCACCTTTTTGGGGGCACCTGACATCTGGGGCAAGAAAAACTGAAGAAAATGGCGTCGGATGCATTATATATACCCCTGGCGCACTGACGTCAGGGAAGAAGCGACAGCAACCGGCCTTGGCCAAGACTTTGGAATTCCAGCCGACTGCGGGACCGCCTGACGACAGGATAACCCAAGTGTGATGACTGCAGCAGGGTGTACACTCAAACATCTACATTTATGGTAGGTACAAAACTGTACTTTCTTCATTAGCACTCTTCAAGAAAAACCTTGAATGGATGGGAAATAGGAAATACACCCCGGGATCACTTCTGTGTCTCTGCTCGACAGTGACAGGAAAATAACTTTCTTAGGTGGCGTAAGCCAGGGAACTTTGTTGGCTAGGCTTGCGTAGGCCCTTGTGCCGATAGCCTAGTACCTACCTATGAACCTATGTCATTTACCACTCCATGTTCAGACATGGTTGAAGTAGCTCAAGCATTGGCAGATAAGTGATTTCTTGCTTTTGATACTGTAGCTTCTTTCTCGTTTTACTTGGTGTCGTCTCCCTTGCTAGCCTTTAAAAAAGTCTTCTTTCTGGTAATATTGTTTTTTTGTTTAGGCCTCATGTCTTCTCCTTTTACAATACTAGAAGTCTAAGTATCTCTCTCTTACCATTGTTGGTATTCCTTTACCTTTATCCCATTATGTAATATGTTTTTGTTGCTATTCCTAGTATCAGACTTTCTGTGGTTGTTTCTCTGTTGTTCCTCCACTCATGTCGGGCAAGCCTACTAGATTCAAAAATTGCAATTCTAGCGGCCATAAAATCCTTAACTCTGATGCTTATTCAGTGTGTGTGTGTATATAGAACGAGACACCTCCACGAAGATTGTGGTATTTGTACAGGGTTTAACCATAGAGCTTTGATAGAATGAAGGAATAAGTTTGTGTTAAAAAGTTTGATTTCTTCCTCTTCTGTATGGAGCTTCCTCCAAGAAGCCTATGGATAAACCAAAAGAGGAAAAGACAGTTGAAAAATCTAGGTAGCCAAGGAGGCATTCCCCTGATTGCTGTCCTCACTCAGCTCTGCCTTCAGCTCCACCTGCTGAAATTCAGAAGACCTAACGTCCAACTACATCCTCAGATCCAACTCGCTCTTCTGCTAAAAGTCCTTTCCTCAAAGGCAACCTAGATTTTCCCCAGAGTGGATATGTTCAAGGCATGCCCATAGGGCTTTGAGACCTCCATCGTCTCCATCATCTTCAAGGTCTACTAGGAACCTGTCTGAAGCAAATGTGGCCAGAATGGTGAGAGCATTCCTCGAGACCCAAATTCAGTTGTCAGTTCTTCGTGCTCCATCTCTTATTGGACACCTGAGTTCCTGAACCTCCTTATTCTGTTCCATCGGGACAGCTGGTCCGTTCTAGTCTTGAGATGCTCCTCATCCACAACTCACTGAGGACTTCTGAATGTTCTTCAGTTTACCCTCTTCCCCCCCCAATGGAAGCTTCCCAGAAGCACAAGTGCAAGAGGAGGCACTGCCGGATAAACCCCAATCCATGCCACCAGGAGCATTAGCATAGGCCTGGTACCAGTGTGTAAGATAAGCGGTGTTGCTTTGGGGTTTGTCCAGAAGTGAAGATGTTCAAGGTGTAATCTCTGAAGGAACATTGGGTGCACATAGTGGCTCAGACAGAGGAACTGTTTTTGGGATGCAGAGGTCATGGCACAACTGCAGGTGCAGACACTGTTGGAGGGGGCAGCAGTCTTCTCATTAAATGGCCACTCATGTCTAATCTTTCAGTTGTCTTGCCTGCCTTATTTGTGATTACAAAGTGCTGAATTTACCTCTCACAATTTGTGGCTTCTTTTGTGCTACCCCTGTGTAAGACACTGAGAACTATTCTTCTGTTAGATTCTTCTAAAGTAATGAACTTTTGTTTGACATCTGGAATACTCTGCTCCCTGTTAGTGCTTTATAGAATTACCTATCTTACCAATACCTTCTTGATCATTCACTCCTTGTTTGAGAGTGGAGGGCAGTATGTATCCCTTGCTCAGCTCTGTTTATCTAGACAGTAACTGTTACTAATTTTCTTTTCTTTTCTGCATATTGTGTACCCTAATGTACCAACGTTCTTGACAATCCATGTATACCAATTTTTTTGTGACTTCTGTAACGTCCAGGTCCATTTTCTGCCTATATAGCCTATTCATGTTTTTTTTTCTTGGACATTAAGCACATTTTATATGCACTATCCTTAATACAGTGAAAGCTGTGCATCTGTTTTAGGTCAAATGCTTTTCTGCGTTGATTGAGAAAGGGTGCTGTTATGTCATGAAAGAATATAGCCAGTCCCTGTTCTCTGCCAGTGTTTATGTGGATAGTTGTGTAGAAAGTGATTTCCATTTCTTTGTTATTAAGACATTTGCATTAATTCAGAGCTAGAACAGGAGTCAAACCAGAGTTGGAACCTCTTGCATTATACAGTAGTCCTGTATTTCTTGTGCTGACTAATTTGAAGACACAGAATGCTTACCTTGTCCCCAAGTGTCTTATCTTAACTTTGCCTTTCCTTTTTTCATTTATGTATAGGACCTCAGATTAGCTGGTCTTACTGATCTCCCTCTGCTTTTTTTGTTCATTGCTTATTCCCTCTTCCTTGGCTTTATCCTTTTTAAGGCTGTATTATAATACATGATATGTTGCAGTGTTTCATCAGAAATGAAGTGCAGTCGCATTTGTCACTTATTACATTGTTTTTAAGATGTATATCTGCTGAAATTAAGTCCCTGCCCGTAATTTTTTTTTTGTTTTTTTTTTACGGTTAGGTTGGAGGGTGAAAACAAAATGCACAGGTTCCCTTGTGTTTTTAGGCTTGGTTAGGAAAAATGTATAATCTGTCTAGATAGTTGCCAGTTTACATCTAGAGAATGTTACTAATAAAGGTCACTGCAAGATAAGCTTGCTGTACTGTGTAAATACATTCTCCAAGGAAGTGGTGCGTTTAAATGTAGACCACCCAGATCACTCAGCAGAACAAGATAATAGATGGTCTGGCATAAGCAAATCAGATGGAAGACACTGCATATTCTGCTTTCAGGTCTAAAGGGTAAACAAACCAATAACCGTGCATATGCACAGCATATTCTATCAGATGGAGTAGATTTTCAAGTGTGTACTTATCTTTAGTTCAGCGTGTCTTAGTAAACTTTTTGTTCTCCATTTGAGCAGTCAGCATCTGCATCTAGTAGGTTTAAAAGCAGTAGAGCAGTGATCATGTCCTGATTCTCATTGTTTTTGAGAAATGTGTTCATGTAATTAAGTTGACAGTTGTGTACTTTGACTAATTGTTAAAAAAAACTTTTAATCTTTTCTGTTGCCATAAATGCAGGTTTTCCTTAACTTAAAAAACCTCAGATGTAAATAGCAGCAAAGGGAGAAAATTGCAAAAGAGAGGAGGTGGTGGTGGATTTGGGTATCAAAAGCATAAGAACGTTTACAAAGCAAAAATCTTCAAACACATCAGCAAAAATAAGGCGGACAATAGACAGTTCTCTCGTTAACGTGCTGGCTTCCTTACATGGTAGCTAAGGGGAATGGACTAACTTTTTTTTGAGAAGAGTTTTTATCGGACTTCTGATCAGTGTTTGGCGGCCCATTTTTGTGCCTTTTATGTATGCATCATATAGAACTACAGCAGTTTTAATTGGTCAGTGTACTCTAGCCCAAATTTCTTAAACCCTGACTTTCTGAAGCTGTAGCAGCCCCTTGTAACGAAGCTATCCAAGAGTCACTCCTGATGTTGATTCAGTTAACACTGTTGGATTCCAATGCTTGATGTATGTAACTGCCCTTTTGTAGTTACCTCATTTTATGCGTCAGTTGTTCCATGTACAGCCAGTTTAACTGTGTATTTGATGTACATGGAGAGACTTGACTCAGAAACTGAGTACATTCCCGTTGTTGTACGAGGTCTTTAAATTCCAAATGAAGGTGCATCAGAACTACGTAGTGCTATCAGCCTAATGTCTCATTTGAACAGCAGGTAGCTCAGTAATATTCTCTGTAACAAGAACCTACAATCCACTGATTGTTTTCCAGAAATAAATTTGGAAGATGTTAAGAATCACTTTGTCTTGTATTCTGTTGTTGGTATACGTTTTCTCGATTTTGAGTTGTATTTGACTCTTCTTAAATGATGTATGGGCATATTGCTTTATAATTCTGTTTCTTGCATTTTGTTGTTCATTTTAACAGAATTACTAACTTCTCAGAGTGGCACTGTGAAGATTTTACTATGGTAAAAATTTAGTTTTGGTGCTAAACATGTAACATGTTGGTAAGGCTACACTTAGTCAAGAGTGGTGGTGTATTTTCTTAGCCTGTTAGAGCTGTTGTGAGCATTGAGCTGTTTCCTTCAAGCCATTGCAGTCAGCAAAAAAAAGTGTTAAAATATTTCAACACCACTAGATGACTCTAATGCTGCATTTAGGGAATTTTATTCCATATCATCAGACTGGTGATTATGGTTTATGCATGAGTTGGACTAAAGAGGAGCGTCACCACTGCCTTTTCCTGATTTGCTTTTGAAAATGTTCCGTTTTTCACTGCAGATGTTATTTGCAGTTAACAATTTACCCCTTTCAGGTAGAAGGATGTCACATTATCGTTGTTATTGTTGACTTTTAAGTTAGTTGATGTGTTTTAAAGGAAATGTAACACCATATCACTTGTATACATTTCATCTAAACATGAGAAAATGTTGTGGGCCATAGTTGACACTGTTGTGCAGTGTTAGTGTTTTTGTCTCAACCTTTATTTGATCCACAGTTCAAATCTTCACTGAGGTACCTTCTCTACAGAGGTTGAATGCTCTTGTGTTTTCTTAAGTCTGTCTGGTTTTCTCCCTTAAGGCATGCTGAGAAGTTCATTAATAGTACTGGATTATCCCCAACTGTGTGAATATGTGTATTTGTCTCAGTGTCCTGACATCCAGTCTGGGGTTGGCCCCTGCTTTATTTCTGTTTGCTGGACCAAACTGTGGCACCATGGCACTGAATTTGATAAAAGTAGAATAAAACATATATTATGTACCATGTGAGCAAAACAGCTGAGGTTCAACACAGTGTCAGAAGCCACTTTTTAAGGTATTTGCATAGTTTTTTGAGGATTTTCCCCTCACATTGCAACATATACTGAATCATAAAATTTCTGAGATGTTTGGAGTGTTTTGGGGAACTAAAAGTGAATTGTAATTTGTTTATACATATCAGTAGCTTCTGTGTTTCTGTATCTTCGCAAAAGAGCAGTTGATGTGAAGTATAATAAGTTTTTGGCCAGCTTGAGTCACTTGTGTGTAACAGTTTAATA